>NC_134544.1:31617500-32282500 GCF_050624435.1 Tenrec ecaudatus | reverse complement strand
TTGTATTTTTTTATAGTTTATCCATGGACTCCTTCAATATTGCAACTAGGGATTGGGACTTTTTCACCAGTGTTCCCAACTTGAGAAATTCCAAGACTTTCTTCTTTTAAGCATTCCAATTCCATCTATTTGAATGTTTCCTTTGAAAACTTTACCCTCTCGACTTGAGCCACCCTTTGAAATCTTCCATTTAACTCTTTTGTTTAATCATTTCTTCCATTCACTTTCTCTAATTTCATACATTCATTTCATCACTTTTTAAGACTACCAAGCTAATGTAGCACAAAGGGTACATAGCTTGCTACAGTCTCCTCTCATGGGCATGATGCTGTTAGGTGGTGGGACGTTGTTTCTGACTCAAAGCAATGCTACATCCAACAGAACTAAATCCTGCCTGCCCTGCACTATCCTGGCAATTGATCTTCTCTTTGAACCCATGGTTGCAGCCATTGGGTCAATTCATCTTGTTGAAGACTTTTTTTCCCCCATCTTTTTTCCTGCCCATCTATTTTACCAAATATGATGTCCTTGTCCTGGGATTAGTTTCTCCTAACAAAATGTCCAAAATACGTGAGACAAAGTTTCACCATCCTTTCATGAACATAACCTTGGATTATTATCCAATTTGTTGCATGCAATAATATTTTGCTCCTGTTATATTGAGGATTATTCTATTGCACAGAAGAACTACACCCTGTTTATTCTTCTCCTAATTAAGGACATTGGATTATCTCCAGCATTTTCTATGGTAAACAAAGCTGATAAAAATGTTTGTATCCATGTATTTGTGTAGTATTGTGTTGTGTAAATCCAAAACCAAATTCAGTGTCATCAAGTCCATTCTGACTATAGGACAGAATAGAGACGTGCCTCTGTGTTTGCTGGACTTTCCATCGTTGCAGGAATACAGTCTCATTTTCTTCCTGTGAAGCAACTGGTGGGCTGCAAGTGCTGACCTGATGGTGAGCGGCTCAATGTGTAAATCCTCATGCCACCAAGTTCCTGTGTCACATACAGCCATATAATTATGTCAATGTAATCAGTACACATATATGCATATATGTATGAATTAATTATGTTTATTCATATATATGTACATTGACTGTGTATATACATATGTACTCATATGTGTGTGTGTTATTCTCTAGGGAAAACTCCCTACACTCTTGGACAATTACCCAGAATGGGAAAATGGAATTCCTGGGTCTTTACCTTGATAAAACACTGCCAAAATATTTTCTAAAATTGTTGTCCCATTTGCTGTACAACCTTGCCAATAGCTTGTATTTTCAATATATTCTTGTTTTGGATTTTCTATGAAGTGTGAAATGTGTGCCGTGATCCTCTCATTATTATTCTAATTTGTATTTCCCTAATGGTTAATGTTATTGAACAATTTGTGTTTGTTCACTTGTCATTCACATATCCTTTTTTGATTGTCACACTCCTCTGATGACTTGTCTGTTATTTTATTGTTGCTTTGATATTTCTTTGGTTTTATGATATACTTTATATGTATCTTTTGTTGGATAGGCAACTTACAAACATTTTGTTCCAATCTGCATCTTGTATTTATGTATTTTTGACATTGCCTTTAGCAGAGCAAAAGCCTTGAATTTTGAAAAACTATAATTTATCATTTAGAAAACTTATGGATTATACTGACATTGACATTTCAAAGAAGTCTTTGCCTAACTCAAGGTAAAAAATATTGTCTTCAATTTTAAAAAATTACTTTAACCCTGCATTTTGATCTCTAATTCACTTTAAGTTAATTTTAAAATAATGCATGTATTTTAGGTCAAGATTCATTTTTGTTTAGGCTTTCAATTGTTCGAACACCATGTTTTGAGAAGATGATTTTTTTTATCTGTTGAATTACTTTTGCACCTTTGTTAAAATCAAATGACCAGAAAAGAATCTAAGAATCATGTGAGAAAGCGTCAAGAGCAATAACTTATATATAATTTGATTTGCTGAATAGGAATACTTTTGAAATAAGAAACCAAATTAAATTAAATATTAAGCACAGAAAAAATTACCAAGGATTTATTAAAAAACAAACATTCCTCCATACCATCATGAAAGATGGGAAGATGTGTGTTCAAGAAACTAAAACAACCCCAAACACAATAGGTTCAAAAAACAAACAAACACTAAGATGTACCATAATCAAACTTCACAAAACTGAAAGCAAAGAAAGAATCCTCAGAGCAGCCCATGAAAAATGAGATACACACTGGACGATAGCTGACCACAACTACCCAGGGCTCTGTAAGGGATCCCATTAGCATGTCCTGAATAGAGTAGGAGGAAAGTGTGGGAAAATGACTTAAAATCATAGAAATAACTAGGTTTCCTGGCTGGTCAGTTGTAAACTAGTGGAATTCCATTGACTTTGGTCCTAAGTCATGCTTCAGGTCTGGAAAAAAAACTCACTCCCATGTCTCATTTGTCAATAAAATAATCATGTCAAGGGGAGAAATAACCCTAGAGAGGAGTGCAGCTCTAAAAATGATCAGTTCTTTAGGGTCAAAGGGGCAGCACTTGCCCAAGGGCAATGTCTAGGAGATTTGGGAAATCAGGAAGAATGGGAACCAAAAGCACAAAGAGGAACCAGGATAAGTGATGCTATTTTGAGGGATTACAAGCAAGGTGATGAAACAAAGGGTGTATGAATTATTGACTGTAAAATAAGTGATCAGTCTGTAAGTCTTTACCCAATTCACAATTAAAACAACAACACAACATCGCTACTTGAATCCAGAGTATACTTTTAAAAGTTGTATTCCGAACAAAATATGCTGAAATGTTTCTTTGCTATCAGTGGATAGCTGCAGATGTGCTCTTTCAATGGTAGGTTTGTTTTAGTATCCTTACAGTTCTTCCAGAACAAAAAGCAACAACAGTTTTTAGATGGGTTTAGCATTTCAAAGAGTGTTGGCAAGACCTCCAGGATGAATGTGTCAGGCTGAGCTCTTTCAAAGTATGAAAAGAGATTTTCATCTAGAAATGGTTCACACAGGTGTAGAAGTGGGTAACTCCTCAATCTGTGGGTAAGATGTAAGTGGAAGGCTGCCCTTGACTTGTGGCAGGGGCTGACACAGAATAATGACATCGGAAGACCACAGGCTGTTAGATGCAAAACAGAATCAATGGAAGATCCATCATTTTAGATGAATCCTAATTTAGCAGTTCTCTGATGGTTCCTGGCATCTGTAAAAGATAAAATGGGAAGTCTACAAACCAGATGCAGGGTTCAAATCCATCGAAAGAAGTCTATTATCTTCCACATATTGACAATGTATGCTAAGAGTAAGGCACATCTTGAATGAAACCTCCCTCTATTGGATCAAGTTTGTGATCTGGTCCCCTCATTGCGATGAGCTCCACATTGAGGTCAGTGCAGGATCACTCAGCATGTCTTTCTGTTGGATGTAGGATCACTGTGATTCAGGATGCACTTGATGGTGCATAACAACAATTCTCTACACAAGCGGCTTATCTGCTTCAAAGAAGAGCCCATCATGGAGGAGACACTATCTTAGATCATATCTTGGGAGAATCCAGGCCCACTCAAGATGAGGTAAAACCTATCACAATGAGCCAATAGAGGGAAAATCACTTTTGAAGAAACCATGGCTATTGTCCTAAAGCTAATAGAAGCCCATAGAATTACCATTGGTGCAATAACTACTAACGTTGAAATCACTTAAGTTTTGGCATCTTCAACATTAAGCAAACATCTTGATCTCATCAAGCTTTCAAGTGGATAGGGGACAAAGGTGTTTCATGAATATCAGCTAGCTCAAAGAACTCATTTTCCAGTAAACCTTATAAGCAAGATTGAGGCTAATGAAGATGATTTTATGGAATGAATCATAATAAAGGCGGAGACATAGATTTATTCATATGACTCAGTATGCAAGGTCTGATCCAAACTGAGGCTTCCAAGGTCTGGATCAGGCTGAGAGGTCAACTCAGAAGCTTATCTTGACTTTTAAAAAATTATCATTTTAAGGGGATAAAGTTGATAGATGTTCTCAGGGACACAGGATAATCACAGGGGCTGATCTGGCTGAAGCTTTAAGAAAGTCAAAAGGTGTATTGGTGAGAAACAGCAAGGGGAGTTGAGCCAAGAAATTGTTTATCTCATTAGAAAAAGACACACGTTCATTCTTTAAAGGTCCTCTGAGAACGTCATGGAAAAACGTACCCTTTTACTTGATAGCCCTTAGCTTGCCCCTTCGGGCTTCATTTTGCTTCCCCAATCAAGTTCTACTTCAAAGAAACACTGTTTGGGTCCTCATGGACACCAAAACTGCCCCTTGGAAGTGGCATCCATCAAAGAGAATGGATGCCACTTTGTGGAAGGGCTAGAAAGGTGGAGACATCACCTGCATCTAGCTAGAGGATATATCAAGAAACAAGAGTGTCACATTTTGATATTTTTGTTCCATTAAAGTTTCTATGATTTTGAACAACCCAAGTATTCGTTGAGTAACTCTTACTCATGGGGCTCACGGGGAGTTGGGTTCAAATCACTGATGACAGCAAACACAGGATGAGTTAAAAGCAAAATCAGAAATGAAAAAAAAAATGCTACCGCTTGAGATTTACCAAGCATTTCTGTAATTTTCTATATGAAATAAAAAGGACTTGGAGGTGACTAAATATGTGTCACCAGAATTCAAATCTTGTGTACAATCAATGAAGTGCCTCTTGGAGTAATTCCCTTTGCTAGAGGGATACCAAGGTATTGAACCTCCTCAGACTCTGATTGTTAAATGATTAAAGTGCCTATTGAAGGGGGGCAATCTCCAAATCCTTTGAACAACACTCCCATGATTTCTCCTGAGGATTTCTCAGGACCAATATCCAAAGTGTGCCTTACCATAGGCTCCTTTAGAGTCTCACTTGGCAATAATTCCCTGTGCAGAAAAAAAAAG
The DNA here is from genome assembly GCF_050624435.1 of Tenrec ecaudatus. NCBI lineage: Eukaryota > Metazoa > Chordata > Mammalia > Afrosoricida > Tenrecidae > Tenrec > Tenrec ecaudatus. Next base: position 32,277,551 of record NC_134544.1, on the reverse strand, counting down.
TATTTTTATAGAGAGACTCAAAAGTTAACACTCTCATCCACTCAAAAATACATTCTAAATCAGCAAAGGCTGCTGATGAGAATTCTGTCACTTTCCCAAGCCGAGCTACATGAAGCTATCTGCATCACAGCGTGCTTGCTCTATGCAGAGTTGTAGTTTGTCAATTTCTACATTTCAAACAGCCATTGTGAGTATGGATGCTGTTTTCTTGCCTGTCTGGGCAGCAGCTTACATGTGAAATGCGTTTTTTGTGCATCTGTGTCTGCACCATGAGCTGCACTTTCTCAGGTCTAGCTATCCATAGTCATCTGATCAGTATCATTTTTATGGTTCCTATGATGCTTGCTTTCATTTACTCCGTGTCAGTATGCACGAGGTTTCACTTTGAAGCACAGTGACAGGAAAAGAAGAATATTCTCTCTGTTCTAAAGCTGCTCTTTTTAAATTTCTACATCACAGAACTTGGTATGCATACCACTTAGAATACTCCAAAGAAATAATCTAAAGTGATCTGACATTGATATTGATATTGAAACTTAACATACTTATTTGTGATGCTTCCTTTAACCTAAAATCCCATTACCATTTCCTGTAATGAAGTGAGCATTTCCAAATAAACATCAAACCCAAGCACTGTCATTACATTCAACTAGAAGCAAGAAAGAATTTGAAGAGACCACTGACCATATAGTGTTTTGTTTTGTTTTAATCTTTGGAAGAAGCAAGAAATAAAATCAGCAGGGTAAATTCCCTTCACCCAATGCATTCCAGGGGATTTATAGTACATTTATACGGGGGTCCCAAAGATGTAAATATTTCACAAACAGCCTCATCATTCACCCTGATAGGGCCTCCTGGCTTTGACCACTGACCTAGCAGTTAGCAAGTGGCCCTGACTGTGCTACCAGGATTCCTTTCAGGGTGAGTTTGAACACAGTATAACTACATTAACTCACAGGCTTTATTGCTCAATATGGTTGCATAGAAATATTAATGGCATAATTTTTTATATTTGATAGCAATAAAGCTCAGTATGAACAGTAAAACAGTTTTCCAATTTGTTGCTCACCTGTTTTTATAAGCCTATCCTCAGAATATAAAGTTCATAGAATTTAAAGAAATTGTTAAGCTCCAGAGGCCATATTCCCAAACCCAGCAAAATCTGAGTATATTTTTCTGTGCTTTACCTGCATCCAATTTTGTTAATCTTTTGACCTTATTGAAATCACGAGTCTTTTCGGTATGTTGTAGGACTCTTCTGTATCATCGCATAGACAGACACTCCTATAGCAAACACAAGTGGCAGAGAAAAAACAAGACTGATTCAAGGATGACATTTAAAATCTACTGAAAAGTCTTTGTTCTTTATGTATCTTAGATATTCTGTTTTCCCAAAGATTTTTTATCAATTTAAGAGCACCACAGAAAAAATATTTTTCAAAACCAGTTAGCAATTTAGCAATGAAACCATGAATTCATCCATCTATTTTTATAAAGAACAATGCCACCCAAATGTTTCATTATTTATTGTCTCCTCTCGTACAGTTGAACACATGACTCATAACTGAGAGAGAGCCCTTTCTTTATTCCCGCTGCAATCATCTAATGGCTTGCTTGAGCATGATGATGCAGAATGTGCAAAGACTCTGCATTAGTCAATGGCCATGCCAATGAACTGACTGGAAATGAGTGACTCACCCAGTGGAACTTCTGACTTCTCAGGGCAAGCTCAGTTTCCACGTGCCTCAATTCAACTTTCTTGACAGGAGCTGTGGGTTTTCATAATAAAGTATCACAGGCCTTGAAGAAACCTCCGAGATCCCGGGGAGCCATCTTTTTCAGTCTAGATGAGGGCACTGATAATCAGTCTGATTGAAAGTCTTGGCTCAGGTCACTTGGCCAATATCAATCTTAGTTTGCCCCCTCTTCTTTCCCACCCCACTCCCAACATCCAATGCCATGTCCTTTTAAAGATATTTTTTTACGTTTTCCCTATTTAGTGCGGGTGATACACTCCATCTCTCTCTCCTGTTCATAAACATGTAAAGACTTGGCATTTGATAGCTAATGCTGCTGTGACAGAAATACCAGCAAGTGGGTGGCTTTAACGAGCAGAAATCTGTTCTTTAGAGTTGAGAAGATTAGAAGTCTGCCTTCAAGGTGCTGGCTCCAGGGGCACAGTTTCTGTTGGCTCTGGAGAAAACTTCTGTCTTTTGGTTTCAGTTCCTGGGACACCATCAGGTTGTTTGGCATCATTTCGCTTAAGTCTCTTCTACTTAGATCTCTAGTTTTCCTGTGTAATTGTTTTTATATCTCAAAGGAGATTGATTTAAGATATGCTCTCATCTTGCCTCATGGTCGTGACCAGTATAATTAAATCTTCAGTGACATCACCTGCTCCCACATAATTGCTTAGCAAATGAAACCCAATCACCAATGGTGGGTTTCATCAGCAGAGGTGAGGATTTCCAGAGCATCACAACATGAGATAGCAAAAGAGAGGACAATCAAACAATATTGGAAATTAGGGCCTATCCAAATTAACACATAGTTTTGTGAGACACAAAGCAATCCATGAAGTGCTTTAAGCTCTCTTGTTTGTTAAGACTTCAGTCCTGACCACTCCTTTTGCAGAAACCTCTGGATGATTTTGAAAATTCATAGAATTCCTCCTCACTAGTAACCAGGGATAAGGGCGCTCATGCTCACAGGCAGTGTGCAATGTAAAGTGGAATGCCTCCACTCCTCCTTTCAGGCCTAAGCGGGGCAGTCTCCCTTACGGCTTGTCTGGGTGTATCCTTGATGGAGATTGCAGTATTGGGGCCACATACTCAAGAGTCATGGCCTATCTGTCATGCACTTATTGCCTTGGTCAGAAAGCCCTGAACCAATCTTGTGAACTCTTCTATCTAAGATAATGTGTATATTCCCATCTTGTTTCTGCTCCTGCTTTGGCAGTCCCACCTGTAATGCTGATGAATTGATTTGCCATTAATTATGATTTTGTGACAGTTTTATTTGTGTTCTATGCCGACTTAAGTAGTGTGTGACTCTGAAACCTTGGACACTGTTAGGACTTCATGCTAATTGTCTCCCTCATCCGGATGGTGTGTTTTCCCCGCTTAAGGCTTAATAAATGTTCTCCTTAAATTATATGTGAGATTGAGGTGTCTTTTGAATCCTAAAGCAGTTACTGTGTTCAAAGATCTACAAAAATGTGAAGAAATGCAAATTCCTTCTTTTCGCTCTTCAAGATGTACGAACCCACTATTGTCTATGTACTTCAGAAAAATAGACAAAGTCTGGAAGTGATGTCTAATATTAAAAAGGAGGAGATAAAAGCTGATTTCCTATGTGATGAAAACCATCTGAGACAGCCCCAGACTCTGCATGATGTCCTATTAAAAAGTGTCCCCATCATCATCTAAAATTAAAATGCTTCTAGTTACAAGGATTCTCAATGCTTCTCTACACGCATGGATATTTATAGGATCAATATGTAATTTAGTATCAGTAAGTTTAATCATAATCAGCTGGAATCCTGGGTGTAGCTGAACCCATAAAATGTACTATAATTATTTGAAAATGTTTAATTTAAGAATCACTGCCTCTGTGCATATGAATCAGAGACCAGTGTTTAATTATTGATAGCAATTAGTACACAGAAGCAGAAAAACACCATCTGGTGGTAGAAATGGTTCTGTAACTCTCCCCGCTTTCACTCTTGGCAAGGTGCATCATTGATTGGGCTTCCCTCTGATGGGAGATTGGTTTCCTTTCTACCACCCAGCTCCTTGGATTTCACAATATGGATTGCCAATGTGATCTGAGAAGGAGCAAAGTCACCAGAACAATGGGTGCTCTACTGGGTTTAGTCCTCAGCATCCGCACCGAAGACTGTCTTTTCCCAACATGAACTCCTCACCCTGTTTGCAGTTCACGAATAATAAAGAGGAGAAATGTTAAAGTGGTGGAGCCTTAAGGTCAAACATTCTGAACAAAAAGCAGTGCTCAACATAAACTAGTAGCAAATGTCAAATATTAACTAATTAGTTGCATGTTTTATGCAGAGAAGAGCTGGCGCATGTGTGTGTTAATATGTGTATGTACTCAGATATTCTTTGAGCAGACAGCCTCCTTTCTGATGAAGTACACAGGATGTTTGAAATGAGGTCTTTAATCACCATGATGTTTTAATGCTGAGGTATGGTAAGGTTACATGTGAATGAAGAGAGGGAGGTTGGAAACACTTAAAGAAGTGCTGTTTTCACAGTCCCTGATGGAGAGTCACTTGGGAGGTTACATGAGGGGACACGGTAACAGCAAGCTTGGATTTTAAGAGAGCTGAAAGGAGCCCTGGTACCATAGTGGTTCTTAGTTGGGCTGCTAACCACAAGGTCAGCAGTTCAAAACCACCAGCCACTCTAAGGACCCCAGATGAGACTTTCTATTCCCTTAAAGAATTACACTATTGGAAACTCCAAGGACAGGTCTACCTGCTCTGTAGGGTGGTTGCGGGTTTGAATCGACTTGATGGCAGTCAGCTTGGAGTTTGGTTACGTTTAGCTGTGATCAGCAGGATGGGGTTAGCTAAGCTTAACAGATAGGATATTTTGAAGGTTTCTTCAGACTCAGGAGGCAAGGAGGTTGGTTTTAGTCAGTGGGTACCTTGCCCCAGGGCAAATGAGAACACAACAAATGTAGTGGCTGCAGAGTGGACCCAATCAATTGTTCAAGGAGAAAACCTGACTAACCTCTAATCAGGGCCTCAAAACTGGGCCAAGACCGTCTTCGTGCAAGATTATAGTGTACACATAGTTTCGAAGGACTTCACCATCTTCCTTTGAACAACATGTAAGAATCTTTATAGATCTTTTGCTCTTCCAGTACACCTGCTTAGGCCTCACATGGGAAGAGGTCATCAGGACCTGAACGCTGATGAGGTTCTTCATCCCCCAGTTCTTTGTCCTGGTCCATGCTATTTGCAGGGCAAATAACTGAGTTGTGTTGCCGCCAGGAATTTATCCCTTTAGCACTCCAGGTGGGTGGAGTTAAAGCATCCCAATCTCCACAGCAGTGTCTCAAGTATATAGCCATAAAGAAATCTCATTAGAAAAAAAAAGAGTTCTGTCATTTTGGAAAAAAAAATCTCCAAAATTTTGCTTCATTAGGTGACAGGGTAATGGGAAAGCAGCGTCTCAGAAGTCAGGTCTGGTTCCCAATCAGCTGAGCAAAATCATGTGCCTCCAATCGCAACTGCTGCTTTACATCTGACAGGTATGGGCCTAGAGTAGCCTGTCTCTACAGAGGTGGCTGTCAAGGGAAGTAAAGGATGAAGAGACTGGCAGGAGCTGCTGAGACAGGCAGAACACTGATAGAGGCAGGGCAGAATGGTAAGTGGGTTTGGCACCTGGGCCAGGCCATAGTGTTCTCGGGGACAGAGGTTGGAGAGTAGGTTTTTCTGTGTGACCTCTGCCAGGTGCCAAGGATTTCATCAGACCTATGGCATCACAGGGGAATGTGGTTGGATTCTTGATGTAATTGACTGATTTAACCTAATTATTGTGAAGAGGTTAAAAGCAGCAGTCTTCTGTAATATTTTCTTTATGCATCATCCCTGAACTAGAAGTAATTGTAGTTACAGATGTTCATGAAATATTCATTCATTCAGGTGTCACTTAAAGAGAAGAATTTGAGACCAATGACATAATTACAGTGGGCAAAAGTGTTAAAAGATCACCCATATATTTTCCTCCACCTCTCTCTCTCTCTCTCTCTCTCTCTCTCTCTCTCTCTCTCTCTCTCTCTCTCTCTCTCTCTCTCAGAGGATGTGAAGAAATAGTGAAATTTTTTTTATAGCAAAATAGCAAATTAATCCAGGTCCTTAAAGCCGGCAAGAAATTCTCATTATGGTCTTTCAAAGCAGTTTCAAAGAAGACAGTGCATTATATTTCCTAAAACGTGCGCTCCTTGGTAACCCCCATATTTCACAAGACCATTTCCTTTGCTGTGACACTTTGCACATATCCCTGATTCTATAACCACACAGGAGTTAGAGTTTGCGGAACTTGTTTTAATATCTAGGCAGTCTAGCTTGGAGATTGTGTGTGTCAAGTTCCCATTCCATTTCTCTTCTCCCCCTCCCACCCTCAAGATGGTTTCTTTGAAATTATGATTGAGTCCGGAATTGGGATTCATGGGGAGGTTGATGAAATAGTAATTCCCACAAGCAAGTAAAATTAGGCATCATGATGCAAAACAGCATATTTTGGAGAAGTCTAGAAGGTACATTTGAGGGCTAAAGTCCAGTGGATTTTCTGATCAAGGTGAACTTAGTATTTGCAATTCCTGACCATATTACTGTGGAAAATCGCCTTTGGGTCCCTGGAAACTTGCACTGTGAATCAAAGGGAGCCCAGCCTTCTTGGCACTGCAGCTGTGGCACTCAATGAATAACCACAGCGTTGCATCGGAAAGATTTCTAATACAGATTTTTGTAAGGCAAAAACTGTTTACTAGTGAAACTGTTTACTAGTGAAAACTGTTTACTAGTGAAACTGTTTACTAGTGAAACTGTTTACTAGTGAAACAGTCCAAGTTTACGTATGTATTTTTAATATTATAGGCCACAACCAAATTCACTGCCTGAGTAGATTCTAATTCATGGCCACCCCTGTAGGGCAGAGTAGCCCTGTCCCTGTGTTAGTGACCAATTTTAGGGATTGTTCTCCTTCCGTTGTGAATCTCGATGGGGAGAAAAGCCAGATATTTCTCTCTTTAAGTAGCTGCTGGGTTGAAACAGCTGACATTGTGGCTCAGTAGCCCAACCTGCAACCCACTCAACCACCGAGGCTCCTTTGCTATATTTCAGAGGAAAGTAGAAAAGGAAGCTCACGTGAGGACTTATCGAAAACTATGCCTACCTATTTAAAAGATTGCCAAAGTTTTAGTTTCAAAATACATTAGAATGTATTACTAAAAAATACTCAGAGAATAACTGACTCTCAAGATACTGAGACTTTCTAAAGTTCATCTAGTGGCTAGTGGAGCTATTAGATGTCTACAATGGGGTCCATTATATGGAGCTGAGCACATAAGATAGAGAGCATCACAATGAAGAGCTCATGCTCTGGGGCCGAATGGACCCAGCTTTACCACTTACAGTTATGTGATTTGGGCAAGTAATTTGATTCCCCAAGTCTTGATTTTGATTTCTGCATGCGTAAAGCCTTACCTCCTCTAAAAGATCAAACATTTTAAATCACTCAGTACTGTGTATAACATTTTTTAAAAACCCCTATTGCTATTAAGTATTTTCATACTGTAGCACAAAGTAGAATGATCTCATTTAGTTTCTAAGGTTATTCATCTTTCCAGAAACACATCATCAAATCTTTGTCGCACAGAACAGTTGCTGGGTATGAGAGGTCAATGCTTGATGTGACAGCTGAGCACTTAACCACTTAACCGGCAGGCTCCTTCATGCTGTGCCGAAATCCAAAAACAAACTCACAGTCATTGAGTCAATTCTGATTCATAGTGACCCTATAAGGTAAAGTGCAACTTCTCTGTGGGGGTTTCAAGGTGGTAAATATTTACAAAATCACGTAACTTATTTTATTTTTCTCCCTTGGAGCATGTGGTAGGGTCAGACTGCATACTTGTGAATAAGAGTACAATGTGCAACTCATAGCTGAATTCAGGCTCTGGGGCCAAATGGACCCAGCTTTACCACTTACAGTTATGTGATTTGGGCAAGTTCAGAACTTACTATGTGCCAGGGCTCCTGAGTATTGTGCCCAATAAGTAAGCATGCTATTTCACAAAAGCGGTCACTTACATAAAACACAGCACCCGCAAGAGAGCCTCTTCCTGTCTTCAGCATTACTCTAATTGGTGTAATTAATAAGTTGATAAGTATACGTCTATGACTATATCCAGATAGATGGAAATGCTGGGAAGCCTGGCATGAGAGTTATGTGGGATCTCATTGTAGACTTCTGTTTGGGTATATGAAAGAAATATATTTATAACATCTGTTGCACATGCTCATGGTACATGTTACTGACCTTGAAGGGGAATAGCCTTCTAAATCTTTAGGGCATCATGGCTTAGGGAGAAGAAATAACAATATGGTGGAAAAAAATTAACCCATATGGTAGAATCTTTATGCCACCCTCTCCTGGGTGGTACCTTACTACAGTAAGACAATCACCTGACAGGTAAGACAGAAGTATATGAGATGTTCATCAGATTTACATCATCTTCTACCTGAGCATAGAAACTCTCTAGCCATCTTTGCCCTTGGGCTGAGCCACACCAGTAGAATGTGCGTGGGAGCAATACATTCTTTACCCTTTCCTTGGGGTCCATGCAGACGGAGACAGTGACTTTGGATTGGTTTTGCTTACATCGTTGAATTTATTTTGGAGGGAAGCCCCTTGATGAAGAGCAGCTGCTTCAGGTTTCATCTGTATGATAAATACAATATACGTCTTAGCTGACACAAGCTTCTACCTTTGTTATAACAAAGGGAATCACCTTAATTATTACAAATAGCATTCAGAAGACTTGATTCTGCTGTGGGCTCTATCTCAGAGGATGATAAAGTGTAAGCTCCTATGAGGTATTTAATCTTGTCAAAGCTCAGTGTCCCCATCTGTAGAATGGCATTAAGAAAGCTTATTCAACCCATCCCATAGGATTGCAAGAGTGCCTTGCTAAGATAATGGCCCTGGGGACACTCGGTGAGAAGGGGATGCAATATGAACACAGAGCATTTTCAAACAATTTTGAGGGGGGCAAGCCTCTCAAGTGACCAGTAAATTGAATTGGCACATCCATTCTGTGAACAATAGATCTTGCTTATTCTAGAGTGAATGATTTCCTGCTCAGTTTTTGAAACCCTAATTAGTATAGATGGAGCAGCATGAAGTTGTAGGGAGACAAAGCTAGCCCGGGGTCCCATATGGCTCTGCCTTTCACCCAGAATGCAGAGACACTCCCCCGTGTATAATTGTTCAAAGGAAAAGCACTAAATTAAAAACATAGGCCAATCATAATCTAATCTAAGCTCCACTCAGACTTCAATCAGATTAATCCCACTTTCCGTAGTAGAGGCATCGATGACAAATACATGATCATGTGATGGGAGACCTCAGCAAGTTGATGCTCAAGGGCCTAACTCTGAAACCAGAGTCTGACTTTCAAATCAGAGAGACCTCATCATTTTTTCTATGTAATTGGTTGCATAAGTCAGGTGGATCATATAATTAAATTTAAAGCATGCATTCTTCATTTTTTCATCTTGTTAACCTAAGAAGCAATAATATTGAGTTACCTTTCCTGTCATATGAAGTTTCCATAGCACAGATACTCAGTAGACTTAAAACCCACGCTGTAAAAAGTGATTTAATGGAATAAGGCGCACACACTGCTTCCTTGCAAGCTAAATTGCACCCAAGGCATCCCTTCAGGTGTTCCAAATGTTCACCTCCTTCTCGTCACCTCCACTCAACTCCTACAGCCCCCCACGCAGAGCGGGCCAACTCTCATTTTCTGCAATGAGTGCTGCATTTTTCTCTTTCTTAAGAATTTGTGGGCTTTTTTTTTTCATTTTGCGGACAAGATATCCTGATAAGTCATGTTTTGAGAATTATGGTTCCCAGTTCATTTGCATTCTGTAGGTTACCTGGACTTACCAAGGAAAAATGAAGGCAGGGATTTTTTAGTGGTTCACAAATCAGACAATATATAAATGGCCCACATTTTATATTATCAGTGAATGAACTTGAATCATATGCCTGGATTTATTTACTCTTCTGAAAAAATTTTGTGGGCAACAAGAAGGCATGCAACTACATAATATTACTAAAGGATATGCCCTATCATTTCAACAGGCTTGGTTGTAACATGAATGTTAAAATCTATTATCTTCCCAATCAGATCTCTTTGTAGAGAACCTTGGCGATGTATGTAAGTGAACAGAAAGATGAAAGACATAAGGACAATGGACGCTAGATGAGGAGCCAGATGGGACGCACACCTGCTGGCAGCCTAGTGTTCGAATCATAGGCAGGATTGTCCTGGAAGATCCCACTCTGGGAGGTTTTACACAAAGAACGTCTTCTGTGTCGATTGACTGGAGAGTTTGTATCAGAAATCTGTACTTCAATATTAAATAAGTAGATTGTTGTGCAGTACAGTTTTCTTGTAATGTTTAATGTTTTTCCTTTGTAATTAAAATACATTAATTTAAACCCTACATTAAGATATCCTGATTTCTTATAGTTGAGCAGAATTAAGAGTGGTATATCACATATATGTTATAAATCTCAAAAACTAGAACTGATAGGGAAAAATTGGTGCTCTTTTTGAAATCAGCAGGTCAAATATACAGAGAAACAAGTGTAATATCTGAAGCACCAAAAGTGCGTGTGAGCCAGTGATAATCTACTGCAGTGGCCACGCAGAGCTCACAGACAATCTTGGGATTATGGGGTTCTTTGGGAAGCGGACAGTTTGCAAAATGTTAAAGATACCGTTCCTTTGTTTACCTTACTTCTCATCCAGGTTGGCAGGTACTTATATCTCAGGCTCTCAGTAGATCAGCTACTTGACCCTTTGACCTCTCCTCTGGTGGAGCAAGCTTTCTAAGACTCCTTTCATTGCTGATGCCCCTAACCTCTCAGCTTTACTTGTCCCTTGGGCTGGGAGTCGGTGGCTCTACCTTACTATTTCTGCTGTTTTTGCCACCTCTGGTCCCTCTGCTGCCACCTGTTCTTTCACTTCTAGCTCTTCTTTCTGGGTGATCCAGAGATTCCCTCGTCCTGACTCTGAAATGACTTACTTTACACTCAGTGGGATGGCAAACTGGCCAATCTCCAAATGAGGGCCTTCTGTACCTTCCTTACATGTTCCTCCCAAGTCTGTTGGTAGGGATTACAGGAACCCTGGTGGAGGAGTGCAGGCACATTGGACTGCAATCCTCAAGGTCCACAGTTCCAAACCGCCAGTCTTTACTCAATAGTGTTTTAAATTCTATACCATTGGCTAAATTAATGACATTATCAATAAAATTACTTTATGCCCCAAAGCGGTTGATTGATAGTGTTCTCTAACATAAAAGTATCTTGTTTCTAAAATGAACCAGAATCACATATAAACTGTAGATATATATATGGATTTGGGGCTCACACTTAATTCTAGTCCCAATCTCAGAACAATTAGTGCTTATAAAAATGGCCATGCTTGACGCTTGCTTTCATGAAGAAATCACTGGAGTTATAGGTTCTAAAGCAAAACATGGCAAAAAAAATTAGATGATGCCCAGCTATCAGAAAGAATAGTGTCTGGGGTTTTAAAAGCTTGTCTTCAAAAAAGCAGCCATCTAAGTAAAGCAACAACTAGGTCCACATGGAGGAAGCACACAAATCTGTGTGATCCAGGGCAGAGGAGGGTGGGGAGGGGAGGACTTGAAGGGAGTGACCAAGAGCAAGGTAACTGAGAGGAACTACTGAATCCAGAATGAAGGCTAAACATGGTAATGGGTCGGGAGGAAAGCGAAAGGAAATAGAGGAAAGGAGTAGGAGGCAAAGTGCATACAGAGAACCCTAAATACAGACATGTACATAAGTAAATATATTTATGATTATGGGGGCAATATATTTATATGCATATATTTACAGGTTCAGTAGTAGGGTAGCAGAAGGACATTGGGCCTCCTCATGCATAATCCCCCAATACAATAGCACCTCGCCCTGCTAAGCAGCCATTGCAGGATACCCATCTTTCCAACATGATCACTGAAGACAGCCGTGTGTGTAAGCAAATGTGGTGAAGATATAGCGTCTGGGGTCTTAAAGGCTTGAAGGCAAATAAGCGGCCATCTAGCTCAGAAGCAACATAGCCCACAGAGAAGAAGCACACGGCCTAAGCGAATACAAGGTGTTGAATGGACCATGTAGCAGAAAAAAGGAACAAAAACAATCATTGTGTGATCACCTTCCTCACATAATTGCTGAAGACGAAAGTGTGCATAAGCAAGTGTGGTGAAGAAGGCTGATGGTTCCCGGCTACTGAGAGATATAGCATCTGGGGACTTAAAGGCTTGAAAGTAAACAAGCGGCCATCTAGCCCAGAAGCAACCGAGCCCACACGGAAGCAGCACACCAACATAGGTGATTGTGAAGGACAGAGGAGACCAGGTCTCCAATAACAAAGGTGGGGTGGTGGTGAGAATCACATCACCGTGAAAGAGGGGGAGTGCATGGTGGGGACACAAGCCCACCTGTAGACAGCTGGACACCCCTTCCAGAGGGGTAGTGAGGAGGAGATGGGCCACTCAGGGTTCAGTGTAGGAACAATGAAACTCAAAACCTTCCTCTAGTTCCTGAATGCTTCCTTCCCTCCCAATCATCATGACCCCAATTCTACCTTGCCTTGCAGACCTGGTTATACCAGAGGATGTACAGTGGTGCAGTGGGGATCTGGAGGCACAGGGAATCTAGGACAGACGAACCCCTCAACACCAGCGGTGGGAGTGGCGACACCAGGAGTGAAGGGCATGTAGAAAGGGAGAACCGATCTCGGATATCTATGTGTAACCTCCTCTCTGGGAAATGGGCAAGGGGGAGGCGGGTGAGGGGAGACGCCGGGGAGTGTAAGATAAGATATAATAATTATTTATAAACTATCAAGGGACCAGGGGTGGGATCGGGGAGGGAGGGGGATGGACGGAAAAAAAGGGAAACCAAGCTGATTCCAGGAACCCAAGTGGAAGGTGAATTATGAGAGTGACGAGTGCAACGAATGTATAAGGGTGCTTTGCTCAATTGATGTATGTACAGATTGTGATAAGAGCCTTATGAGCCCCAATAAAAAGATTAAATAATAATAATAATAATAATAATAATAATAAAATCTAAGTCCAAAGGAGGGAATAGTATCAGAGCTTGAATTGTGATTACCCTGTTTGCAGCAGGATGTGGGTGACAGGGGGAGTCCAAACGCCATTTAAAGGATTGCCACTTGGATTAATTCTCTGGTGAACCCCCTCTGACCGTGGTTGAGGGTTGTGAATAGCCTCATTATCAGATAAAGAACACTGTAGAGTTGATTATGGCAGATGCAGCTGGGTTAAAATGTATCTTATTTGATCTCCCTTTGGTGCCATTTTAAAGTTGCTTCAGTAAATAAATATACAAACAAGCAAATAAATAAATAAAAACAAAGGTGGAATACCCGTGGATTAAGCCTCCAGTGAATTCCCTCTGTTCTAAGACCAGGGGTGTGAATCCGCAATCCTGCAGAATGGGTTGGAAAATAGACAATTGCAGATGCAGTTGGTTTAAAACATAATGCCTTATCATTTTATCTCTTTGTATACATTTTATATTTGTTTGATTTTTAGTATCTATTGTTTTATTTTCAATTGTGGTTTTTCTCTTTTTAATTTTGTTAGTTTTTTAAAATATTCTATATATATATAATCTAGGATGTGTAAATCTGCAGAGACAACAAATTAGTCACATGGTGTCTTGGGGTCTGGCAGGGATCGTTGGGGGATCTAGGGAGCTAATAAGAATGGGTACAAGAAAGAGGAAATGTTCTAAATTTGATCGTGTTGATGATTGTGCAACTTTCCTTAATATGATCAAATGGTTTAATTGTATGACATGTGAATTATAGGCCGATAAAACTGTTAAAATGGCAAATTTGCCAGAAAATTTAAAATGACAATAAATTCTAACACTGGGTGCAAATTTAATTAAGGTGGTGTCTCCACTTAGCATCATTTATGGTTTCCATAATTTTAGAAGGGAGAAAAGGAACAAGAAATAAATGTTTTTGATTCTTTAAAAATGTTGCTATTTAATGTATTGAAAAATAACAAAACGAAGAAAAGAGGAAGACATTTAAAAATGCAACAAGATCAGGTGTGTCAAAAGAGTAAAGAATCTTCCCCCAAAGTTGACCTCAGTGCAGGATAAGATGTGCAGGCACTTTGGTAGAGAAGCATTGTTGTGAAAAAACGAGGAGGGACTGGCAGGTCACAAGGCAAAGCTAGCTCTCAGTGAGGAAACGGGTCAGGAAAGGTTAAGTGTTGATGTTCTATATCACAGTGCAATTGAAGGGATGTCCTGCAAGATCTTCAAGGATCCTAAATCAGCCCTCAAGAGATTTCTTCCACCTCAGGAATACTCCTGCCTTAACACCCTCACCATCCTCATCCAGCTAGTAGGAGCCAGGGTCTTGGCACAAATGCAGCCTGTTTTTCAGAGACAGCAGCTGAGAGCCACAGGCCCTGAGACTTGCTGTGCCCAGACAGCTGTGATTGCAGCCTGAAGAACAGGAAGGGGGAGTTTTAGATTGGCAGCCAATCAGTGATGGACATTTTCAAAACGGAGCCTTAATACTGCCAGGGTAGGTTTAAGAAAATAACGTGTCTCTATTCCTGTGTATAAACAGAACCTGGTAGATGACAGCTTTCCTATAATAAATGCCCCCAAAGGGTCTTTATACAAAAAATTTACAAAAAGTTTATGTGAAGTTTTCTTGTGAAAACAATATTTCTTGCCTTCTTAAAGTCCAAAATCTGCTACTGGATAAAGTTTCTCTAGTATGTATAACATTGCTTTAGTGCAAGGTTAGCAGATATTTTTACACAAGGCCAGATTACAACTATCATATTTGGTGAACCATATTGTATCTGTCACAAGTACTCAACTCTGCTCCATAGCATGGGAGCAGCCATAGATATAGGTCAACAGAAAGGCATGGCCATTCAGTCTCAGATAACAGATATTCCAAGAAAAAAATTTTATAAAAGTAGGTGGTATGCTGAATTCGACACATCACCTTTATTTTTAGCAGCCACTGATTTAGATATTTTACTAAGAATATAATAGATATGGCCAGTAACATCAAATCATTCTAAAACTCAAGCCAGTATGGTATACTAGGCGTTTCATATTTAAGGAATTGTGGAAAATACCACTCAATAGGGAGCTATGGTTCTCATCTTGACGTGTTCAATTCTAATTCTCAATCCTTGGTGAATTTGAACGCTATCCATGATAAATCATTGATGAATTTTATGTAACAGAATAACACACATCCATATTTATAAAGTAATCACAATGGCAGTGCAGAAGTGAGTGAGGCTGGAGAATAAACAGCTTAAACGTTTCAGAAGTTGTGCTCCTTGCCAAATAGATGGATGGATGGATGGATGGATGGATGGATGGATGGATGGATGGATGGATGGATGGATGGATGGATGGATAGATAGATAGATAGATAACTCCAAAGGAGTGCCTATGGAAATGGATGGGAATGGCAGATTGGAAAGCTGCAAAGGAGCCAGGAGACAGATAATTTAGCTGTAGAGAAGAAAGCAGGGAAGGTACCCTAGAATAATCTAGAAGATTAGACTGGTTCGTGGGGTGAAAGATGATGTCTTTTACTGAAAAAGGAGGCGTATGTGTATCTGATTTAACAGGTGAAGATGAGGAACTCCTTTAAGGAGCCTGAGTTTGACTTGCCTTGGGGTGTTCACATGAAATTCATTAACTATCTGTTAACATCAAATGGCAAAACTATTCTTGAAAATCGGTGGGCCGAGTCTAGAACCCTGGCACTATAGATCCACTGGAATAGAATAAAGGAAGAAGGAGACTAGAGGAAGTCTGAATTATGATCCTTACTATTTTTAATGTTTCCCAGCACCTTGTCATTGTCTCCTTTTATTGTTACTTAATTTTTTTATGTTGTTTGTTTTGTTTTCTTGTTGATTTTATTCACTTACATCTTTGAATCCTAGTTTAAATATTCCAGACCCGCTTCATTTCCTGAAAATCTATCTCCTGTTTTGAATTGATTCAGATATGATGAGCTCCAGACAACACAAAGTCAAAATGTCTAATACTCACGGGATTACGTTACCAAAAAATGACTTCTATTTCCTGAGCACTCAAAGGAAATCCATTGGACTCGGTCTCCTCTCTTTTTCCACATGTAAACAGTCAACAAATCCAGAACTCAGATTTATCTTCCAATTGACATCCGTCATAAGTTTTTTATCTCTGGACCCCTAATACCTAATGTCTCTCACTTCCTGCCTTTAATCTCAGTGTCTCCTCATTCCACGATCCACATTTTCCTTGTGTGGCCTTCTAAAAAGATTAATATATATTTTTACACATAAGAGCTGTTTGACCTTTGACATCTTCTACACAGACATCGTTTGCCATTTGTACCATACATTCCTACAGCAACTATTTTTGGCCCAATTAAAGGATTAGGCTGTCTTGCCATTGTAAGGAGGCTGTACAATGATTAAGGTGTTAGTCCGGTTAACTAGAGAAACAACTCCAGAGACACTCATATGTGTGTAATAGAGAACTTTATATCAAAGAGTAATTGTATATTAAGAAAACACCCAAGCTCTGCTCAGACCAAGTCCATACGTCTGATATTAGTCCTTATGTTCATTACCAATCTATAAATTCTTCTTCAGACTCACCATAGCACATGCAATGATGCCAAACGTAGGATGATCACAGGCCAGTGGGTGCAAAGTCTTGTGAATCGGTGCCAGCAGAAGCATTTAGTGCTGGCATGGATCTCCACATGGCTTTTCCAGCTCCAGGCCTCTAGCATAGCTCCTTGAGTCTTGTCATCAGGAGTATGAAGCAGATAGTGTATGTGTCCCACTTCAGTGAGTTATTTATCTCCGTAGTGCCTCAAAATGTGGTCAGCAAGCAGTGACCTAATTGAGAGCCTAAACCCCACCCCATTCACTCTTAATAGTCTCAGGTTGACACCAGATTATGTAACTACCACAAATGATTCAGACCAAAGCTTATAGAAAGAGAAAATTTATCATGGTGAGTACCCAAACCTTATTCCTTCAATGTCATTTACCGCTTGACATACATTATAAGCCCTACGTCTACTTGATGGAAGGAAGTGAAAAGAACCTCTCAGGGGAAGTTGCAGCTGTAATGTGAAATTTTTGTTCCACTGCAAATCACGCCTCTGAATTCCAGATTTTATATTACAGTGGCAATTCTCAACCTGTGGCCCTTTTTTTGGGGGGGGGGGGCGTCAAACGACCCTTTCAGAGGGGTCGCCTAAGACCATCAGAAAACACATATTTCTGATGGTCTTAGGAACGAGACATCACTCCTCTATTCGTCTCTAATCAGGTCTGCCCACATGCAGACATGCCCACATAAGAGTAACCAGCGTGAAAACTGTTACCAATGGTACACCATGCTTCAAGACAACATTTTACTTATTTGTCATTAGAAATAAGTATTTCACAATGTAATTACATATTGTTTTTGCAATTAATCACTATGCTTTAGTTATATTCAATTTGTAGCAATGAAAATGCATCCAGCATATCAGATATTTGCATTATGATTCATAATAGTTGCAATATTACAGTTATGAAGTAACAATAAAAATACTTTTATAGGTGGGGGGGTCTTCAGCACCACATGTGGAACTGTATTAAAGGGCTTGAACATTAGGAAGGTTGATAACCACTGTATTACAGCGACATTTCCCTCCAATGTTTTTGCTTAATAACAATATGTTGTTGTTAGGTATTATCCTTGAGTGGATTTTGAATCATAGCAACCCTATGCATAACACAACAAAACAACCCCTGGCCCTGCACATCCTCATAATTCTTCCTGTATTTGAGCCTATCATGGAAACCTCTGTGTCAATCCATCTTGTTAAGGGCCATCCTCCTATTACTGCCTTTCTACTTAGCAAGCACTATGTCCTTCTTCAGGGACTTGTCTCTCCTAACAACATGTCCAATCAAAGTACATGAGACTTGCCTCTAAAGAATATCCAGGCTATGCTTCTTCCAAGACAGAAATGGAAGTTCTCTTGGAAGTTTATGAAGACTTCAGTATTCTTTGACAATACCTTAATTCAAATACATTAAATGGTCTCTGGTCTTTCTTATTCAATGTTCATTCTTCAAGTGTATATGGGACAATGTTAAGTATTAAGGTAGCAGACAGGCATTTGACTCAAGTCCTCCCTCAATGCAAGAACACCTTGTTCTAATAACTTGGTATTCTGTGATGCTCACCTTCCTGACACAACCACTGAGGACAAAATTGGTGCATAAGCAAATGTGGTGAAGAAAGCTGATGGTGCCTGGTTATTAGAAGAAATAGTGCCTGGATTCTTAAAGGTTTCAAGTTAAACATGCAGTGAGAAGCAAGCAAGCCCACAATGAAAGAAGCACACCTGCCTGTGTGATCACGAGGTATTGACAGGATCATGTATTAGGCATCAGAACACCCGAAATAAACATTTTGATGTGAATGGGTGGCATTGGAGTGGAGACCCAAAGGCCATCTGTAGACAATTGGGCATCCCCTCACTGAAGGGTCAAGTAGAGGGACAAGTCAGCCAGGGTGCAGGATAGCACTGGCGAAACATACATTCCTCTAGTTTTTAATGCCCCCCAACCAAATATCATGACCCCAGGTTTACCTTACAAATCTGGCTAGATCAGAACATGCACACTGGTAAATATAAGAGATGTGGACACACTGAATCCACGGCAGTTAACCCCTCAAGAACAGTAATGGGAGCAGTGAAACCATGAGGGTAGAGGGAAGTGGAGGGCAGAAGGGGGAGAAAGGGGGAACCGATGACAATAATGTATTTATAACCCACCCTCCAGAAGATAAAAATCAGAAACATGGGAGACAGTAGACAGTGTAAGATATGAAAATAATAATAATTCATGATTTATCAAGGGTTCACAAGGTTGGAAAAGTGGGGCATGGAGGGAAAAAAGGCGTTGCTGATAGCAAGGGCTCAGGTAGAAATAAAATGTTTTGAAATTGGTAATATATGTACAAATGTGTTTGCAACAATTGATGTATGAATAGTTGTAAGAGCTCTAAGAGCCCCTGACAAAATGATTTATGAAAAAAAGAAGATCCCATTGCTTGGGTCAGGAAGATCGTAGTTGCTCAAGGCAGTATGCTTGCTTTTCAACACTTTTTTAAAAATTTTTATTTTCTGTGTGCGCTGTGTATGTTTTCTTTCTTTTTAAAAAAACATTTTATTGGGGACTCATACAACTCTTATCACAATCCATACATACATCAATTGTGTAAAGCACATCTGTACATTCTTTGCCCTTATCATTTTCAAAGCATTTGCTCTCCACTTAAGCCCTTTTACATCAGGTCCCCTTTATCCCCTCCTTCCCTGCTTCCCCCTCCCTCATGAGCCCTTGATAATTTATAAATTAATATTTTGTCATATCTTGCCCTGTCCGATGTCTCCCTTCACCCCCTTTTCTGTTGTCCATCCCCCAGGGAGGAGGTCACATGCAGATCCTTGTAATCGGTTCCCTCTTTCCAACCCACTCACCATTTACCCTCCCAGTATCGCCCCTCACACCCCTGGTCCTGAAGGGATCACCCGCCCTGGATTCCCTGTGCCTCCAGCTCCTATCTGCACCAGTGTACATCCTCTGCTCTATCCAGACTTGGCTTTTCAACACTTTAAATAGGTTTTGTGGCAGACCTTTACCAAATGTACTAATGCATCATTGATCTCTTGACTGCAGTTTTCATGAACATTTATTGTGGATCCAAGCAAGATTAAAATGTTGGCAACTTTAATCTTTTCTCCACTTATCATAATGTTACCTATTGGTCTCATTATAAGGAGTTTTCTTTTCTTGACATTAATTTTTAATACATACTGAAAGCTTCAATCCTTGATCTTCATCCTCAAGTGCTTCAAGTACCTCATTTTCATCTATCAAGCTGCATCATTGGCATATCACAGCTTGTTAGTAAGCCTTCCTCTGTCTTGATGCCACATTCTTCTTCCTATAATCCAACTGCTGGGATTATTTGCTCAGAATAAACTTTGAAGAGTATAGTGAGAGGATACAACCCTGACACACACCTTTTATGATGATAAACCATGCAGTATTCCCTTGTTCTGTTTGCACCACTACCTCTGAATCCATCTACATTTTCCAAAAAAAAACCACAATGAAGTGTTCTGGAATTCCCATTCTTCTCAAGGATATCCATAGTTCATTACAATCCACACGTCTTTCTTTGTCACGGGCAAAAGTTGGATCTCTCTCACTCAGTTGGCCAAGTAAATGTCTACCAAATTTCCTGGTATATATGAGTGAGTGCTTCCAGTTCTTCATAAGCTTATTGAAACATTTCCATTGGTATTCCATCAACTCCTGGAGCCTTGATTTTGCCTAGTGCTTTCAGTGCAACTTGAACTTCTTCCTTAAGCACCAGTGGTTCTTGCCCACAGCTACCTCCTGATATAATGAAATTTCTACTACTTCTTTCTATTACCGTGACTCTATGCATGTTATATTGTTTTGGTACTTGCTGCATCACTCAATATTTTGACACTAGTAGTAAGGGCCTTGTTCCACATTCTATTTTGAATCTGGCCTGAACCTCTGGCAGGTCCCTGTCAAGTTCCTTGTGATAAGTAGGTTTTTTGTGCCAACCTGACCAACATGGGGGAGTAATTGAACACATGTGGGATCAATTGAAGGGTGGAGAGATAAATAGCTTGGCAAGCCTTCCCTTTCTTGTCTCTTGAACTTTGAGAATCCAGCCAGTGTGTGGCTGCCTTAGCTGGTTCTCTGCCTCAATTTTTAAGCTATACCACCTGTGGGACAGCTAACCCATGGACTGTATTGCTGTAGTTTGAGGTGCCCTCAGGCCTTCTTCGCCATGCTACTGGAGTATACATAGCCTGAGCTGGGTACTGTCGAACCTGTTCATCTGGCTGACTGTGGGTGACCTTTCTTGCTGTTTGCTGCCTGTGCCGGATTGCCTGAATTGCTCTACAGAGGACTACCTGGGGGCCCTCAACACTTGAAGGACTGCCAGTGTATTAGCTGTCTCATGGAAGTGAGTTGCACTGAGCCATTTGTACTGCTCTATAGACTAATTAACTGTTTATTTCATATGTTGTATATATATATGTAATATATATAAGAACATAAGTCTTCTTTATTCATTGTCCAACATTCTTATGCATGCAAAGCAATTGAAAATACTGTGGTCTGTTTCAGGCTCACCTTTATCCCCACAGTAACAGTATGTTGTAAAGGGTTCTCTAGAGAAACAAAGCCAGGACAATATATATACAACATATGAAATAAACAGCTAATTAGTCTACAGAGAAGTACAAATGACTCAGTGTCACTCACTTCCATGAGGCAGCTAATACACAGACTGTCCTTCAAGTCTTGAGGGCCACTGGGTTCAAGATAAGAAAGCATACAGCTGAGTCCTCTGTAGAGCAATTCAGGCAATCCGGCCACAGGCAGCAAGCAGCAAGGCAGGCAGGCCACCAACAGTCAGTCAGATGACAGGGTCTAACAGTCTCCAACTCAAGCAATGTATATTCTAGTAGCATGGAAAAGCAGGTCTTGAGGGAAACTCAAACTACAGTGACAATCGACGGGTTAGGTGTCCTTACACAGGTAGTATAGCTTGCCAGTTGAGGCAGAAACCCAGCTAAGGCAGCTGCACACTGGTCTGATCATCAAAGAATGAGAGACAAGAAAGGCAAGGCTCTCCGAGTCATTTATCTCTCTGCCTTTCAATTAATCTCACATGTGTTCATTGGCCAGGTTGGCACAATAAACTAGCTACCTATCACAGTATTGCTCCAATGGTTTTTCGATGATCTTCAGCAGACTTTTCTTTGTATATGATATCAATTATATTGTTTTATAATTTGTGCATTCTATTTGGTCTCCTTTCTTTGGAATGGGTTCAAATATAGGTCTCTGTACTTTTCCTAATGGACCCAGCACAGACAGAAATGACAAGGGGTATACAGAATACATATATATGAACTTTTTTCCCCAAAATCCTTTGTCTAAGGTAAACGTTTGCTTCCCCAACTCCCTTCAAACTGGTAACTCACTGCTAATTTTATTTTAATAATATATCTTCCCATAACAAGAATAGTAACAATGTTAACATATTACTTGCTTCGATATTCTAAGCAATCCTACAAATGCTTTATATTAATTCATAAAATCTTCCCACCCATCCTAGGAAGTAGCATTTATTGTCTTGTTTCAGTGGTGAGGAAACAGAAATAAACTTTGCTCACAGTAATGCCTTTGGTAAGTGGCAAAACTGATTTTTTCCCCTTATGATCTGACTTCGAACACTATGTTCTACCTACTACACAGTACTGTCTCTCTCAATCATGTACTAAAAACTATATGGTTAACAATGTAATGTGATAATATTCCTGTCACCTCTATCATTTCGATAACAAAATCTAAGTAGCCAACTTGGAATATAAATGATGTGCAAATATTTCAGCACCATATTTTCCTTCCATCCTCCACCCCCTGAGCATTCTCCTGATTGAACCTTGGCACACTCTGTCCCCACTGCCCAGAAGTGACTTTCAGTGATTTGACTGAGAACCTGGCGATTACTAGAATCATGTTCTGATATATGAAATTTGTTCACATCTGGGTCTTCTTTAAAAAACCCTGAATTTATTCATTCCAGCATGGTGTCACAATTATATGTTCATTCCCAGTTAATTATTAGGGGCAACAAAATGTAGGAATAACAAAGAATGAAGATCTCATGACAGTCTCTAATTATTGAAGGCTTTAAATTTTAGAGCATCTTTCACTGTGTTGTCAATTTGTAAGTGCTTAATTAAAGAATATGCCACAAGTTTGATCTTTTTGTATGTCTGCTGACCCTTGATAACAGACCTAACTTTTGATTTTATTTCAAAAATATTAATTTATATTCTCATTGGTTGCACATACACACACACATGAGATGGTCCTTTCATTACATGGAAAACATGTGCATGACACTTTCTTCTGAATTTCCCTGTGAGCATTTAGCGTAACAATCCCTGAGGCAGCTTTTCAAAAACAGGCTGTGTTGAAAGAAAATCTCCTTAGGGAATCATTTCTTCTATTGACTCTTTCTGCACAATCAGTTCCATATCTGGAGAACATTGTGAGGTGGTGGATAGATGTAAAGAACATATGCTTCTTGGCTGCAAGGTAATAACATAAGTGTAAAAAAAAAACACCCAACTTCTCTCATCGTGTTGTGGGCCATGGCGTTGGTTCAAACTTGTGCAGAAAACAGAACTGCCTGTTGAGTCTCCTAGACCATCGAGAGCTGGAGAAATGCGGCCCAGGGATGTTATTTATGTCTTTTCCATAAGCCAGTGGTCACAAACAGTTTCAACATCCACACCATATGAATATGTATTCATTTATTTTAAAATGAGATGCGTGAAACCGGTTTATAGAATCTTATATATATTTCTCCAGAGCACTCAAAAGTAGAGAACACGTTCCACTCTCAGATATTCTTGATGGCTTAACCGTTTCCTGAAAATATGAGAAAGTCACGGGCAATGTCGATTTGGCACCATAGTTCCCAAACGTTGGTACCCTGCACATCAGTGCATGTTAAAAGATGAGTAAGTTGAGTAAGGTCTGGGAATGCAAATTTTACATGAAAAGCATTTTACATCATTGCATTAAATAATTAAAAGAAAACAACAAGTATATTCCAATAAATCCATGCAGAAAAGAAATAGTAACTATTCATTGAGCATTTTTTAAAAGAAAGATAAGACCTTTCCTTTTGGGAAACTGGGAATGGAAGTGTGTGTGTGTGTGTGTGTGTGTGTGTGTGTGTGTGTAAAATGTGATAAAAGATATTTATAAAATTTTCCATGAAAAATCTAATAGTACTTAGTGAAGTATTTCCTTTACAATTAAGAACAAGACAAGGACGTCATTAGAGTGGTACTTATTTAATAATATACAGGAGTTTTGACTATCACTATGAGGGAGTTACTTCTGTTTCCTCACAACTTTGCAGCACAGAGTGATACAGTCCCATAGAGTTTCCAAGACTGAAAATCTTTAAGGCAGTAGGAACCCTATCTTTCTCCCTCTGATTGTCAAGAAGATTTGAACCTTGGACATCTGGATTAGCAGCCAAATATTTTTCACCACTGTATCATCAGGGCTTCTCAAAACTACATCCAAAATATGTGTGTATGTGTGCACATGTATATATGTATATGTACACTAAATTGTACATATAAAATATATCATGCAATAAAAATGACAGGGTAATTATATACATATGCCAAAACTTTGATATTGTTAATTTGAGTGAACTAGATTTTTAAGTGATAACAG
The DNA here is from genome assembly GCF_050624435.1 of Tenrec ecaudatus. Lineage (NCBI taxonomy): Eukaryota > Metazoa > Chordata > Mammalia > Afrosoricida > Tenrecidae > Tenrec > Tenrec ecaudatus. Next base: position 32,253,286 of record NC_134544.1, on the reverse strand, counting down.
AGTCATACCATTTCAGAAATATAATCTAGCAAAACAGCATTTTTGTTCACAGGGTGAGCAGGAAAGTGCTCACTGAAATCTCTCCGTGATCCCAGCTAACGAAGGTCCAATTGAGGCACATATTGTTAACATTGTCGTGGACCAGAAATGAAGGTTGAAGTTCAGCACCAGCAGTTTTATTTTTCAACCTACAAGTGGTATATGTCATTTCCACTCACACTTTATTTATTTCATTGGTCCAAGCAAACCGCAGGATGTACTGGGTACATGCAGTCCTACCATATTACCAGATTCAAGAGACTGGATTATTTTTCAAAAACTAATCAATAATCGCTAGAATTAGAATCTGTAAGTCAAGTAAAATAACTGACTATTCAGCAGCATTTCATGAAACAAAATGAATATATAAAAAAATTAGACATTTACTAACAATGAAAACGTAGAAATCATAATTTTTTAATTCCTTCTTATAATTCATAAAATAAGTATAATTGAGTTTCATAAAGGAATCCAATCAATGGATGAACAGTATAGGAAAAATATGATATATTGTAGAAATAAATTTAAAGCAATTTATATTAGTAGAAAAATGTTATGTGCTAACAAGAGGCTCAAAATACTAAATATATGAATTTGATTCATATAGATCTGTAATTTAATGCTACTCAACTGTTTCTTATGTATGTTGGCTTTCATAAATTCTAAGAAATTTATGTTAAAATTAATTTAGAAAATCAGATAATAAATTGGCATTTGAAATCAGTATAGAAAAGGGTAAAGAGAAAATAATAATAATTAAAATCATTTAGACAGAAGAAATGATCAAACATTATATAATATTAATACAGAATGGGTTCTCATGTAGACTACAGATATGAAACATATTCCTGGAAGAGATTCACACATATATGAAGATTTGATTTATAGAATTGATGAATAACATTGGAGACAACTGGATAATGTGAATTTCTTAATAAAATGATATAGAAATAGTATTTACACTTTTGCCAAGTAAAGAATTAAAATGTGAACCTTACCTCACACCATATATAGGTTATTTCTAATTGAATTAAAAATTTTATTAAGAAAGTAAAACTAACTATAAGACCTATAAGAATAATATTATATTTTAAGGAGCCCTGGTGGCATAGTGGTTAAACATTAGGCTGCTAACCACAAGGTATATAGTTTAAAACCAACGGCAGCTGTCCAGGAAAAAGATGAGGCCTTCTATTTCTTAAAGAATTGCAGTCTGGGAAACCCCGCGGGCAGTTCTACCCTGCTTATAGGGGCGCCATGAGCTGGAATTGACTCAATAGCAGTGAGGTGTTTTCTTTTCCCCTTTGAATTATTTTTATATAGTTTCTGAGCAGAAAGTGTTCTTTAAGATGATATAGCATATTCAAAATGAAGAAAAAGCTTGATCAAATGGATTTATTTTTGAAATTAAGAAATTCTGTCACCAAAAACAATCACAAAACAATGAACAGCTATCTCAGCTGGGAAAATATATTGGCAATAGGTGTAACTGTCCACTAATTCACATCCTCAATACAATCAAATTATTTCACAAAGAACTAAGAACATAAGCAGATCAACCCAGTAGAAAAAGAGGCAAAGGTCTTGATTATGCACTTCTATGTGAGCAAATGGTCAATACAGATATGAAAACTAGTTATATCTCATTATAAATTAGAAAACTGCAAATGACAAAATATATTGAAATATCATTTTACAATCTCCAGGAAAGTTCATGATCAGATAGCTATACAGCAACTGGTGGGCAAACATGTACAACACTGGAACACTTGAAGATTCTGGGAGAGAGAATACAGGGCATAGAAAAAGAATGCCTGTTATTAGGCAGTGCTGTACTTTTCTGTAAACAATGTCATCTTAAATATTAACATCTAATAAAAATAAAATGACCCTGTCTTATTATTACACAGGAATTTTTCTATTGAATGTACCCTTTGGGAAAATTATGCATATGCACAAACCAAAATACTCATAGCAACACCTGATCTATGAATAAAGCAGTGAAAACGGATGAATTGACATGTTGTTGTTTAGGTGCCAGTGTACCTGTTTCAGCTCATAATGACCATATATGTCCAACAGAACAAAACACTGCTCAGGCCTTTGCCATCCTCACAATATCTGAGGCCAGAGTTGCAATCACTGAGTCAGTTCATCTCCTGGCATCTCTTCTGCTTTTTCTCTGTCCTTGTAATTCACAACCATGATGTTCTTTGTCAGGGCTTGCTCTTTCTGGTGATAATAAGTCCAAAGTATTGACAATTCCTGCTTCTAAGGAGCACGTGGCTCTACTTCTTCCAAAGTAGATTTGTTTATTCTTCTGGCAGTCCCCGATGTCTTCAATATTGTTTGCCAGCAACACAATTCAAATGCTTAATGAATTACCCGTGCCTGCAACTTCCACCCACACGAGTTCCAGAAAATGGCCAAATCCAGATCAGTATACTCGTGAGACACATATGCGTACGTGCTATTAAAATCAAGGGTATGAAAAGTATAAAGTTCTGGATTGTGGATGTCTCAGGTATTTGGGGGAAAGTTAAGTGGAGAAATAAGATAATTGAATATAGAAGGAATTTATGGAAGTTACTAGTATTTTTTCAGTTCTAGCCCAGGCTTATGGGTTTTACAGACAGTTCTACAGGTTCTGATTTATGTATTAAATAATATTTTAAGGTAAACAAATGAAACAATAAACAGAGGAGGAAATGCTGACAGATACTTTCTTATTCTTTTTTTTTTTTAACAGAAAGAATGAGTTCATGTAAGGGGATACTTTGAAAAAGAAGTTGAAGTATCTTTCGCTAGTCTAAAAGGCTGGCATTTTCTTCTATATCCATCCAGTGAATTGGATTTCTGTTCTGCAGTTTGAAAACTATAACATATGGGGAGTTTTGAAACAACATCACCAAGGTAAGAGTGATTTCTCACCAAGTAGTCCAGGAAAAGAGAGTTCAAGAAAGCAAAGAAGAGTTACTAACTGGAGAGAGAAATGCCAACATTTTTTATTCCCTTCCCAATTCAGCAGATAACTGGAACTGATTCGAGCAGACCCCACTGGATACTGGGAACAGGGTTTGTCCACTACTCATCCACCCCTCGTTAGACATCCACACTCTGACCTTAACCCCAGAGGCTTCCCTGTGCCGAGGGCTGCTGTGTACAGGGATTGTCTACACTAGATGTTTTGACAGTTGACTGAAAGAAGCCTCAGGCAACAAGAGCATCCTAATAATGGATCAAAGGCAGGGGGAAAATAGTCTTTCTTTGACCCGCACATCCACACTAGTCATTTAATTGCAAGCACCATTAACATTTATCAATGTTAGTTAACTAGAACCTGACCACCTGAAACAATTTGTCAACTCTAATTTTCCATTTTTGAGGGATAAGCTTCTTTCCTTGGAGTGAGGGAAATGAAAGCAGCAGAAACATGTGCGCATTCCAGGTTAGCAGCAATGGAATGTAAGTGTCAATGAGAAATGGGCAGGTCAGCAAGGTTTGGAATGTCAGTTATGAGTTTCATCTCATTCATATGGAAAGATCTCTCTAAAACCTTAAAAATAAAACAATTTTCTTTGATGAGTAAGATCTGCCTAAGCCATTCTCCTGATTTCAATCATCTCATGTGCATGAGAAAGGGAGCCATGAAAAAATGAAGACTGGAAAAGAATGGACTCATTTGGATTCTGGTGTGGATGACTAATACTGAATCGATCAAAGACTTACAGGAGAACAGACACATCATTGTTTGGAGGAAGTAAAGCCAGAATGCTCCTGAGATAATCGAACAGGAAGATTCTGTCTCTCTTACTTTGGGCGCATTATCAGGAGGGGCCAATCACTAGAAAGAGTCTTCATTCTTGGATGAGAGGGACCAAAAATGAAGGCCCTCAATGGGAAGGATGGACATCGTGTCTGCAATAATGGATGCGACATAGCGATGGGCGCGATAATGATACAGGACTATGCAATGTTTCTGTTCTACTTAAACTTTGTGCGAGTCCGAGTTGCCTGGGAAGCATGTCACAACATGTGATGGAAATGATATGGAAAGGGTAAGCTTACCTTTAAATGGTCAATGTTCATTGGTCGAGACATACACAGTTTGAACAGAAATGACCCACTGACATGCAATTATAAAAGCAGGATTGCAACCCAGGATTGATATTAGGGTTGAAGATGGAAGAAGTACTGACTTAGTCTGTTCCTATAAATGCTAGTTCCTTCCAGGAAGATAACTGAGCCTAAGCTGCTGATTGGAGTTGGGATAGCAAACACATGATGCTGTTGGTTTCTTTCTTGCTTTTCTTTTGAAAGAATTATTTTTAAAGAATATTTTAAAAATCAATGATAGATTGTTTAAATCCCACATTTGGCAATAATTTTCCTTTATTGTTGTTGTTTTTTTATTAAATAAGAATCAAAAGGTAAAATACCATTTCACTTCAGTGGTAACAGTTTTTAGCCTCAGAGGTAACAGCACCAAGAAAACAATACACCTCCTCCAACCCCTCAGAAAACTCACGCTGCTGTCCTGTTGATTGAACGCGAGGTAGTTTGTAGAGGACAACAGGACAGCCAAGCCATTTCACCGGCTGAGGTTTTTGGAAGTAGACTGCCAAGCCTTTCTTCTGACGCACCTCTTGGTGGATTTGAACCCCTTTCCATTGGAAGCCCAGCTAATGTGAACCACCCAAGGACTGTAAGAGCAGGTTAGATGGAATGATTTGCCCCCATCCATTCATGATAGAGGTTGGAAAAAGAATGAAAGATGAGATAGATACTCCTGAACGTATTTTGGCATTATGATTATTAATAAAGAATGAGAACTCTAGTTATTAAGATTCTAATCCAAACCTACAGCTTACATTGCTGCTTAAGGAAAGCTAACTCAACAGACATTTTGTCTCTCTGACCACATCAAGTCTCACAGGAAAGCTGAGAGAAAGACTCTCACAGAATGTTGGAGGGGGAGGAGGCAAAGGTGTGGGGAAAAGAATTATGAAATCTCTTCTAAAGCACTTGGCTACCCATGCAGGGTTGAATTATGCATTATGTGCACAGTTAGGTACTTAACGTGAGTTTAAATGGTAAGTGGAGAAAATTGTTCTAATTGAGCTTTTTAGAAAACACCTGCAGCAAAATCAAAAGTAAAGCATGCATCTTTGCAGGGCACTCTCGCGAGGGAAGGCGCTTTCCCTGTGTGGTCCTTATCAAACACTGAAGTCTTCCGGATAAGGCCCCTGGCACCAGACTAGGTCAACATAGCCTAACCCTGTGATGCTTTTTGACCCCTTCTTAATATTAGCACACATGTATTTGTCCTTTTGTAATTGATCCAGTTCTGTGGTCTGATTCAAATCTTGGCCTGTGTACAGTGAATTGTTACAGAATCTGAGTCACCCAGCATTAAGAAGAAGAAGATGCCTTTTCTTGGTCTTGGTTTTTTTTAAGCCCTAATAGCTGAACATCCCGTGCCCTGGCGTTCAGTTAATTACAAAGCCTGGAGCAGAGGACAGAATGTGCTCACAAGCAAACCTCAAGCAGTGCAGATGGTCCCACCCCTGCACTCAGAAGCAGGGAAGCAGTTCTTGAAAACAGCTTTTGGCCAGAAGCTCAGGGTGGGCTTCACCTTTGGGCATGCATAAAAAGTGGGTCTGATTTGAATTTCTAGAATGCCACACAACAAATGCTAGGGTAAAGAGCTTTGTGTACACGATGCACTCTGGGCAGCTGTAATTTTTGCTACAGGACTATGCTTCTTAGACTGATGCATGTGCTGCATATTCTTCAGAAAGCTGTGCCTGGGTGTATATAGGTGCAGAGACTGAGGAAAGTGGATGTTTTCTTGAAAACTGTTTTCTAAGCAGCTGTTTCCCACAAAAGCTCCAGTTTGATCTCTGTAAGCAAACCCTCAGGTGTGGAGGTTACTTGCACATTTACTCAGTTTTTTCCTCCTGTTCATTTCTCAAGTAGCAGAATTTAAGGAGGTTTCCTGGCATCCTATAGTTTCTTGCCACCAGCCCTTACTGTACTCTATTGTATAAGCAATGCATATCAATTGAATGTGAGTGCATACCAATGTATTCCCTTCACCTTGAAGCCAAACACACACACACACACACACACACACACACACACAGAACAACAAATTACTAAGATTACCAAGAATTATACAGGGCTCAACTCCCTCTTTGTGAGCACGAGGAAACCTGCTGTAAAAGCAAACTGAAAATCAATGACCCTGTGAGAGTCCCAGGGGTCTGTTGGAGGAAAACAGCTCAACACAGAATCAAAGGATGTCTATCAGTTTGCGACATCAGCTCCAAACGTGAGTGAGTGAGGCACCTGTTTGGACAGTGTTTCTAAATTGGGGATACTAAACAAAGAGGGGGATCAGCCTATTGATTCTTCCAATTCTGTATAAGCAAGGTATGACTCTGCAGTGCACATAAGGCAATGGACAACATGTGCATTTTAACAACGAATAAGACTTGGCCATGTTTACCACTCAAGCATAGGAACTAACAGCCCCCCTTCCAAACTCATTAATGACTCAGCTTCTTTTTAACAATCTAATTGACTGTATTTCTGTTATCTGAGTTATTATGCATTGGTGAAAAGGGAGAACTCTTTGGGGCAAAAGGCTGCAGTGCAATATGAAGCTGTTCTCTCAGATAACCATGACTTAAATATACTCTGCATAATAAATAATTAATAAATTGAAAGCAGCAAAATGAATTTTTGCTTGTACGGGGCAGACTGTATCCATATCTACAAGAGAAGCATCTTCTGCTGACAGTGCTTATTGTCCTCCATTTAGTAGCCCACAGTTTGGCGACCATATTTATCTATCACTATAATAAGAGACCAAGGCAGCTATTGTCCATAATTACAGTGATGGTGCTTTGTATTCAAGAACCGAACCAGATTTTCGTTCTGAACATGCCTTTATTTGTAATGCTTAAATTAAGAATACATTGAAATATAAGTTGTTGTGTCAAGATTCAGGGTGTGCATCCAATCAGGATGTATATAACAAATTAGCCAAAGCACATTCTCATTACAGTTGCTAGTAGGAAACATTTTTGCTAAAGACCTTATTCTCATCTCATTTTTTTTTTTTCATTTTTTTTTAATTATTTTTTATTTTTTAACAAATTATTGGGGCTGATACAATTCTTTTCACAGTTCATACATATACATACATCAATTGTATAAAGCACATCTGTACAGTCTTTGCCCTAATCATTTTTTTCTCCTCTTTTCTTCATTTACATTTTATTAGGGACTCCAACAACTCTTACCACAATCCATACATATACATACATCAGTTGTATAAAGCACACCCATACATTCCCTGTCCCAATCATTCTCAAGGCATTTGCTCTTCACTTAAGCCCCTTGCATCAGGTCCTCTTTTTTTTTTCCCCCCCTCCCTCCCTTTTCCCCCCTCCCTCATATGCCCTTGGTAATTTATACCTCGTTATTTTGTCATATCTTGCCCTATTCGGGGTCTCCCTTCCCCCCTTCTCTGCTGTCCCTCTCCCAGGGAAGAGGTCACATGTGGCTCCTTGTAATCAGTTCCCCCTTTCCAACCCACTCACCCTCCACTCTCCCAGCATCGTCCCTCACGCCCTTGGTCCTGGAGGTATCACAGCTTTCCCCCAGATCCTGGATGCTTCCTCCCCCCAACTACCATGATCCGAATTCTACCTTGCAGGGCTGGATAGGACAGAGGCTGTGCACTGGTACATATGAGGGTTGGAGATACAGGGAATCCAGGGTGGATGATACCTCATCTCATTTATATACAATATTACAACTTGACTTTTAAGAGCTTTAAATGGGAGGTGAAATATCCATGAGCTACTTAAGATGTAAGGAAATTAGCTATCAACTGTCCAGGAAATGGCCTTTGCATATGTATATAATGAAGATGTCCAAGATACGCTACAACAAAAGGAAAATATGCTCCTATGAAAGCGATCATTCATCCTGGATAAAACATAGCAAGTGGCTTAATGCAATCACACTATAATCCTTTAAAAGAAATAACTAGTTGTAAAACAAAAGTTAAAAAATTGTGCTGTTAAATCTACAATGGACTGTTAAGTAGAGATTTTTAAAATTATTATTATTGATGTCCTTTGCCATTTAGAAGAGCTAAGGCTTAGTGGCCATGTGCTAGACTGCTAACCCAAAGGTCAGCGGTTCTAAACCATTGGCCGCTTCACGGGAGAGATATGAGACTTTCTGCTCCCATCAAATGTTTCAGTCTCACAAGCCAATCACAGGCAGTTCTCCCCTGTGACAAGGGTCACTATGAGTTGGAATTGAATTGAAGGCAGTGAGTTTGGCTTGGGACATCATAAATAGCAATTGAACGTTTTGAAATAAAATCCTTCTCACCTCTACCTCCGCATCCTTGAGCCACCAGATGCAAAGCGGGCTCTTGGCTATATCGTGAAGACTTGATACATAATTGGTCTGAAAACCAAGTCTTAAACCCAGCTCACAATGGGATTTTCATTTTCTTCATCAGGATTCCCAGGAATCAAAATGTACTCTATAATTCTAAGAAGCTACCTTCATGGATTCATTTTTTTTTTGTTGTTTTCAAATACTGAAGATGTCTGCTGAGATTCAAAGTTAATCTGCTAGGACTAGACTCAGATCCTCTATTGTGTAATAAAGGAACTGTGCTGGGTTGTTATCCGTGCGTATCTGAAAATTGAGTTCAGAGTTACTATGCCTTTTGAGTAAAAGGGCATCCTCTTAAAGACTGGCAATGCTTGACTGAGTATCTAATCTTCCTCTAGCAAGTGCAATTCTTGGGTTCATCTTGGGAGACCAGGATTACAAGGAGCTGGTGTCAGAGGCATCATAGAAAACTAACCAATAAGACTTCTGGAGCTAGGAAGAAAAACCTAACTACCTTTGAGAGTCTACATTGAAAATCACGTATATCAGCTCCACTTTTATCCCCTCCCCCACCACACTCTCCCCGTCATGAACCCTTGATAAGTTTTAATGTCTTTAATTTCATATTTTACACTGTTTGCTATCTTCCTTTATCAATGTTTCTGTTGTTCATGTCCCTGGAGGTGGTGGTGGTGGTAATAATATGCACAGATCATTGCAATAATTTACCCATAGGCTCCCCCACCTCCCCTCTACCCTCGTGGTATCACAACTCTCATGATTGGTTCTGAGAGGTTTATCTGTCCTGGATTCTGTGTGTTGAAAGCTCTTATCTGTACCAGTGTACATGGTCTGGTCTAGCCAGATTTTTAAGGTAGAACTGGGTCATGGTAGTGGTGGTGGTGGGGAGCATTAAAAACTAGAGGAATGTTGAGTGTTTTCTCTGTACTATACTGTGCCTTGACTGGCCCATCCCTTCCTTGTGACCCTTCTGTGAGGGGATGTCCATTGTCTACAGATGGGCTTTGGCTCTACATTATAAGTCCCCTTGTTCGTATCGAAATGGTGTTTGTTTTGGGTTTTCTGATATCTGAAACCTGATCTCTGAACACATCATGATGCTCCCTTTTCTCCTTGGGATTGTTTATAAGGGATGAAAAAAAAGAGGATGTGATACCAATGGCTGAAGTAGAAAGAAAAATGTTTGGGAAATATTGATGGCAACATGCACACAAATGTGCTTGATGCAATTGATGAATGGTTGTAATAAAAACTGTAAGAGTATCAAACAAAATGATTTATTAACTTTTTAAAAGAAAAGAAAATCAAGTATGGATGTTTAGCAGAAGAGGGAGGTTCTCGGTAGCTCCAGTGACACAATAAATTAACACGAGGTGCTTATAAGAAGAGGTTCTCTAATAGGATTCTCCTACTGGCTCAAAGCCAGGAAAAACTTCCTTTGTTTCTCTGGAGGCATCTTTAACACAACATTAGTAGAGGAAGCTACTTAAAACACCGTTCTTCATTTTCCTTGGGAGTATGTTTGGCAAAGCAAACAAACAAAGAAAACACTGCCAGCAAAGCCATTCCTCAGAATCGAAAAGCCATCAGGAGCACAAGGAGAAATCACAGGACCATTTGGAAGAGCAAGCCCAAGACCGCTCTCTGAAGTGGCAGAAGCCTCGAGACCAGAAACACCAGTGCCCATGGCACAGAGGCTAAGAGGAACAGCACCAAGACTGGGGTACCTTCTTCTCATCTGGCCCAAGACTATGAAACAAAGAAACAGAGTGCTAGGTAGCGTGGCTTCCTGGCCCATTTAGGCCAAGGCCAAGGGACAGGTGATGGAAAGGTTGAGGACCGGAGAGAGTGCTGGCTGAGGAGAGGTGTTGGCATGGACCAATGATGATATCCTTATTATTTACATTTCCTGACTTCTGGCCACCTATTAACTGCCCTTATAAACCTTCCTAACCATGAGTGTTGTACACGCGTTGTGTGGCTTTATCAATGAATTGTCAAACCTGGCATAGAAATAGAAGGCTGTAGAAGGAACAGTTGGTGTCAGAAGTAGATAAAGAAGGATGGAGGTGATGGCATGGCCAGTCCCATCCCTGTGGCAGTAAAGGCACCAGAGGTCAACTTTGGCCCCCATGCCATATATTGCACAGAGGGTAGAGTCAGAATGGATATTATCTCCTGGCTCCATTTTATGAGCTAGAAAACCAAGCTAATCATTTCAACTCAGAGTCTCCAGGGAAGGGGATTCTAACATGTAAGGTACCTTTTTGAGAATGACCAGAAGACAAACTTTTCTTCTTCAGGCAGATGCAAACCTTCAGCAAGGGAAATTCAGTGCCATCTAACTGTGTGTCCCTGTGTACTCTCCACTCTACAAGGTGCTATCAAGTTGATTCCAACTCACAGAGTCCCTAAATGGTCATAGTTTAGCTGTGTACTATAGGATTGGGAAAGTATATTGACAGGTGTGCCTTCCCAGGTACCTCTGCAGACATTAGACTCGAATCTATATACCCAATACTTAGCAGCTGAGTGCATAAACAGTGTTTACAACCCAGGAACTCCGAAAGTACAATATAAATCAACAATTAAAGTCAATACCATCAAGTTAATGCCAACTCATAGTGACCCTATAGGACAGTCCCTATGTGTTTCCATGATTGTAAATGTTTACCCAAGTAGAGAGATTCATCTTTCTCCCAAGGTACAAGCTAAAGGCCCTTATTAGTAACACAGAGCAATTTGTTCAAAACACTTTCCCTGAGCACCTCCCATGTGTAGCACTCAGTCCTCAACCTTCAGACCCATGATCTGGACAAATCTGATGAATACTCCAGTGGCTTAGGGTTAGTTTTATTTCTTTTTTTGGTGTGTAAGATTGTGTGAACAAGTGAAAGCTAATGATTAATAGTTTATGAAAGATTTCCTGAAAATTAAACAAAGTGTGTGTGTGGGGGGGGGGCGGTAAAGAAACCCAAAACAAAAAATATATATACACATTTTTTCTTAGCACTCTTCTTGATGCAAACTTAGGTGGAGTTTATGGCTGAACATTTTAATATAAAATACTAGTGGAAAAATGGTTTTCAAGCCTAAGACTTCCCAAGTGCTTGCATATAATAACTACATTACAACTGATTTTTAATTAATAAACAGACATACTGAGTTAAACCATAACTTATAAACAGTTGATAATGACAATGTATACCCATCATGCTTGCTTTAGAGTTTCCATGAAGAAATCGGAGGGTATGTAGCTAACTCTCCCAAACATAGGAAATGGAATTTTGTTTATGAAAAAAGGTGTAAAGACCCAGATGCTAACAAGTTACCTTGCTCAGTTTATCTGACAGCTCATGCAGGCTAGCAGGAAAAGCCCACTGGCATCTGAGACAGGAAATGCTTGGTAGGAACCACTTGTCTTCCCAGTTAGCCAAGGAGATATGCAATTGAGCTACCAACCCTCTTTTAAAGAGAAAAGAAAAACACGAAGTAGATGGAAACACAGAAAAGAGGTTGTTCCATTCATTTTGTCCAGAAAAGACAAAGCCCAACTTTACTGTATGGAACTGATTAACCAGGCTGGGACGGCTCCTAAATTGTTGTTTTCCATAAGAAAGTACGCGAGATGATTATCACTTCCATTTTCGTTTTCTGAAGAATTTAGGGCAAAGAAAACCTTCCTGGAGATTCATAAAGGGTTAATGGAGCCATCACCTCTGCTCCGTAGCTGAGGCACAGTTGGGAAAGGCAGAAGGAGAAAACAAAACAAAAACAAAAAAATGAGTCCCCCATTTCTATGATTGCTCCTGGTGCAGAAGCCCCATGTGTAGCTCGACTCTTTCAGAAGGAAAGGACTATTACTGTGCTTATCTTGCCTCATTTAAGGCGAGGAAGATATTGTGCTCACGAAATGAAGCTTTATAGCTGTCTCCGCTCAGTGCCGAAATCCCAGAGCAACAATAAAATGACGATTATAGATGTGCATGGGTCATTCTGGTGACCCTTGGACTTCCCAGCATGGCTGATGGAGCGTTTTCCCTGAATAGTAATAGAGTTCCCACTCCCCCATCTGCCATTGCAAATATATCCTTTTAACTCCACAGAGCTGTTGTTTCCATCCCAATCACTATTATTCTATACTGGTTTTCGAGCCCTTTCAAACCTAACCTGGCCCAAACTCTTCCCTGAGGGTTTATTCAATGTTTAAAAAAATCTTGATCACCTACTATGAGACACTCACAGAAGGATAAACATGTTCCCCTGGCCTTGAAGAACTTTATGATTGTATTTCAGCCAAAGTTTTTAATTCTTCCATAATGATAATTGTTTATTGCCCATAAGTGCAGCGGAACAGCAAGGGAATGGAGTGGCAAGGTCCCCAGGGAATGCTGAAAGTGGACTTTGGGGCCAGGGCGTGGTGCCCAAACAGACTGGACTGGAAAACACTCCTAACGGCCAACAAATGATCCCTGAACTAACTACAAGCTTTTCTTTCGTGATGTGATTTTTTTGTTCTTTGTCAGTGGTTTGCTTTTGTTGTTTTGTTGTCTGGTTGTATACTGTTGCTTTGTTTTCCTCTGTCTTGTTTTTCATGCATGTTAGTGCCTCCACAGGTCTGTCTGAATAGGACAGGCTGGATGAACTATCTGGAGGAAAAACAACGGGACCGACAGTTCTGGGGGGATGTGGGGTGAGGGAAGGTGAGGGGGTAAGGAAGTGGTGTTAACAAACACAGGGACAAGGGAACAACATGGGACCCAAAATGGTAGTGAGGGGGGAGTGGCAGGCCTGGTGGGGAATTATCGAGGGTAAGGTTGCGTAGAGAAGAGGTATAGCTGTAGCCCAGGTGGGGACGGAGCATGGTAGTAGGGCAGGAGGAATGTCAAGGGAGATGGAGGAAAGAGCTAGGAGTCAAGGGGCATTTATGGAGGTCTAGACAAAGACATGTACATGCAAATATATATATGAGGATGGGGAATTAGATCTATGTGTCTATATTTACAGGTTTAGTATTAATGTGGCGGAAGGGCCTTGGGCCTCTACTCAAGCACTCCCTCAATGCATGAATACTTTCTTGTATTAAATTGGCACTCTACGATGCTCACCCTCCCGACAAAACTGCTGAAGCCAAAGTGGGTGAACAAGTAAATGTGGTGAAGAAAGCTGATGGTGCCTGGCTATCGAAAGAGATAGTGTCTGGAGTCTTAAAGGCTTGAAGGTGAACAAGCGGCCATCTAGCTCAGAAGCAATAAAGCCCACATGGAAGAAGCACACCAGCCTGTGTGATCACGAGGTGCCAAAGGGACCAGGTATAAGGCATCATGCAAAATATATATATACCATAGTGAATGAAGGGGCAAGTGCAGAGTGGAGACCCGAGGCCCATTTGTCGGTGACTGGAGATTCCCTCATATAGGGGTTTAGGAGAGGAGATGGGTCAGTGAGGGTGCAATGTAGTACTGATGAAGATCACAGCTTTCCTCCAGATCCTGGATGCTTCCTCCCCCCAACTACCATGATCTGAATTCTACCTTGAAGGACTGGATAGGGCAGAGGTTGTATACTGGTACATATGGGAGCTGGAGGCACAGGGAATCCAGGGTGGACGATACCTTTAGGACCAGGGCTGTGAGGGGCGATGCTGGGAGAGTGGAGGGTGAGTGGGTTGGAAAGGGGGAACTGATTACAAGGATCCACATGTGACCTCCTTCCTGGGAGATGAACGGCAGAAAAGGGAGACTCCGCATAGGGCAAAATATGACAAAATAACAATCTGTGTATTATCAAGGGCTCATGAGGGAGGGGGTAGTGGGGAGGAAGGGACAAAAAAAAGAGGACCTGATGCAAAGGGCTTAAGTGGAGAGCAAATGCTTAGAAAATGATTATGGCAAAGAATGTACAGATGTTCTTTATATAATTGATGCATGTATATGTATGGATTGTGACAAGAGTTGTATGAGTCCCTAATAAAATGTTTTTTTTAAAAAAGAAGTGAAATGAAATTCAAAATTAGACTTGTGAGAACATTTAAGGTATATGAAGACAGTAAATTATCAGAGTATTCCATTTTAGTCATTGTTTTGTAAATTCAAAAAGAAAAGTAATTCACTATTTGATAGAATGCATTATTTTGTGCCTTATGTTGATTAGATAAATGCAGCTAACCATCTAAGTGTTCAACCAGTTATATGGGGGCAAATACAAAGTTAAACATCTATTTGCTGTTTGTGAGCTGTAAATGTTTGCCTTTCTAATGAAGTGACTTATTTCCTTACCAAAGACTTATCAAGCCTCCTGAAAGATGGGCCCTGGCCATGCTAGCAAATTAGATACAATAATACCGCACACGAAACTTTAGGAACTTTTTTAGTATGTATCTTGAGAGTAGTTTTCTCCCCCAAGATTCAGTTTAAAATGTAAGGTATGGTTAAATGTTCTCACCCAAAAAGGTGTGTTGGGATTCTAACCCCTTTATGCATATATTCTAGTTTAGAAATAGACTTTGCTATGCAAATTATATCATGCCCAAGTAGGATGAGTTCAATATCTAGTCACTTTGAACAAATTAGACAAAGGCGCATGCACACACACACGCAGATGAAGGCAAATGCGATATGCTTGACATTTTGTACCACAGTGGAGGAATATGTGTTTGTGGTTACGGAGAAGGAAAAAATTCCTATACAAAGGGCCCAGATTTGGACGTTTAGTTTTCATAACTAAGAGAAGATAAATTTCTGTTCTGTGAAGTTATTCACTTATGGTAATCACGCATTACAGAATTCGTTAGGAAACTAAGATCTACAGTAAAATTATTTAGAAGAAACATATATGTTAGGCATTTCCTCAAAGATATTTCTTGCATAGCCCTAACTACTGCACCTTCATGTTCCCAAACACAAGACTGTGCGCAAAATGCTCCAAAAGGAGCCAGGTTCTTGTCATTTGCTGATTTGCTGGCATTGATGTTTATTCTCTCCTCTCTCTCTCTCTCTCTCTTTCTCTCTCTCTCTCTCTCTCTCTCTCTCTCTCTCTCTCTCTCTCTCTCTCTCTCTCTCTCTCTCTCTCCCTCTCTTCAGCCACGCCTCCCTCTTTTAACAGTTTTATCAGTGCAGTCCGTTCCTGCCAATTGTAGCTGAATTCATATTGCTCAGAAGGGTCTCTTTTCAAACTGTTTTCTTATCCTGCTTGGTTCCTCATACTATTTCTTGTTGAGGCATATTGTAATAAGCGAGTATGAGTGCATTTTATTGTTAAAAATTGTGCATAATTTTCCATAATATGCATTTTCCACAAATTTGTGAAGGTCCTTCCTATGTAACAAAACAGCCAAAGGAGTGTTCTCTAGATGCAGATCGCCTTCAAGTTGATTCCAACACATGTCAACTGTGCATGCATTAGAAGAATGTGCTGCCTAGGGTTTTCCCTGGCTGATCTTTCTGACGCTTTTCTTCTAAGGCATCTCTGGGTCGACTCAGACCTCCGGACCTTCGATGAGCTACAGGCACATTCGTGGTTTATCACTCAGGGAGTCCGCAGAGTGGACAGGAGTGTATCTTACTATTGGTTTATACACTTTGGTTAATGTAGCAATTGTTTATCAGGGCGGGGTATCATGCTGACTATGTCGGAAGGATATCAATACACTATTGTTAAGTCACATAATGAAAAATAAGAATAATTGAGGTATTTTCAAATGATGCATAAAAAAGAAAATGCATTTAGAATGCTAAAGCCATTTTAGGGGGCAAGGGAATGGATCATATATGCAAGTAAACATATAATGCTTGAAAGGATATATATCCCGTTTCATGTAAACTCGTAGAAAGGTGATATTCATGTCAACTGGGCTGAAAGCATTAATGTATTTTATAACAGAGATCAAGGATGGCTCACATCAGAGGACTCGAATCTAACCTAAATATCTGATGAGTTTTTCAAGATCACCACAATTATTGTCTAAGTTTTGGTTGAAATTAGAAAGAAAAACCACCAGAAATTCCTTTAATATTGGAGTCTGATGAAAAGGAAGAGGGAGAAAAAGGAACCACCTAGAAGCCCAATACCGTGCTGATGAGTGATGTGCGTCCATTCAGCCTGACACTTACACCGACAGCCTTCATGAACGGATGGAATGCATTTACTCTGCCACGTAGACAGTGCTATTGCCCTCCCACAGCCAGAACATACCCGTCTGTGTTACAAGGTTCATTGAATTTATATGTTCAGTAACTTGTTATAATTGAAATACTGGAAATTTGTATCCAGTAGGCAATTTCTTATTTGCTGTTTCTTGCTATCCTTGATAATTAATACAGTTCATTAATATCCTTTGAACAGGTTCAGAATGGCATTTCCTATTCCTAATAAGGCAATTCTGTCTAATCGTTACTTATTAATTACTGCTGCCACCATCCACTTTTGTTTCCATACTTGTCAGAAGAAAATGGAAATACCTTTGCCCTTAATGGGGTAAAATCCAATAGCGTATCATGAAGAAGCATGCTTGGCTCTTTAACTTTTCTGAAAATTGTCAGGGATTTGATCATTGTGGCAGCAGAGGCCAATGCATGTTCTTCTTGGGCGCTTACCCTTCTGGATGTAGATAGATGGGGGAAGGCAGGCTTTGCATACTGTTATGAATTGAATTTTATTTCTCTCAAAATATATGTTGGAATTCTAATCCTAATTGTAATCTTACTTAGAAAGAGTATTTTCTTAGTTGTGCCAATGAGCCTCTATCAGGGTACTGTGTTTCTTAAACCTAATCAAAACTGAGTTATAAAAAGGGAAAATTAAACACAGGAATAAAAACAAGAGAAGGCAGATCTTACATATAAACCACTTAGGAACGAAAGAGGAAATCTGCATTGCCAAGGCCCTGAGCTGGACTTTGAAGTCTCCAGAACTAGAAGTCTGTTCTTGGTAGCCATCTACTTGTGGTCTCTCTGTTACGGCAACACGAGCCAAGACCTATGTCCACTAGGAATGTGTTAGGGGAGGCATCCTATGGGAAGAGAAGCCAGGAGATCACAGACTTTAGCTAAGGAAGAGGGAGAAAAGAAAACCCAGCAATTGCGAGAATTAGCTGTTTTCTTAAAATTGGAATTAGTGAGTTTGGGGTGACTGCTTTTAATTTATGTGCTCAGTCTCCATCTCTGTAAAGAACAAGCCAGCCCCTTCAGAAAGTTCATACTCGACCCTAATATGGTAATATCCACACCTCCTGTGTGTATGTTGCCTGCTTCCCAGTTGACCTTAGAAAACAGAGTACCCCCAAACTACTCCACAGGGTTTCTTAGACTTCAGATTTTAAAGAAGCAGCCTGCCAGATCTATTCTTCTACATACTTTAAAAATTGGTGATTGAAAACACCCCATAAAATCTCTTTATGTTTCAAAATGATTACCGTTTCCATTACAGAGTTTTCGTATTTAACTTGAAAACATTTCTAGAGCTTAATGAAATGAAGGTTCTCCCCAGATTGTGTGACTTTGGTAGAAATTGCACGTCTTTGTCAGAGTTGTTTAAGTCCATGTTAGTTTTAAAATGACATTCTTTCAAAAACCAGAGAGGGGCTCTTCCTTTCAGCAAGAAAAGAAATGCAAAGGAGTTCATCACAACAAGGGAAATTAAGACCTCTAACAAACTTCAGGGTTGTTTTACTTAATCCAGCAGATGTTTATTGAGAAGCTATTACTTGAAAGTATTTATTTGGCAATATTAGAGATTCAATGACCTGGAATTTTTAGGCTATTTGGTCCAATAAAGGGAAATGCAATAATACACAACAAGATGGAGATGAGGTGGGAAAAGACTGAGAAATAAGGCAAGGCATTGGAAGCTGTGATAATTTGTTGAATACAACAATGTTGATCTCACCTCTAAACCCTCGCCTAATTCACAAACACAGTTCAACAAAGGAAAATATGATGAACCTCTAGGGACAGCAAGTAGAACTAGGATTTTAGTGTTGAGGGTACAGTGGTGTGTGTGGGGGGGGGCGCTTAAAGAAGACAATGCCAAGGAATCCAGGAAAAAGTATATTTGATTGTGGTAGCAATTGTGCAGTACCACTTGGTGTGGTTGAATTATGGAATTATAGGGTATATGTGTTATGTATATGTATTAACTTCCAATGAAGAAGAAGAAGAAGAAGGAGAAGAAGAAGAAGAAGAAGAAGAAGAAGAAGAAGAAGAAGAAGAAGAAGAAGAAGGAGGAGGAGGAGGAGGAGGAGGAGGAGGAGGAGGAGGAGGAGGAGGAGGAGGAGGAAGGAAGGAAGGAAGGAAGGAAGGAAGGAAGGAAGGAAGGAAGGAAGGAAGGAAGGAAGGAAGGAAAACAAAGCGTGTGTGTGAAATGGGTACAGTTCTAAGAGTCACGGTCGAAGTGATCATGGTGGTAAAGGTCACCATGGGTTAGGAAGCTTGCTGTGATCCTCAGGAAAAGGACCAAAGAGAAGGCTTCCTGGAGACAGTGCCATCGGATCAGAGCTTTGACTCAGTGTAGAAATAGAACGAATTGGAGATGTTCAAGAGAAAGATCTGGGTGGAGTTTCCCAGGCTCCTCCTTTGCCTACGTGGAAACCAGGAGAGTGGAAGACATATGTGAGGGATGGTTAGGAAAGGGTGAATACTTATCTTTGCCAAGACTACACAGTTCCTGAGGGGGGGTTAGGAGTAAACTGAACTTTAAAGCCTTGTAGGGTCTTTTGAAGTCTGAACTAGTCAGGTCACTCTTTATTTAATTTGTAACAATAGAAACTATTTTTTAAGGAGAGCTAATTAGTAAGGGGCTTATGGTTATGATCCACAGCAAGAAGAGGGAGGTTTCTCAGAAATTGGTAAATAGAAGCCGGTATGTAAAGGAAGCTAGACAGAGATGAAAGATATAGCAAAACCTGTCATACATACATGGCCCTGTTTACAAATTTAGCATGACTGGCCCTGATTTAAAAAACAGGTTTCAGGGACATTTTAGAAACATGTCTGTAAAGTATTCTAGAGTCTTACCCATTCCAAGGCTTAATTAATCAGCAGTGATTTGATATCTTTTAAACATAGCTTAAACAAAAGAAAATCTAGGCACACAAAGAAACAATTGACTGGACTCCCGTTCCGTGGCTCAGCAGCCGTGGCAGCACGTGGCTACAGCTTGGGCAGCTGACGACAAGGACAGCTCTGGGGAAGCGCTGGCTGCTGCATGGGGAAGAGAGGGCTTAGCCGTCTTGGAAACAACTCACTGGTGTGATTCTTCCCTGTCCTAGAGAGCCTTCTGAGTGGCCATGACATGATGACAGTGAATTTGAGCTTGGTACTATGTGGATATTATGATTCTAAGGAACCGAACCACATAACTAAAACAAATGTTTTTCATCTGACTTTTTGGAGGACAGATTGTGTTTTAACTGACCAATTAAAAAAAAACTACACCCACTTTCCACTAGCAATTTCAGAAAAGTTGAAGGTCTCAAGATGTCTTCAGCTTAAT
This sequence comes from Tenrec ecaudatus, assembly GCF_050624435.1. Lineage (NCBI taxonomy): Eukaryota > Metazoa > Chordata > Mammalia > Afrosoricida > Tenrecidae > Tenrec > Tenrec ecaudatus. Next base: position 32,233,309 of record NC_134544.1, on the reverse strand, counting down.
GCCGTTTATACATAATTTTAAATAACTGGCTTTCCTTTAAGCATGGTTCTATATACGTAATATACACAGATTTAGAAAACACAGACAGGTGAAAAAGAAGTGAGAGAAAGCTATTAGGAAAAAATAAGCAAAACAAAATGAAGCTTTTCATGTGGAGACATTTTGATAATGTTCTATATGTAGATTTTTAGTGTTTCCTTACACATATAATCCTTTTTTAAACTATAGATTACTGTAACCTGTAGATGTTCCTCTTACCATAATTACTAAAATATATTCTCACTTTAATTTATGCCTAGATATCAATTTACTTATACATGCATACTTGTTAAATGTTTGGAATCATGACAAATAAAAAATAGCTGTTTCTGTATGACAAAAAAATATTCTGGGCACATAGCCTATCTATTGGAATGCTATAGGATAAGTAAAATTTTAAGTTGTTAGCATGCAGAATACACAGATGACAAATTGGAATAATTCCATTTTTGTAATTCACCAATTTAAAGCTCTATAACTTAAAGGTTTTATAAGGCAAAATATGATAAAACTGAGTTTTAACACTTTAAAAAATTTCTTGCATTGTCCTCATAATTTGTTTTATTGAAAAACTTTGCATTTTCTTTTTCCATAACTAACCTTTGCTGAAACCTGGGATTCACAATCTACAATCTCCATATTATAAATACATGTGAGACATATCTTAACATGAGAAAAACACATTTTGATTTACCTTGGCTTAAGTATTAAATTGAAGAAATCATTTTGGCAGTATATCTGTTTCAAAATAAGTTCATTAAATTGGAAATAATTTTTGGAAAAAAATATATGCTGGTGTTTATGATGATGTATGCTCTTGATTTTTTCAGAATTTTCAGAATAGCAAATCTGTAGAGAAAGAAACAAACAAATGCTATAGTTCCTTCAGCTGAGGCTATGAAATGATGACATCTTTATCATTTGATCCCTAACTGACATATCCATAAACGGAGTCATCACACATTTCAAGGACATAGGAGCTGCTAATCAAAGATTTAAGACAACAAAATATGCACTAAACAAAGAGATTAGATCTCTGTTTATTTTCATGGATATTTTAAAGGAATGTGTGTGAGGGAGAGAGTGTGTCTGTATGTTTATTGCTCTGGCAATGTCTAGAATTGACCTTTTTAAAAAAATTATTTGACACAAAGCCATAGTCTGAGAATCCCATTCACTAAGTAGTAACTATGAACAGGTGTTTTAAAACAGAGTCAACGAGCTTTAAGAATGCTGAATTTGCAAACCTAAGAGCAAAAAAGCCCCAGGAAAATAATATCTACAATTTCAAATATATTAAATGCTAAAACATTAGTATTTGACATCATCTGTGGCTGTACAAGAAATGTTTTCTCGACAACTAACCTGTGAGTCAGAGGATGGGCCCTCAAAGATGAAAACCCTATGGAGCAGTCACACGTGCAGTGGCCATGAGTCAGGAGGAACCTGGTGGCTGAGGAGCTGGCCTTGAAAAAGGCTAGGGAAGACTGATAGCAAAGAGCCCTGGGGGGGGGGGGGCAGTGTTGGAGCACGAGGCCGCTGATTGAAAGGTCAGTGTCCAGAGCCCACTAGCAGCTCCAGTGTAGAGATATGGGTCCATAAAAATAGACTGCCTGAGAAACTCTATGAAGTTATTTGACTCTGTCCTATTGGTTCGCTGTGAATTGGAATCAACTGGACAGCAGTAGGTTTTGGGGGTGTGGTGTGGTGTTGGTTTTGATAAGGCTGGTAGCGGGCATTTCACTGCTAATTCCTCCAGTGCAAAGAATGGGAGAAACCCTCTGAGCCTCTCAGAGCTGGGACGGGGGCTAAGCACCTGGAAAAAGCCACTGCTGGCTACTCCAGAAGAACATTTGTGGGAGAGGGCCCTGACCTGTTTGGACTCAGGGGTACCTGTTAGTAGTAGTCTCTGAATATAATTAGGGCTCAAAGAGTTTAGAAAGATCAGGTGAACACTGCGGGACAGTAGGGTTGAATGGCCTGTCCTGTTTAAATATAACCAACCCTCATTCTGCTGCTTCCATAATCAGATGGTAGCCACAATAGAGTAAAAGAATTTCCCTGGAAGTATTTGGTGAAAACATTCTAATTCTACTCCTTTACTAAACATGCTAGTAGAACTGATGTATCTTTTGCTTCCCAGGAATTCTGACATGCCTATCTAGATAGATAGGTGGGATAAACAATCCAGAGGAGAAAACAAAGGGACTGAAATTTATGGGGTGAATGGCAGAGGGGTGGCAGGGAAAAGGAACTGGGTGCTAACTAACCCAGAGAAAAGGAAGTTACAAGTGATCTAAAAATCAGTGGCAAGGAGTGTGTAGGATGCATAGTCGGGCTTGACATAGGGCAAGGTAACTGAAAGGAATTACTGAAACCCAAAGGAAGGTTGAACATGACATTGGGACAAAAGGAAAGTAACAGGAAATAGCAGAAAGAACTAGCGGAAAGGGCACTTATAGAGATCTAAATGCAGGCATGTACATATGTAAATATATTTATATATGACAATAGGAAAATAGATCTGTGTGCATATATTTATATGTTTATTATTAAGATAAAAGATGGACATTGGGTCTCTACTCAAGTACTCCCTCAATGCAAGAATAATTTGTTCTAATAACCTGGCACTCCATGATGCTCACCTTCCCGACGTGATTGCTGAAGACAAACTGGGTGCATAAGCAAATGTGGTTTAGAAAGCTGATGATGCCCAGATATCAAAAGATATAGTGTCTGGGGTCTTGATGATAAACAGGTTTCCATTAGCTGAGAAGCAACAAAGTCCACATGGAGGATGCACATCAGGCTGTGTGATCATGAGGTGTTGAAGGGATCCGATATCAGGCATCAAAGACCCAGAACAAGAAATCATATCATTGTGAATGGGGGGGGGGGTTATGGAATGAAGACCCAAAGCTCATCTGTAGGCAATTGGGAATCCCCTTACAGAAGGGTAGTGAGGAGGAGACGAGCCAGTCAGGGTGTGGTATAGCACTGATGAAACACAACTTTCTGCTAGTTCTTTAATGCTTTCCCTCCCACTATTATTACCCCAATTATTGCTTACAAATCCAGCTAGACCACAGCATGTACATGGATACAGATAAGAGCTGGAAACACAGGGATTTCAGGACAGATAAACCCCTCAGGACCAATATTGAGAGAAGTGATACCAGGAGGGTTAAGGGAAGGTGGGGGTACAAAGGGAGAACTGATCACAATGATCTACATATAACCCCCTCCCTGGGGGATGGACAACAGGAAAGTAGGTGAAGATAGAAATCAGTCAGTGCAATACATGAAAAGACAATAATACTTTATAAATTATCAAGGGTTCATGAGAGATGGAGAGTCAGGGAGGAATGAGAAAAAATGAGGAGCTGATACCAAGGGCTCAAGTAGAAAGGAAATGTTTGAAAATGATGATGACAACAAATGTACAAATGTGCTTGACATAATGGATGGATGGTTTGTGATAAGAGTTGTATGAGCTCCCAACAAAACTATCTGGAAAAAAGAAATTCTGACATGCAAATTATGAAGTCAGGATAGAATTTATCCTCTTCGCAAAATAACAGTAAAGGCTTAGCCTCAGCATCCAAATGTCATAGTAAAAATGTCTTTAACCTACTCTACTTAATATTGCCCCAAAATGGTTTGTGATTAATTCATACTTTTACTTTATTCACAGAGAAATGTGAATATTCACAAAAGTATTGAGGGTTTAACCTTTTAGCATTTATTTAAAAGCAAGTTCTCCTACTCACTTTTCATCCCCCCCCCACAATTTACCAATTATTCTAGACCATAATCTACCTGATAATTTAGTGTCCATATTGGTGCCAAAAGGAGTTGGATGGAGACTATTAATAAAACTGGGTAATTACATATTTTGGTGAGCTATAAGTGCACTGATGCAGGCTCAAAAAATCTGAGCCTTATATGGTAGCGGTAATAATTTCTAAATGTTTCTTTACTTGTGTGTAGTTTCCCCTCATATGGCAGGTTGAGATAGAGATTGAACACCACTTTTATAGAGAATTACACTATTATTTGGTATATTCATAGACATATCCAAGTTTCCTTGACTTCCAATCTCTTTAACAATTGCTTTAAGGACATGCGGCCGGATGACCTCACTCCTTTGCAATATAGTCCTTCCAAGAGTAGAGAACGGTCATAGTATTTAAGCTACATCATGCAAACAAATACAAACAACATTATCTAGACTAAATGAATTTCCCTGTGGTTTCAGATCATTATGATGCTGTGTTTTCAGCCAGATTCTGAGGAGGATGCAACAATCATGAAGACTCAGACCTTATGTTCTAGGAAACTATCGTTTAACCAGAAATATGGATAACTAATTTGAAAACGGGCATACTAATAAATGTTATCATGGAACATTTGTTCTTGCCCACTTTGGGGTCACAAACTTATTTTAAATCATCTAATGACAGAATAGCACCAACAATTGCCTATATACAAAAAAATTGGGAAAAAATGTAATGTTCTATCATTGAAACTTCAATGGTCATTTATGAATTACTCAGAAGAATCAAAGTCGTGTTCAGAAAACATAATATAGATGCATTTTCTTTGGGGGGACTTGCGAAGCTTTCTTTTGGTGGAATAGATTTAATGTTATCTTTAGAATTTTTAGGATTTTCTTAGGCATAAAGCAGAAGAAGAGTAATATATTTACATAGGTTATATTCAGAGGAAGATGACCAGATTTTGAAGGATTATAAAGTATAAAGGGTATATAATAGGGAAATACTGAAAATTTAATGTAGAATATTGTGATAGTTATATAATTGTCATTTTGAAAGGATTATGAATGAAGGTGTGGTGTCTAGTCTGTCAATCAGATCATAGCCAATGAGGCTTCTGTATGGGCATGGCCTTCTCCTGAGGATTCTGGGAAATCTAGTACTTCCTTCTTGGTGTCAGGAGACACCTCTCTCTCTCTCTCTCTGCTCACACCCTGGGAGACATAACAGCTGACAAGACACATGGATGTACCCTGATGCAGCCCTGGGTGCTGGAGAAGCTATACAGAGATGCCTACCAGCGCTGAGAAGTTTCCAATGCCAATCGATCCAAAGGCTTTCTACCCACTGGCGTGTGATCTTCTACGTTTGGCATCACTGCATGAGTTTTGTGAGTCTGAAGAGGATTTTATAGATTGATATCGGACATATGGGCTAATATCAGACTTATGGACTTGATCTAGACTGGCCTGGGATGTTTTCTCAAAGTTCAATTGCTCTTGTATACACATTTCTTTCTTATACACATATGCGTGTCTACCCAGACTCACACAAGTATCTATTTGACTAGCGTTTGCATACCAGGTTGGGAGTGTTGACTTGATCTTGCAGGTACTGGGAGTCACTGATATTTAGTTTTAGTTGGATGATAAACCAAATATAAGAAAGACTGTGTGGATGGCACAAGACAGGGGAGTGTTTGTTTTTTTTTCCGTTGTGACCAGGGAGCTGTGAGACACAGCCGACTTGATGGTGCCCAGCCACACAAGAGCAATAAAGCAAACAAATCTGTAGGTTAGGGAGCTGCTTGTGTAAGCACACTGGAAGAGAGATTTTAGAATAGAATGACCAGACTAGGTAGGATGCTACTGTAATGTTGAAAATGAGCATGTAATAGTAGAAGTGTTATATTTTGGATTAGCTGGGGTCAATCACTAGGAAGTGATAATGACGAGACTGAGGCTAATATTGCATTGGAGTGTAGTAACAACCCTATCATCAATAGAAGATAATGATGGTGTCAACATGCAAAGGTCATTGTAAAGAGAGACAAAGGGCTGATGAGAACACATGATCTTCATTTGGGGAGCTTGGAAATGTTAATATCCTGATATATGATAATTATATCATTTTAGTTCAATATATTGTCTTCAAAATAAAATAGATATTACAATATTAACAGACAACTGATTTAAATGGTAAATTCTAATCTGTGTGCTTTATGCTTAAAGTCACTCATCTAAAATAATTCATCAAAAATTACAAAAAGCATACTGATATTTGAATGATTGCTTTTGCTGACTGAATATTTTTGAGTCAAAGTTTCCAGATGCTATTGCAGGGGAAACAATCCTATTGATTATGCACAGATTAAACCCAGATTATGTCCAGAATGCTCTCCCATCTCTGTATACGTCTTCTTGTGAATCCAATTCATTTTGATGAAATACAGTCTGTTGAAGAGTATAGTCATCACTTCTAACATTGGTCCTCCAAAGAACTTTGCATTGTTCACCGTCTTGCCTGAATGGCCTTTGGTAGGAAACAGCTATATCTCAATAATGCTAGTTCTTTACCTCAAGAATGGTTACTAGACAAACAGAAATTAAAATCATTATATTGTATTCCATAACAATATTGCAGTTATAAATGCTAATAAATGGAGAATTTCTGACCTCTAGGCATAGCCAGAGGGTTTTTAAAAGTAAATCTTAATGCTCATGTGAAAAAGGCTGCTCATATTAAACCTAGCAATGAGGAAAGGACTTTGAATAAGCTAAAATATGTCAACAAAAATCCTCTTTACTTTAAAATCTTGGCAGATTCCCTTAAAATGAGGATTGTTCTGCGTGCATCTGACTGGAACAAAACACAGAGCTGATGGGAGAGTATTAATATTCCATATGCTTTATTTGTGAAACGCCTCAAGCACTTTACTGAGATCTCAAGAGATGAAATTTCGTTTGAAATACAGATCAATCCTTTTATGAAAGATTCCATATTGCCACCGTAGACATATCACAGGAGTGGCTTTTATTCTCTTGCCAGGGTTATTTCAGTCTTAGGCTAGGGAAGCGCTTGCCCACATTATCTTTTGCTTGCGATGTGGGTAATGAAGTTGTCCTTTTGCGCCTTCCCTTACAGACCCTTAGTACACTCAAAAATGGCATCAAATACTTAAGTTTGAAGCTTTATCTGGGATGCAAAAGAAATTTTGCTTAGTAAAGGTGTGATGTTTTAGCTTCTAAAGGAAACAATTTGGGGCAAAAGTCATAATCATTCCCCCTTTATCCATGAGCTTTAGGGTGCAGTTGATTGAAAATGAACTCATGTGCTACTTCTAGGTAGATGGGCAATTTTGAAAGAATTCAAAACTGACACATTGGAGTTGTAAAGAGACCCTCGTGAATATCTCATATCATTAGGTGTGGTACTTTTCTTTTTTTCCCCCAGAAAAGTAATAGGATCATGATTTACTACTTTTCTCCATCAAAATAACAATTAGCCACCCATCCCCCTTGCTGTTTAGGCTGACTGTCTCCTCTTGCTCTGCAGGGATAAGAGTCTTGATTAAAATAAAATAAAATAATTCTAAAAAGCAATTGTACTGCTTTATTCCTCCCTGTCCTGACATCTCATCCACAGAGAAGTTGATGACCAAAAAGCTGTCACTCAGGTGCCTGATGTTGCTGGTATGCTCTACTGCCCCCTGCCAGCTACCTCTTCAGGGTGTTTCTGTCTTTCTCTCCCTCTCCTTTGTCTGTGTTATCTATGGAAATGAAGGACTTTAAACACTTGCTGAGAAGATCAACAGCCTTCTGCTACCTTTAAAATGTATCTGTATGTGTGTACACATTTATCCTAACTTAATAGACAACATCATGACAGAGAACAGATTGATGTTACCAAGAATTGTGCTTGAATCCACAACCAGCCATGGAAGCAGCAGCTAACTTTGTCAAACATTGGTGCTCTAAGTGTTGTTGTGATGCGGGAAACTGATTCACTGTTGTTTCACGCACCAGTAGGGTCACCCACGGTGAACAAGTTTCATTGGAGCTTCCAGATAAGAACAGACTATGAAGAGGGAATCAGGTGTCTGCTTCAGAGGAATTAGCCCCTGATAACCTATGGATATCAGTGGAAGCTGCTTAAAGGGAAATGAAAAGATTAGTCTGAACCTTAAAATTGAATGAGGAGCTAATACAGAAGCAAGACGATATTAATTCTATTAAACTAAGCAATAAATGGATATTTCCTAATCTCTGAAAAAATGAAAGGTAATGTGCTCGATGTCAGTGTCTAAACCTTTACTCCCGCCCACCCACCAAAAAAGAAATATAGAAAAGAAAAGGAAGAAAGGAAAGAGAAGAGAGAAAAGCACCTAGAACGTCGTGATCTTATTATTTCCTCAATGAAGGAGCCGTACAGACACAGTAGGTAAAGCTGCTAACTGTTAACTGTAAGGTCAGATAAAGGTTCAAATGGACCAATCACATGCAGAAGAAAGCTGTGACCTTGGCTGCAGGCCTGAAGACACTAAGGGGCATTTGGGACTCAGTCCGCAAGCACAGCTCTGAATTGGAATTGACTTGATAGCAACAGGTTTGTTTGGTTTTGGTTTTTTTGGGGTTTTTTTTTGCCCATTTACCTAATGAGTCAATAGACAAATGCTGGGAAAGGGCACAGCTGAAAGTTAAGTTGATCATTCACTAGGATGTCCACGCCTTTATCTCCTTCTCTTTCATTTATAATGAAAGCAAACACAGGAATAATATATAAAGAAGGAGTGGGGAAGACCACAGACCACTCTTCCATTATAGGGGTTGAAATCAATATAATGAAGAAAAATGTATCCACACAATTCGGTGGAAAACTAATTGTCTCTGTAAAATTTCACTAAAATCAAAATTTAAAAAGAAGAAGGAGCTACTCACTGCTAGAACAATTACTTGACTTAACAATTAACAAAAACAACAACAGCAACAAAAATCCTAAACTCATTGCCATCGAGTCAATGCTGACTCACAGTGACCCCATAGGGGAGGGGAGAACTGCCCAAGTGTGTTTCCAAGACTGTAATTCTTTGTAGAAGTATCAGACCTCTTCTTTTACTCTCAGAGTAGCTGCTGGTTTCAAACTGCTGATCTTGTGGTTTGCAGCCCAACTTATAAACACCAAACATGCCACCAGGGTTCTTTGATGTAATGAAAGAAGGCTAGAAATTTAAAAAGAAGAACCTTAATGCAAACCTCTACTTCTTCTATAGAAAGGGAGAGTTCAGCTGGCACAAGAAACTAGACTTTTTTTCTACTAAAAGGCCTTTGTAATTTAATGCTGAATGAATTGTAGAAAATCCATTGTTTCCAAAGTGAGTGCAGGTTAGTTTATTTCACATCAAAGTTTTAACAGCATTCAGAGTAATATTTTACCCATATTTTCATATTTCAGATATATGTATATACATATATAGAGAGAGAGATCTTAGAATTAGACATTCTTATTTTTTCTATTGGTATTTTCCCCTTCACAATTTTTCTCAACTATTCTTCAATTATGGCTTTGATTTTGCATGTGGTGTAGGAGTCAAATTTAGGAGATTGACAGATCTTTAAGTACTTTGTTGTTTTTTCTTTTGCTCAATTTCCTATTCATTGCTTGAAGGGCAAAATATATGGCACATTTTGCGTTGTTTCACCACACAGTTGTTCTGTGAGTGTAGTTGTTTGTATCCTAAAGCAAAGTCAAATCTTTTGAACCGATTCTATGAGCATGTGGAACAATATATATTTTCTGGGTATAGAGTATGGAATTTAAAATGTATATCTAAACTATTAAATAATCTTATTCATTATGTTATTTAGTTGCTCTTTACCCTTATTTATTTGTGTCCTTCTTGAATGGACAGACACCAGATATACTAAAACCTCCACTGCATGAGCTCTCTCAATTTTTCTTGATTTTAAAGGGATTTTTTTTCTTAATACATTTTAATGTTATGCTGTTCAACACATAAAGGCTTGTGACATTCAAATCATCACTGTCAATTTTTCATTTTGCAGATAAAACATGACCTTCTCTGTCCTATTTCGTTTATTTTACCTTGAATTCAACTTTGTGTCTTATTAATATTGCAGCCCTGCTTAGTTTTTGTTTGCATATGTGAGGATTATCTGCACTTATCTTTTGTTCTGCACCTTCTAAGGCGTTTCTTTTGGTTTGAATTCTCTTTGATATCATATACTTCCACTTAAAATATTAACCTGAAGCCTTTGTATAGTTTTAATGGTTGAAAAATTAAGAATATTTTAATTGTTCAATCCTCATTTTCTAGCAACAAAGTAAACTATACTTTTAATAATCTTCTAGTTTGCCAACAGCATCATTTTATAGACACTTCTTATCTGTGTATATAATTACTTGTTTCATTTATATAGTTTACTATAGTGGTAATTTGCTGTATTAGTTAAGTGCACTTGAGAAACAAATTCATAATAACATTCATATGTGTATAACAAAGAGGCTTATATACAAGAGCAAATGAATATTGAGAATATTGAGAAAACATCCCAGCCCAGTCCAGATCAAGTCCATAAGTCCAACATTAGCCCATATGCCTGATACCAATCTATAAAGTCCACTTCAGACTCCAAAGACATGCAGTGATGCCGAATGAAGGAGGGTCACAAGTCAGTGAGTGGGAAGTCTTGTGAATCCAGCGGTGTTGTAAGCATCTCAGTGCTGATAGGGATCTCCACATGGCTTCTCCAGGTAAGGGCACTAGCGTAGTTCCATTTGTCTTGTCAGTAGAGCACCTTCCCGGGAGTGAGCAAAGAGAGAGTCTCCCATCTCCAAGGAGGAAATACAGCAATTCCCAGAATCCTTAGGGGTAGGCCATGCCCACACAGAGGCCTCATTGGCTATAAAAATAATCGACAAGCTAAACCCCACTCCTTCACTCAAAATCCTTTCAAATTGATAACAGATTATATAACTATCACATTTATTAAAACATTTTGTTCTTCTTCTTCCTCCCCGACCCCCATCAGCAGTAGCTATCAAGGTAAAGTTGACTAGCTAAAGAGATCATGTGTCTTTAGGTGGCTAAGAATTCCTTAAATTGCATAGAAAATAACAAATGGATACCAGACATCATTTAATTTTTTGATTTTTTATGGGCATGTTGCTATCAATAAAAATAAGAAGAGAAGTGATAATTTAAAAAGTCTTGACACAGGTAAGTAATCACATGAATTATTTTAATTAGTATATTACATTTGAGAGTACCTGGAGGAGTTTAAAAGTGTGAGAAATCCAACACATAGGGAATTATTACCATGCAATGTAATAACTTAGACACACACACACACAAGCACAAGTGTGGTGACTCTAGTCAACTGGAAACAATGGGCTAGTCCTGGATATTTATTTTGCTCCAGAGCACATGTTATTAACAAGCAATATGCACATTCCCCTATACTCCACTGCCAAGGAGTCATAGTGACCCTACATAAGCCATCTATATCTTTAAGAGGCATATAGCATTATCATTTCCCAAGGAGAAGCAGATGGATTTGAACAATAAAAATTGAGATTAGCAGTCTTATACATATCCAACAGTGCCAAGAGGGATCTTTGATATAAACATCTTACTCATTTACATTACCTGCTGTAGTTTTTCATGGAACCCTGTTGGTGTCGTGGGCTTTCTACTCCTGTAAACAGTGACAGGAACCCGTGGGGGGTGGGGGGGTTTGCTATGAGACAGCATTGACTTGATGGCAGTGAGTTTGGATAGAACTTAGAGTGAAACACAGGGAATTTAATATTCTTACTGATTAATTTCCTAGCATTTGTTCTTTGTCTGGGAGATTTAGATACTTAAGAGTCTCATTGCTTTATACAAATCTATGACTTAAATTTAGAGATAGAAATATATGCTTATCCATAGTAATATTAATATTAATTATCTAATGACATGTAAGAGTGTATCCCAAAATTTAGTTAATAAAAAAAGTCCTGGGTCCACCAAGCTCAGAGGACGATAGCCCGGCTCAGAAGGCACAATGAACAGAGAGGCCCTATATAGCCAGCCCCACAGAAAGATGAGACATCCTGCACTGACCCATGGCCCTACATGGGACAGCACTGGAGACACAGTGTGGGATGTGCAACTGAGCTGACCCCACCATACTAAGGCAAAACACTGGGTGCATGCAATGGAGCGGTGGGGGAAGCAGAGCATATGGAACTATGCTGATGGCAGCCATAGCCTTGGAGCTGGAGATGCCATGTGGAGACCCAAACCAGTGCTAAGATGCTTCCATCACCATTAGAGCCACAAACCTTCCACACACTGGCCTGTGGCCTTCCTGCATTCAGCATCATTGCATGTGTTGCACGAGTCTGAAGAGAAATTTATGGACTGGTATTGGACATATGGGCTAATTTCAGACTTACAATCTTGATATAGACTAGGTTGGGATGTTTTCTTAATATAAAATTACTCTCTTTTTAAATTATTTGTTTTAGTTTCCAATTATGGATTTGTTTCTGACGAGCAGTTATTTGACCTGGTCAGTGAGGAAGAACGTGGGAAATATCTCTTGCTGTTGCGGGTCTTCCTCTTTGTCACTGAATTTGTATTTGACCAAGCATGATGTCCTTTTCCAGGAAGTGGGCCCCACTGGTACCTGCCCAAACTATGCAAGATGAAGTTTTACCATCCTCGTTTCAAAGGGACATTCTGGCTGGGTTTCTTGCAAGACAGACGTGTCCATTCCTGGCAAATTCAACTGTTTTCCCCACCCAAGGTGTACAATTACTCTTTTTTATAAAGCTATTTCTTATACACATATGAGTGTACTGGATTTGTTTCTCTAGTCCACATGGATTAACATAGGCCTAAAATTTCAGTTTCTCAACTAAGTGGCCACTTCCCTCGGGTGAGTTATTTAAGAAAAAGAGACATGAGATGGGAAGATCAAACTTTTAATAACTTAATCATAGACATGACGTACAATGACTTTTGCCATATGTCTGTTAGTAATAGAAAACCTTGATGTAAATAGGAGGTAACTCCAAGAGTGTGATTGATCATTGGGGATAATCTTGGAAACTTGCTTTCATAATGCCAAGTAGTATTGACTTAGCCCTCAACTCTGACCTTAAACAGAGTACCATTGAAAAACTCTCCCCAGATGTAGTTAGTATAATTCCTTCCATTTCTATTTTAAAAATCTTAATTGTAATATTGTCATTGGAATACAATTCATATTATACTGATTCAGAACAATCCTATAGGACAGGTTAGAGTTGCCCTTGTGAGATCCCAAGACTGTAACACTTTCTAGGATTGAAAAGCCGATTCGGTGTTTAAACATTAAAAAAGCATTGTGCAATCATCATTACAACTGTGGAATAGTTTCATTTTCTTGTACTCATTATTATTATCTTTACATTTCACCCCACCCCACCCCCACCTATCCTGCCATAACCCTAAGGAACTATTAATCCAGTTACTGTCTTTATAAATTTTCTATCTTGAATTTCATATAGAGAAAGACATAAAAACACCCAAGCATCAATAATAATAACAAAATATAGAAAAACATCAGTTGGAACCAAAAAAATCATAGCAATATATATGATTCAGTGGTTTGGTATGGAGACCCAAAGCCCAAATGTAGATAATTGGACATATTTTTACAGAAGGGTCACAAGGAAGAGACAAACCAGTCAAGGTTCAGTATACCACCAATGAAACACAAATTTCCTCTAGTTCTTTAATGCATCCTCTCCCAACTATCTTGATCCCAATTCTACCTTACAAATCCGGCTAGACCAGAACATGCACACTGCTACAGGTAAGAGCTTGCAACACAGGGAATCCAGGATAGATAAATCCCTTAGGACCAATAATGAAAATAGAGATACCAGGAGGGTAAGGGGATGGTGGGGGATAAAGGGGGAATTGATCACATTGATCTACATATAACCCCTTCCTCAGGGGACAGACAACAGAAAAGTGGATGAAAGGGGACAGCAGACGGTGTAAGACGTGGGAGGAGGAATTATAAATTTATAAATTACTACGGGTTCATCATGAAGGAAGGGTGGGTGAGGGCGGGGTAATGAGGAGCTGATATCCAGGGCTGAAGCAGAATGAAAATGCTTTGAAAATGATAATGGCGACATGTGTACAAATGTGTTTCATGCAATGGATGTATATATGAATTGTGATAAGAGCTGTCAGAACCCCCAATAAAATGCTTTAAAAAGGAAAAAGAAAAACCTGAGTTGACAAGATTACAGAAAACAGTAAAAATTAAAACACATTTAAAATGAGTCAAGGGAGAAAACTGAAGGGGGAAATACACATGGATTAAGGCTCTGGTGAATGTCCTCCCGCCATAGACCAGGATGTGAATAGACTTGTCTTGATGCACAGTGCATTGGAAAGTGGATTCTTGAAGATGCAGTTAGGTTACAATTTAACGCCTTACTATTCAGTCTTCCTTTTGACCCATTTTAATGTCTGAGTTTTTAAAAATATTTTCTGCGTCTATTTCAATTGGGGTTTTTCTGTTTTATTTGTTATTGTTGTTAGTTATTTTGTTTGTTTCTGTATGGTTTTCCCTTGGTGAAATTCAGGATAGGCAAATCTATTAAAACAGTAACTAGATGAATGGTTTCTTGGGCAAGGCACGGAAGGTTGGGGGAAATGGGAGCTATCGACAAAGAGTACAAGAGAAGGAAGTGTTCGTGATGATGACTCTACTAGCCTTAATATGATTGGATAACTTAATTGTATATATGGCATGTGAATTATATGCCAATAAACATTTTAAGGAGTGCAAATGATAAGGTGGTAAATATTATCCAAATTATTCTAGCAAAAACAAAAGCACAAGCGCTGCCATCAAGTGGATGCCAACTCATAGACACTCTGTAGGAAAGGGTGGAGCTGCTCCTGTGGATTTCTTAGACGGTCACTCTTTTTTTTTCTTTTAATCATTTTATTGAATTCATCGCAATTCATACATACATCAATTGTATAAAGCACATTTGTACATTCAATACCCTTGTTATTTTCAAAACACTTGCTCCCCACGTAAGCCCCTGGCATCAGCTCCTCATTTTGCCCCCTCCGTCCCTGCTCCCCTTTCCCTCATGAACCCTTGATAATTTATACATTATTATTTTGTCATGTCTTACATGTCCGACGTCTCCCTTCACCCACTTTTCTGTTGTCCATCCCCCAGGGAGGAGGTTATATGTAGATCCCTGTAATTGGTTCCCCCTTTCCACCTCACACTCCTTCAACCCTCCCGGTATAGTCACTCTCACCACTCTCATCCGCCCTGGATTCCCTGTGTTTCCAGTTGCTATTTGTACCCAGACTGTCACTCTTTATGGGAGTAGAAAGTCTCATTTTTCTCCCTCAGAGTGGCTAGTGGATTTGGACTGCTGACCTTGCAGATCCCACTCCAACAGCTAACTCATTTGCCACCAAGAGTAAGGTTCAGGTTATCTGGAGGCAAGGTCCTCAGAAAGAACATGTATGTGGAATGACAATGACCTTTAGAAGCCAGTTTGTCAGGGGACAAGAGTTTGCATTTGAGTAGAGAAGTAACACACATCACTCTAATCTAAACTTTGACAGCATTAGCAATCTGACAAGCCCACTCACTTGTCTCATATGTGCATTGCTCATTTAAATAACTGAATTTAACATGAAACACATACTCAGCGCTTTACATAAGATCTCAGTTATTGTATGAATATAAGTGAAAAGGTCTTGTTACTAGGATTCCACTTCATACAGGCATATGTTTATTCCAACCATGTTTAAATACATCCCAGTATATGGCTATAGATAATTTCTCTGATTAGGAAGTATTAAAAAAATCCTGTTTAAACAGTGATGTCCCAAGAGATCTGCTGGAGCAATTAAACTTAAGGTGAAAGGTCACTTCAGAAGGTTATGATAGCTGTTTTCTTTATCTATCTATCTATCTATTTTAGATTCGAGAGGAATAGTGCTGAATGATTTTCTCAAGGGACCTAGGAAATCATGAGGGATGTGTTAGGAGGAATCTCTAATTGAAAACTGTCTTTATGAGAAAAGGCCAAGAAACTTGTACTGATGATTTTTTTTAAATTTCCTTTTAATGTTTTCTTGCTCTATCAGGGCCTTCACTTGCTCATTCTTCCACAGTCGCATTTCTTGGAGAAGGTTCCACACGTCCAGCCTCTCTGCTTCTCAGTTCCTGTCCTTGGAATAAAGATTTCAGGGGAGGCACACAATTCAGACCAGAGTCAGAAGAAAGTTCTGCACAGAGCGAGGGAGTTTTTGAAGAGGATGCTTTGGAAAAGACGTCCGAATATTCAGTGACTACTCTAAAAGGCCAGGTCGAATGTAGAGCCAGACTCATATTGTGCCAGTGGTGGACCCCCCGCCATACGCCATAGGCTGGATTTCTGGCCGGTCTTCTGCTATTGGCTGGTTCTCTGTCGTGTAACTCCTCTTTCCAGGTATGTGCATCCCAGAACCCCAGCACCCCGGTTTTCATGCTGAGCTCTTGAGCGTGTGAACTCTGTGAATCCCTGTGTCAGTGTAGAACTGTGCTTCATGGGGTTTGGGATGACTTCAGAGGTGTCTCTTTTTCATTAGCAGGTGAACCCATTAACCATTTGGAAATGACTAAAATTTGATAGACACATATAAAAATTGACAATGCAAAATCTATTTTTCCACAGCCTATTCATAATGACATTTCAATGTCTCACTTGGCAGAGATTTTCATTGCTTTCTTGAGCCAGTTGTAAAACATTTCTTGTGCACATACAACTACTACGGGCTGAGGATTAAAGATACGTAGGTCCTGATATACAGAATTTTCATTATTTTAGCAGAGGGTTAGAGGCATAGAAATTAAACTGGAAAACAGTTGTGATACGATCCCAAGACCTGATTCAATCATGGTGGGAACAGGGTGTGGACATCCTGTCTTTCTCCACCAAGGCTTTTCAATTCTGGTCTCTTACGTTAATCCAAAAATATATCTTCACTGCCTTTTCCTTTCCTTTGTGCTGGGCAGCTATGTCTGTATGTCTCTCCCTATCCTTTGTGCTGCAGTTTTAGTCTGATCCCTTTGATAACCACTGCTCCTTTGGCCAGCCTTCGTTTACTTGGTAAAGGGGTGCTGGTGGTCTAGTGGTAACCAGTAGGGCTGCAATCCACATCATTGGCAGTTGGAAACCACCGCTAGGATTGAAAGACACTGTTTTCTCTTACCTATAAATGGTTACAGTCTCAGACTGTAACCCACAGGGGTCACTATAAATCTCTATAAGTCAGCCTCAATGTGATGTCAATGATGCTGTTTGCTTGGTTGGTTTGAGTTGAGTTAACATGGACAAGGCCGATCTTATGAAATTTTCGTTGAGAATCCTACCTCATCCATCCTATATACCTCAGACTTCATTTTGTTCTCCAAAGTCAAAGAGCATTGAACAGGAGCATAATTTGAGTCCCTGGAGGATGCCAAAACTGGTATAATTATATATATATATATATATAGTATAATTTTGAAGCAATGTCTTTTACTTATCCTCATATTTCTCAGTGAAAGAAAAAGGTTCAGAGATGACAGATAAAGTGTTAACACATCAAACAACAACATATGTATTGCTTTTGAGCAGTGACTTAAATGACACTAAATGACACTAACACATGGCTGAAGAGACGGGGAAGGTATCACTTAGAATTTTACCAAAGCAAAATCCAAATTGCTCTATTGGATTAATTAAACCATGATAATGTTTCCATATTTAATGGGAACATTTTCAACCAGAAGGTTACAAAGAAGTTTTCGGTAACATCTTCCAATTACTAAATTCAATTATCTAGTAATAACTTTCTCACTCCTCAATTTTCCAGGTTAATTATTTCATTGTGCCAACTCCTCCCCCTAGATAGTACTGCTTCCAACTATTGCCCAGACTCCAACGAGTTACTATGTACTGCAGGGCCTGTATAAATAAATGAAGGTTTTTCTTCTGAACCTTCAAAGAGATGATGGAGATGGAAGTAAAACTACACTGCTTTATGGCACAGAAAAAGAAGTAAGCTACCTTGTCCCTTAAAGTATTTCAAGGGATAGGTATGTTTGAAAGAGAAGCCAAATGATTCACCCAATCCTCATTGTCCCATATTCCAACTGTAGGTTTTCACAATTTTCTTAGTGGCTATGTATGTTAATCCTCAATAAATCACATGTCAATCCCTCCCCATGATTTCAATATCCTGTAAATACCCCTCACTAACCTTTCACAATTTTTTCCTATGCCTCTATCTCTCTGCTAATATAATGAGAATTCTGTATGTCAGGACCTCCGTGTCTCCAATACTCGGCACACAGAGTCGCACGTCCACAAGGAAGGTGCTCTGAGGGGCTACAGAAGGCCGTGCGAATATCTGACAACAGGGACATGGGCATGTCATTTAGAACAGGCTGGGCAGAAGTAGATTTTGCTTTATCCATTTTTATATGTGCCTATCAAATGTTATTTGTCTCTGAGTGGTTGTTAATGTGTTCCCCTACTAACTAAAAAGTTAGGGGCTCAAATCCACCCAGAGACCCCGAAGAAGAAAGACTGAGGGATTTTTGTTCCCACAAATCTGTTCTGGAAAAGAAGCACTGTTCTACCCGGATACATGTGGGTTCACAAAGAGTTGGCCCAGACCATAACTGGCCATTTTTAGTTATCCTTTAAATTAAAAGGATTTTCTTCTTTCATCTATAATTATTCAAATCCTTCTTACCCTGCCAGATCAAAAGATAGTTAAGAACCATGACTAATTCTTAGCTATCTGTGTCTAACACTAATCTTTTAGCTTTTGCAGCTTCCAAGGAAGATGATCCACGTTACGTTCTTTCAAACCCATTCCCTGCCTCCACAGCTGCCATCGGTACCTGCAGGAACAATGCTTCTTATCAGCCCCATCCAGGGTATCTTCTCCTTTAGCAGCACCACATTCCACTAGGCTGTCTGTATGTGGACAAGGGGAGTCTTGGGCACATCTTGTTAAAGGTCATAATGTTGTCTTGCATTAATTTTGCATCCCAATTTTCAGTGACACCTGAAAATGTACTCTGAAAAGTTGTCTCACGCTTATGTATATTTTTTACACGATGCTTGCCATTCTGGCTGATGATTTTCTCTGCCCTCCATTAGTTTGTTTACTCATTTTCTACATTTTCAATGAGTAGCAACTGCATTTATTCTGTATGGGCACACAAAAGATAAAAGATAGGAGACTTCATTTGTATACTCGCAAGCTGAATTTGTGAGGGAAATGGGAATCTAGTAATTCATCATAAGCTGCTGCTTCAACTTCTGTGAGACCTTATTATTGGGCTGGATGATGTTAACTCTACACAAATGTTCCCATGGAGAGTGGAAAAACTAGAAGCTCATTTACTAGGAAAACTAAAATTTGAGTTGAGTTTGAAAGATTAGTAACTGTTCACTAAATAAGTACAGAGAAATAAAGCACTCTAAGATGAGAGACTAGGGTGTGGAGTTAAACAGAAACATGGGATTAACCACCAGTTACTAAGGGAAACCCAACATGTTGGATCTGATAACAGTTCAACTTCAGTGGAGTAGACATTCAGAAAGATAGATTAAAGAATGACAGACAGTTTAGGAATTTAGTTCAGGGAATTGCTTCTAAAAAAATATGAAGTATGTCGAAGAAAGAACTTTGTATCAAGAAGTAATTGCATATAAGGAAAACATCCCAGTCCAGTCCAATTTAAGTTCATAAATCCCTCTGCAGACTCACGAAGCCACATGCGATCACAGGCCCCATGGGTGCAAAGTCTTGTGGATCCAATGGTAGTAGCTTGTGCAGGTCTCAGTGTGGCTCGCTGGCATGAAGGTGAAGGCAGAGAGAGAGTGAGAGGGGTCCGCTTCCAGAGAGCCCTATTTCACTGTGATACTTCCAAATGAGGTCATTAATCTGGGACCTGATTGACAGGCTAAACTCCACGCATATTTTCTCACAGGTGCCACATTGGCACACACACAAAAACGCCTGTTAACTATTAAAGAGGAATCAAGAGTTAGGTGGACTTGAAACAGCCTGAAGTTTGCATCCATGCTTTATAGGTCTTAATCCTCCAAAGTCTGCTTTTTCCCCCCAATAATAAATGGGTTTGTATTTATTCTATGATAGACTATGGCAACAGACATATATCAGTCACTCCATCATGGGCTGCTGGTGGCGGGGTTAATCTGTGGTGTTATTTAGGAGAGTGCCTTCTCTTGTTTAGGTGGCTGATCCAGGTGGTAGCACACTTGAGGAGATTTGGTGTCTGGTGATGTAGTGGTTACACATTGGCCTGCTAACTGCAAGGTCAGGAGTTTGAAATTGCCAGCCACTCTGTGAGAGAAAGATGGGGCTTTTAAACCCATAAAAAGTTACAGTCTCAGAAACTTACAGACGGGAAGTTCTGCACAGCTGCTTAGGATCACTTTGAGTCAGCAACAAATTGATGGCAGTGAGTTTGATTTTTGTTTGGGTTATATACTAGTATTCAGTTTGTGAAAACACATTGAGATGTTGACCAATTTTCCCCTGTATTAATTATATTTAAATAAAACAGTTTTTAAGAACAAAGAGAAACTAAAAATTGGCCCCTGGCAAAAACAAGTTAGAGCTTTAAGATCTTAGATCAAAAGTTCACTGTTCCTGAAGATTTTTTTTCTATATTGAGATTCACAGTTGGTTTATTAGAAGTATAATAGACTTTACAGGGCCCTGTGTCAACCTCAGAGCAAGATTCATAAAGAGCAAAGCTGAGCACAGACTTAGATCAGGCAATAGGGCCATAAATTCAGTTCTTTTGTGCAGCACACACATGCTGGCCATGAGCATCTATCTCTGCACTAGCAGCGAGATAAGCACACTAAAAGCATATTTTCTAACAGATAATAAAAGTAAACCTTATCAGTATGTTATAAGAGTACACTATTTCTTTAATTTAAAAAGCAAATATTATTCTATTAATCCTTATGCACAAGTGCATGAAGTCCTACTCACTTTCAGCAGGCAAAGTTGGGTCATCTTCATATCAGAGGTGGTTAACAAGCCTTTTTTCGATCCAAATGCTGCATTCTTTTCCATATAGTCCAGCTTCAAGGTTATTTCCTCAGCATACAGATTGAATAAGTATTGTGAAAAGATGTAGCCTTGGCACCCATTGTTCCTGATTTTAAACTATACAGTTTCCTTATTTTGTCAATGAATGCTTCTTTGTCCATGTAGAAGTTCCATGTGAACACAATGAAGTCCTCTGAATTCCCATTATTCTCAATATTTTCCTTAGTTTGTTATGATCCACACATTCTCATGACTTTGCATTGTTAATAAAGCACAAGTAAAGATCTTTCTGGTATGCTTTGCTTTCAGCCAATAGCCATCTGAGATCAAGAGTGAAATTCCTCTTGTCACATCCTGATCTGAATTCAGTTTGAATTTCTTGACCAATAGACAACATCATGATAATGGAGAAAAAATTGAAGCTATCAAAACTTTCATTTTTCTTCAATCAAAATCAATGTTCATTGAAATTGCAGTAAAGAAATCAAACAACATATTTTAAGCGCCAAATTTGATGCCAAAGATCTTTGTAAAGTGTTGAAGACCAAAGATGTTCGTTTGAGGACTAAGCTGAACCTGATACCACTAATGGTAATTTCAACTCCCTCTTGTGTACTTGTATGTGAAAGTAAGAGTGAGGAAAATGATTAAGGAAGATCACAGAACATTGATACATTTGAATCACTGTGTTGGTGAAATATATTAAAATTATTGTGAACTCCCAGAAGAACAAACAATTCAATCTGGGGAGAAATACAGCCAGAATGCTCCTTAGAAGTAAGATGGTAAGACTTTGTCTCATGTACTTTGGACATAGAATCAGGAAAGACCAATCCCCAGGGGAAAAAAATATACATCATTTTTGGTAAAGCAGATGGTCATCAACAAATAGGAAGACCATCAACGAGATGGATCAACACAGTGAGTGGCTGCAGCAAAGGGCTCAAACAGCAACAACAATGGTGATCCCAGGACCAGTTAAGAGGGTTGCTATGGAGTTTGAAACCAATAAACAGCTCCTAACAAGAACAACAACATATCATTTAAATAAACACCTCAACGCTCTTAAATGGATCAGAATAGTCCATTTTCAGATTGTCTGTTTCCAATATTTATCCTTCACGGTCTCCTATAGTCAACTCTGATCTGTATTTGCAGCCTTTTTACATATACAGTTCTGATCTTTGTTTCATTTAAAAAAATTCATTGTTCATGTTACATTATGCTTCATGTGAATAATAAATATGACGTCGGTTCTTATCATTTAATGTAAATCATCTTCTGTGCTTATTTAATTTTCTCAGAATATGAGGTGTTTATTAGAGAGGTGACAAAGATATACACAATTACTTTGAATACATACAAAAGTTAAAATTATGATGAAAACAAAATACCAACTTCTACCATGTTGATCAAGTTTAGTAACCTTATATAAAGTCTCCAAGTCTGTCAATCTTGTAAGAGAGCAGATAGACCCTGCCTTTTTTCCCTTCAGAGTCCCTAGAGACTTTAACCTTGACCTTGTATTAATAGGCTAACGTTTAACCTAGAATGCCACGATAAAAATATGATAGCTTAATTATTCACAAGAGCTTTATCATCAGGTTAGATCATGGAAAACAGCAAAATATTTGTTCAAGACTGAGCCCAAAAGAAGAGGTTAGGATTGATGAGAGCTTATTTGAACAGCAGTGCCAGGATAGCTTTGAGCATAAAACATAGTGCTATAAATATCATTGGTCTTCGCTAAGCAGTTGTTTTTGGGAGAGAAGGTGGCATGAAGGAATAATTTCTCTAACTGTGCACAACACCAAAAGATGTATTGATCAAATGATGGTAAGCTACTTTCTCTAATTTCACTTTTCCTAGTCAACAGATGTTTTTCTGCTCCATCCTGAGTGCTACCTCTCTGGGGTTCTTATTGCTGTGCACAACTGCAGTGACGGTGACTTATAGTAACACTGTAGGAAGGAGTAAGACTGCCTCATGAGGTTGCTTTGAGTGCAATCTTTACACAAGCTGATCTTCAGGTCTTCTTGTCTCACAGAGCCACTGGATAGGATCCAACTGCTGACCTTGTAGTTAGCAGCTGAGCATTTAACTACTGTACTCACATTATAAATTATACTAAATAACATTCCCTAGGACAGTGATTTCTCCTTGACCATTAATCTAGCAACCAGTGAATGGATTTAGAGCCCAGCTATCTGAACCCAAAACCGGCTGATTTTTTTGTGTAATGGGCTCTATATGAATGAGAATGACACCCTAGAGTGAGGTGTAAAAATGTATCTCCCCTATTGTGGAGGTATGGTCCTTTGCTCTTCTGTTGGCATGTGTATCCTGAAAAGATGGCGAGATTGGGCCCCTAGGACCAATGACATGCAGCTGTAAGACGGCTGACTCCATTCCAACCCAGAAAAATGGACGCTGGAACTAGGAGTAATAGTCAGATGATTGACTAAGCCATGAGAAGAATACATCAAATGCCTCAGTCTAAGGAGTAGCTTATAAATACCAACTCTGCTAAGCACAAACCTAAGAAACTAGTGATAGTTTCCATTGACATAGTAATTTCTTTCTTAACCCTCAGACCATTTTACAATACAATCTAACACTCATTCTCACAGGACCCCATGAAGAATTCTATATGAAAGAGAATGACCTGCTCCCCACCAACACCCCCCACCAAAAAACACCCTTAGAAATTATCAAACGAATGCCATCTCCTTGCAGTGCAGAATTTAATCACATATTTCATTTTCTATGAATAAGAATGAAAAATTGCTCTCAATTACAAGTTAAGCTAATTGAAATGGAAAAGCTGAAATTTACAAGACAAAAAGCACTATTGGATCCAAATAAATAACAAGCAATCAAGAAATAATTATATGCTTCTAAACAAAATCTTCATGAATCTCAAAGTTTGTTAAAACAGCAACAGATAAATAATCAATTTATTGGAAACAAAGATGGCACAGGTCATAGGACAGATGTGATCCCAACTCCTTGGTAGCTTCTGAAAAAAGCCTACTCATTGTCTCAAGGCTGTTTTATTATTTGCAGGATTCAAGGAAGGGGAAGCCTAAGTGTTTACTGAACTGTTTCAGAGATGCAACCCATGGTATTGTAAAAACCATATTATCTAGTCTGGATCATCATTTACTGCTATTGAGTCAATTCTGACTCAGAGCAACCAGATCGCACACAATAGAATTGCCTCTGTGGGTTTGTGGCACTGTACATCTTTCTTGGAATAAAAAGCCTCATCTTTCTCCTATGGAGCAGCTGGGGATTTGAACTGCTGACCCTGCAGTTAGTAGCCCAACTCATAATCCACTATGACACCAGTTTTTTACTGTAGGTTACAGAGACAATTTTTCATTTAAAGACAAATTATTTTTTAACACAGCTCTTTCTATGATTGACCTGAAAAGTGAAAGAAGTATTAAATCATTTATTAATCCTTCAGTCAGAATCTTAAAGCAAGTTTAAGAAGTCAATGTTTTTGATAGCTAGAGAAAAGTGGTAGAAGATCATTTTTATTCAAGGCGAACTAATTAGAGTTCTTATTATCTCGTTCTGCAGGAAAATGGTACCTAGGAATGTCCCTTCAAATCCTTCACACATATCCTTTTCCTATGTTTATATCAGTGTATTATGGTCCAGAAGTAAAACAGATGCGACTGGAATGTTCTTTAGAAGAGGAAATGAGAAACGGTTGGCTTGATTGCTTTGAACACCTCCTCAGGAAAGCTCATTGAATTTGGTAAAGTGGAAGGTGAGCAAAAATAGGGATGTCCCTTAAGGAGACAGCTTGAAACAATGGACTAAACACATCGTTGTTCATGAAGATGGCACAGAACTGGGCAACTGACTTTAAAATGACTGTGAATAACAACATTTGTGTCTAAAGTAGGAATCAGAAACCTTTGTTTTGTTTTTCTGTGACGAGCTTGATAGTCAACATTCTTGGTTTCAAGCAAAAACAAACAAGATAACTCACTGTCATGATGTCGATTCTGACTCAGAGTGACCAGGGTAGAACAGGGTAGAACTGCCCCTTTTGAGTTTCTGAGGCAGTAACTGTGCACAGAGTAGAAAGCCCCATCATTCTCTTTTGGAGCTGCTGGTGGTTTCAAACTGCTAACCTTGTGACTCAAAGCCCAAGGCGTAACCACTGCACTGCAGGTCATCAATCTCACAATTGCTCGATCTTGTGATAGTGCAATAGCATGAAAACACAACATGTAGGGCAATGTGTGTTCTGTAAAACCTATTTTTCCCCCAATGCAGACACAAGGCTGTATTTGGTGAGTGGATTCTAGTCTGCTCATCTCTTGCTCTATATCTCCAGACCTCATAATGTTTTGTTTTTGTTTTTTTATTTTGGTAAATCACCCCAAAATTAAAGTAACCATCAGAATTACCACCTGCAGAGTCAGCAGTAGGAGACATACTTAGTGTAAGAAATCGAAGCACGCAGCAACAAAAGTAGCTCCCAGTTTGTGGTGGCCTGAGCTGATTCCCAAGAGCTCCACAGTTCATTGAAATCTGTTTGTTTTTCCTGCTGGAAAGCAAGGAAAAGACCCCCCAAGGGAGGCAAGGAAAAGGTCTCAGATGCTGTTGCTCAGACTTAGAATGACTTCATGGTTTATAACCGTTGATTCTGGTTTCTTTCTTTTTCTTTTGTTGATTCTGGTTTCTTTTGGTGAATCAGATCTATATCTTTCATAGAATTTAAAGATTGTAACAAAATGGCTCATTGTAAGTAAGTTCAAACAGGTTTTGTTCCTGCTCTTTATTTTGGGAAAGCTAGTGTGGTGAGGAAATAATGGTTAGGATTAAGAAAGGAGATAAAAAATGTAACACTAGTTTCTGCCATCCCACTATTGATCTTCTTGAAAAGTCAAAGCCTTGAGGGGCTAAGCCCTCGGAATCATCACAAAACGAGAAAAAGACAAGCATCTTTTTGATAAATCCCCTGCGCTGTGTTTTCAGAATCATAAAAAAAGGAGACTAAGAATGGACATCAGCCATATTTAAAGGCGTTTTGAATATGTGTTTTCTAAAACAGAGGGAAAACTTTAAGCATTGGATTTAATAAATCCCAAGAAATTTTTTTCCTTTTTTTTTAATTTTAACAATTTATTAGGGGCTCATACAATTCTTATCACAGTTCATACATATACATACATCAATTGTATAAAGCACATCTGTACATTCTTTGCCCTAATCATTTTTTTCTCCTCTTTTCTTTTTTTACATTTTATTAGGGGCTCATACAACTCTTATCACCATCCATACATATACATACATCAATTGTATAAAGCACATCCATACATTCCCTGCCCCAATCATTCTCAACTATCCCCAAAAACCGACTCATGTTACAGAAAAACTGCCGATAACCAAAACCAAAAGGAAATCTTAAAAGCTGTGAGGGGGAAATATAATAACACTGTTTTTTTTAATGAGAAAGAAGAGATTGAAAACTGACTTCAGAGAAAAGCTGTAAGACAGAAATAAGGATAGTATATTTAACATGCTGAAACGTAGAGCATATCATTTTCAAACCATCTACTTTATCATTCAAAAATGAAACTGGCTGAAAGGTTTATTTGCCAGTAGATAACTATAAAAATTAGTATTTAGTAAGGGTTTAAGGCAGAACTGTAACGACTATGGATGGCAGGAGGATAATGTAGTAGACAATGAAGAACAGTGAAAAGGAGACGTACTTTGGAAAATCCCAATGAATACTGATTACTTACAAAATCTGGTGGGATTTAAAATATATATAGGATCAAGTTGGTAAATGGCAAGTTGTTGGGAAGTACATAAATGAAAAATACTATAAAATGCTTATATTATGGTATGCTAAAATAATTAATTTAAATAAAACCCCAATAAGAAAAAGTGCATGTTATGAATCTTAAAATAAACTTTGAAATAATATCCAAAGACTAGAAATTATATATCTATGTACCAACTTACCTACTTACCCATTTGCCTGCCTACTTTCCAGAAGAAACTAACCACAGTCAGTAATTTGAACCTACCAGCTACTCCAAAGGAAAAACATGAATCTTTCTGTTCTCATAAAGATTTACAGCCTAAAAAACCGATAGACGCGGTCCTATTCTGTCATATAGGGTTGCCATGAATTAGAAATGACTTAATGACAATGAGATATCAAGCTATCTCTTTATTAAAAGCCAAGAGAAGGAAAAAATACAGATGAAAAGGGAAACCAGATTGGACATTTAAAAAAACCCACAGTAATATGGCTGAATTTGACTCAAATAATCAGTAATTCAATCTAATATAAATAGACTGATTACTAAAACACAACATTGCCTATAACCACAAGTTCACACATATGAATTGTAGGGGGGGCACAGAATTTGAAAATGCTTAATTCTGTTGTACATAGGGTCATGATGAGATGGAACCCAATTTAGGTGAATACATTATGTCCCCAGGATTATATAAAGGTATAATACACATATAATAAATTCAGAAGAATCCATGGAAATTATTAATATAAGTCAAATTTGGGGGGGTATAAATATCACCTCAAAAATTTAAATGTACTACGTTCAAGTAAGTGAAAATTAAATGATGTTTTTTAAATTGATGCTTATAATAGTACTAAGTATCTAAGGGTGAATCTAGTGATGAATGTATAAGATATTTACTCTGAAAATTATTTTAAAAATTAAAAATATGAAAGAAAATTAAAACCTAAGGTTTCATGGTTTTGAAGTCTTAAAGGTGTATAAACAACAATATCACACGTTTTCTCAAATTGTCCTAGAGATTAATCCAATCTCATTCAGACCATCAGCAGATCAATATTCTTATATATGAAAAGTGATAAGCTAAATCTAAAATTTATATGAAAATACAAAGTGCCAAGAATTGCTAAGAAAAATAACAAAGTTGGACTATTCACACTTCCAACTCTGAAATCTGTTATTATAAATGACTGCATGTCAGACTAGCTATAGTTGAGTCAATTCCAACTGATGAGAGCCCTAGGCACATAGAGTAGAACTTTGCTTCATAGAGTTTTCAGAGTAAAATGCAAAGGCAGAATACCAGGTCTTAGATCTGTGAACTTCTCTGTTAGCAGTCAAGTTGTAACTGTTTGTGCCACCCAGGAAACTACATTATCTTAGTTTACCATGAAACCCTGAAAGTGTAGTGGTTTGTGTGTTGGGTTGCTAACTGCAAAGCAGTTCATATCCAGCAGCTGCTCTGTGGGGGAAATATAAGGATGCCTGTCCCCTAGAAGATTTACAGCCTCACAAATCCACAGGAGAGTTCTACTCTCTCCTGTATAGGATTGCTATGAGTCAGAATTGACTTGATGGAGAGATATTTAAACTTCATAATAATTATATCAGGGTTGCCAAATAAACGAGAGGAACCAGAAATACATTCCACCCAAGATGTATGCACATAGTATCGCCTGATCGGGATAAAGATACAAATGGAAGTGGGGAGGTTAGAGAGTAGTCTTTATAGGATGAAATGCTCCATCCTTTCTCAGGGGTTGGGGTTGGGGAAGCATAACTTTTTACCCTTAAACCTTGCTAGAAATAAAAGCCAAATCAACAAATTAAGTGAAAAGATTGCTGCATTAGACTTCCTTAAAATTGAGAAATATCTATTCTTATTAAAGAAGCTCTGATGGTATAGTGGTTACATATTGGGCTACTCGCCACAAGGTCAGCAGTTGCAACCACTAGTAGCTCCAAGGGACGTAGCCAAGGCTTTATACTCCAGCGAGGAGTCATAATGTTAGAAAGCCACAGGGCCAGTTCTACCCTGCTCTACAGCATTGCTATGAGAAACAAAACCAGGACACTTTTGATTTTAGAAAGATAGATAGATAGATAGATAGATAGATAGATAGATAGATAGATAGATAGATAGATAGATAGATAGATAGATAGATAGATATAGAACATAAGAAATAAATAGCTAATTAATCCACAGAGCAGTACAAATGGCTCAGTTCAACTCACTTCCGTGAGACAGTGAATACATTGGCAGGTCTTCAACTCACAGGGCTGCTGGGTGCTAATTAAGGAAACAGACAGCTGAGTCTTCTGTAAGGCAATTCAGGCAATATGGCTATAAGCAGCAAACAACAGAGTGAACCACCAACATTCAGCCAGATGACATGGTCAGACAGTCCTCAGCTCAAGTGACATATACACCAGCAGTGTGGTGAAGCAGGTCTCAAGAGAAGCTCAACTACAGCAACGCAGTCCATGGATTGGTTGTCCCACAAGTAGTGCTGGCAAGTTGAGGCAGAGAACTAGCTAAGGTAGCTACACACTGGTCGAATAATTAGAAAGCAAGAGACAGAAATGCGAGGCTCACTGAGTCATTTATTTTTTTGCCCTTCAATTAAACTGCAACCTTATTAATCCCACATGTGTTTATAGGCCAGATTAGCACAATAAACCTACCTATTACAATTCATCCCTTGCCAACTTGGCACTTGTACACAATTCTTTAGCCATATATAATTTCCAGATATTAATGACACGACACTGATACTTAACATCAAACATCTATCATACATATAAATGAAAACACACTAAAACTAATTGTATCTTATACATCATACATGAACAAAAGAAAGATATTCATTAACCAACCACATATAAAGAAAATAAACTGACAATCACAAACCTTGCTTTTGCAATTGATCACATGGTAGTAACTGATAGGTAGAACTACCTTCTTCTACTACTTGTTCTGTATTACCTTTGCCCTTGTCAAGCACCTCTGCTGGCTGTGTTGTTTTGTGTGTTTCTTTTGCCTGGTGGTGTGACTCAGACCTTCATTCCTGAGGAGTCTGGGTCATTAGGCATCCTGTCAGGATGGGATTGCTGTTATTTACCATTTACTTTAATCACATGGCATGGTAGCACTAAGAGACAGATGGCCTATGGGATCTCCTGGATTCCAGACACATTCTTCTTTACCTCCATTATGTAGTTCCAGCCCATTTTCTCCTTGGTCATCAGGATCAATCACACCACTCAGTACAGTGACATCCTTCCTGACCTATTTGATCCAAAGGCACGAGAAGCCCAAAGTGGCCAGGGGGAATTCTCAGCTGCCATTTTAGTGGAATCAATACTGTGTTTCCAGGTGGGAGAGTTCCTTCCTTCGTACCTAAGACCTCCAGGCCTGAAGCACATAGGATTGCTGGGACAGGAAGCAAAAATGCTGCAGTGGATCACTAGGAGTAATAGTAATTGGTGCCATGCCAGTTTCCACCCTTGGTTTCTGGACCTATGAATTCGACTATTGGAGACACAGCACCATATATTGGCCACTGGTTTAGAGTATATACAACCTTCTGGAGAACATTGCCCCAGCCCCACAAGTTGTCACCCAGATGGTGCCACAATTGTGTCTTTAGGAGCCTATTCCATCATTCTATTAAGCCGGGTGCTTCAGGATGATGAGGTTCATGGTACGCCCCGTGGATTCCATGGGCATGGGACACTCTCATAGACTCAATGTCAGTGAATTTGCTTTTTTTTTATCCATCTAAAAACACCATCTAAAGAACAGAAAGGCACCTGTGCTGTAGGGGTGCAGGATACCTGGTGGTATAATTTTTAAGTGCTGTAGTAAGGTTTGTCTGTTCAAACTTACCAGCTACTCTGTAATAGATGAGGCTGTCCAATCCTTGAAAAGCTATAGTATTAGAAAAACTAGGAATCATTTAGACTCTGTCTTATAGAGTCACTACGAGAATCTACTCATTGGTCATGCTTTGGTGGCAAGGCTTTAGTGGGCAATGCTTTAGTGGGTGCATTAGTGGGTGGCAATGCTTTAGTGATATAATCGATTTGTGATATATTCATCTGTTAAGACCATGTATCTAGAACATATAAAGAATGGTGTCAAATCAACAAGACAAACACAGAGGACTCTTTGCACCACTCTTCAAATAAAGTTTAATCTAGACAGATACCTCCTCAAAGAGGATAATTGAACTGTGAATTTATAAACTATTGCTCAATTTCAGTAATCACTGAACAAATGCAAATGAAGAACAAATTAAGATTCTATAGGCAATCAACAGTATATAAAACATTTATATAACACACATAGAATAGTGTAATTTAAATAGAAAATATTTAAATAACACACTAACATTAAATATTAATGAGTGTGTAGGGAACCTCTAATTCTTATGTACTGCTGCTGAAGAGTGTAAAGTGGTACAACCAACTGGAAAATTGAATGGCAATATTCTCCATAGCTGAATTTATGCATTCCTTATCCCTCGAAATGCCACTAATATATGTGTGGGCAAGTCAAAATTTAAAAAATATCAAGTGTTTTTAGGTTTGTCTCGACTTCTTCGTTAATGATCCTCATAGTTTGGGGGTTACTTCTAGGTCTATGATCTACCTCAAGTTTGTTCTTGTGCATGAGGGGAGGTAAACATCTTGTTTCATTTTGCTATAGGTGGATATGCACTATTTCCAGCACCAACCACTTGGTAAAGAGGGCATCCGCCTCCCACTTGATGCTTTTGGAACCCTTATTGAAGATCAGATGTCTATGTGCTGATGGCTTTATGTCTCGATTTTCTGTTCTTTGCATTAGGCTGATTATCTGTCTTTATGCCAGTACCACTCTGTGTTGACCACTGTGGCTATGTAATAGGTGTTAAAACCAGGTAAGTGAGGCCTCCGATATTATCCTTCTTCTTGAGGAGTTCTCTGCCAATTCTGGGCCTTTTCCCTGTCTATATGAAATTGGTGGTCTTTTTTCCCCCAATTTTTTGAAGAAGGTTTTGTTACTTGAATCAGAATATGGAGGATAAACTTATAAAGCGTCATGGGTAAGATTGACATCTTTACTATGTTGAGTCTTCCAGTCCATTAGCATGGGGTATTCTTCCATTTTTGGAGGTCACTTTTGGTTTCCTGTAGTAGCTTTACTTGTATAAGTCTTTTGGTTTTTTGGTTAAATATATCCCTAGATATTTCAATTTGTTCTTGGCTATTGTGAAGGGTACTGCCTTCTTGATCTCCTCTTCCTTGGTCCTGTACAATGTACATAGCAAACCAATAGACTTCTCTTTGCTGATCCTGCATCCTGCCACTCTTCCATATTCCTCTATCACCGTCAGAACTCCTGTTGTAGAACTTTTGGGGGTTTCAATGGACAGAATCATATCTTCTACAAACAGCAATTGCTTCACCTTCTCCTTTCCCAGTTGGATACCTTTCATGTACTTCTGCTGTCTTATTTTGTTAGCTAGGACCACCAGTGCTATATTCAATTGAAATAGGGAAAAGGGACATCCCTTTCTGGTCCCTTTTTTCAGAGGGGTTGTTTTCACTTTTTCCTTCATTAACTATGATGTCGGCTGTTGGCTTTTTTTAGATAGCATGTATTTCCTTCCATTCCTATCTTCTTGAGTGTCTTAATTAGGAATGAGTGTTGGATATTGTCAAATACTTTTTCTGCATTTATCAATATTATTATGTGATTGTTATACTTTTTCTTATCAATATTGTGTATAATATTGATAGACTTTCAGATGTTAAGCCATTCTTGTATCGCTGGGATGAATCCTACCTGATTATGGTGAATGATATGTTTTATATACTTTTGTATTCTATTGGTCCATATCTTGTTAAGGATTTTTGCATCTATGTTCCTTAGAGATATCAGTTTGTCATTCTCTATCCTGTGGGATCCTTGCCATGCTTGGGTATCAAAGTTATACTAACTTCATAGAATGAGTTTGGGTGTTTGCCATCCTTTTCTACAATCTGGAATAATTTGTGAAGGATCAGTGTCAGCCCTTCCCTGAATGCTTTGTAGATGTCTCCTGTGAAGTAGTTTGGTCCAGGAGTTTTTGTTGTTGGTGGTGGTGTTGCTGTTGTTGGTAGCTTCTTGATGACCGCATCTCTTTCTTCTGCTGGCATGAGTTTGTTCAGGTTCTTGACTTCTATCAGGGATAACCTAAGGAGGGATCATATTTCTAAATATTTTTCAATGGCCTCCACATTGTTGAATTCATTAGAATACAGACATTCATAGTACTTTGGGATTTACCTTTTCACCCCATTGGGGTCTGTTGTGATTTCCACTGTTTCATCCCTCATCCTGACCATTCATTTTTGCTCCTTCCTTTTCTTGGTTAGGATTGCCAGTGGGCTGTCCATTCTGTTGATCCTTTCTTAGAACCAGCTTTGTGCTGTATTAATCTTTTACATCAGTCTTTTGTTTTCCCACTGGTTTAACTATGCCCTGATTTTTATTATTTCTTTCCTTTTGCTATTGGAGAGCTTGTTCTGTTGACTCTGCTCTAATTGCTGGAGGTTTTGTGATAGCATATTAGTCTTAAGTCTCTCTCCCTTTTTCAAATATGTATTTAGTAATACCAAGCTACCTCTGATAACTGCTTTCTCAGCTTCCCATAAGTTCTGGTACATTGTATTCTCATTTTAATTAGTTTCTAGCAACTTCCTAAACTCCCCTCTAATCTGGGCCAGTACCCATTCATGTCACAGAAAATTATTATTCATCCACTAAAAGTTTCCCCTTGTTTTTCTGCTTGTCCTTTTAATAATCTCCAGTTTTATCGCATGGTGATCTGAGAAAGACGTCTGAGTAAGTTCTTTGTGTTTTAATTTATTCAGGCTCTACTTGGGTCCACACATGTGGTCTATTCTCAAAAATGAGCCATGCGAAGAATGTGAATTTTTTTGCATTTGGATGGAAAACTCTTTATATGTCTATCAGATCCAGTTGTTTAATTCTATTGCCTCCTGGCTGAGCTTCTTTCCCAGTGACCTTTCTCTGATATTGTTATTTGAAATCCTCCTACTATGATTGTTGAATCTGTGATTTCTTTTTTCATCTTTTGAATAGGCTGCTTGACAAATTTCACATGTATCTCGGTAGATATGTATATATTTAATATGCTCAGTGGTTTCTGATTTACTGAAAGTTTGACCATTATATAGGCAGTGCCCCTCCTTGTATCTTTTTATGATTTGATTCTTAAGGTTAATTTTGTCGGAGACTAGGTTTGCTACCCCTGCTTTTTTTTAAGTTAGCATTTGCCTGATACATTTTCCACCAGTCTTTTATTCTTGGTTTATTTTTTGCTGCATGCTTAAGATGTGTCTTTTGCAGGGAACAGATTTTTAGGCTATGTTTTCTGAGCCAGTCTCCAAGCCTTTTTCTTTAAATGTCTGAATTGAGACCTTTGGATTTCAGAGTTATTATCACAATCTGTAGATTCATTGCTGTCATCTCGTCCCTTTTATTTTGAGTGTTTTCTTATCTCCATCCATATCAATGTGCTGTGTTTGTGTGTGTGTCTGTAGGGAGGTGTTCATTCTTGATTCCTTTTCTCTCTGAGGCCATGTTATCTTGGTAATTGTTTGCACGTTGGCTTCTGGATGGAGTTGGGCTATATGGTGGTCTGCTTGTGCTTCGTGGATTTGGTCTTCTGATCATAGTGAATCAGTGAAGATCTTTCGCAGGCTTGGGTGTCTTATGGCATATTCTTTGAGCTTTTCCTTGTAATGATGACCCTATCTTTCCTTCTAGCTTAATAGATAATTTTGCAGGGGATAGAATTCTTAGGCATGCATTTTTTTCTTGCAGGGGTTGGAAGATGTTAATCCACTCTCTCCTCCTCTTCATGGTTTCTGCTGGAGTTCTGAACATATTCTTACTTGAGCACTCTTGTATGTGACTGTCTTCTTTTCTCTTGCTCCTCTTGAAATTTTTCCTCAAAATTGGATAATTTAACTATTATATGCTTGGTGAGTTCTTTCTGAGTTTTGGTCTAATTGTTGTCCTCTCTGCTTCCAATATGAATGTCTGTTTCTCATTAATAAATGTGGGAAAGTTTGCTTCCCGAAATTCCCTTGCTAATTTTCCTGTCCATTTCTTTGTTGTGTCCTGATCCAGTAGACCAATTATTTGAATATTGTTCCTCTTCCTAGCATCTGACATTGATCTCAGGCTTTCTTCTGCCTCTTTTATTATCTTATTTGACTCTCTCATTTGCTGAAGTCTGCCACATTGTCTTCAAGATCACCAATTCTGTTTTCTGCCTCCTCTAGTCATTCATGAGATCTGTGATCTTGTGTGTAGTTTCTGTTACCTCTTATGTTAGCTCCTGTATTTATCTTTGGTGTGTGGAATCCATCCCCTTTATCATGGACTTCATTCCCTCTGTCATGAACTGCATCTCCTCTATCATTACCCTCAAGCAGCCTTCTGAAAATTTCTTTTTGTGGCTGAACTACACCTGATCCTTCTATTAGCATCATTTGCTCTGCTGTTGTGTTTTGTCTTTCTGGTTTTTTGTTGTTGTTGAGAGTGTTGCAGTCTGCTGCTATTTACGTGACAGCTTTGTACAGGTGGGCTCCATGTGTCTGGGAGACCAAGGAACCCTGAGCTCTTCCTCTATATTATTGGTAAGAGGGTTTTTGAGGGCTTTCTGTGGCCTACTATGGTGATGGGTCAGACTGCTGTGTAGGCAGTGTTCCACAAAGATTCCGTGGCCAATGGTGGTGAGGAGCCTCAGTGAATCGAGTGAGGCTAGATACTGTATGTATGCCCTTGGACTGAGTTGGACTGGGCTGCCAGGCCATGATTTTTACGCTTTTCAAATAAAAAAAAAAGCATTTTTAGAGGATCCTAATAGAAGACAAGGGTGGGGAAGTCTCACTGCCACAGGAAGGAGTGCTGAGGCCCCACTGCCAATGGTGTAGGTGCCTGGGGAAAGGTTCCCCCTGATGGAGGTGCCTGGCACTGTTGCAGGAAACTGTGGCTCCCTAAGGCAGGGAGTACTGCACTGACAGAGACAGGCTGCTGCTGTTGTGGGTGGTGGGATGGGAGGATTTCCAGGAACAATGATAAGACTGAGGAGGGCCAATCAATGGGTGCTAGCCTTGTTGCAGTCTGAGCTAGTGTCGCTGGTGTGGACTAGAGAGTGCCAGGGCCCAGGTCACTTATCCCCTGGGCTCCGGAGCCAGGCTGACATAGGGGATTATATCCTCTGGACCAAGGCTGAACTCTCAGCTGTTCCTCATCAGCCAGGGGGGTTGTCGAAGTGCTGGGCTGTGCTCCACACAGAGTGGGCTGGATGCCGAGTGTAAGGGTCTTGGGTTCCTGAGGCCTCGGGTTGATGGCTATAGCTACCAGAGCTTGGTGACAGGATAGTGCCACATTGAGAGAGGTAACCATGGGAAAAGGGCATAACTTCACCAAGGGAGTGCTGTAGGTGGATAGCTGCTACATGGGGGGTCCTGCTGTGGCTGTGGGAGTCTAGACAGAAAAGCCATCCAGTCCCTGGCATAGCTACCAGGCTGGGGGTGGGATGGGCAATTGTTGGTCAACGGCCACAGCGGTGGTGGCTTGCAGGAGCCTCACAGCTGGCTCAGGCTAGGAAATACCTCATCTCAGGGATCAGGTATCAGATCTCTGAGATCTCTGCCATAATGCAGATACATGGGAGGATCACCTTCTGGACAAGGTAAGCACTCTGG
Organism: Tenrec ecaudatus; assembly: GCF_050624435.1. Lineage (NCBI taxonomy): Eukaryota > Metazoa > Chordata > Mammalia > Afrosoricida > Tenrecidae > Tenrec > Tenrec ecaudatus. The sequence continues at coordinate 32,196,743 of NC_134544.1, read as the reverse complement.
GTTGTAATGGGGGTCCCCACACTTACCAGAATCCTCCCACTAGTTTTCATGTACACAGGACTTACCGTTTGTCACGGAGCTCACAGTATGTGCTGCTGACCTGGGTGCCATTTTGCCTCCTTCTGTTGATGAATTTGAATTTTGTTGGAATGTGGTCAAAATTCAAGATGGCAGAATTTGGGGCCGGAAAGGGTTAAAGGAATTCCTTCAGAAGTGTATGTTGTGGTTAGGTGGTTTCCTGTCAGTTCTAACTCAAAGAACTCCTACAACACAGGAAAACCCTTCCTGGTCCTGCCCCATGTCTACTATCATGATGTCCTTCTCCAGGGACTGACGCTTCCTGATAATATGTCCCAAATATGAGATAAAATCTTTCCATCCTTGTTTCTAAGGAGTATTCTGGATGTGCTTCCTCCAAGACAGAAGAGTTTGCTTTTTTGGAAGTCCGTGGTATTTTCAATATTTTGAACCAGCACCATAATTCAAATGCATCCATTCTTTTTCAGTTCTTATTCACTGTCCAATTTTCATGCATATGAGGAAATTAAAAATACCATGGCTAAGGTTAGGCACACCTTATTCTTCAAAGAAAAATGCGTATGTTTCAACACTTTAAAGAGGTCTTCTGCAGCAGATTTACCCAGTGCAATGTGCCCAATGCTCTCTTTACTATTGAGATCATATGTACTGGTTATGGATCTAAGCAAGATGAAATCCTTGAGAACTTCCATCTTTTTATCCCCATTTTTTTTGGTTTGTTTGTGAGGGTTTTTCTTTTCTTTATATTAAGTTGCAAGCAATTCTGAAGGCATTAATCCTTGATCTTCATCAGCAATTGCTTCAAATCCCCCTCACTTTCAGCCAGCCAGTTGTGACATCTGTATATCTCAGGTTAATGAGTCTCCCTCAAATACTGATGCCTCCGTCTTCATAGAGACCACATTATTGCTCAGCAGATAGACCCAATAGGTATTATGATAAGATAAAACCCCGATGCACACCTTTCCTGATTTTAAACCCTGCAGTATTGCCTTGTTGTTGTCACACAAACAGTTATTGATCCATGTACAGATAGATTCTGCCTGCGTGACCAAAATGAAGTGTACTGGAATCCCCATTCTTCTCGAGGCTATCCATACTTGGTTATGATCCACACAGTCAGATGCCTTTGCATAGTCAATAGAATACAAATATCTTTGTGGCATTCTTGACTTTCAGCTAAGGTCATTCTGATAGCAACAATGATATACTCTGTCCCATATTCTCTTCTAAATTTGGCCTCAGCCTCTACCCTTTCCTATTGGGCCTCTATGAGTTGCCATAGGCTCAATCGCAATGAGTTGTATTTTTCTTTTGAAATGGGTACAGATACAGATCTCTTCCAATCAGTTGGCAAACTGCCTGTGTTCCAATTTTCCCGGCCTAGACAACTAGGTGTTTCAATGCCTCATTAACTTGTTGAAACATTATGATTGGGATTCCATCAATTACTGATGCCTTGTTTTAGACTATTGCTTTCAATGTGCCTTGAACTTCTTCCTTCAGCACCATTGGCTCTTTCTCATATATTACCTTTTGAAATGATTGAAGGTCAATTAGTTATTTTGGGTACGCTGGATCTTGTATTCATTCCACCTCTCTTGATGCTTCCTACATGATTCAATATTTTGCCCATAGAATCTTTTAAGATTGCAATTCTTCTAGGTTTGATTTCTTATTTCTTGTTATTTTTATAATAATTATTTTTCAGCTTAAGGTATGCTGAACGTGTTTTCATTTTTGGTTTTATAACTAGTTATTTGGACATTTCATTATAATATTTTATTTTGTCTTCTCAAGCTGCCCCTTGAAGTTTTATTAGCTCTTTTACTTTATCACTTCTTCCGTTTGCCTTAGCTACTTTACCATTAAGAGCAAGTTTCATAGGATAGTTGCTGGAAAAGTAGAATTAAGTCTCAAATAATGCTTTTTAAATTTTAATGCCTCTAGTATTATAGATGTAAGACCATAATGTATCATACCTCTGTGAATGTAAAATACCTTGTACCTATTTGCTTTTTGATATGTAATAGTGATAGTGATATATCAGAGCTGTTTTTTAATGATGTTATTCTAGAATGTTTTCTTTCCTATTATGATTGAGAAGTTAATTTTTAAAATGGTGCCAGGTAAAACAACAATAAAAAACTTTGCTGTTTTAAGAGGTTTTCCTTTGATCTTTTTTTAATTGGGTGTCTCTATAATTTTGTTCAGATGACTGCAGACCTTAGTAAAACTGTTGCTGCTATTGAAGTATAAATTTGTGATTGGTATTTACATATACATATTTATATGTGTGTGTGTATGTATATATATATATATATATATATATATATACACATATATAATTTGAATTTTTGGAATCTTTAGCTGTGCTGTCAACTTTGGAAAAATATCCAGTTGTACCGTGTTGAGTTGCCTTTTTACAGAAGTTACCAGCCATATTGGTCCAGAAATATTAAACTTAATTTTTGTCCCAATTTGTTCAGTGGTAATGTACTTTATTAAATATGCAAGGTCTAATCTACGTGGGTTTGATTACAGAAACTAATAAAGTAGTCTCTACATATATTTTTAAAGCAAGTTTCATAATCCCTTCTGATATCTACTTGCATCTTTTTTCCCTTTCCTCTCTTTTAAATGACCTTTTGCTTTCATCATGATGTTCTTGATGTCATCCCATCACTCATCATTACTTATGTCATTAATGCTCAATGCATCAAACATAATTGCATGACCTTAAACTGATCCCGGTCGTTGTCGTGGTATTTATCCTGATATCAGTGTTCTTGTACAATAGTTGTCCTCTTTGGATTGACTAAAGTTACTTAGCATAATATGCTTTAAGTTCATCCATGTCTTGAGATGCTTCACGATTTCATGGAGGTTTTTTATTGATGCACAATATTCTATTGTGCACATGTAACAAAGTCTCTTTATCCATTTTTCTTCTGATTGGACTGCTTCCAACCGTTTACTATCATGAACCATGCTGCAATGAACATGGGAGTTCATATGTCTTATCCTGGTATGTCTCTTACTTCTTTAGGAAATATATTCAGAAGAAATTTATAGTCAATTATAAATTGGCATTTATAATTGAAAACCCAAATTATAATCAATTGTAAATTTCATTAATGTTAGATGGGGTAAGGACATTCATAGAAGAGAATATTATAGAGAAATACAGAAGAAGATATCCTTGCACAAAACAATATTAGTGAATTTCAAAGACATAAAGTTCAGGAAAAGGAACCAGACAACAAAGAGGCATGCGTGTCATTCTATTTTGTTCAAATACATTTAAAAACAATCACTGAGATAGAAGTATGAACATAGTTATCTCAGGTAGGGTATCATGAGTTATAGCAACAATAAATAAGAGTCATTTATTATGGTTAATTGTTTTCATGTTCTGAATCTTTATTAAGTTGGTGATTTCATAGGTAGTTCAACTTTGTTAAAATACGCATTCATTCCTTTACTGAAGACAGGTCAGATTTCATTAAAAATTGTTCAAAGTAGCACACCGAAAGATCAATGATTCACAAACCAGTAACTGCTTCACACAGTTTCTTTACTTCAAAAAACAGAATTATTATTGTGTACAAATCATATTTTGCTTTCTTCTTTATCCAGTCCTTTGTTCTTGTCACCTAATTTATCCTGCTATTAAACCACTTAGTACTGTTTTAATGTTATCCCCCTCTCTCATATTCCTTCCAGATTAATTTTTTTCTGTCCTCTTCTTAAAATCTTATCCTTGGTGACTTGCCTGTACTACCCATTTCACAGTAGCTCCAACCAACAGTCATTCTCCATCTATATGGAATGGACTCTTACATCCCTGTTCACTTAGCCCAAGTTTTTATGGGACTGTTAGTTGTGAGTATAATAAGCCCTTGGTACAGTTAACCTCCATTTATTTCTCTAGTTATGTGGACTCTACGTGTAGTCATTTTAAAGATTTGAAGGAGCCTCATTAACTTTACAAACCAAGACTAGATTTACAGAACCAATATCAACGCGTAGAATGGTGCCTGCAGGTTCCATTTTATGGGAGGGTCTCTGTTGTTACTCACCCTGCCTCCCATACACACAAAATACAGAGGTCTTTTATGAAAGAGTTTTTTATATAACAAAAGAGCATGGCAATTTTAAATTAAATGCAGATGCCAAGGTATCTCGTCCTCCAGGCACTCAAGTTCAAGGACATACCCCAGGGCCTGTGAATTTTATGAGGGCTTAATGAGATTCCTGTCTTTTACATTATTTTGAATATTAATTAATTTTGCCCCAAGCTCATGTTTCAAGAGGCATATTTTCTAAACAAGTTCACAAATTATTTTAAATGATTTTTCAATAAAAGACACACGTATGCTGCCTTCAAGTGGATACTGACTCACAGACCTTATGACAGAGTAGAACTTCCGCATAGGAAGCTTACTCTGTACCCGTGGCAGAAGCACATCGCCACATCATTTTCCTATGAAGTGTGTGGGGCTTTGATGGGCCGTTTTTCAGCCTACAGACAAGTGCTTAATCATTGTGCCACCATGGCTCCTTGTTAATAAGTCTATGGCCAGCTTTAAATGTTGCTCTTCTAACTAACTCTTTTCCAGGGATTACAGAGCAATATAATTAAATTCAGTGCCTTGTGCTATTCTTCAACTGTGTCTAGTGCTCATCCATAAGGCCTGAGTACGTGGGGCATATGGGACCATGATACAGTCAGCCTTCATTAGTAACAAGTCTAATAACATTTGATCATTGGAAGAAGGAAACCTAGAGAACACCTAATTAAATGTTAGTTGTTAATTGAATATGGACTAGATGCTTCAATAGGGACCATTATCAGGTGCAAAATTTGTAACAGAAGTTATTGTAAATAGATCAGTGGGTTACCATGTGAGGTTGAATTTCTCTCAAGTTGAGCTAGTATGTGTTGCATGTATCTATCTTTCATTCTAATACCCACTCTGCAGAATATTTCCCGTTATGCCCTTGAGTATAATGGGAAGATTTCAGTTCCTTAGATTATTAATTAAATTGTGTTCTAGGGAAATGGTAAATTAAAATCCTGATCCTTTGTATCTGTGATCGTGAGCTTTTTGGAAGATGATGTCAGTTAAGTTCTCATGTCCTGCTTTAGTAGGTTGGATCCTAACCCAATCTAAGCACTGTCCTTAATAAAGAGAGGAATAAACAAAGAGAGACCCTTAGGGGGAAGGACATGTGAATATGGATCTTCAAGGAATCACGGGAAGTGCACAGGGTTATCAGAAGGAGCTGAGGGTACAAGGGAATGTTTCCCCCCAGGATAGACAAAGTATCTGGTTCTGCCTGCACGCAAACTTGAACTCAGAGGTCTTCGGAAAACTAGAGTGAACAGCAGGAGCCCTTAGTCCATGGAAGGTTTCAGGATGGGGTTGTCTTCCAGTGAGTTCTTTCTGACCCTCGACTAGGAGAAAAATGTATCCTTAGGCAGAGTATGTTTGCTGCAACTTCTGGCTCGATCCAGGAATGGGTAGTTTTGCCTTCTGGAATTTCATAGATAGCAATTAAGGTATGAGGCTGGAAGAGTTCTGAGTCATAGCCTGAACAAGGTGGTTGGAGGACCAAAGCCCAGTCTTTTAACCATGTCTAGTCTGTGATGGTTTATGTACCCACAGGAATTCTCCTCTCCCTGGCTGCAACTATGATGAATTTACCGACTGGTGCGATAAAGTGAAATTGCTTATATATGGCCCCTCTCTCCATTTCTTTATCTCATTGCCATCCAGTCAGTCTGACTCATCAGGACCCCCGTGTGTTTCTGAGACTGTACATGTTTGCAGGAGTAGAAATCCCAATGGGACGTGCAGAAAGCTCCTGTGGAACGGCTGGTGGTTTCCAGCTGACGGCCAGGCTGACTGCAGTTTGACGTGTAACCATTACGTCACCAGAGCTCCTTGACTCTCATCACACGGTAAGGTGTGGAGGACCCTAACTCAGGGCATGGGCAGTTTTGTCATTCCACTGACTCAAAGAGAGCCGCCTCAGAAGAAGAAAGAGAGAGGATTCTGGAGCCATCAAGGAAGAAGAGCCACAAGGAAGGTGCTTGATGTGAGAGTTTGAGACCAGAGGCACTAGAGGCTGCTGCATAGAGACCATGGGGCAGAGCAAAGCTGCTACCCTTAGAGAGAGTCAAGCGCTGCACTGCTGAGACCATGCGACAGGTACAGTGGCAGGCCTATGGAGGCGGAGCCTTGAGAATTATATGGCTGAAAGGTTAACACCCAAAGGCAGATATAGTTGTTGGCCAAAGACTTTATTGTGAATGTTTTCTGATTCTGATTTGTGGCACTCTGTCAATCTCCCTGATAACCCCCGCAATCATGAGTACTATCTCTGATTTCCATGTAGCTATTGCAATGGATTATCAAACTCAGCAGAGAAGTAGTATTTCTGTTGGAGGACAGTTGGCATCAGAGTAGGGCCAAGAAGGATGGAGGATAGAGACACCTCTGACTTCTGCCTTGTGGCAACTGGCTTTGAGCCGGTGTGGACGTGGATTTTCTATCTCCTTACTGAAGCTGGGGGAGGTGAGAGATGTCTTCCATGCCATTATCTCTGCTGCCTATCATGATTGTGGCAATTTCCTTTGTTTGTATGTTTCATGTAAGTAGCAGTTTGAAACCCTCAGCCCTCCCTTGGATAAAGATGGTGCTTTCTATCCTGGTCAAGAGTTATAGTCTCAGAGACTCACAGGGGCAGTACTAACCTGTCCAATAGGGTCACTATGGACTAAGTGGCAGTGAGTAATTTGTGGTATTATTCTGTGGCAGTCCTGAAACATGATCATACCATGTGGCTTCTTTTGACAGAAACATAGGTGAGCACAAACTGCATATCACATTCAGGTGCAAAACATTAAGGGACTCTGTGCATCTTGTCAGGTGGTTGTCTTCTGGGTCAAGGATGCAGTCATCTCACAGACAGTGGTTGCTGGGGAACCTGTATCTGGGAGTGAGAAGGATGCCCAGACAGGGGATGCATCAGTTGCTGGAATAAATGATGATGATGATAACAATAACAACATCTGCTATTGCCTTAATTTGCAAACATGTACAGGTTAAGCATGACCACATTTTAACCTAGTAAATCCTGAAGGGACACATCTTGTGCCTCAATTAGCGGGCACTCAAAATTCCTTTACTAACCTGAAAAAAAATGGAGCCACTTTTAATGCTGAAGAAAATTCAAAGATGCAGAAAAGACCATCCCTATCCTCCTCAGATATACATTTGAGAAAAGCCTGTGCAAAGTTAACTTACCATACAGAACCACAAGTCAGGAGACACCACAGGTAGTCTTGCTTCATCATCAAATCAATGGCACATGTAGTAAGAGCATTATATGTCGCCCAAATACAGTAAGATATATAAACATGTCTCTTGGGATTGGAAAGCCTACTCAGATCCTTAAAGAACCCTGGTGGCACAATGGGTTGAGCTTCATTTTTACCCATAAAGCCCCAAGGACAGCAGCGCAAACCCACAAGTCGCTCCACAGGAAAAAAGTGATGCAGCCTGGGAAACCCGATGGCGCAGTTCTGCTCTGTCCTGTGGGCAGTCTTGACCAGGTAGTGGTGCGCTAATCAGATGCAAGCAATGATCGGATGTGAAGAGGAAAACGTGGTATTTTAGGTAAAAGGTGAAAATGGAAGACATAAGGAAGTCATATAGTCCAGACAGATTAAAAGAATAATAAATAGAGACGCTTGAATGGAACTAAAAATGCATACATCAGGAACCTAGAGAGAGATAGGACTGGGTGTTTTAGAACCTTGTAGGAACTCTAAGGAACCTCTAGTAATTTTAATTTTTCCCCCTCAAGATTGAAGTGTGTCTCAAGGAAATTTGAGGTAGGATGGGGTGGCTAGTTCAAGAATCCTAGAGTCAGTAGGGCAAGTGGAGGGTTATAGGGAAAACGAGGAGTTCTTGGGTGGGAAAGTGGGTTAAGTACTGGACTACGACCCCAAAAGTTGAGAGCTTCGATCCGCTGGGCATGCCTCTAAGCTAAAGCCTGGCAACCGGCTGCTGAAAGCTCACAGCCTTGACAGATCTGGAGAGTGCAGGCTCCCAGACACAGGAAATCATCATGGGCTAACGGTAAAAAGTACATATTTCAATTACATTCCATAGAGATTTCTGGGAAAGATTCCAGTAGACAATTCTGTTTCGCATATCACCAAACATGCGGAAAACAAAGGAATGCAAGGTGTTTGGAACGCATATCCCGAAGCAACACCAAGACTAAAGCTTTCTAGTACAATGGACACTCATTAGCTGATGGCGAGGAGGAGGGGAAACACAGGGCACTAAAGACAATGACAATAACAAAACAGGAATGCAAATGAAACATTAACAGTCACTGATTTTAAGTAAGAGAAACACCAAGAAAACTCTGTGTGTGTGTGTGTGTGTGTGTGTGTGTGTGTGTGTGTGTGATATTCTGTGTTCAGTGTGCCAAGCCAGGGACTTCACACCAGTGAATAAGTTTGCCAGGTTCTTCAATGAGGGGAAAGCCGAGGAGTCTTGAACTAAGCAGTAGAAGTTCTTGATGACTGTGTTGATTAAGCACTGGAAACTAGTACATCGAAGAGGACAAAATGGTCCCCAGTGTTATGGAGCAGCACTCGGGGGCTAGGGGCTGACCTGTCTCCCTGGCGCCCTTGGTCCTGGCCTGTCCTTGGTTAGCATTTGCAGAGTGGCACTTCAATTTTAAAAGACATGGGCAGATTTCGTTTTGCTTGTGAGCAAAGCTAGGGCAGTAAGAACTTTTTATCAAAATAGAAACTGTCTCCTCTCTGACAGATGGGGAGAGTGTTTTAATAGTTAATTTGAGAACAAGGAAATCATATATATTCATAAATGTAGGGAAGTTATGCATTATTCATAAAAAGATTGGGTCATACTTCAGAGACATTGGTGAAGGTGTGGTCTTGGGACCTCTTGCTTTTGACATGAGTCTGGACAGCAAAAGTGATGTTGTTGTTGTTGCTGTTGTTGTTCGGTGTCATCCAACTGGTTCCGACTCAGCGCGACCCTGTGTACAACAGAAGGAAGCACCTCCCGGTTCTGAGCCATCCTCACAATTGTTGTCATGTTGAGCCCATCGCTGCAGCTCCTATGTCATCCCAACAGTGGTGTCGCTCTTTGAGTTCTGATTCCTTGACGTGCTTGCCATGTTCCAGGGTGCTTGGGGGAGTGCATATTCCCAGAATGCAGTTCTGACCAGCTTCCTCAGAAGGTCAACTTCCCTGGGAGCTTGTTAGCCACTTGCTCTCAATAGAAACTTCTTTCATGGAATTGATCTCTCACTTTGCCGGAGAGCATGTGGTCATAGGGGAGACTGAAGGTTGTCCTAGAAACCTGTTTTCTGGGCAGATGAGCTTCAGCAAACAAAGGAAACTTTTAATTTCCAGTTTACTGGCTGCTCCTAAATTGTCTCAGTAGAACTCCACGGATTTGTTAGGTACTGTTGAGTCAGTTTTTATTGATTTTGGCCCTACGTAAAACATGAGGAAGCACTGTGCCGTGTTCATAAATGCTGTATGCTTAAATCTATCTATCTATCTATCTATCTATCTATCTATCTATCTATCTATCTATCTATCATCTCTCTATGGCTTAAGAGTGAAGGGGTGGATTTTGGCCTGTCAATCCTATTGCAGCATGGAGACCTCATTTGGAGGAGCTAAGGAGATAAACCGCTCATGGGAGTTGGGATACACACATCCTACCTGTGAAACATTACTGACAATGACCCTGACGGAGCTATGCTGATGTAACCAGAATCTTGGGAGCTTGAGGGATCCATGTGGAGACCCCTGCCAGTGCTGAGATGCTTCTACTGCCACTGGATCCACAAGATTCTCCACCCACTGCCCTGTGATCTTTCTGCATTCCGCATTATTGCAAGGCTGTGTGAGTCTAAAGAGGAATTTATGGACTAGTATTGGACATATGGGCTAATACCAGATTTATGGACTTGATTTGGACTGGGCTGGGATATTTTCTCAATATACAATTGCTCTTTTATATAAAACTCTTTCTTAGATACATATGAATCTCCCTGGATTTGTTTCTCTAGTCTACTCAGACTAACACACTATCATCTATCATCTGTAGAACTCTATACAGTTGATTAGAACAGTTAATTTTCCTTAGTCAGGAAAGTCTTCATATAGTTGCAGAAAGAGCTTATTGTCTTGGGGTCAAATTTCATGGTCCAATATAGTTTCTAATTGCTAGAATCACTTGGAAGGAAAACTGAAAGTCCATTATGATAGCTCATCTCCTCAGTAAGAACCACTCTAACACATTTTCCTTTGTGCATGCCAGCTGCCGGCTTTTTCCACAAGCTTTGATTTACTGTCATTTAAGCTCCTTATAGAAGCTTTTTCCTTTTTATTGGAATTCTGGATCCTGGAATCTTTATCTCCCAGATTTCCAATAAAAAAGGGAAAAACTGATTATGCATTTCTTTTTTTTTATCGCATCATCCTGCTTAGAAACTAATTCCAGAATTTGTCTGTGATAACCAAAAGGACTCCCTCCCCCACTTTATAAAAAATACATCACACTGTTCTGAAATCAATTTTATTTTTTATCTAACCCCCTTCTTTGGTAAAATGCCTACAAAAGAGAGATGCTTTTCTCCTGAGCTTTTATCATTCCAAATATTTTCTTTCTGATTTATATCCACAGGTTGAAAAGACTGGACATGAGTGGAGTGTCCTGAGAAGAAGGCTGTGCCATGATGAAGACAGGGTCAGACTTGGAGGTCCAGAGAAAGTTCATACAGGGGACAAAAGAGACAGCCACATCGAGTAGGGCAGGAAGAACATGGTAATACTTCTCCCACCTGGACAAGTCTAGATGCCTAGTGATGTTCTGGTGGTGCTGTGGATGAACATAGAGCTGCCAACCACAAGGTTGGTGGTTCAAATCCAACAGCAACTTTGAGGGAGAAAGATGAAGTTGTCTGCTCTGATAAATATTTACAGTTTAAGAAACCCTACTTAGTCTAGGGTCACGATGATTTGGAATCGGCTCGATAGCAATGGGTTTTGGGTTTTGGCTATTTGTCTCTTAAATGCTAAAGTACCTAAATAAAGTTTTATTAATTGTCATCAAGGTCTTAAGGAAAACAATTGCGAGATGTACCATTTAATTTCAGATAGCAATAGCCCCGCACCAACTTTCTGTACTCCTTGGCCCCTTCTTTTTAGCCTGAAATAAAATATATGGATAAGTGCTAACTTTTCCAAGATAATAGCCATAACCTAGTTGAGTTATTGCTATTTTGAGGGTTGCCTTTAGCCTTCTTTTCTATTTGTTTAATAAAAGCAGGATTTAATTCCTTCTTTCTTTTTATTTTCTCTCTTTTTCTTTTTCTTATAGTTAAGAAATTCTGATGTTTCCGAGACATGGGAAAGAGGGAAGGCTTATTTAGCAAAATTGTTTTTGTCTCAGTTTTTCCTTATGCATTTGCATACTTCCTTTCCTGAACAAAAGTCTCTAAACTGTTGCTGCCACCTAGAGAACGCATATGATATTTCTCTCAGCCAAGTAAGCAAACAGGAGCCGGGCACTGCTTTCTTTGTGTGGTGTCTGCTTGTCTCTCCAACATCACGCATGTGCTTCCACAGGAAAGTGGCTCCCTGAAGTTCATTCATTTACCATTTATCACCGGTGTATGTTAGGTGCCTGAGATAATTGAAATCTGCCTTATTGGCTAAATTGTTATAGAGAATTCCTATAATTGAAAGATAGTCAAACTCATTTCACCTTAACAGTAAAATTGGAATATTCAAAGAAATAAGAATAAACATTAATAGTTCTTTGCATGAGATCTGCAGAGCAATTTAACTCAAATTCTGATGTATGAATATTTGCTAGTGCTTAATTCTACTTTTGGAATCTCATTACATGCATTCATATGCCTTATGAAAGAAGTATTTTGATTTCAAAGATAACCAGAAGATGAGTATCATTTCCATTGAAGATATTTAAAATCAAGCCTGAAAGTCAATGACACCTAAGTTCCTCAGTCTTAGTATTTTATAAAGAAATTTATTTTTGAATCATTTAATGAAGTGGCTGAAAAACTGAATGTTCCCCTCACTTCTTTTTTCCCCTAAGTTTAAGAAAACCATCCCCTTTTGTTTTTGTTTATTTTACATCATTGAGTTGAAGATAAAAATCAATAGCAGAAATCTTACTTGGATTAGGACATTTCATATCCAAGGAACCAAATATTTACTGCAAAATGTGTGATCCAAAACTACAAAAGACCCACCAGAAACTCTTTTTTATTAATATAAACATCTCTTCTTGCTTGACAATATAACCACAAACTATTACTTCCTGATTCAATGAAAAAAACCTGTGTTCTCCTCATTTAAATATCAACACATCTCGTGGCTTCAGGCAGGGAAGGGGTCAAATTATTGGCTGCTAGAGCAGAAGTCTCTTGGTATCAGTTGATCTCAATAAGTGGGGAGCGAGAGACCAAACCCACTACCAGAGCATCTGTTCTGACACCTTATTACTCTACAGGGCAGAACAGAACTGCTGGTTCTGTTGGTTCTGAGCCTATAATTCTTTACCAAAGGATCAGTTGATAGCCCAATACACAACCCACTCCGCCACCAGTGCTTGAAAGGTTTGCATGTCTTTTGAAAGTTCTCATTATAGTTAGTTTACATGGACCCTTTTGCCACCCCTCCACCCCACCCTGCCCCAACCCTCACTAGAATCAGAAGAGCCTGTTACCATTGTTGTCACTAGGTGCCATTCAGTCAGTTCCAACCCACAGCAACCCTGTGCTCACCGGGACGTGTGTCGTCCTGTTGTGCCTAGTGTCATGCTCACATTTATTTTATTTGAACCCATTATTGTAGCATCTGTAGCAACCTATTTAATTGAGGGTCTTTCTATGATTTGCGAATCCTCTGTCTTACCAAACAATGTTTCTTTGCAGGGACTGATCTCTCCAGATAACATGTCCAAAGTAGGTGAGTAGGTGCACATGGAATGATTGCTCAGAAATAACCTTACATTTCATTTTGTTTGAGCTTTGATAATTTAGCAGTCAACGGACTACTACTAAGCACAGAATCTTATGCCAGACAATGGCCTAAAAGAGAAAATGGAAACAGTAGCACATTTCAGAGAAGATGTTCTTTATGTACAGTGGGTTGTTGACTCACTGGGTTGCTAACTGCAAGGTTAGCAGTTTGAACCCAGCAACCCCTCTGTGGGGCAAAGTAGAACTGCCCCTTGGGGCCTCAGAGATGACAGGTCTTCAAAGGAGCAGATGCTTCATCTGGCTGATGGGTTCCAAGTGTGGACCTTATGATTAGCAGCCCCACAGGAGTCCAGTCACCACCAGGGCTCCTTATATGTAGCTCAGTTTCTAGCAATGAATTTTAAAACATGAAAGAAAGCAAAAAAAATGAGAAATTTTATTATGTAATATCAGTCAGGGTATGTTGTGTGTTGGCTGATTCATCGTGACTCATGGGGACTGTGATGGTGTAGGTTTCCCACTCGACAGTCTTTACAAGAGCAGATCTCCGTGCACTTTCCACCTGAGAGCGCCTAGAGGGCTGACACTTTGAGTTAGGGCAACCCATTGAACAATTGTGCTTTAGGAGTTCGATCAAGTTATACTCTCTTGTCAAGGCAGGTTCATATTGGCCCCAGATTCATTTTAATCAGGAGTGGATGCATGTGCCATGGCGGGGACAGAAGGAATGGTTTCTCTACAGGTCTCATATGAGGGAGGAAGGAACACATGGTCCTTTAAGCTCCTAGAAAGTCCTAGAAAGCAAGAGACAACTTTCCAGAGAACTCCTTTACTTCCAACGTCTTTACCTGTAATTGTCAAATCTTAGTCCACCGATTTTAGAGTTCCTGTTGCCCAATCTCACTCCCACACCAACTCCCCTGCTACCCTCTCAATGCAGGAGTCTAATGCGAGGCCCTGACTTTCCTGTAAAATGTTCTTTGGGATTTGTATGCATTCATTTTGTGTTCAGACTAGGTGAAGGAGGGAATTGTTTTATCAATTATGCTCTCTTTAGAATCTGCAATTTATTTTTCCCTGCTGAAACTGTTTAGCCCATGCATAAAATATGCTTAAACACCTGCCAAAATTAAAAAAAATCCTCATCCATCTTACAGTTAACCTCATTTTTTTTGTTCTCTAACATCCTAAACTCCTCTTGACAGGGTGGCCTTCATTCTCTCCTCTCCATTATCTTCCATTTACTTCTTAACCCGCAAGTTGATCATCTCCGGACCTAAACTAAACTATTGCAGATTATTGGTGACCTCATCAATTCTCCAAATAACGCAATTAGATAATGCATGATCTTTTTCGATGTCTGAGTAGCATTTGATGATATTTCCCTTCTGTTGTTTTTTTTAATCATTTTATTGGGGGCTCGTATAATTCTTATCACAATCCATCCATCCATCCATTGTGTCAAGCACATTTGTACATTCGTTGCCATCATCATTCTCAAAACATTTGCCTTTTTTTTAATTTTAACAATTTATTAGGGGCTCATACAATTCTTATCACAGTTCATACATATACATACATCAATTGTATAAAGCACATCTGTACAGTCTTTGCCCTAATCATTTTTTTCTCCTCTTTTCTTTTTTTACATTTTATTAGGGACTCATAAAACTCTTATCACCATCCGTACATATACATACATCAATTGTATAAAGCACATCCATACATTCCCTGCCCCAATCATTCTCAAGGCATTTGCTCTCCACTTAAGCCCCTTCTGTTTTTTTAGATGAGTTCTATGCTTTGTCGGATATAGGTGTCTGGTGAGCACCTTCTACCTCCACCAGGGAGAAAGAACCTGACCCAACCCACCTTGAGTATGATGGCTTGTACACCACAAGAATGAATGATCTTACATGCTGGGCACTTCAGTTCATCTAATTTACATATCTATGTTTTTCTTTTTTCTACATAACGTGCGACTTTTCCAAAGAGTGACAAATTCTAAATGCAGAACCCTGGACAGAGGTGTCATAGCTGCAGCTCACCCTTCCAGTCTGCAGCTGGCGTGCCTCTCACAACACAGGTGGTTTCCCTTGTTTCTTTGACTCAACCGCACCGGCTTCTGGCTTTACAAGAACATATCAAACATCAGTGCTTTTCTCTTCTGGAACTTTCTTTCCCCCAGATTTCACCTTCACCACTACTAATATTATTTGTAGCATTTATCACTCTCTGATTTTTCTTTCTTTTTTTGTGCTATTTTTCTACCCCCACCCCCATTTATTATGTCACAGAGAAAAATTCCCCATGTCTGCTCCTGTTTGAACTTCATGCAAACCTTTCTGAGAAACTCAGGTAAGGGCAGATCTGGGAACGGTTGACTGACCAAAAACAGCTCTGAGATAAAATTGATGTGGTAATAATTGTACAATTCTTCTTAATATGATTAAACAATTGATTGAATTGTGTGATATATAAGTTATGTGCCAATAAAACTGTTAGGTAAAAATTAAAAACTCAAAAAATAAATAAATAAACTGGAAGATACCTACCCACAAATGATGGAATGAATTTAAACTAGTCTGTGTATCTCAAATCTACAACTGTAGCAGCATATCTGAACCCATGCCCACTAAGCAAATGTCAGCCAATTATTATGGCTTCCCCTTTGGAGAGTCCTTGTCTGTACAGAATGTCCCCAACTATTCTGTGCATAAGAACCAGCTAAAACTGTATGCTAATGAGATCATCTCTTCCCAAAGGGGATTCCTTGTTGGCAAACAGTTCCTTTTCAATAAGGATTATTTGCTGATAATCAAATTTAATTTAAATGTCTTTCTGACGATTGTATTCCACTGTATAAACTCCATGGAGACATGATTTTGTCTTCCTTTTGAGTGGGAGTCTTGAGCCCTATCAAGATTCTTAGAGAATAAGTCATCCAGCCTCTTTATATGGTCCATGAAAAAATTAAAAGACAAAGGAAGCCAAATAAATTAAGACAGTTCTTACTCTTCATAGTAAAGCTAGAACTGAGATTCAGACTTCTCCTTACCACCTTTCTTTCTTCGTATTTGCTCTGAAATACTCCTAAGGGGAGACAGGTCGAATGATGTACCAGAGAAACTAGGACCCGAGCCCCAAGGAGATCTCTGTGAGTACGGCATCATTTGAATATGTGTTAAGACTTGAAGCGTTTTTGGTGTTTTATGTATAATAAATCTGTGCTGGCTTTAAGTCACAGGCATCTTTACATAAACTAGAATTATTTTTATGATGTTTCAGATATACTCACACACTGGAATTTGGTGAAACATGGGTTCAAATCCTGGTTCTAAATTTACCATCTAAATTCATCAAATTGCATAATGTATTATGCCTTAATTTTCTTGTATTTAAAATGAAGCCATATATAGTTTTTACCCAAAAGTGTTTTATGAAAACGAAGAGAAAAACATTTGTAAAGGTCTTCAGACATTCAAAAAATGGCCAATGAATATTACAGGTGACCACCAGCCTTAATGTTTAGACATATAACAATATTCACCGGGGTCTTGATTTTGAAAACAATGTAAGTTGTTTTTATTTTTAAAGGTCTTTGATGAACTAATCACTGCCTTTTTGTCAATTTCACTTTAGCCAACATTCAACACGTGTGTCTTCGTTGAACTGTTCTGCTTTGCCACTGAGGAAATTTGATCATGTGTATCGTGATATGTGCTCAAATAAAAATGTCCTTCTGGCCTGGTTTCAGCACTTCTATAGACACTAAAGGTGACAAATCAATGTCTCCATAAAAATGTTGACCCAAGACATGGGACTTTGCACTCGATGTTTAAATGTTACAGTCATGACTGTCTATTTCATGCCTGAAGGCCCTGTGATGTCATTCCATCTGCCCAGCTGTTCTTGCTTATCTTCACTGGAATAATGTCAATTATTCTTTTAAGAATCAGGACACCCAATCAATTCTAGGACACCTTTCATGGTGTGAAAATGGACCCAAGTCCCTTATTGTGCACCCTCACAAACATCACTGATAGACTTCCCCCTCCTCTTCTCCCTTTAGGGAAAACTGTATTTGCCATCTTTGGCTCCAGTGCTTGCCACTGTCCTAGGAACTTTCAGAAACAAAGTGCCAGTATCGATATGGAATTAATCCACTGCTTTTTCTTGGTTGCGGAAACAGTTCTTCAAAGAAACACTGCTCTCCACAGTGCATTAGTCCATTTATTGCTGCTTCTACTCCTAGCTCCAATTTAGTTCTCAATCCGAATCTTAATAGAGTACGCACATTGGTACGGATAAGAGCAGTTGATACATAAAATCCAGGACAGATAAACCCCTCAGAAACAGTAATGGGAATAGCAATTCCAGAAGGATAGTAGGGCGGGGGGTGGGGGAAGGGAATAAGGAGGAAATGATAGCACTGAGGATGTATAATGGACGAATGACATAAATGTGCATGAAGGGATACAGTGTCCAGTGTAAGATATGAAAAATAACAGTAATATATAAATTTATTAAGGGTTCACAAGGGTGGTAGACTTGGGGAGGGATGGAAAAAGAGAAGCTAATGTCAAAGGGCTCAAGTAGGAAGATATTTTTTTTTAATGAAGATGGCAACATATGTACAAGTTTGCTTGATATAATTGATTTATGGATTGTTGTAATATTTGTAAGGGCCCCCAATAAAATTATTCAATATTTTTAAATAAACTGAATACTATGCTATATATGCAATTTATTGCTAGAATCACAGTTCCGCTGCTTACCTCTTTCCCACACAGCACACAAAGTTGAAGGAGCTTTTTATTTATGCCGTTTTAAAAGATTCTTCCCTGCTTTCTGTATATCACATAGGAATTCCCTGGAAATTCCAATATAGTAGTAACTAGCAATAAACTAATCACCCCTCTCTCAAATGGATATTGTACAAACTTACTTTTCAAAAGCTATATCAAAATGAAAATGCTCAAAAGTAATTGATCACAATAGTTTTACTGGTCACTGTATAATTTTACTGTATTCAAATTTAGTAATGTAACCATGAGTTCTATTGGCCAAACAGTAAAGCACGCAGCTGCTAATCAAATTCAATGGTTCAAACCCATCAGCCACTCTGCATGAGAGCGATATGGCAGTTTGCTTTCAGAAAGGCTTATGACCTGTCTTATAGAATGACTATGAGTCAGAATTGGTGCTGTAACAATGGATTTGGTTTTTTTTCTGGTAAAACTATATATTTTAACATGAATATGTATTATGTAAATATTTTCATAAGAACACATCATTTATTGGAAGAAATTCCTTTATTGCCATGTTTCCAGCTTAGTTATTTTGGTCACTCTATCTGACTAGGTTAAGGGAATTTTTTTTTACCACTTTTATAAATTCTGAGTAACCTCTAATCAAGTGATAACTTCCCCAGAATAAATGCAGCCTCTGAAATCACTGACCTTACATAAGAGCCTTCAGATACTGAGCTACACGGTGCAGGGAGACTACAACGGCAGACCAGGAATACAGGTAGAACAAGAAATGGCAGGTGACAACAATTGTGATTTATTTTGAACTCTGTTCTTCACCATCTTGAAACACTGCAGGAAAGGACAACATGGGAGGGTGTCAGGGTTTACAGAAGGCAAGAGCCGTGGGTGGCTGAGTCCTTAGTGCTTGCTGCAAGTAGAAACAGCTACGAGCCTGTGCTTCTTGACTGACTGCACCTTGTTGCAGATTCTCAGGAGTCATACAAATACGTCCATCCCTTCTCCCTCCCTTCATCACATACCTTATCTAGACACACTTTTTGCACTGAATTATGTCGTAAAATTGTCCAACCATATATTTATTTAGTACTTCTCCATCCCTACGTTTCCTAGCAGTTGTAGCTCAGTGTGAACAGAAGAGTGTAAAGCTGATGCGGAGACTCTAGGAAGGTGAAGTTGGGGTCAGGGATACCAAGGGGCCATGGGGATCTGAAAGAGGCTACCAACAGGAAGAATAGGGAGGCTGGGAACACAAATGCTCCTCCAGAGCTCTCTCTGAAGGGTTTCCTCTTGTCTCTCCCTCTCTAATTCCTAGAATAAAACCCCATTATTGCATCTTGTCAAGGATTTGATTTAGCTTGGGTCCACAAGCAATGCTCTTGGAAACAGTATTCAAGAAACCAAAGAATGCCTTGCATCAGGCAAATCTGCTGCACAAGAACTCCTTAAAGTGTTGAAGAACAAGGGTGTCACTTTGAAAACTAAAGTGCTCCTGACCCAAGGCGGAATATTTTCATTCGCTTCTTACTATGTGAATGTTGGGCATCAGGACGACCAAAGAAGAATCAATTCATTAGAATTATGGCACTGGCAAAGAATACTGAAGGTGCGTTGGACTGTCAAAAGAACAAATAGATGTTTGGAAGAAGTGGAGCTAGTGCTGGTCCTGGTGACAATGCAGGGCTAGGCTGTGTGGATTTTCCCTCCCACATAGGGTTTCCAAGAATGGGGTGTTGACTTTATGATAATCAACAACAGGGACAACTTTATCTATACCTCTGCTTTAGTGTTTGCTTGCACGTCTGTATGCTTTTCCCAGAAAAAGAATAGTGGTATGTGGTGCACACTAGACATAGATAACAAACCAATTGATCTGAAAAACCCTGATCTAATTTCTGAGTTTAATTGTGTCTCTTGCTTGTCTGGAATGTCTGTAGAAGGTAGTCGACCCTGTCAATGTTGAACTTCAAAACCTGCGGGGATTCCTTAGAGATTTATTATCCGAAGTTCATAGCTGTCTGTATGTGTGTTGTGTGTGTGTTTCAGCAGGGGCTATGTTTACAGAAAGAAATTGATACGTGATCCACAAAGACAAAATGCTGCATTCCTCCAAGTAACAGAAATATATAAATTCCACCATTCCTGAACATGATTTGAAAGAAAATTGTTCTAGTCATGATGAAAACCGGCTCACATTCAGAGCACGCCAATCTGGAAGCCATGTCCTTCTCTGCGGCACCGTGTGCAATTGTCTGCCACAATGAGGCACGTCCATTTCTTGTGAGGAACTCTGCCCTCCTCATGATGAATTCCAGACCACGGGCACTTTGACGCTTCCAGGGGGACTGGCAAGCACATGCTCAGTGTGTCTTTAGAACACATCCAAATAGCCTCTTCCCACCTAAATGCAAGATATAATTTAGAGCTAAGAGACTGTAATAACTATGGCTTTTAAATAGCTTATTTCTTTGTTTTGGTTATTTTGAGAGTACATATCTTTCAACTCCTGGGTAAATTATGGGCTTTTAAGGCTTCACACAGCTATTTTGTATTTTTAAGCAGACAGGATTTCACCTTTATTTCTCCAGAGTTCTCTCTCATATTTACAGAAGAAAAACAGCAGAGGGTAGCATTTATTTACTTTCCTTTGAGGGTCAGGCAGCCACACATTTGCACAAGGAGTGCGTTGGTAGTGATGTGCATGGGCCTGTCTTCTCAGACCCTGGATTCTGAGTTTCATGCCTGTAACAGAGTCGATGGACAAGGAGTAAAACCTAACAGCCTAATAGAAGGAATGGCCCTGGGAATGACTAGTGCTTCTACCATGGCAATGGAGAACAATAAATGAATAAAAACCAAGGAAAACAAATAAAAAGGTGGAGACAGAGGCATGGAATTTTCTACACTGTTTTCATTCAGTTTCTCCTGCTTCAACATAATATGAAAATTAAGAAACTGATAACAAGAAATCAAGCCCTTATCCTCCAGGAAAGCTGTCAAGTGAATCCGAACAGCTATTTGTTGGAGCAAAAACAATTAATTGAGAGCAATTATACTCATTTCTTATCGTTCTGTCTAAGCGAAAATAGCAAATAAATGTGGTTAGTCTGAAGGAAGGGTTTTCTGACAGTGGAGGTTGAGAAATATAGAAATTACATAATAGTAAAATAAAACCAATGGGAATATTTGATACTATTTTTACAAAGGGTGATTTTACCCCAGCATTGTCTCTCCCGAGTCCTATGTGGCTTTGCCATGCTGAACTGCTCCCTGAGACTCTGAGAAGTCCAGTAGCTTCTTACCTCCTCACATTAAACTGGCTTTTCCTTACATATGAATGCCTTTCTGACCCTTGCTTTCACTGAACCCCCCTAGGAAACTAAAGTTACTCAAAAAAACCTCCCCTTGGTTCATCTACTCTCAGACACTGCTGTTTTATAGTTCCATTATTTTAGAGTTAAACTACTCTGGAAAGTGATATGGCATCCCCTCCCCCCCCCCAAAAAAAAAGAGAGAACCGAAGTGCCTTATGATCCAGCCATCCCTTGACTCAGGACAGACCCTAAAGAAATAAAGAAAATGGCTCGAGCAGTTACATGCACAATTTTGTTCAGATAGTTGTGTAAGCAGATGAAAACGCCATCAATGTGCACTGGTGGGAGAATGGATGAATCCACATGGATACATGCACACAGTGGTATACTATGCTTCATTAATGAATAATCATAAAGCTGTGAAGAATTTCATGAAATGCATGGATTTGAAGGACATTATACTGAATGAAGTTAAACAATCCCAAAGGGACAAATTCCGTGTAAGACCACTGTTATTAAAAAAAAGAAAATCAAGATGAAGGTTTTCACACCAAAGTAACAGAATTTGATACTGCCAGGGATAAGAATGGGAGAGAGAAGGGGAAATAACATACTAAATAGACAGTTGTTGATGTGGTTGAAGGGGGAGATTGGGTGGAGGAGTGGTTATGAGTTGGGCTACAAACCACAGTTCAGTAGTTCAAGACCATCAGCTGCTGCGTAGGAGAAAAAAGAGTCTTTATACTGTCATAAAGATTTACACTCTTGGTACTTTGGGCCTCTACTAGAGGCCCCCATAATCACAAGAATACTGTTCTAATAACCTGGCACTCTTTGATATTCATCTTCCTAACACTGTCACTGAAGGTAAAAACTATGCAGAAGCAAAGGTGGTGAAGAAAGCAGGCAAATGCTGCCCGGCTATTACAAGATTATAACGTCTGGAATTTTACAGGCTTGAGGTTACACAGGCAGCCATCAAGCACGGAAGCAACAAAGCCCACAGGGAAGAAGGTCACCTGCCTGTGTGATCATGAGGTGTCCACAGGATCAGGTATCAGGTATCAAAATATCCCAAGCAAATGATTGTACCGATGTCAATGAGAGGGGTCAGACTGGAGACCCAAAGCCAATCTGTAGAAAATTGGACCTCCCCTCACAGATGGGCCACAAGGACAGGACAATTCAACCAGGGTGCAGTATAGCACCAGCGAAACACACAACAGTCCTCTAGTTTCTGAATGCTTCCTCCCACCCCACACTGTCACGACCCAGTTATCCCGCTAAGACCCTACCCTTCATTTTTAAAACTAACACATGGAAGTGATCTTTAATGTCGCTTCAAGTTTGGTTTTTTAAGTAATTCCACAAGTGCCACTGTGACCTTGCTTACTAAATCCCCTCCCTCTACCCAGTTTCTTGGCACAAACTCTTAATCTGTTGTGCTCCTAACCTACTTTGAAAAAGTTAATACTGTGGTTAATAAGAGAGGTGCCATTATCCAGTTCACCGTTTTCCCTATGAGACTGTGAATTTTTATGTTGTTGTTGTTGGGTGTTATGCAGTCAGTCCCTGTACAAATGCACAACAGAATAAAAATCATGGCCCAGTCCTGCACCATGCTCATAATTCTTCTTCTGCTTGAGCGGTTGTTGCAGCCACCATGTCAGTTCATCTCTCTGTGGCCTTCCTGTTTTCTCTGCCCCTCTCCTTCATCAAGCATGGTGTTCTTCTCCAGGACTGGACTCTGTCATGTTCAACGTAAGTAAAACAAAGTCTTGCCATCCTTGCCTCTAAGGAGCATTCTGGCTGTACTCTTCCAAGAAAAATTTCTTTGTCCTTTTGGCAGTCTATGATTCTTTCAATTGTCTTGGTCAGTACAATTTAAATGCATCTATTTTTTCTTTCTTACTGATTCAGTGTCCATATTGCACAGGTATGTAAGGCAATGGTCGAGTCTGATGCACCTTAGTCCTTAAAGTAATGTCCTTGCTTTTCAGCACTCTAAGAGGAATTGTGCAGCACATTTACTCAATGCAACCTGTCATTTGATCCCTTAAGTGATGTTTCCGTGCACATCAATTGTCTATGCAACTAGAAAATTCTTTGACAAATTAGGTCTTTTCTTAATATGTATTCCATCTTGAGAAATCCATGTGTATACTTGCCTTTTGTGTTGTTGAAAAATAATATATTTGTTATGAACAATTCATTGGTCTTTCAAAATTCTATAATATGATATCCAGTTTCATTTCTATCACCTATACCATATTTCCCAACTACTATTGCTTTATTGTTGTTTCCAACTTTTGCATTCCAATCACCAATAATTATCAATGCATCTTGCTTACATGTTTAATAATTTTCTGACTGAAGTCATTAGAAGGATTCTTCAATTTATCACTGACTTTGGTGATTGGTTCATACGTTTGAATATAGTATGGTTTGGATTTATTTTAAGGCAGATAGGTATCATGTTATCACAGGCTGAATTGTGCTTCAAAACAAATCTCAAAATACTTTTTTAACTATGAATTAAATGCCATTCTAAATGACTATCACATTCCCAGTATGGTAAACCATATGCTTTTCTGATTCAAAATGGTCCATATCAGTCCTAACGATTTAGGATATTAATCTTAATGTGTCCTCTTCATTTTTGAAGACTTCTAATTTTCCTTGATTCCCACTTATGGCATTCCAACGTCTAATTATTAGCTTTCTATGGCTCCTTCATCTTATCTTGACTTGCTCTCCATCAGAAAGGGAAGATTTAGAAGGTTCCTCTCCCACAGGCTGCGCTCCATTCATGCCACATGGAGACTGTACTTTGAGGAGACAGCTCCTCTTCAGTTCACATTTTGAATCCCTTTTAACATAAGGGCCTCATCCTCTGGTTCCATCTCAGACAGTGTTATGTCTCTGTTCATTAGGCCTTCAATATCTGACAATGTCTTGAAGTTACCCTTAAGGGTTTCAGTGTGTCCTTTACCAGAATTGCCAACTAAGTCCTTCTTCATAGTTTCTTCTTTGTCTGGAAGCTCAACTTAACCCTATTCACTGTGGGTGACGATGCTACCAAAGTACATACCAGTGGCCTTGCTTCCACAGTGCCACAAACTTAGAGACAAGTGTTGGTCTTTCTGATAGTTAACCCTTTAGATTTTTTGCTGTTTTTCCCTAATACTACGCATCATTTAAGTTCTCATATGCTTATGGAATAAATGAATAATGTGTGATCAAATTTGAGATGATAAGTTATTTGGAGTAGTTACGATCTATGAGCAGGTAGCTTAATGTTTTATGGTTACTTTGACAAAGTAACAGGGAGAAAAATAGTTTCCTCCAACATCTTCGAAAATGAGCCAGACTTCTAAAATGAATAGTTAAAAAACTTGTGTTTAGCTGTCTTTAGTGGTATTTAAAGACTCCGGTTTCTGTCTTCATCAGGGGTTAGATAACAACTTTGCATGGAAGACTAACACAGTAGGAAAGGGTTCTAATCAACAACTTCCTGTGTCTGTTTTGCGACATCCTTAGAGTGGATGATTTTATCATATTCCCTGGTGGTATATGTACCCAATGAGGGTCCTAACCTATTGAATTAATTGATCGAGACTGGAGGGCCAGGTCCTCTGCAGATGCTTTCCAGTGGACTTGGGAACATTCTATAAATTCCAGTGAACCCAGGACAGTTACAGAGAAAGTGTTCATGCTGTGGCCATGATAAGCAAGAACAGCAATGTCTTTGTACTAGCTGTGGCACGTGAAGCCTGTGTGATGGTCTGGCTCTGCCAGTAAATAGATAGGAGCCTTTTTGGACAGGTCTCCTCACTTCCCAGACTTTTGATTTTATCCTAGGGATAACGAAAGGGTTATGCTACTTAATTCTAAATAATCTCACCTCCTCTTAAGTGATTATATATCACTAGGGTTTTATATCAATAAATACATATTATTTCTACAATTTTAGTAGATTTTAGTCACATAAAAATGAGCCATTTCTTTACAAGTTTATTATGTTTTTACTAAAGATTAGTAATCATATACAAATTTGATTTGCATATAACTTCTCTGCAATAAAACCAAATTGGTCTGTATAGAATAAGAAAAAGGTAAAGGAGATTATAAGAATTATCATCACTTACTATTATTGCACATTTTCTAGCTATAATTATTTGCTACATTATATTTTGTTATTGTAAGTATTATCATTACCACTATTGTGCATTTTCTAGTGACAGTGACATGTGTGAGAGCACTCTAGAACCGGGGTCCTTGGCCTGCTTGTAAGTAACTTACATGGGTCTAAATCAATATTCTAGTTTTTAAATTCAATGTTAAATTCTCCTATTTCATTTTTTTCTGCTTTCCTAAAAATAGACCCTGTGATTTAGAGTCTTGTGACATGTAGTTTCTTGAGAAATGTTAACTACCCTTAGTCAATAATGGAGGAGGCAGAGGTGTGGATGGTGCAGAAATGTTTGCCAGTAATTGTTTACCAGAATGGTCTTGGGAGAATCCTTCCACAGCACGTCCCAAGAAGAATGTGACTGTAGATACTTTAGAAAGTCACTTGCTAGGTTAACTCCAGGAAATATATGTTAGGAAATATATAAGCTAATCTTGCACAATTTGAACTTGATATTATCTTATAAGTATATGCAAACCCCACGTCCAATGACTGTGGCCACATACTCCCTTCCCTGTTTGCTTATATTAAAAGCTCACCCTCAAAAGGCTGGAATGCTTTCTGATCTCAAATTGTAATGTATGTCGCCTGGATTGAACCATTCCCAGACAACAACAAAAAACAAAACTACTTTCTTTCACTTTTGACACGGTCTACATTCTATTCAGTGCTGAAACAGATTTAAAAGGATGATTTTACAAAGCTTCCATTAATCACAGAACTATTAATCCATTACTGGGTTTTGCTTGCTCCATGAAAAATCCTGATGACTGAGCAGATGATGAAAACACTGTGGATGCATGGAATGAGCTCTAATGGGAAAGTTGACTTCAGTGATGTTTATGGGTTGAAGAGGGTTTTTATTTTATAGCGTGCTTTATTTCCTTAAGAGCTAAATTATTCTTCATTGCACTCATGAATTTCATTTTAACTTAAGAAGTAAAAGAACAAGAAAGAGGGAGACAGAGAGAGTGGTAACAGGGGTGGAAAGCTATAGCAATGTAAAAGGAGGAAGCCCAGAGAAAAGCCCTGTGGCAACCAATGGTAACCGATGGCGGGGCCAAGAGCCTGTCATGCAGGCGCCAAGAAGATATCAGTCCTGAGGAGACTGAAAGGAGGCCTGAGAGGATCCCTCTGCACTGAAGTAGGGAAACTGCCTACAGTTTTCTTCATCCTGATCTCTATCCCAAGTTCTAACCGTTATTCCTCAGAAAAAGCCCTTAACTCGATGTATGGTCTGAGTTCTGGGTGGCCCCCACAGTGGTTTAAGAACCTTGGAGTAGAAGTAAAGAGAGCCAGAGGAGGGACAACTGGTGTCCAAAGGGGTTAAGAGAAAAAGAAAAAAAAAGTTTTGGGGTTGGAGGCATGTCTTCCCTGCACCTCATACGAATCGGCTTTGCACTTATCATGGCAACCAAGACTCCCTGAGAGGAGATAGGTTCTGTTGCTGCTACTATTATTACTACTACTATCTTCTTAAAGTTGTCAACTTTGACTCTCATGTACTGGTCTTTTTAAAAATAAATTAATTCTTCACCTTGATATTTTCTAAGGTTCACAAACTTCTTTTAGATACTGATCTATCATATTTCTCACTAAAACCTTTCATGTGTCCAACCAAACTATGAAAATTCCTAGTTTTACCTACAATAATCCTGTTCAGGAATTAATCAACCATTTCTCCTGTTTCCCAAACTTACAGAGTAATGGCTAGATGGCTTGTGATTGAAACTCAGCAACTGTGGAATGAGCACACTGTGATAATGACAAGGAAGTCACAGAATGTGGTGGACATGGAAGCACCCTTTAAGAAAGGATACCTTCTCAAAGAACCCTGGTGGTGACGTGGGTAGCAAGTTGGGCTGCTAACTGCAAGGTCGGTGGTTTGAAACTACCAACCACTCCTCCGAGGCTCTCCACTCCTGCAGAGGGCTCCTTTCTCAAAAAAGGATCCCTTCTCAATTACAAGGTTGAGAGTCAAGAAAGCACTCTTTTGCCAGTCTCTTCCAGGCTGACCCTGGCTGTGTTGACCCAAGCCACCTATTACTGAGTCCATGTCCTTCCTGGCCCTCCTAGGCAGCCTTTATTCATGGTCTGACTAAGGTGTTAGTAGAAATTTCCCCCACCCCCATCCCTTCCATGTACCAGATGCAGACACAGGAGTGCTGCCAGCATCAGAGCGCCCTTTAAGAATGGCTGTGTCTTTTCAGGGCAGGATCACCATATGCTGTTTGTCTCTGTCCAATTTTGTTTTTTCTCCCCTGACATCCCAGGTGCTCCCTGATCATTCTCTTGTAGCCCATCAATGTGGATGACAAGCTATAAGAGCAAAGTGAGCAGCGACCCTCTACCTCACTTGAACCCGATCTGCAGAGGAGAATTATGAAGAGAGAGCCAAGCAGAGCTGGCACACAGGGAAACAAAAATAAGAAAGAACCATAGCTTTGCATTTCTGACTTCCCATGTGTTCCTGAACTGGTTATAAACCTGCCCTTTCACTCTGTGTGGCAATTTTACAGATTAAAAGAAATCACTATTATCATTTGACTGATTTGATTGCTTCCTTTAATTAAAATTTGTTTCCATACCTTCTCATTGTAGTCATAAGCATATAACACAGTATGACCAATGATACTGGGCTTGGGTGCTGACACAAAGTGGAATAAATATTAAACCAATATAGAGATCAGGGTACAATACAGAGAGACTAGGGTAAGATTTTAAAGACAAAGAAATAGGAATGAATGCCAGGGTTTTAACTATTTTAATCCTTTCAAATGGTATTCCTTCTTTGATTTTGGATAAATTCATCTCTGTGTTTATTTCCTGGTCTCTGCTACTTGATATTAACTCTCCAACAACTTTAGATATTTCCACAATGCCAGACCAATAGAGTTCCTAAGAGTGGCATGTCCAACTGTGATTTCCTGAGGAACAAATACTGCCAGTATCACAGCAGATCATATAAGACATGGCTCGGACTTAAATTAGAGAAAAGGCAATAAGATAATATGAACAAGAAAATCCAGGTACTACTGCCTTACTATCCACTCAAAGGAATTCATAATCTATAACTTACCATAGTCAAGGTGGCCTATTCTTCCTAAGCATTTTTACCTTAGGATGTCCCTGGTTCATGGTCCTGGTTTAATGACCTACAACTCCCTGACTTATGTTGGAAATTCCATGAGAGAGAGACATTTCAATCTCTCTCTCTCCCTCTTTCCTTTTTTAACTTTTTTGATCCAGTGATAAACCTGTATAACACTTCAAAATGTTAAAATGCAAACATGTCATTTTGAACCATAAGATGTGTATATAAATAATGATTTGTGCTCAAGTTTCAAAATATTTTTGTTATCTAACCCTTTACAAATATTTCTTTCTGTTTCAAGATGTTTCTGGAACTGGGTAGCGTTTTCCTCTACAATTAAAAAGCATAGATGTTACCAATAATGAGACACTCTAAATTAAGTGCAAACCCCTCTCCAGTGGATCCAATCATATCTAATTATTTTACCTACTTAATTTTATTAATTAACCTAAAACAGCAACAATAACAAAAAACACCATTCTGCTCATCTGTAGCAAACTTGAAGTTTGCACTTTGCAGTATAATTGTGTTGAACATGTTACTCCGGTCAGTTTTCTGTCCTAAACTTTGCACTCAGATGAGGTTTAAAACAGATGTTTTCTAGGAAACCCTTTGATCTGCTCTAATGAATTTTTGTGAATCATAGAATTAATTTGAACTAGAAAAATAGGCTCTTTACCTCCAGTTGCCATGCCAATGACGTCTGCCAATGCCATGACATAATGAGAACCGTCTGGTTCAATAATAGCGAGTTCGCTGTCTGTACTTTAGTAAAGAGACTTTGATTTGCTCAAAGCCTGGAAATCCATGCTCAGGTAGAAAGCATATTTTCAGCAGCACCTCAGTGGGCCAGGAGAGAGCAATTGAAAGCCAGTCACTTGGACCAGCTCCTGACAAAGAGCCTGCAGCAAGAGAAAGCAACAACCAGGACAAAGACATTTCTCTAGTTGTGATGACTGCTGATCGCATCCTGAAATTCATCATCCCCTCTTTGGATGTGGTGTGTGTGTGTGTGGACTTAGATCACATGTCAGTCCCATGAAAGAAGGGTGTCTAATATGATCAAGCAGCAATTCGACATCGGCACAATGCAAACTAGACCCTCCTGTGGGGTTGGGGGGAGGATATCTGAAGAAAAGAGAAACTCTATGCAAACAAGATTCTCTCTATTTGGCTGAGGAATTTTCTAGCTCTGATGATGGCCAAGGAGTTGTGGACCATTCAGCTCCAGTAGACCTGGCTGCCTTCTGTTTGCCACACCTCCCCAAAATAACAATCCCATATGTATTTCTTGCACTAGGGGAGAGTCCCAACATTGGGCACAAGGAATCACTCTGAGTCTGACACAACTGACCTCACACATTTGATGGCACAAAGAGGGAAGACTGTCCCTCACAGTGGCACATCCAGCTCTCTGGGAAGACCAGAGAAGCCAGAGTAGCCATGGCCAGACGCAGGGTTGACTGCTGAAGCAAAGCTTGGCAGTGGCATTGGATCAGATGGACCATAATCTCCATAACTCTGTTCCCAGTTGCCCGTTGGCCTTCATGTCAAAGAAGAGAAGAGTGAAGCACTTCCCAGCATTCAATGTATATGAGCTCCAGTCAGGTATGTAGAGTATGGGCAGAGCAACATCTGCATAGCATAATGCTCACCAAAATGATGCTTATTTTGCAGATCAAAAGGCTTCTCAGCATTCCCTAGCTTTATCATCTTCCTCCTTCACTTGAACCTCGCACACAATTCCAGCATTGTATGGAGATAACTGAAGTATTGCTCTAAATGAGAGGGTAAATTGTAATTACAATATTTATTTTCATGTGTTTGCCCAAGTTTCCCTCTGTCTTTGCGCTTTTGGTTATGTCGTTCATATCAGTGATTTTTCTTTCAACAGCATAATTAGCAGAGTGACACCCCCCCCCCAACTCCCTGGTGATTTTGGAAGTTCTGGCTCCACCTTAAATGCAAAGCTACAAAGAAAACCACTCAGTAAAGGAACCATGAGAGTGAGGCTGGGGCAGGGAGTAATAAGGATGACATAACAGGGTTGTCAATGCCTGAAAGCTGCACATAAAAAATTAGCTCAAATGAACATTTAATATTATGTCTCATCTGCATGCTTTCAGTGATTTCCTAGACACAGCCATCTGCATTGTCTAATTCATACTATAAGAGACATGGTGTTCTGTTAGTATTTATGGGCACACAAATGATAAGAAATGAGCTTCCCTTAGTGTATCCGATGTCTCTTTTATTTATAGCAAGCATATTAATTAAGTTGAACCTTTGGAGGTTTGAGGCACTTGATGCTCACAGACCAAGACAATGATAATGGTCTCTGTTAATTTCTAAAACATAGAGGCTCACAAGCCCCCATTGTTTTGCTAAAAAGACTCATCCGGGATGCTATACTACTCATAACCTGTGCAATTACTAGCATGGATACAAAGCATTTTTGTTTTCAAAGCTTTAAAGAGCATTATTTGATTTTGTGTAGTGTATAGTGATTAGCACTAACTCTTGTAGACTCAAATGAAGTACTTTCCAAAATCTAAGTCCAGCCTTCTGCAAGATGCTGGACCTGGGGAAGGTAAAAGGAGCAGCGGGATTAATCAATACCCTTGATGAATTCATGGCTGCTTTCTGGTGTTAGAACGCACACAAAAGAAGCCAGCAGAAATCAATAGAGGAGGACACATATTGGACCACAGGAAAAATAATGCTATCTTGTCACAGGAACTTAATTGCCTGCAATTGTTCTTAAAATCCAATGTGCCCAAGCACCCAAACAGAAGAATGAAAATGTTGAATAGGAAATATTCATCATCCATCCCTAGGAATAACAGGAAAATGAGGAGATCTAAGTGCTTCAGGTCATCAGTGTATTATGAATGTAAATTACGTGCTAACCTCTTTACCCTACAAGTACAGACAAATTAATCTAACTAGCTCAAATGCTAGTATTGATCTTAGCTTTTTCCATATTTTTCTTGCTGTCTTTCTTTATGCACTCATTTATTTTTCTTATGGAATGTATCTCTCTGACTGAATTTCATGCACAATTTTTTTCATTCATCAATAAGTCTGATTCCCTGAATCTTTGCCTTAAACATTATTTCACAAGCGTTTATAACTATAGACATTTTTCTAACATGAAAGTGTTCGAACAAAAGAAGAAATATATGTGTCCAAAATCAAAGACAGAAGAAAACTCAAATATGTCCTAAAATAAAGGTTTACTTTAAGAAAACATACTAAAGAACACATCCTTAAAATACACCATGTCTAATTCTAGCCTGTGAGTGATAAAATGATCATAAGATATCTTTTCTCACCAAGGTAAAAAACTAAGTTTTCATCCATTATGCTTACCAATTTATTGATTATCATATTATTATTTTTTGACAGTCAACGCTTGAAGTAAAGACATGTGACTCCCAAATCAAGGGTGATTCCATAAAGGTGTTCAATTTTGATAAACAAAGAAACCATCAACATGATTTAGCTATGTAAGATCATAAACAAACAGATTCGGTTTCAACTAAGTAACTTCCCTGAAAGTAGGGATGGAAGAAAATGTATGTTCAAAGACTTGTGCTTTGTCCAGGAGGCTGGGACTAGGACAAGTGATCTAAGGGACCTCTGAGAATCCACGGATCACAGGATAGTAGTGGCAAAGGATAGTATGGGGGGAACCGGACACTAACCCATCTGGGGGAGAGTACTGGTTGTATCCCCACTAACTAGAAGATGCGTACGGACCCCACCATGACACACCAAACAAGGAGGGCAACGTAAAGTACGGAGGACTACACAAAGAGACTGGACCATATGCTGGTCCAACCCAGAAGTATCACCACCGACACAATCGAAGGGAGTACCACAGAAAATGAAAATAGACTGTCTGGTGTGGGAAAGGAACTGACCCACCACACCACACCCAGAAGGAAGCTGAAACAAAGGAAGGAGGAAGGACAGAGTGGAGTATACCTGAACCCCCCAAGCTCAGAAGATGATAGCCCAGCTCGAAAGGCCCATCGTACAGAGGACCATACAGCTGGCCACACTGCGAGATGCAACATCCTGCACCGACCTATGGCCCTACACGGGACAGCACTTGAGACACAGTGGGGGATATGCGACTGAGCTGACCCCACCAGACTGAGGCAAACACTGGGGGCGTGCAATGGAGTAGTGGGGGAAGCAGAGCAAAGAGATCCTGAGGGAGTATAAAGGATGGACTTTGGGGCCAGGACGTGGCACCCCACAAGACTCATCTGGAAAACACTCCTAAAGGCCAACAAACAGACCACGAACTACTAACAAAATTTTTACTTTTTTTGGCCATCTTTTTGTTTTGTCTTTTCTTTTTTTTTACCTTGTAAATTTTGTATGTTGGTGGCGGTTTTGCCTATCAGCGTGTTGGTGTTGCTGCTGTCGAAGCCATGTTCTTACGTGTCACTTGGGTGCTGTCAAAGTCATCTGCATTTGTATGCATATATTACTATACCAGCAGGTCCACTTAGACAAGATAGGCTGGACAAAAAATGAGAGAAGAAAATAATGGAACCAATGGTCCTGGAGGGACATGAGAGCATGGGAGGTAGGGGAAGTGAGGAGGTGTTGGCCAACACAGGGACAAGGGAAAAGCGAGTGGTTCAAAACCAGTGGAGGGAGGGGATGGGAGGACTGGTTGGGAGTGACCAAGGTCAAGGTAACGGAGAGGAATTACTGAAACCAGAATGAAGGCTGAACATGGTAGTGGAACAGGAGGAAAGCATAAGGAAATAGAGGAAAGGAGTAGGAGGCATAGGGCATAAAGAGAAGCCTAAATACAGACATGTACATATGTAAATATATTTATGATTATGGGGGAAATAAATCTATGTGCATATATTTATAGGTTCAGTAGTAGGGTAGCAGGTAGACATTGGCCTCCTCATGCACACTTCCTCAATACAATAGCACCTTACCCAGCTAAACGGTCATTCCACGATACCCGCCTTCCCGATATGATCACTAAGACAGACGTGTGTATAAGCAAACGTGGTGAAGAAAGCTGATGGTGCCTGGCTATCAAAAAGTTATAGCATCTGGGGTCTTAAAGGCTTGAAGGCAAACAAGCGGTCATCTAGCTCAGAAGCAACAACACCCACAGAGAAGAAGCACACAGCAAAAGCGATTACAAGGTGTTAAATGGACCAGGTAGCAGACCCCAAGGAGCAAAAACCATCATTGTGTGATCACCTTCCTCACATAAACGCTGAAGATGACTATGTGCATAAGCAAGTGTGGTGAAAAAGGCTGATGGTGCCTGGCTATTGAGAGATATAGCTTCCGGGGATTTAAAGGCTTGAAAGTAAACAAACGGCCATCTAGCCCAGAAGCAACAAAGTCCACACAGAAGTAGCACCCCAACATGTGTGATTGTGAAAGGCAGAGGGGACCAGGTCTCAAACAACAAAAGCAGGGCGGAAAAAAAATCACATCACCGTAAATGAGGGGGAGTGCATGGTGGGGACCCAATGCCCATCTGCAGACAGCTGGACACCCCTTGCAGAAGGGTAGTGGGGAGGAAATGAGTCACTCAGGGTTCAGTGTAGCAACAATGAAACTCAAAACCTGCCTCCAGTTCTTGAACGCTTCCTCCCCTCCCAATTATCATGATCCCAATTCT
The DNA here is from genome assembly GCF_050624435.1 of Tenrec ecaudatus. Taxonomy (NCBI): domain Eukaryota; kingdom Metazoa; phylum Chordata; class Mammalia; order Afrosoricida; family Tenrecidae; genus Tenrec; species Tenrec ecaudatus. The sequence goes on along the minus strand of NC_134544.1, from coordinate 32,162,575 downwards.
ACCTTGCAGACCTGGTTAGACCAGAGGATGCACAGCGTCGCAGTAGGGATCTGGAAACACAGAGAATCTAGGACAGATGAACCCCTCAGGACCAGCGGTGGGAGTGGCGACACCGGAAGGGAAGGAGGTGTAGAAAGAGAGAACCAATCTTAGGGATCCATGTGTAACCTCCTCTCTGGGAGATGGTCAATGGGAAGGTGGGTGAGGACAGATGCCGGGCAGTGTAAAATAAGATAAAATTAGGGTTCAAGGTAGTATCGATGAAGAACACAGCTTTCCCCCAGATCCTGGATGCTTCCTCCCCCCAACTACCATGATCTGAATTCTACCTTGCAGGGCTGGATAGGGCAGAGGTTGTACACTGGTGCATATGAGGGCTGGAGGCACAGGGAATCCAGGGTGGATGATAACTTCAGGACCAAGGGTGTGAGGGGTGATGCTGGGAGAGTGGAGGGTGAGTGGGTTGGAAAGGGGGAACTGATTACAAGGATCCACATGTGACTCCCTCCCTGGGACAGGGACAGCAGAGAAGGGGGGGAAGAGAGACTCCGGGTAGGGCAAGATATGACAAAATAACGATGTATAAATTACCAAGGGCATCTGAGGAAGGGAGGAGCGGGGAGGGAGGGGGAAAAAAAAGAGGACCTGATGCAAAGGGCTTAAGTGGAGAGCAAATGCTTTGAGAATGATTGGGGCAGGGAATATGTGGATGTGCTTTATACAATTGATGTATGTATATGTATGGATTGTGATAAGAGTTGTGTGAGTCCCTAATAAAATGTAAAAAAGAAAAGAGGAGAAAAAAAAATGATCAGGGAAAAGAATGTACAGATGCGCTTTATACAATTGATGTATGTATATGTATGGACTGTGATAAGAGTTGTATGAGCCCCTAATAAATTGTTTTAAAATAATTATTTATAAACTATTAAGGTTTCAGGGGGAAGGGGGAATGGGGGGGGAAGGGGAGGGAAAAGAAGGAAGCTGAGCTAATTCCAGGAACCCAAGTGGAAGGCGAATTTTGAGAATGATGAGGGCAACGAATGTATAAGGGTGCTTTACTCACTTGATGTATGTATGGATTATGATAAGAGTTGTATGAGCCCCAATAAAAAGATTTATCCAATTAAAAAAAGAAACCTTTTAAAGTAATGACATAAATTTAAAACTAATTACATAACTACAAATAATTATAATGAATTTGAATTTATTTAGTAGTAGGAATAAAAAGTGCAATGAAATAAAATTAGACCATAAGGGAAAGAAAAATCAGAAACTAGTGGGTCAGAATGCTGAAAAAAATAAACATAAGACACCCTCCTCCAAAAATAAAAATGGGCCAACATTATAATTCTTCCTAAGGCTGGACACAAAATTGAGTCCAGCTGTACAGCCATTGTGTTTAAGTGGTGGCAATGAACCACAAGCAAATCCTGGTTTTGCCCAGTTCAAGCATCCTCACACTTCGCTTGGATGTCCTTGAGTGCAGGAGCAGGACAGCGGTGGGCAGGGCTTCAAAGAAAGTGCCTTTGTTATCTAACATCCTGGGGGATGCGGGCCATATGAATGGGGCTATAGTTCTAGAAAGAACATTTCTAAAAATGAAATTTCTAAATGGCCATGTTGAAGGCCTCCTCTCCCCACCCAGTGCAGGGTAAATAGGCCAGAACTCTGGGCAGTGTGTGAGGGGAGAGGACAGGAGGGGAGTTAGGCTTATTTCATTTTCTAATCTATAGTGAACAATTTCATGTTTTTATGTCATCAATATTCTGCTTCCGCATATGGTGAGATTCTGTCTCTCTCCCCCTCGGCCCCACAGCAACATCCAATGCAATCAAATCCTCTTTTCTAATTTGCAATCCCAGTCAGGGACAGATTTCCCATAAACAGGAATTCACAGGGAACCATTTCACAGGGTTGTCACCCCAGGAAGATTTGACCTTGGAATTCCTCTCATCAAACTCCATGCACTTTCTAAATCTAAGAGGTTAACTGTCATCTATGAGTAGTTTCCAGATTCTTGTGTCTCTCAATAAAGTATATTTTAAGGTACTCACTGACATTATATTGCAACACTAGATAAAACATTTAAATTTTCAATTAAATACAGCAAAAATTATAGAAATGTTAAGTTTAAGGAACCCTGAGAGCATAGTGGGTAATGCAAGGAGTTACTAACCACGAAGTTCATGGTTCAAAAACACTAGTCAATCTGCAAGAGAAAAATGAGGCATTCTGTTTAGAGCTTCAGAAACCCTTAGGGCAGCTCTACTCTGTCCTATTGGGTGACCAGGAATTGATGCAATGACAGTGAGTGATTTCTTTTATTTATTTTAAGTATAATACAATTTATATTTTAAAATATCATTTTAAAATGAAAATATAGATTCGCTTAAAAGGTCCTTTAACAAGTCAACAATGTAGACATAAGAAAATATGGGTATAAATATTTAAAGAAGCACATTCTCTTACACCACATTGAACTTAGATTTTTGCATTTCTTATAGCAGTGAAAACAGTAAATATATTGTTATGTGTGGGCATTTGAAAACAGAATGTCTAGATCAGCCTATTTTCACAATTTTATATTATTTCCAACTCAGCTCAGTTCATGAGAAATTCATAGTGTACCTATCTATGACCCCAGCACTGTTCTGATTTCGAGGGAATGGGGCTGGGGGTGGGATGGTGGGAAGTGGAGAGGGAAGCATGTAAATGGCAATGCTTGCCCTTCAAAGTAATAGTAGGATCCCAATAGAACCCAATGGTTAGTGGATATCTACCAAGTGCCTGGCTTTCTACTGAGTGCTTTATAAGCATCATAACTTCTAATTCCATGGTTTAGGAGCCCCAGTGGTTCCTGGGAAGTTTAACAAAAACAAGTATTTCCACTGACATTGGCTAGCAAACAAAAAGGCAAGAACTCAGGTCCAAGCGATCTGGCCCCAATTCTTAAAGTTTTAATCACTGTGCTGTATCTGAAGACAAAATTCACAAGAAATTAATAACCTTATGGGGAAAGAACATTTGAATGTATTCTGTACTGTTTAATTCTTTCTCAGTCTCTCTAACCCATACCCTGACCAATAGGACATACTAAACAACTATTTTATAAACAAATTCTTTGAAAATTATGAATAAATCAGCAGAGGGATATAGTTAGAATATACAGAGAACAGACGGTGATCATTCCAGGTTCACAATGGGAGTTTACATGGACATCGTGGGACACACAATAATTCATGCTGTGTCTTCAGGTAACAGCTATCACAGTGGAAGAAGCCATAGCAATATGTTCATGATCCCATTTTACATATACTTAAATAGACCTTAAAGAAAATCTCAGAGAGAAATCATTGATTTACAGTTGATACAATTTGAATATGTACTGTGGATTAGATCATATTGTATCAGAATGACATTTCCTAAATCAATATTTATGAATAAGGTACATTCCAATAGATCAGATTCAATTGCTCACAAAAGTGGCATATTAAAATTCATTGATTGAGTCTTTTCACACAAGGAGGCGTCTCTTCACTTTGGCCGATTCCATGGAAATGTCAAGCCCTGTGATGTGAAAAGAGCCTTGGCGGTGACAGTGGCAGGGTGGGCTATGTATGGGCTGCTAACTGCAAGGTTCCTCATTCAAATCCACCAGACAGTCTGAGGGAGGAAGATGAGATTTACCCTCTCAGACAACCTTGGGAGTCATTCAGTTCCATCCAATCAAGAATCTGTAAGTTGGAATCGAATCGATGGCAGTGAGGTTGGCTGTTTGGGTTGTGTGATTCAGGAATTATAAAAATAAATCAGAGGAGTCATGAGTTTATGTTTTTCAACACAGCCTTAATTTAGTTGCAAACAGAACAGCTTGTTGGTGAGTTCGCCGAAGTGAGATAGAGAGCTGTTTATAAGCACATGAATAGATCCTTTTTCTAACAAACTTTACTACTTCAAGGGAAGGGGCCTAGTGTTCCCAGTTACCATATGCCAGGCTTTATGCTGGCTTGGCATTTTACATGAATCATTCCACGTGAATCCCTGTAAGGGCTGCCATTAATCATGGTTAGGGAGGATTGTCTTTGGTACAGGAGAAAGAGACAGAAGAAAATTAACCGAATGAGCTAACTCTTCTCTCTGTCTTCTGGATTGTGCCTTTAAGTTTAAAAGTGAATTATTTTGGTAATCCTTAGATTTTACCAGTTTACTCAGTGTAAAACTTTTGCTGAAATGTTATTTCCCCTGTATAAATTTCACAAAGAAATCACTCATGACCTGGCATAACTCTTTCATAGGCTTCAGTTCATAACTTCTCTTCCACTCAGGCCACAATGAATAATTTATAATTTCTATGAATAGCTTGGCTCATACATCCATGCTCCATCACCTACATCTCTGTTTTCTTCCACTGACTTATTCTATAGTTAAAAAAGCAAACATCAAAAATATATCTTGGCAATTAGTCGCATATAATCAAAGCAATTATGATCAATACATACTTCCTGTGATTGGAGAAGGGAGTCTCTGCTCATCACTAAGGGACCCAGCAAATAGAGTATCCAGCATTATCTCTAGGTTGCCTACTCATGGTGCTAGCGGGTAAAGGAAGTTCACAGCTTATTGAGTCAACACTAGCCCATGCCCTTCCTACCTCAGTGGGGTGTGACACATGGCAGCATCCCAAAGAACCAAGAACCAGAGGTAAACAGAGCACATGAATCCAACAGTCTTCCTGTCCAGTGGACTCACACAAGTCATTTCTTTCTGAAGTCAGATATTCTAGCTTCGCTGATTCCTATACCATTTGACCCACTTCTCACATTTAAATATATTTCTACTTAGCATTAAGCCTGAGTGCTGTAAGTGACTTGGTTTGCACATCAGGACTGATCCACCTTTTGGCTCCATAAAAGAAAGGTCTATGGGTTTGATTCCATAAAAACTACACCCACGAAAATTTCTGGGACTCCATGAGCCAGCGACTAACTTGATGGTATCTAATACCAACTTTGATCACTAATTTGTTTTCTGGTTCCTCAATTAAAATTTTAGTTTCCTAAATACAGGAACTGTTTCTTGTTGCATTTTCTTTTTTTTCTTTGCATCTTCATTTTTGCATTTAGGGTGGAGTCTCTTTTATAGTAGACATAGTTGTTGAATCAGTGAAGGGAAGAAAAAATAATAACTTGCTTCTTAGGCCTAACAACTATTCACTGCTGGGTGACATTTTTCTATGACTTTTAGAATAAGATTTCTTTCCTTAAAAAGATAGAAAATAATGCTGTTAAAAATATGAAGGGACTTCTAAAAGTTTCTATAAAAATGAAAATAAAAGAGTGTGGTATTTTTCTATAAACTTTTTGAAATAGCATGGAATTTACTTCTCTATCATTATAAATTAGTCTTGAAGTGCTTTATTCTTTTAATCTAGCCTTCATATTTATATAGCCTTTATTAAGTTAATCTGCACAAAAAAAATTTTACAGAGGAGGAAAGTCAGATACAAAGAAGTTAAATTATATGTCTCAGCTAGACAGAGGAGTTGCATAAGTTAAACTCCAGGTCATCTAGTTTCTGCCTCTATGCACTTGACCATTAAACTGTGCCGGATTTTCCCAGTAGCATGAATTCTTAAAAGGAAAGTGAATACCTTATTTGAGGACTAGTAATGAGAGGTGGGTATGTTAATCATACGTGGACAAAACAGAACTCATTGACATCGAGTTGATGCCGACATGTAGTAACCCTATGGGACAGAGTAGAACTGTCTCCGGCAATTTCTGAGAGTACAATTGTTACCGGAGCAGCTAGTCTCATCTTTGCTAAACTACTTGTCTGCTTGTGTGTTAATGCAGAGATAATTGTGGAAGATTGTCCCAGGAATCAAATTCCATCTAATATATCTAAAATATAAAAATCTGCAAAACTCACAGGGTAATTTAATATCTCTCCATATTCATAAATTGTTAATCTAATTGACCTCATCAGAATTTACTCCAGTAAAACAGAAGAAGCCATTCATTAACCTCCATATGGTTTTACCATAAAAATAGTCTATCTTGATGGGCAATAGTCATCTGAGAATGGACTAGTTTATGTTTTTACTGAAGAAAATCAGTTTGAATCAAGGGATGAAAAGTTGAGTAAACAGAAAAGATTCACGTTAGCTATGGGTACAGTAGTAGTATGAAAATCCCCGAACCAAATTCACTGCCATCGACTCACTGCTAACTCACAGTGGCTCCCCTGTGGGGTTCCAAGGCTGCAACTGTTCACACAGTCGAGAACCCAGTCTTTCTCTCTTGGAGCTGCTGGTGGTTTCAAACTACCAACCATGCCGATCACAGCCCAACATGTAACCATGCCCCCACCGGTGTTCCTGTATGGTAGTAGTAGACTCAAGTCTACATCCAAGAGCTAGAGAGTTGGCAGATACGGAGTTTGGTCAAGGGGAAGATAGTAATCCAAAAGAAAGAGAAGACTATTCTCAAGATAGGGCGGGTATGTCTGGGTAGGGGGTTTAATAAGTAACTCAAAATTTTTAATGCAAAATTGATGATCTAACATTTAAACCCCTACAATTAAAAAAATGAATATGTAAAAGTCTATCTGTCATAATTATATTAAAATTTCAAGTAAAGTAAGAAATTAACTTATAAATGAATATTTATGTTTCTCAAGAGTTTTTCTTTATTCACATTAGGACAAAAATATTTATTAAAGACCCCTAATGAATGAAGTGAGTTGAATACAGATTGAGCAAATACTCAAAAAAAATCATAGGGTAGTTTAATTTAATTCAACAGACTTAATTAAGCTCCACATTATTTATAAAAGCTTCCTGCTGGTTGGACCCTGCACCCCCTCTTCCCCACCACCCCACACATAGAGCCTTTGGTATCACTTATCTGGGTACTCAGCTAGATTCGTATTTTTAAATACTAATCCAATAAACCATGTGGTCAGCTTAAAATGGATTTAATCTAGTAGAGCCATCCTAATGAGTGGAGAATAACATAGATGATATCAAAAGGCCCCTTTATTTCTTATTTTTGAAACAATCCATTAGTGGTATCTGCAATTCTGAAAGGAATAACAAAAACACCAGGTTCCTGCATTTCTGCATATGTATTTGCAAATATGTCACCAATTATCTCTAAGATGATAATGTGACCAGTCTACAGGGCTGTATAATGAGGACAAATCTATTTTAATAATGAATGGTAATTCTCATAAATATGTCAATTAGGTCTAGCTGACATATTTATGTGAATTCTATGTATGGGAAGGCTCGACTAAAAAGTTATTGACTCCATATGACATCCTCCAAATCATACGCCAATGAAGGCTAATGATGCTCATTAAAATAAAACAGCACTCATAGAAGTACACTGGGAGCTCAAATGCTCTCCCACACAGGAAATGTAGCTACTAGATTACTGCAGCTATAGCGTGACAGGTGAGGGTACATTCATATTTTGAGGAAGGAAAGATACCACTTTTCCTCATATGTATGAGTCTACATTAAAGCTGATACTATGATTCTGGTTTTGCTAATATTTAAAATGCCCTGAAGAACCCCATTACTATTACGGGTAGCCTCAAATGCCGTTATCTGCAATGCTTACACACACGTGGACTTACACTTCTCTATGACTCGGCATCTGAATACACTCCTCTCCCATATTCAGAGAGCCATGATGTCCTCTGTATTTAATGATACTCCTAAAGCTTCAGGTCAAGTCCCGATTTTTGCCCACAGAATAGTTGCCAACAATCGAGACTTGTCTATTATCTCTCCTCGACAGTCTTTTCTTCACACTCTAGTCCCGTTTATCTTTTTTTTCAATAGAAAATTTTGTCATTTATTTTGGTTTTTTTCCCCTAACCATTTTATTAGGGCTAATCCAGACATTATCCCATTCCATAGTTCACTCACATCAAGCAGTACTGTGCAATTGCTGCCAAGCTCTATTTCAAATCATTTTCTTCCTTCTTGGACTCCTTGATATCCTTTTCCCCTGACTCCCCACCTCCTCCACTATCCCCCACCCAGGAACTCTTAGTCTAGTTGTTTTTGCTATAAATTCATCAGTACTGGGTTTCATATACTGGAAAACACATAGCAAATATTCAGGAAGGCTACCAACAATGACAAAATACAACAGAGATAAACCCCAATATGAGAGAAAAATAAAACCAGAAAATCCAAAGAAACAGATGAAGCCCAAAGCATATCAGAGGAATGATTGAGTGGCAAGCCAGGGTTATCATTTCAATCAAAGACAGTTGTCACTCCAATCCTGTTTGGTAGTTTGTTTTTGACTGCCAAAGGCACATGACTGCTCTCTTCAACAGCACTTAGCTGCTCCATTTGCAACAAAAATAAAGCCAGTGCTACTGTTCTCCTTTTGATTTCTTTTTGTGATTTTAATTCTATCGAACATTTTCAATCTTGTTACCTTCTATATCTCTCTACTCCAAAATCAAGAAAAATCAAACATTTCACCTACCATGATGGTAAACGCTAGACTCACTGCTATTGAGTCACTTCTGATTTATGATGAGCTTTTAGGACAGAGTAGAACTGCCCATTTTGGCTTCCAGGACTACAACTGTCCCTGAGGGTAAAACACCCGTCTTTCTCCAGATCACATGGTAGGTGATAGAGACAAACCAACAACTCATTGCCATGGGGCCCATTACAGTTTGGGGGACACCCATACTACAGAATAGAATTGTCCCTGTGGCTTTCTGAGACGATATTTTTTATGGCAGTAGAGAGCCTCTTCTTTCTCCCTCCATAGATGATTCAACAAACCAAACTTATTGCCCTTGAGTCAATGCAGACTCACAGCGACCCCCTGTGGGTTTCTGAGACTGTAACTGTTTATGGGAGTTGAAGGGCCGGTCTTTCTTGCACGGAGCTGCTGGTGGTTTCAGACTGCCAACCACACGTATTGCAGCCCAATGCTGACCGCTCCTCCACCAGGGCTCCACCAATAGGTTACACAGACATTAATAAATGATAATCAAGCATGAATCTGCAGTAATATGGGAAGGCCACAAAAAGTTCACAGAAAAATTGAATTAAAGGATAATTACAATTTTACATGCACCTCTTGTGTGCCCCTCGCATACTGGTTTTGGGCTTGATGAGCGATCACTCAGTTCATAGCTAAAGTGGGAGAAGTTGCGGAAGTCCACTTTCCAAGCACTAACTGAAAAATCCCAGGTTCACTGCCATCGAGTTGACTTTGACTCACAGTGACCCTGTAGGACAGGGCAGAACTGCCATTGTGGGCTTCAGAGACTGTAACTCTTTATGACAGTAGACAGCCTCATCTCTTTCCCACTGAGCAATTGATGGCTTCAGACTGCTGACCTTGCAGTTAGGAGTCCACCATGCCACTCCTTCAGAAGGATTACAGCCTTACAAATCGAGGAGAGCAGTTCCTCTTTGCCCTTTAGGATCACTATGACACATTGGATTTGAATGGAACGCAATGGACTCATATTCTAACCATTATTATAATGTCTAACAATTATACATGCTAGGCACACTTTCATAACGGGAATGGGATCTGGCTAATGCCAATAAGAAAAAAACATGGATAGTTGGTTGTGAGAAAGAAACATGAGATAATTGCATCTACTAAACTGTTACCTGATCAAGTCACAAAGTGATCAGGCCATGCTTATGGCCAATCTACTGCCTTCAAGTCAATTTCAGCTCAACACAATGAAAGTGTGCGCAGGCATTAGTGAACTGTAACCTATCTATTATGGTCTATCTTTACACTGTCTTGGGTGCACAGTGGCCACCCCCTTGACTGTGAACCAAATGGTGAGTGGTTCACATGTGGCAGTGGGCTTCCTTGAAGATCCAGTTTTAGAAGCCTTTGGGGATGGTGTCCTCCGTCCTGTAGGGTAGCGGTGAATCAGAATCAACTTGGCAGCCACGAGAAGGTACTTGGTGCTATATCATTCACTCTTAAGAGTTGTGCAGTATGCAATTTGTTTTTAACTTTTGATTTTCTCTAAGGGTAGATTCTAGAAGTAAAACATCACACAAGGTTTGGAGTGCGTAGTATTTTTCAAAGGCATGTTCTCAAGGGATAAAATGATGAGGGCAAAGGGCAGAACAAAGAACTGAGTTCAGCTAGGAAATTCTCAGCCTGAGTCCAGCTTCATGCAGTCCCCAGGAGAGCACAAGGGCATAAACTTTCCCTGGAGGAAAACCTCCGAAACAGGCGAGGAGATCTTTTGTATTCTCCTGTGAGTTAGTCCTTTGCTTGACATGTAGGGCAAGAGGGGAACTAATCTCCCAGGCAAGGCCACTCCCATCTGGCTCCATTCTCTAGAGAAGGTGCAGCTGATATCTCTATCTCCACACTCACAGCAGAGGGGAGTGGCAGTTAGGTACAGCAGCTCAGGGAAGGCGAGCTGGGAAGGGCACCAACAGAGTCAATTGCAGTCACCACAGGCAAAGACTCCTTTATGAAATATTTAGCAGTGTTCTGAAACATCACGGAGTTCTATCAGTTGCCTCTTCCCACCCAAAATCATAATAATAAACTTGAACATACTGTTTCGCTTTAATCTTTTTACATAAAATATGTCTCAGCTTTTTAAACCTTGAAATACTGTAAGTGTAAGACATTTTAAATTACAAAAATAAGCAGACAACTCCTACAATAGGATCTGAAGTAGCGCACGGAGTTGCAGATTGGATGGGGCTCCTGAACTTACCTATAGCACAGACCTGACACTGCCTCTTCCTCTCGCGTTCACGAATCCATGCTGTGTACTTCAGCACCCCACTGACACTTGCATGCAACCTCTTCACAGGCAATGTTTGCATTCCATTCAGCTATTGATTCCTGTTGATACCCTTTGGGGGTAAATATTCCATTCATGATTATTGATTTGGCATGGCACAAATGTAGCCGTGGGCTACAACCCAAATGGTTCATGGTTGGAACCCCCTAGAGGAGCCTCAGAAGAAAGTGTTGACAATCTACTTCTGAAAGGTCACAGGCAACCAAAGTCCTATCAAGCACAAGTTTCCAGTGACACCCTAAAGTTGAAATAAACTCAGAAGCAACTGATCTCATTTTATGGGTTGAAGTTTGAGCCCACTAGCAGGTCCATGAAATGTGCCAATTGGCTACCATCATGATTACAGCTGGGAAAACTCCCTGGGGGCAATCCTACTCTGTCTTATAGGGTTGCCATGTACATTTATTGACCTGCTAGCCAAATAAGTGTAATTTTAGTTAAAAAAAAACTTTTCTGGCTAAGAATTACAAAGGACTGCAATTCTGCTTGTTAACTTATCCAGAGGGTACAATATTAATGCAACTAGTAGGGAAAGACAAAATTCGATTGAAATAGTTCATTCCTGAATTCTCTGTAAATATATAGAATTCCAGGTGGTGGAGTAAGTATAAAAATGGGGGAGAGGGTTGCGTTACTTTAAAGCTTGAACATTTGCACATTATTTCTTTCAATTTGTCAGATTCTTCTTTACAGATGGTATGCCAGGTGGCTTTAAAATCTGCCTGAAAATAACATCTACAGTCTTCACCCCTCTTCTGCAGATGTTGATGTTTGTGTTCCTGGCAGCCACCAGACAGAAAAGTCTTTTCTCCTTAAAATGAAAAAATACACACTTTATTTTTAGTTATTTATACACTAACCTTCATTCTAAAATGATCCTAAATTGTTCATAATTATATCTAAAAACAAACATCTTGTTCACTTAGCTATATTTTGAGTGTCTATTGGCCTCAATTTTCAGAAGATAGGAGCAGTTTGCTTAACTATTGATTGTGGCTCTGGCTTTAATCTATGCAACAAAATGTTGGTGGTGTTAGGTGCCATCAAATGAACTTGACCTCATAGCAACTCTATATACAATAGAATGAACGAGTGCCTGGTCCCCTGTCATTCTCATAATTGCTGTTATGTTTGAGACTAATGTGACCACAGTGTCAACCCATCTCAATGAACAACTTCCTCCTTGTGACCCTGTACTTTATCAAGCAGAATATCTTGTTTCAAGGACTAGTTTTTCCTGGTATAACATGTCTCTCGTACGTGAGGCTGGGAGTCTTTGAGTTGGAATCCTTATGCAAGCCTTCGTTCTGCAGCATCAAGTGCCACACGCCTTCCTCTCTTCCAGTCAGCAAGGTTGTCGCCCTTCTTCCAGTCCTGATGCCTTGTTCATTCTCATGGAGTCCAGCTGCTCATTATACTCAGTGTATAGACCGCACAAATATCGAGAAAGGAGACATCACTGGCACACACCTTTCCTGATTTCAAACCAGCCCCACCTTGTACTGTTCAAATAACTGCCTCATAGTCTATGGGCAGGTTTCTAGTGAGAAGCAGTAAATGTTCTGGAATTTCAATTATTTGCTATGTTATCCACAGTTTGTTATGATCCACACCATTGAATGCCTCTGCACAGTCAATAAAACACAAATAAACATCTTTCTGGTATTCTGTGCTTTCAGCCAAGATTCATCTGCCATCACGATGACTTCCCTCATTCCAAGTCATCTTCTGAATCTGACTTCTAGCAACTGCTGGTCAATGTACTGTTGTCATCATTTTAAAGTTAGCTTCATCAAAAATTTACTTGGCTGCAGTATCAATGATATTTTTAATAACTTTTCTTTTCTTTAGGATATCACACTTATGGATCTCTTCTGATAGATGGATCACATATCTATCTTCCAAATTCCATGACAGATGAGTAAATCTTCCAGTGCTCCATTCGTTTTTTAAAAAACACATTTCAATTGGTTTTCTGTCAAGTCTCAAAACCCTATTTTTTGCTATTGCCATCAGTATGAAATTAAGCCAGAGTTAGAGGATGGAGAAGGACAGATATCATTGTTGAGAGAATACAGAAAGATGCATACCTGTTTTCTGTTGACTCTGCAAACATTCAACTGTGCGGATCATATCAAAACATGGATAGTTTTGTAGAATCATAGATAAATAGGAAGTCATTCAAACAATCAAATGGATATGCATGGTTTAAAATCAGCAACAACATGTGTGAGCTACATTCCTTCACCATATTTATTCAATATGTGACCTGAGAAAATGATCTGAGCAAATGGACTCTATCTGTGGATCACTAGGATCTGAAGAAGACTCATTTATAACCACCAATATGCAGATGTTACAACTTTGTTAGCTGAAAGTGAAGAGGATTTGAAACACTTATTTATAAAATTTAAAGATCACAGCCTTTATTGTGGCCTATGCTTCAACAGAAAAAGTCAAAGTTCTCACAACTGGACTAATAACCTTATGACAACCAGGAAAAAAAAAGAATCTGTTAAAGGATTTATTTTTACTTGGATCCACAATCAACATCCATAAACACAGCAGTCAGAAACCAAACTTTATGTTGCATTGGAGAAAATAGCTGAAAGGGGCCTCGATAAAATGTTAAAAATACAGAGACATTAGACTCCTGGACCTTGACGCTACTCTGTTTTTTCTAGAAGGAGCGTCGAGATGTGATGCAATAGAGTTCTGAATCAATCTTTCCCATGAAAAATAATTGAAAACAGAATAATCCACTCTGAACCACCAAGATTTTACCTTAACCTTGCCTTTTTATGCAAAACATTACACATATATTTCAAAGTAAGTAAGTTCAGAGTTAAATATTATAATTTAAATAAGAAACACAACATTAAAAAAGTTTTTAGCAACTGCAGTGTGGCCCATACCTTGAAATTGATGAGGATCTGGATCTGTGGACAAGAATGTGGAAAGGAGGTATGGAAAGAGAGTCATTGTTTGGCAGGGGAATCCCCTTCCATAGAATCAACTGGTAGCTGCTTTTCAGGACCTTTTTTTATTCCCCCCCCCCCTTCTTTGCTTTTTTCACTAGGACCTGGATGACTTTCTCTAAAAAAAAATAATAATTAACTGTCTAATGTGGTCTGCTACTGGCATTTCCTTAACTGATTTCTAAAAGGGTTTACTAAATTATCATTAAAATATAGTTAACAGGGTTAACCAGTTCCTCATGATGATCATTCCTTTAAAAAAAACTCTTACTTAGGATCCATGTTTTTATTTTAAAATATTACAAAAAGTCACAAAAACTTAGAAAATTATAACAAAACACATGGAAAGGGCTGCAAAAGGTTTAAACAACGCATACTAACAACGCCAACTGATGCCGAGTCACCGAAACATGAACTGCTTTTGTTTACAAAAATCACTCGTGTCGGTCTAAGATGCCAATGTTTTGTTCAAACTCCGATGCAAAATTTTCCTCCATTTTTCGCATCAAAATCCGATTATGTCAAATACTGATGTGATTGGTTACCGGGATTCTACTGTATTAGTCTGCAGACTAATTGGTGCCTGACTCATGTCACAATGTTTTCTATGGGCTTATGCAAGTGGAAAGCTAGACAACGTGAAGGAGAACCAGAAGAAGACTTGACACATCTGAATTATGGCGGTGGGACAGGTTATGAAGACACACAGACTGCCAGAAGAACAAACCAATCCTTTGTGGAAGAAATGTACCCAATACGCTCCTTAGCAGCGAGGATAATGGGACACCACCCACATTCCTTGGTCATGTTATCAGAACGGACCGATCCATTGGCATTTGTGAAATAAAGGATAATTGAATAAGAAAAAAGAGAGATAGAGAGGGAGAAACCTTTAGTGAAATAGACATACGCAGTGACTGCAACAATGGGTTCAAATATAGCAATAATTGTGAGGAGGGTACAGGAACAGGAAGTATTTTGGAATTTTGAGTTTGAAGACAAGAACAAACTCTTGAAAGAGCATTAGGATGTCTCTCTAAAGAAATGAGAACTGAAGAATTTTTTAAAACAATTTATTAGGGGCTCATACAACTCTTATCACAGTCCATACATATACATACATCAATTGTATAAAGCACATCTGTACATTCTTTGCCCTAATCATTATCTTTTTTTCTCCTCTTTTCTTTTTTTACATTTTATTAGGGACTCATACAACTCTTACCACAATCCATACTTATACATACATCAATTGTATAAAGCACATCCATACATTCCCTGCCCCAATCATTCTCAAAGCATTTGCTCTCCACTTAAGCCCTTTGCATCAGGTCCTCTTTTTTTTCCCCTCCCTCCCAGCTCCCCACTCCCTCATGTGCCCTTGGTAATTTATACATCGTTATTTTGTCATATCTTGCCCTATCGGAGTCTCCCTTCCCCCCCTTCTCCACCGTCCCTCCCCCAGGGAGGAAGTCACATGTGGATCCTTGCAATTAGTTCCCCCTTTCCAACCCACTCACCCTCCACTCTCCCAGCATCTACCCTCACACCCTTGGTCCTGAAGGTATCATCCACCCTGTCTTTGTCTTTGTCTATTTCCACATATATTAAATATAAAATATAGTGAGATATTAAATTACCATATACCAATTAGGAAGGTGGGTATCTTCTATACTTACAACACAGATTAAATTTTGGCCAGTCACATATTAAGCAGAGCAGGCAGGAAGTATGCCGGTGAGAGAGATAGAACAAATGGAGGGAAAATTATTATTTGCTGTGTGATTGAATACAAATGAGATTTTTTTTCAAAGGCAGGAGCAGGGTCTAACTAAAAACAGATCCCCCTTTTGTACCAATTGATTTTTTGGAAAAAAAAGGACAAAGAGCCATGATTCATTGCATTGTGTCTGAATAATTCTATTAGGCTAGCCTTATGTAACAAATTGATGGCTGTTGTGACTCATAAATCAAGATCATGTGATTAAATTGTTTTACCAACAGGCTCTTATAAAACTATACAATGTAGGAAAATTTATATTTACTTTAATATTTCCCTTGAGATCTGAAAACTGTTTAAATCAATGTACCAAAATTGATGTAAATAGATTTAGAAAAATATACAATCAAATCCAAATGTGTTGGCTGACTAGAAGTGGTTACTCTAATTTCAAATCAAGAGACTATCTATATAATGTTTGAAAGTTATCTGGATAGAAGACCAAACTTGTGTGATCTATCCCCATGTTTATAGCACAAAACAGTATCTGGTACATAATTAAAATCTCTACAATGTGTAGAGTGTGAGAAAATAGTAATCCAGAGCTATTAAGCAACTTCCTCAAGACCACCCATTCACTCGTGGAAACCCAGGATTTAACCAGACAGAAATTAAGCACACTCATTCTCATCTGTATTATTGAACACTGCATCTGATCCAAAGAATGAATCTGTCATTCATAAGTCATTAAATCAGTAATTTCAAGATTAGGAAGAAGGTGAAACAAATATGACTACTTTGCTTATGGGTAACCCTCAAGGAAGATGTGGTATTTTAAACAGGGTCTTTAAAGACACGCGAACTTTAAAGTGTAGAAGATAGTAACCAGAGTACTTTGTATGGGATGCTGTTGTGAGACAGAATTAGAGATTAAAGAAGTCTATTTGTATAGTGACATGCCTACCTTGTTCTTTAACATAATGTTATGTTTCATGAATCTATACTCCTTAAAAGTATTTTTATTTTGATGAATTTTTCCTCTACAATCATTTTGAGAATTTGAAAGCTTTAGTAACTTTTTAAAATTAAAGCTTTAGTAACTTTTTAACCTACCAAGAATTCTGAACTTGAAGAAATTATACATAACCTCCTCCTTTCTAGACATAAAGTCATAAGAGATGTCAACGTTTCAAAGGGTGCTTTCTCAAGTGCAGGAGGACTGAGGCATTTTTAAATAAGAATTATTTTTCATAGATATTGACCTGACTGCTTAACTCTTCTTGTTTTCTACTGATAGTTTTGAGAAAACAGAATAACATTTCAAAAATTAATGTGTGATTCTCATGAGATATTGAATGTGTTTGCATTGTCACAAAGAATGGATTGACATGATTTCTTTATATTGATGATGGGCTATTACGTGAAGGAATAACACGATGTCGCAGCCTTCCTGCCTCTAACAATATGATTACAAACTGACAGAGGTAATGAAAGGTACAGGGAGATGTACCATTCTTTTGTTTTATGCTTTCTTCAGTAAAGCTCTGCATACATGGAACCCACATGATTCGGAACGACTCCATCCATGGGACTCGCGGGTTGGTGAATGTGAGCAAGCCACTGGGCTTTGTGACTCTGTGTCCTTAGCTGTGAAGTGAGGTACACAGTCAGAGTTAATATACTTTTGGGTAATCTTATAGTTAATCATTTTCTAAGAGGGACCTTGCACTATAAAGCTAATATCTTCCCCTTTAATTGGATCATTGCTATTTGCTGGGGACATACCTTGAGAACACATTAACATACTATTTCTCATCAAATGCCACCTATTAATTTTTAGGTATTATTTATATTTTTAAGACATTCACTCCTTTATCTAAAAGAGAATTTCATTCTTCCTTTTGTCACTTATTTATATCAATATGGTTCGTGAGTTCCGATCTTATTAATTACCAGTGTTATTTATTGTATGTTAAAATGATCCCAGACGGGTCAGAGAGAGAACGATTATTTTGCTGTCTTTGTGTATTTTGATATGTCTCCCCCTCCCTTCAACATTTCTTGATTTTTAGAGTGACAAAATATTTCAGGTTCATCTACAACTTTCACTGTCTCAGCACTAGAAGACCATCTGAAGGCAACTATCATCAAGCTGTGTAGCTTCCTTTTTCATGATTTTGGCAAGACATACTATTTTTCTTTATCGTTCACCTAGTTAATGCACACTAGTCAAATTTCTATATTCATTTGGTGACATTGTCTATTGCTTTACCAAGAAATACATTAACAGCGGGGAATGTAAAATTCCAGCTATAAATCTGTTATGCTTTCATTATCATGTTCATGTAATTTAGTGAAATAATTTACTTATTACAATAATATAATCAGAATGATCCTTTCCAATAAAGTCCATTACATCGTTATTGGCCTAATTAGAAAACTTACAGTCCAGACACAATCCAAGGAAAGAAAAATACAGAAATAGAAAATCTTGCATATCAACAATTTATGCTTACCTTGTGCATTGACTCTAGTTGTAGTTATTAATTCTGTTATTCATTCATTGTTCAATCTTTAGTTTATAGGCAAAATTTTCAACAGGACTAGGGAATACATTAACATATTACACTGCTTTCAGAAGATATTGGGAACTAAATATACATTTGTTTAATAAATATTTGTTGGTTAAATGACACATAAATAACAGTTTTAGATTAGAAGGTACATAAATATGAGAGGTTCTAGTGAAGTTTATTATTATAT
The DNA here is from genome assembly GCF_050624435.1 of Tenrec ecaudatus. Classification (NCBI taxonomy): domain Eukaryota; kingdom Metazoa; phylum Chordata; class Mammalia; order Afrosoricida; family Tenrecidae; genus Tenrec; species Tenrec ecaudatus. Next base: position 32,144,269 of record NC_134544.1, on the reverse strand, counting down.
TCAAAAGTCAAGCTATAAATTGGTTAGATATTTCAAAGCATTTTAAAATCATCATTCTCAGTTCTGTTTGCTAATTATTATTAATGTTACCCCTATTCTATATTGAAATTGTAATATGACAAAAATAACAATAGCATTGTTGCATTTCCATGTGGTAAGAGCTTGAGTGGCTTCTCAAAGTCCTCACAGTTCATATGTATGGGGAACTAAAGGCTAACGCAAATCTTCTAATTTATAAACCATATGCAGTCCGCAGAAAGAAGGACGGATATTGTGATCACTGAGTATTGTGAGTGATTTCTCTAAATTTTCTCAATCAAGATGATAAAATCTGAGCTGAAGGGTGGACTTTCATAAAGAATGGAAATGAGGGGAACCTTGGGAAGGAGGAAATCGGTAAATTAATGAACCAAGGAGGACCCTAGATTCTGTATTCTAAATGCCATAGGATAGGTACTAAAAAGACCAAGAAACCAGAATTGTCAGCTCTGGCTGTAATCTGGAACATATGTGAGTCATATAAGGAAAAAAAAATCCCTTTTCCATTCCAACTCTAGAAGAAAGGAGCATATGACAGCAGTCATCATGGTTGGAGTGAGAAGTGGTCATAAAGTATCAGGAGCTTGACTGTTTCTACTATGAGAGTTAAGTATTTAGCACAACAGCCCCTTTATAAAGCTCACCCCACCCCTAGGGACAGGCCTTCTTGTTTCAGGGCACGAGAGCATCACTCTGATGCTCCAGTAGATGCCAGTATTACTCATAGGGAGAGGATGCTCATCAGTGCCTTGTGATCTGGGAGGTAAGACTAGAAAAGAAGTAGAAGAAGTCAGAAAACCCAACATTGAAAACCATGGAATCACGAATAAATTGCTAAAGTTTTCTGAACTTACTTATTTTAAAACTAGGATCAATAAAACCTCGGTTACCAAATTCCCAAGCTGGACATGATAATTAAGTGACATCATTTAACTTAAAGAGCCTCCCCTGTCTTTAGTTCCTAATGCAAGGTATTTGTGGGGCATGGTTTTGTTCTGTGGTACTTAGATAATTTATGAAATTTTATGAATGAAATTTTATGATATTTAGGAGTGGAATCCAACCTGTCAATCAAGTCACAGCTTGATGACCTCTCTTGAGGGTCTGGCCATTTGTATGAGAGTGAGGGACTCTGGGAACTGCTTCTCCCTCTGCCACTCTCCTGGGTCTTCACTAGGATTCTGAGGCTACCTCCAGAGGTGGCCCCAGGTGGGCTGCCTAAACCTGAGATCTGGTGGTGCCTGGCCATGTTCCCAGTGACCTTGGATTCACGAGTGCACCCACTGACCTGGGACCTTCCAGCTTCACCATTCCACATCTCCAGCACGTGGCTGTGTAAGTCTGAAGAGACACTTAGTAGCTAGCATCAGACATGGGAATTGAGTTGGACTGGACTGGGACGCCTTCTTGATAAAGAATTACTTCTTGGTACGAAGCTCTTTCTTATACATAGATAAATGTCACTGGTTTGTGTTTATAGACAATCTTGTCTACTACATGTTCTAAAAAGGAAAAAAACATGAGAGAGAGAGAGAGAGACTCCTTTATTACCTCTTAAATAGGATCAAAGCAAAGATAAATCATTCAGATGAGGGAGACCCTTCGCATGATGTCATAATGGTGTCTGGAGAATTCATGGTCACATGGCTACTGTCATAGGTCATGGAAAACAAAGGAAATTATTATGAAATTATGGCTGGCAGAAGATCAGTTCATCACACACATAGACTCAACTTGTAGACCAGAAAAGGGGCCATTACTGGGGCCACTGTGATCCCTGAGGGTGACATTTTCCACCTTCCCTGGGCTGCCTGCCTTGGGGACTCTCAGAGACACAACCTGTCTGGGGCGAACCTGTTTACCTTGCTCATGATCAGAACGAACTCAGTGGAGGCCCATTAATGTGCTCTTTAGAAATGGATTTAGCTCTTCCACTGTCAACGGTAGCCTTGACAAAGTTAGTGCTCAGAAGTAAGTTCTAATACCCTATCAATCATTAGACGTCCTCAACTCTAATAACTATAAGAAATATATTTAAGCCAATCCATATATGTATATTCTATATACTATTTTTACATTTTTGGATAAGAAAGAGATTTAGATAAGTTATATCATTTTTGCTAATCCAATAATTAATAATTTGGCCGTGCTTCTTTTTTGAGGTAGTGTAAGACTTCTCATCTCATCTTCTCTTCTCATCTTCTCACCAAATATTTATTAATCCCTTTTAATAGCTTCAGTACTATGTTAATTGCTTTGTAAATAATGACAACTTAGGTTGGAGGATAAATAATATATCATAATTAGAGACCAATATAAAATAACACAATAAAGCACCATGTTGAATTTAAAAAGTGAAAACATGTTTGTTGCAATTCTGAAATGCATCTGTTCATTAGAAAGGAGGCCATGATTTGTTTTCAGTTTGATTTGAAAAGACAACAAAGCTATCTGGGAAGAGGAACAAGAGCCTTGTAATCACTTATGTAATTGAATGTGTTGTGATGGTTAAGGAGCCCGGGTGGTACAATCTATTACAAGCTACAAGTGGTGTAGAGAACTGCTAACTGCAAGGTCAACAGTTTGAAACCGCCAGACGCTCAATGGAAGAAAAATGAGGTTATCTACTTCTGTAAGGAGTTATAGTCTTGGAAACACACTCATAATCTATGACATCACTGTGAGTCAGCAATGACTTGATGGCAGTGGGCTCGGTTTGGCTAGTGACAGATGACACTGCTATGTGTATTTGTATAAGGGAAAGTCAGAAGGTACGGTCCCCCAATGGCAAGGCAAAGAAATCCACTGCAGAATCCAATCAATCTGACAGAGTGGTGAGGTTCAGGAACTGGTTTGATGCATATAATTACACAAAAAGGCAGGGGGAAATGGGTGTCCTCCTAAGGTGCTCTCTAAGGGGATAAGGGAAAAAACATTTATAGGAATCTTGGGCATGGGGTAGTTGTCCAAGAAATTCCAGGATCTTTTTTTCTATCCTATGTATTGCCAGCTATGCTGACTACTCCACACATGCTTTCTCCAACATCTGCTATTCTTCGTCGGTGGTTAGTTTGTTATCAGACTGAATTTATTGTTTGTTTGTCAATCATATTTCACAAAAGACGGTCTTTCTTGTTCCAACCATCGCCCCTGTGGATTGAGAGTTAGTTACTGATTAATCTACAGGAAAATGTGGACAGGGTTTAGAATAGGTCCAAGATAGTTGCAGGTTTGCAAAATGGAGCCACCTCAGGAACCCACTGGCATCAGTTTTGCCACTAGCATTTATTTCATACATGCGCGGGTTTATTCTAAACACACCATTATGAAGGGTGTGTCTGTTATCGGTGGAGGGCTTTAGACAAGCTTGCTCAGCAATACACTGTCTTAGTCCCATTTTTGTTGTTGTTTTTGGTTTTGTTTTGTTTTTTACATGGAGAGGACATATTTTTTGTGCAATAAAAGAGAACAATTCTAAGTTCAGGGTTAATATCCAAGTTGTAACAAAGTTCAAGTGGACATCTTGCCAAGTCATTGAAACTTTGCAACAAGTCGATGGGAATGATGGCTTAAAAAAAAAAGGAATAACAAAAACAGTTTTCAACTGGATTAATATTGGGGGAGGGGGGATTAGAAAAGAGCCAAGAGGAAGAGGGAAGACAGACAGCCTTGACAAACGAAGAAACTGTGGTTGAAGTCCAGAAACTGGAATAGGACTATACAATCAATAATCAATTTGGCATCTCTCCTGGGTCAGCATTTTACAAGTTAGGTGAACATCTTGCTCACCACAAGCTTCAGACTCAATGGGTACAAAATGTGCGGTGTGAAGATCACCCTTTTTCAAAAGGTTATTGTTCCGTCAGTCTTGGAAGCAAGATTGAAGTTAATGAGGATTTTATGCAAGATATTATAATCAGGGACTAGCATTGGATTTACCAATACAATTCAGGGAACAATGTCCAATAAAGACAGTGGTTCCTGATGGTATCTATTGGAGCAGTCAAATTTAAGGCAGAAAGGTGAACTCAGAAGTGTTTAACAACAGTTTCATTGATTCTAAAGTGGAAATCTTGATAAATGTTGTAAAAAGCACAGACATTTTAAAGGTAAGGATTTTTAAGTTTGTTTTTTTAAGAGCTGTAAGAGCCTGAAATAAAATGATTTATTTTAAAAAATAGCATCAGCCCCCACCCCCAAAATTAAAAAGATTAAGATTAATCTAGTTAGGATCTGAAAACATTAAGGATACAGTTCTTTGGTCCACAACAGCACTTCTTAGCTGCGCTGGCAAGAATATTTCTGGCTCTGGTTTTCATCCCATTGCTACAAAGCTCTGTTGTTGGTGGCATTAGGTGCTCTTAAATTGGTTCTGACTCATAGTGACTATGTTCGTCTGGGTATTTTAGAGAAACAAATCCACAGAAACTTTTGTTTAAGAGAGAGTTTTATATAAAGGTTAAGTGCACATCAAGAAAACATCCGAACCCAGTGCTGCCCAAGTCCACAAGTCCAATATTAACCCATATGACCTACACTAATCCACAAATTCCTCCTCCATCTCATAAATCAGACACAGTGATGCTGACTGCAGGAGGAAAGTCGAATCAGTGAACTTGTAAACATCTCGGTGCTAGCAGGGGTCTCCACATGGGTGCTCCAGCACCCAGGGCTACATTAGGGTAGGTCCATTCAGCATATTCTCCTCAGGGATGTCTTGCAGGAAGTGAGCCTTGCATGCTGAAGCAGGAAACTGGTGAAGGCAGCTGCACCCTGTTCCAACCATCAGAAAACAATAGAACCGAGAACTAGAAAGGCGAGGCTCACTGAGCTATTTATCCCTCCATCCTTCAATTAATCCCACATGTGTTTATCAGCAAGGTTGGCACAATAAACTTTAACTATCTCAGTGACCTTACATACAACAGTATGAAACATTACCTGGTTCTGCGCCTCACAATTGTTCCTATGCCAAGTCTGTGTAAAACCATCTTGCCAAGGGCCTTTCTCTTTTTTGCTGCCAGTCCACTTTACCAAACACGACGTCTTTCTCCAGGGACTGATATCTCCTGACAACATGTCCAAAGTACTTGAGACAACATCTGACCATCTTTGCCTCTAAGAAGCTTTCTAACCGTACTGCTTCCAAAACAGATTTTTGGTTCATTTGGCAGTCCATGGTACCTTAATATTCATCACCAGCACTATAATTCCAATGCCTAGATCCTTCTTTGGTCTTCCTTATTCAAAGTCCAACTGTCACACGCATACATGATGATTGGAAGTACCATGGCCTGCGTCAAGTGCACCTTAATCCTCAAAGTAGCATCCTGGCTTTTCAACACTCTAACAATGTCTTATGCAGCAGATTTATCCAAATGCAATGTATCCTTTGATCTCTTGACTTGCTGCTTCCATGAGCATTGATAGTGGATCTAAGCAAGACAAAGTACTTGACAGCTTCAATCTTTCTTCCATTTATCAAATGTAACCTATTGGTCCAGTTGTGAAGATTTTGGGTTTGTTTGGTTTTTTAATCATTTTATTTGGGGCTTTTACAACTCCTCCCTGAGATCCTTCTGTAAGGTGATGTCTAGTTGCCTACAGATGGGCTTCAGGTCTCCACTCTGCACACCCCCTCATTCACAGTGATATGATTTTTTTGTTCTTTCATGCTTTATACCTGATCCCATCCACACCTCATGATCACACAGGCTGGTATGTGTTTTCCATGTGGACTTTGTTACTTCTCAGCTAGATGACCGCTTGTTTATCTTCAAGCCTTTAAGACCCCAGATGCTATAGTTTTTTTTTATAGCTGGGCACCATCAGCTTTCTTCACCACATTTGCCTATGCACCTGCTTAGTCTTCAGTGATCAGGTCGGGAAGGTGAGCATCATGGAATGCCAGTTTAATAGAACAAAGTGTTCTTGCATTGAGGGAGTATTTCATTGGAGGCCCAATGTCCATCTGCTACCTTAATACTAAACCTATACATATGTACACAGAGGTCTATTTACCCATCATCATATATAAATATATTTACATATGTGCATACCTATATTTAAACCTCTGTAAGTGCCCTTTGCCTACTAGTTCTTTCCTCTATTTCCTTTTACTTTTCTCTTGTCCCACTATCATGCTCACCCTTCATTTGGGCTTCAGGAATTCCTATCAGTTACATTGTCCTTGATCAAGTCCTACCAGACTTCCAACACCCTCCTTGCCACCAATTTTGGATCACTTGTTGTTCCTCTGTGCCTGGGTTTGTTAACACCCACTTCCTTTCCCCTGCCTTCCCCTCTCCCATGTCCCCACCACCCACAACAATCAGACCTCCTCCAAATTGTTTAACAGTATTTTTAAGTTTTAAGAAATTTGACAACTGCTTTACTGAGATAAAGGCCAGGAAAGTACCACTGAGAAATTTTCTCCAATCCTGATCATGCACCTACTCATTCTGCATAAGCAAGGGCTGTCCTGCAATATATTCATGGGGGAAAATTACTCTTTGCACCCTACAGCCCTGAACATGCTCCTGTACATTAGCTTTATTCCCCCCAATTTAAAGAACATTTAATAGGAATATAATCGCACACTGCAGGATGCCAAAACTTTCTTTTTGGCATGATTGAATTCAAAGAGCACAATATTCTTAAGGAAAGATGTGAAGAGATGGAAACACTGCCTTATTATGTATATAAACAAGCTATATTATGAACCCTGAAATGATAGCTTCACGTTTCATTATTATTATCATCTAGTAAAGATGCCTGTTATTTTGTAACAATCTTTGTTAAAAGACTCTTGTAAACTGATGGTCTTGGATGGAAAGAGGTTGAGAAATGTATTGACATTCAATTTTACAGTTTTTACAGTCTAAATAATCATGAATTTCTAGTTAGATATTTAAAACATGAGGATAGATTTTGGGAAAGGGTTTCTTGTTTGTTTGTTTGTTTAAAAAACATATTTGACTATCAAGTGAAGTGTGAAATTAAAGGGAAACATTACTACTGTCTAGTTAGGTGCCCTGGAGTTGATTCAGAACCATAAAACCCCCATTTACAGCAAAATAAAACATGGCCTGGATGTGAGCCAGCCTCATACAATTGTAACATGATCCATTGTTGGAGGATTATGGCAATCCATCTCAATGAGAGTCTTCCCTTATTTCATGGACCTTCTCTTATATCAAGCATGATGTCCATTTTTAGGGCCTTGTTTCTCCCAATAACATTCCCAAAGTACATGAATCCATGAGATGAAGGCTCGCCGTCCTCTTTTCTACAGAGCATGCTGGCTATCCTTTTTCCAAGACAGGTTTTCTGGTTATTTGGTGTTAGCATAGATAAAAAGAAACCTGCAGGTACTTTGGGTTCAACATAATGAACAAGTTGAGGTCAAGTGAATTCTGACGCATAACAACCCAAGTGTGTAGTAGCGCATTACTACTACACATACTCTTCTCAATGGCTGATTTCTCAGGCATACACCCCCCAGCCTTTCTCTCACGGTGCCTTTGTTGTTGTTGTCATTGTTATGTGCCATCAGCGCACAGCAACTCCACACACTCTAGAAGGAAACACCATCTTCACAATTGTGCATATGCTTAAGCCCATTGTTGCTGCTTCTCTGTCAATACCTCGCCTTGAGAACCTGCCTCTTGTTTTTGCAGTCCATCTAGTTTATCAAACACAATGCCCTTCTCCAGGAGTTGGTGTCTCCTGACATGTCTAAAGCAGGTGAGACCAACTCTCAGTACCCTGGTCTCAAAGGTGCACTCTGAGATACCTTCTTCCAAGACAAATGTCTTGTTCCTTTTGGCAGCCCAAGCTCTTCATTCAAATGTATCATTCGTCTTCAGTCTTCTTCATTCCCAGTCCAACTTTCACATGGGTATAAGGCATTGGAAAATACCATGGCTTAGTGCAGACTCATTTTAATCCTCAAAATTACATCCTTGATTTTCAGTATTCAAAAGAGGTTTTGTCCCTTTAGTGTAGACTCAAAATCCTGCCATTTCTATCACCAGCTAACCGCATTAAATCTTTGTATTACCCAAGGGATCCAACTAGCAAAGTAAAGTAAACTGTACCTAAATGTCAGCTTTGCAGAAAAAAGGGCTTGGGAGAAGACATACCATGAACTATAAAGATTCTCCAGCAACCCAGGACCTGTTGCTGCCAAGGGAAATGCATCTGCCCAGATCGGCGACCTGGGGAAGGCCTTCCTCTTTAACTGGAGACTTGAGCTTCCAGTCATCTAAACCGTAAAATACAAATAATTTACTCTTTGTTAAAGCCACGCAACTGTTGAATTTTTGCGATAATAGCAATAAGAAACTACGACAACAATTAACATGCACGTTAATTGTTAACATGTTAACAATTAATAATAACAGAATAATTGCATATATTTATAGTCACAATTTCTCTGGAGATACTTAGTTTATTACTATTGTCCATTATATTAATTTGCTATTTTGAAAAGATCACATTTAACTAAAAGTTGTTCATTAAATTATGTCTTTCAGGAGTCCAAAAGAGTAGTTCTTGATATTCAACATTTCCCCAACCTAAAATTCTGTTGCTATGTTTAAAATGGAGAATGGAAATTAATCTTTGACATGTAGATTAAATTTTCAAACTATAAAAGGAGATTGTACTGTGTAGGCATACTTTCTCCTGATACCTAATTATGTTCTTTCACCTGAGAAAAATTAATTGTCCTGCATACCTACATTCAAATGATATGTGCACTATACAAGAGTAAAAGGAGAGTTATAAATATCTTTTCAGCACGCTATAATTTATGCCCCTTGTCATTGATCTATCCCTCTGGTATCTGGGTAAGTTAAAGTTCTGAGTTACATTTATTAACTGGGAGCACTTTCCCCAGTCAAGAGTAGGTGCTGACAAATGCCTTGGGAGCTCTCTGAATGTCTTCCTACTTATTTAAGCCAAAGACTATGAAAAAGCTCCTTCTCCACACTGTTGAGGCCAGAAGCTATTTGAGAAGTCCTTGAGTGAATCTGATGAAAGATTTTTGAGAATCTTTAAGATGCTTATAATGAAAGGTGAAAATAAGCTATTCAGATTGCCCCTTGTTTATTGGGCACTTGCTTTGTGTGATGCATGGAGTTGGTGTCTGGGGTGGATTTTACTAATTGTAGACCATCTTGTTGAAGGGAAGCTTTCCTTAGTTGGGTGAGAGTACTCAACTAAATTTAGTATTTAGAAAATAGAAATTTTATTTCTATTTTCTTTGTAAAAATTATGCAATATTTTAAGACTTTTTGATTTTATATTTTTCAAAAACATTTTATTGAGAGTTAATACAGATATCATCTTATTCCATAGTTCAATCACATCAAACAGTACTTTACAATTGATACCATAATCAGTTTCAAATGATTTTACTTCCTTCTTGGACTCCTTGACATCAGCTTCCTTTTACCCCACACCTCACACAGCACACCACTATTCTAACCCTCAGACACTCTTATTCTACTTGTTCTACTAAAGGTTCATAAATCCTGGGTTTCATATACTGAAAAAGAGAAAATATATATAACCAAAAATCAAAATGGTCACCTCCAATTGCAAAGCAACTCCAAGATAAACCCCAATATGAGCAAACAAAAAGCAAAAATAATACAGCAGATTTTTAGCACCAGATCAGGCCTAATGTGTATCGGAGAGGTGACTCAACTGAAAAGGTTTTAACAAAAAACATTTAAAATTCTTCTTCCTTTTATATACAGAAGAGAATCCTACAACTGGGTGAAAGATGTAAGCAATAATCTAATGTGTGTTGAATTCTAAGTAAGATTGGAAGATGTAAGCAATAATCTAGTGTGTATTGAATTCTAAGTAAGATTTTTAGTGGCAGTGTGTAATTACCTTGAGGAAATTATTAAAGATAGTCAAGGTACATTGTTTCTGGAATTTGTGTCTTATGATCCAACACCATCATCAGTTTGTTATTTTCTTAACTACAGAAATCTTCTGGGGCTAACACAACAAATAGCCATGTACATACCACAGACTAACAACTATTAATATTCTACACAACGGTTCAAGAAGTCCAGAGAGTTGTGTTGTTTAAACACTTGACTGTTCATCAAAGATGGGATGGTTCAATAAATCGGTCATTCTGTCTGTGCTCATAAAATTTATAGTCTTAGAAACCCTCTAAGGGTTGCCTGTCCCATAAGGTCTCTATAACTAAGTATTCAACTCACCAGTATTTTTTTATCTTCATTATAAAATGTGTCCATTTCCCCCCTTAGGAGTAAGGGTATTAAGTGAGATGATGTCTGACTTTGCTTTTCAAAGGAAACAAGACAATCCAGGAGAGGGACAAGTGTAGGAGTACTAAGTACTCCAGTCACACTCACACATCACAAGACTGACCAGAGCTGGAGGATTGTTTACATTGTTTGATGAAGCCATGTATTTTGCATATATTTGCTATTTCACATAAAAAAAACTCATTGTGGATGAACAGCTTTATGTTTTCATTCTTTCTATGAAATATGAGGAGGCTTCAAGGGGTTTGTGGAAAACTGTTGTTTTTCAAATCCATTTTTTCCACAAATTTTGCAAAGCCCCCTCATAAAGTGTCAAGAACTAAGCACCCAAAATAACTCCAACTCACTGCCATTGACTCTATTCCAACTCATAGCGATTGCTCCACAAGTTTCTGAGACTGGGTGTTCACGGGGTTAGGAGCCTCCAGAGGAGGAGGGATTGGTGTTTCCCACGTGCTGCTCTTAGCAGGCCAACGTGTGACTCACTATATCCCCAGGGCTCCCTCACATCCTCAAAGGTCTTTCCACAATGACCTCTCCCCAGTACCCTTCTCTCTCCTTTCTTGATAGCACAAATATGATTTTGATTTGATCTCAGTTCATACATTTGGTTTGTAGTTTTATTATAAAAGTATACATAGATACATCAATGAACAGTATATATCTTGCTGTGTTTTTAAATTTTACAGAAATACTGTTACAATATACATTATACAATTTACTTTTCTCCCTGATAAATAATTTACTTTTAGGCTCGTCCATGTTGATACATATGAATCAAATTACATCATTTTATCTCATGATAGATATGACTGAAATTATTTTGTTGTTAAGTATTCAAATCTCTGCAATGGGCCTCCTGATGGGTCCCTTTCAATGGAAGAAGGATCATTTTCCATACACGAGACCTGAATGCTATTCCTGACCCAAACTCTTCAGCACAGACACTTCCTGGCTGTGAGCGGTGGCTTATTGGGTTACGTTGATGCTGGATACTTTCCACGGAACTTCCAGACTATGACAGACTAGGAAAACTGACCGTCTACTTCTGAGAAATCAGCAAGTGAAAATCCTACAGATTACAATACTCAGGTCCCGTTGCGACATGGATCTCCATAAAGTGGGGCGACTGGACAGCAGCCAACCACAGTAGCAACAATAGCGACATACACTGAGAACTAAAACTTGCAACGTGGGACATTTCCATTTTCACTAGAGATAGCCAAATTGTCCTCTGGAGTCATTGAGAAGCTCCAATGATGGAGAGTTCCATGTGGCTACACATTTTGACCACCATATAGAGTTGATCATTTCTGATTTACATATTGGAGATAGTGCAAAGCATTATCTTATTGTCATTTAATTGTAATTTCTTTAGCTAGTAGGATAGCTAAATCTATCGTCAAATGTATATATTGTCCTTTTAACATTTTTCTATGAATTTCCAGCTCATATTCCCTTTTTTTCTTTTCATTTTGTTATAACATAAATTTTTACCCATTTGTAAGACTTCATACACTCACGATCCTATATTGAAGATAATTAGGGCATAGATATCATGCGAGTAAATTAAGAGATATTTGTTCAAGGATTATTCAGAGAATAACTGTAATGAGGAAATTGCATAATAAACACCTTTCCCTCCAACTATGCTTCTTTCCAAATATCAAATATTAAGACCACATAACCTTTGCATTTCCAAGAACACTGCACAGTTGTATCCATTATCATATTTGGAAAGGTCAGCTTTCTTCCATGTGTAATTCCAGTTTGTTTTTATTGATGAATGTATAAAAGTGACGTTTAGAAGAACAGGAAAGCTAACACTCCCTTTTCAGGGGCAAACTGTTCTCCTGCACTTAGAAGTCTCTAAGAATTGAGAGATGAGCAACAAAATCCATCCATAGATACCCTCCCAGCAGCAGCGGGAGCTCCAGCAGTGTCACACGGAGGATGCGGACAAAGAAATTCAATTGCACTTGCTGTACCATTTGCTTTTTACATTTAGTATAAAATAAACTCTATGGCATTTATCTTTCCTCAGCATTGACCAATGGTATTTACCTGTCATTAGCATTGTCCCTAAAATGTCTGTGCTTCCTGACATCACCTTGAAAGCAAAAGAGTGGATCTATGAAGTGGGATGAAAGACCCAGGAGATACAATTCTTATGTCATCTTTCTCTCATTACCTTTTTCTATGTTTGTAAAAAAAAAGCACAACCCCTGTGTCTTCCCACAGACTTGGAGGTATTTTCATAGGGGCTTCTTATGAAATAATAAACTCTGGTCATTGAATAACCCATGGAGACTCTGATAACAGAAGAACACACAGTCTCATCTGGTTTTCCCTTAGGCAGAAAACGGACACAAGCACTCACTTCAGATTGTCTACTAACATTAATTTTAGAATCTCACAGGGCATTAAATTATCTTCCTTTCTGATACCCAAAAGTCTAGGAGATTCTTAGCAGCACACATGCTCTTGCCTGAGTAATAAAATGAACCCATAGACTTCTCAGATTGTCAAGCATAGGAGAGGAGGACCAAGCAGCAAAATGTAAAAGTCAGTAAAGAATTTTGCTCTATCATTGACATCTCTATACACACAATTAGTAACTGAATAGTACTCAACTAAATTTAGTATCGCTTCCAGTTTTAGGCCGACACATAGCAAAGCATACTTTAGAATAAGTGCCTTGTGAAGGTTTGTGAGCAAAGCAGGGAGTTTTAGATGATCAGCGTATTCTGAAATTCATCCCATTTACAGTTGTGCAAACACAAACCACCAAAAAAGAACAATTGAAGACATTTACGTACAGTGTTTTGTTTTTGTATTTTGAATATCCTAAGCCAATCCAACGAACTTGTCTCAAGCCAGCAACTCTTTCCCACTTGCTTGCGCGAATGACCTCTGGTACATTGTCAGGTTCTCCTACTTCTTTGGTGACATCAAGTGTGCTCAATTCATAGCTGTCACGTGCGGCAGAGTAGAGCAGCCCCTGCAGTTTTCTCGGCTGTCCTGTTAGCAGGAGCAGATCTCTAGAGCTTTCGTTCATGAAGCCACTGTGTGGTTCAGACCCGAACACCTTTTAATCAGCACCTGAGTGCTTACCCATTTGTAATGACAGAGCTCTTTGATGAGTTATTCAGGAATTGAAAATAAAAGAAAATTTTTCATTAAAGAATCTGTGCAGTCTCAGCATTGTTATCTGAGATCCCTTGTAACCATTTCAGAAGAACTCCTTAGACGAACTATGGTGGAATTCCAAATTTATTCACCCCTATACTTGGATGTATGAAAGAAATGCTGTGCTTGGTTCGGTGCTGCTCTATGTGAGTGGTGCTCCGTCCACTGTTACTGCTCTGATTTGGAGCTATTACCAGAAATAAGATGCTCAGAGAGACCCTGACCTATTTCTGAATTATCTGTTCTGGTCCTTAGGGATTTTTTTCTTTTCCTTTTTTCTACACATAGGTGAGTTGAAATGTAAGTTTTATAAAACAATGATTTGCCTTGTTCCCCACCATGAAGCATCCAGCTTCAAATGCTTGGAAGATACACAGTCCTCAGTAATATTAGATGAGACGAAGAAAGTGAGAAAGAAGGAAGGAAGAACAAAAGTATTAAATGGAAAGTGAGAATGAAAGAGTTTGAAAGAGAAGTAGGACAAAGAAGAAAAATGACAGTTGCAAAATATACGAGAAGGCAGGACCTTTTCCAGTAGCATGTTAGTTCCTCATTTGCCCTCACTGCTTTGGGCCACACTGCTCACCTCATTTTCAACTGAGATATGACCATCACACAGAGGAGATTGTAAAAGTCTTTATTATTGAAACAACTGAGATATGACCATAACATAGAGGAGATTGTAAAAGTCTTTATTATTGAAACAAGTCTAATGAATGTGAAGTGTGACCATTCAATGAATATTTATTTGTTCAGGTTAGTAAGTATAATGATAATAATTTTTTAACATTGCAATAAAGCAAAGAATGAAAATGGGCTATTGCTTTTATGGCTCCCCATTTATATCTCTTGATTCAGAGACTTTCACGTTATTGCAGTTAAGAAACAATTACTGTACTATCTGGTTGTCATTTTATTAAAGGAAAGTTATCTTAATACTATGACAGTTAAATGCAAATTTTAAGATAGGAAACCTCAAATTTAAAAGAACCTGCTTCCTACAACATATAGGAGTGCAATTGGTTTTTACTCAATTAAAATATTTTGGTGGAGTTTTTTTTAAGCTTTTCTTTTTTTAACTAAACTAGGAACTAGAAATAGATGCGGGAGGTTTCTTAGATGAGCCTCTGATCTTTAAGCAAAGACAACCATCTTTTATTGCAGAAAACTAAACCCCTATTCTATTCAATTCTGCTATATTATATTCTGGAAGGCTATGCCCTAGGTTACTCCATCCAACGCTAGTCTAGGGCATTCCGTTGGGCTCTGCGCACTGGCCTCCTCAACTCGTCTGTTCCGTTCTTCTTGATGGTCTTGGGCTGCCACATTTCTGATCTTCCCTAACAGTGCTTCTTAAAGTTGAATGTCTACATGAGCCACCTAGGGACGCTGTGAGATGCAGATTCTAATCAGGGGGTCAGCTTAGATCAGGCCTTTCTAACGAGCTCACAGGTGATGGAACAGTGCTTATATATGCACTGTCCTTTAAGTAGCTAGGGTATATACTACTTTCCTATAAACCTATAAACATTTTATGTTTTCAGGCTGAGGACAGGAAAAAGAAGCCATCAGGACACGCAGAGTAAGAGAATCGAGATTTCAGTAATTTGAAAGTCACTTTAAATGAAAAAAGGCACACAGAGCTGTGGCTAGAATTATTTGGAAATTCCTCCTTTAATTCAACCCATTTTAAGTAGCATGAAATAGCACTTAATTAAAGGATCGTAATAAGATAGTTGTGGAATTATGCTATTGCTAATGTGGTAGTCAACTTTTTAGAAAGGCAGTTTCAAAAGGGAGGCAATGCCAAAAATAGGTCATGTGTAGGCATAATATAGAGATTCTGCATTTTCCAAGGGAATGCAAGACAGAGGGCATAAATTAACTTTAAAAAATGTATTATGGGCCAGACTCTCTGCTAAAATTTCACATGGGTTATCTCAGTTTTCATTTGCTTTTTTAGTAGTTTGTTATGTGTGAGCCCATAGTTATAGCCACTGCATCAAGCCATCTCCCTATTCTGGATGCAATATTAGCTCTCTCTTAGTTTCTATAATCCTCATAGCAAATTGCCACATGTTTGGTGACTTAAAGCAATAACTTGTACTATAGGTAGGATTATTGTGCCAACCTGGCCAATAAACACATGTGAGGTTGATAAGGTTACAGTTTAATTGAAGGGCAAAGAGATAAATGGCTCAGTGAGCTTTACCTTTCTGTCACTTGCTCTCTGATGATTGGACCAGTGTGTGGCTGCCTTAGCTAGTTCTCTGCCTCAACTGGAAAGCTACACTACCAGTGGGACACCCAATCCATGGACTGGGTCACTATAGTTTAAGGTTCCTTCGAGACCTGCTTCACCACACTGCTGATGTATACATCACTTGAGCTGGGGACTGTTGGATCCTGTCATCTGGCTCACTGTTGGTGATCCGCTCTGCTGTTCGCTGCCTGTGGCCAGACTGCCTGTATTACTCTACAGAAGACTCAGCTGTCTACTTCCTTGACTTGCATCCAACAGCCCTCATGAGTTGAAGGACTGCCAGTGTATTAACTGAGTTGAACTGAGCCATTTGTACTTTTATGTGGACTAATTAACTGCTTATTTCTTATGTTGTATCATCAATCTATCTATTTATCTATTTATCTATCTATCCATCCATCCATCCATCTATCTATCATCATCTGGCTATATAAAATCATAAGTGTCCTGGTTTTGTTTCTTTAGAGAACCCTGTTTAACACAACTTGTTAATGAGTAAAAGACCCACTGTAAGACAGAACAATCTTATCTTGAGATCATCAATTAAATTTGCCAAAAGTTTTTTTTCCAAATAAACTCATATTTACAAGTTTTGGGGGTTAGCACCACCAACAAACCATTTTTGATGTTCACTATTTAATCCATCGCAATCTCTGTCTCAACAGCAGAGAAAATGTGCCCTTAGAAGGTAAGTGAGTTCTCAAGAACATTGGAATGAAGAGAAAATTCACACACTAGACTGTTGTACAAAAAGACATTGTGAAACTTTTCTAAAAGGCCCAAATTTCAAATTGTAATGGTTGTTGGGCTGCAATATGTACTCCATGAAGAAAACAGAGTGGTAATTCTTAGAATATGTTAATGAAAAAATATAGTTCTGTTCATTAAGAACCATATTTAAAATGTAGTTAATAGAGAAAACTGAGATGTTCCAGTGTTTTTAAAATCGTGCCTTGCTAAAATGCCAAGAAAAGCCGTCGATTTC
The DNA here is from genome assembly GCF_050624435.1 of Tenrec ecaudatus. Classification (NCBI taxonomy): domain Eukaryota; kingdom Metazoa; phylum Chordata; class Mammalia; order Afrosoricida; family Tenrecidae; genus Tenrec; species Tenrec ecaudatus. The sequence continues at coordinate 32,127,477 of NC_134544.1, read as the reverse complement.
AAAGCCATAGGAAAAGTTCAGAGAGCACGTACTATTGCTCTTGGAGATGATAGTAGCATTAAAAGGATTCATACAGAAGAAAACATTTACTCTATTTGTCCTTTGAATTTTCTGACAAGGACAATGATCTTTGAACAGAAAGTAAAAGGAGAAACTACAGAGAGAACCAGCAGAAGTTGGAGACAGAAGGAGTGTTTGTCAGAGATAAACCAGTTTTCAGTATTTTCAATCTCCTCCTATAGATGAATTACAGTTAAATAGATGATGGAACTTCTGCCTGGTAGATTCACTAATGTACTTCTGTCAATTGCCAACCTGACGAACAGAATTTGCTGGAAAAATAAATGTTTTTCACGGCATTAAAACTAAAAAAGTGATGTATGTGTTCCGCAACTTACATACTGCCTAGCTTTATTTTCTTTAATAAAAAAATAAGTTAGTAGTGATGTACTTTGAAAGAAGTGCTCTAAAAATGCTACTTAGAAGCAAGGATGGGAAAAATCCCTCTCATGTATTTCGGACCTGTTATCAGGAGAGGCAAGTTTCGGGGAAAGGACATCCTGTTGGTAAGTAGAAGGACAGTGAAAAGAAAAGGATGCTTCTTAATGAAATAGACCGACACAGTGACTGCAACCATGGGCTCAAACGTAACAATTTCGAGGATGGCACATGACCGGGCAGGGTCCAGTTTTATTCCACAGAGGGTTGTTGCTATCAGTTGGAATGGACCTGAAGGCACCTAGCAACAACAACAATAACAACAATTGTATTTCAACCTCCAGGAGTATCTCAGAAACAAGTGTTAGGGAATGCTAAAAACTGTCCAGTAGGAGCAAAGGGAGATCATTATGACCTATGGTGAAGTCAATAAAGAGCCATAGCTTTTGAGCTGTGACCTACTCGTAGCAGTACAAAGTAGAAGGGCCCCACCTGGTGTTCGGAAGGCTGTGGATTACAGTTGGAGCCCCAGTCCATTTGCAGGGTCTACACATGGATTCCGCCTGCAGGGACCCCCCTCTGACCATAGACGAGGCATGTGACTAACCTTGCTACCACGCAGAGTGAAGTGTTTTTGTTTTTCTTTGCTTTACTGGATCGTATCTTCCATATATAAATCTTGGAAGGATAGAGCGATAAGACAGTGACTCCACTGATGGGATTTTGAGGGGTATGGTGGGAAAGGTTGAGGGGCAGAAGATTGGGAACTGGTCACAGTAGGTACAAGACTGAAGGAAATATTCTAAAGTTGATTGTGTAGCTCTTATTGAATGAATGAACTTTTGAATTTTATGATGTGAAATATATTCCAAAAAAACTGTTTACAATTTTAAATAGAAAGAATTTACAGGGCTGTAAATTTTCACAGAAGCAGGTAATTTGATGTTTCACCCAAGGAGCTTATGGTGGGCTCCACCTGCTCACCTTCCAACGATCCACAAATTGTTTAACCACTGCCCCACCAAGACCCCTGAAATAGATAAGGTAGGCTAAAAACATACAGTTAGGTTTTTCAAACTCCCATATGTGCTCTACTACATGCACATTTAATAGTCAGATAATAACTATCTGACTTATTTTAAGTGTGATTTAAACCATTGCCATATCTATTTGCCTGAACCAATTTATGTTGAATTTATCTAGGTTTCCTCCACAAATTTAATAGTCTAGTCTTCTCCAAGATTTCCATATCTCTACCTACCAATTCATTTGTCACAGTGCTGTTAGGATGATCTTTCTAACAAACAGATCTGGTAATGAGTCAATCTTAACCATGAACCACTTTTAGCTTTTGGTTTCTTATACAGTATAGAATTACTAGAGTCCTCTAGAGGCTGATCGCATGGTCACTTCATTTTCTTACACCAGAATTCCTTTTCATCTTTATTCCAATCACTGCATTTTGTAAATTTTCCTTGCAAGTTATTCCACCCACAACTGTTTATTTTCCCCATTCATTAGAGAGTTCTCCTAGTCATCTCTAACCAATTTTTAAGTCTACAGAAAAACCTTCAATTTCCAAAAACATCTTCTCATTTTGTTGCCATCTTAATTCTAGATTTGTGAATAAATCACTCCATCATCTACACTGGCTTAATATTGTTGAACTAGATCTGTTATAGGACTGAAGTCTTTATTAGAGTTTATCATTCTATCCCCCCAGCTAAATTCAGAACAATTTAGGAGGAGGAATAAGATTTATTCAACAGTGTAGCAAGTCATCTATAATCATAATTTAAATAAAATTCAGATATTTAGAAGGCAAGACATTTGGGAAATTGATTATTATAATATAATATGCATATAAAAAGGGAATTATATAGAAAGGTTAGTTAGCATATTGTTAGTCTGAGTTGACTAGAGGAACAACATCATAGATATTGGTATGTGTATAAGAGTTTTATATACAGGAGAAATTGTACATTAAGAAAGCATCCCAGCCCCATCCAGTTCGTGCCTGTAAGTCCAATATTAGCCCAAATGTCCAGTACCAGTCTATAAATTTCTCTTCAAACGCACATAACACGTGCAATGACACTGAATGCAGGAAGATCACAAGCCAGTGGGTGAAAAGTCTTGTGGATCCAGTGATGGTAGAGGCATGTCAGCATTGGCAGGGATCTCGACCTAGTTCCTCCAGTTCAGGGCAGTAGTGTAAGTTCCATGTGTCTTGTCAGCTGCAATGTATCACAGGGAGAGAGCCGAGAGTGAGTGCCTCCTGCCTCCAATGAGGAAATACCACAATTCCCAGAATTCATAGGAGAAGGGCATGCCTACACAGAGGTCTCATTGGCTATACCCTGATTGACAGGCTAGACTCTACCCCTTCACTCTGAATCCTCACATTGACGCCCGATGATGTCACTCCCACACATATCCACATGAGTGCCATGGAATACAAACTTCACAGGAGCATTAGTTCCAAATTAAGGAAAGGACATTCAGCAAGACTTGGATTCTGTCTATGAATAAGAGAGCATTCCTTGATCCACTCTGTTTAGTCATCCATGAGAAATATTATAGAAGAAAGTTTTCCCTGACATTAACTATTCATTTCCACTAACTTCCAAGTTTCCAACTCAGTAACTTTAAAATATTATTGTCTAAGCACTTTCTATTTCATAAACTCATGCATTATAACACATCACTCGATTTTAAATTCAGTGAGCATTTATGTCCATAGTACTATAACAATATGTATTTATAGCCTTTTGATTTTTCCTAAATGTAAAAATAACTTTCTTTGACTTTCGCTTTACTCTCTACTTATCACCAAAAAAATGAACAGACACAAATAAAAATGCCTTTTCTTTAATTGAAAATATAATTAAGATATTTATTGATGCAGTGGCAACAAATAATACAAAGGAGTCTCCTTTGAGTACTTTGCTTGCTTGTCCTCAAGAATACCATTTTGTAAGATCACACTCCCAGCACTGACAGTGGTTAAGCCGTCCCGTCTTCAGTAGAGTGCTTTGAAAAACAAGCATACATTTTATGCCGGTGGCACAATTGCGTTACTAGGGATGGCTCTTTGAGCCACACTCTTTCTAGCTGTCTTATTCAAATGTTTCCAATTCTGTTTGCACAAAAATCAGAGCAAACGGTAAGAGGAAAAAGAAGAAACGTGTGATGATTGATTTGCAAGGAGAAAACCCCAGGGCTTTGAGGTCACTACCTACTAGATGTTGACGACATCTGGCTCTCACTAATAGGAAGGAAAGAGGCTTAGGACTGAAGTGATTTCTGGGGGCTCCCAGAGATGAACTGATGCTCATGCGTTTGTTTCTGACGCGAAACAGTTAGTTCAGACTCAGCTCTGTTAGAAGTTGAGCTATGGCTCTTCACGAGGTTCTCATTACTGTTGTTGTTTCATTTTTTTTCTGAAGTAGACTAGTTTGTGGTTAGTTCATTTTGTTTCTTCAGTTAGTGGGTGTTAAGAAGCAGGCTAGTGTTTGCCTGGTTTGTTCTACATTTGGAAGTCCCACTGAGACCTGTCTGCCCAGGGTGGTCCTGGTGGTATTTGAAATACCAATGACATAGTGGCCAGCATGAACGCTAAATGCAAGCGGTCTTCGTCACCATCTGTAAGAAGGAGTAACATCTTCAAAGGCACTGAAACATGAATAGCTTGGGGAACTCACAGACAAGAGAGACATATTTTCTCTATAGTAAAGGAGCAATAGCTAGCTTGCAGAGAGATTTTGGAAGACTTCTAAATATACTTAGGACTTGATCTTTGTTTTCCTTTTTATTTTTCCTTAGGCACCCAAAATCTTTTTAAGGAGCCTTGGTGGAGTCGTGGTGCTCAAGGGCCGCCATTGAAATCCCACCAGCCACTTCTTAGGAGTAAGGCGAGGTTTTGATCCTGTCCTCTAAGGTCTCTGTGGTCATAATTGGCCTGATGGCAATGGGCATGGGTGATACGAGATAGTATTTAACGCAGGGGTTTCTATGATTTGACACTTTTAGAGGGAAAGTCAAATAGCAGAGTGAAAAAGAAGCAAAGGGGTATTTTGGCATTTGCGAGTATTTGTAGGTGCATAGAAAAGTTAGAAAATGGCAATGTGAATGCTTGGCGGCTTAACCACAGCAGGAGTTCTGTGAGGCATAGACTGGGTTCTCAGAGATCCTGCACACAGTCTCAGACTGGGAAAGCCACAGAGCACCACCTGAGTCCACCGTGGATGCATGGCTGTGAGTCTGTATTAGTCTGGGTACTTTAGAGAAACAAATCTACAGAAACTCATGTATAAGAGGGAGTTTTATATGAAGGTTAAGTGCACCTCAAGAAAACACCCCAACTCAGTACTGCCCAGCCCACAAGTCCAACATTAACCCATATGTCCAACACCAGTCCACAAAGTCCCCCTCCATCTCACAAAACAGAGGCAATGATGCTGACTGCAGAAGAAAAGTCGAGTCAGTGAATGTGTAAGCATCTCAGCACTAGCAGGAGTCTCCACACAGGTGTTCCAGCACTCAGGGCTACATCAGGGTAGGTCCATGTGGCTTCTCCTTGGGGCTGTCCTGCAGGAAGTCAGCCTTGCAAGCTGTAGCAGGAAACTGCTAAGGCAGCTGCACCCTGGTGCAACCATCACAAAGCAAGAGACACAAGAGCTAGAAAGGCGAGGTTCACTGAGCCATTTTTCCCTCCACCCTTCAAGTAAACCCATATGTGTTTATCAGTCAGGTTGACACAATAAATTAACTAACTAACTCATGGACCATCCTAATAAGAGTTCCTATGGTTGAACCCATTTGTTGCAGTCACTATATTAAGACTTCTTGTTGCAGTCTGTATTGGGCCAGATTGACTAGAGAAACAAATCCAAGGACACTCATGTGTAAGAAAGATCTTTAATCAAGAAGTAATTGCATAGAAGGAAAGCATCCCAGAGAAGGACAATGTGAGTCCATAAGTCTGATACTAGTACATATATCCAATTCTGGTTCACAAATCCCTCTTCAGACTCAGAAGGTCACATGCAATGATGCAGGAAGATCACAGCTACAGTTTTGTGGATCCAGTGACAGTGGATGCATCTCCAGGGCTTTCAAAGGTCTCAGCATGGCTCACCCAGCATCAAGGTTAATGCAGGGAGGCTGAGGGGAGGTCCCTAGAATGCTCCTTATGAGAAATTCACTCCCACAAGGAAGCTACATCCATTGGGCTGTGACCTGATTGGCGGGCCAGACTCCACCCCTACTTTTCAAGTTGACATGAAATTGTCTAACTACCACAAAAGCCTACTTCTCTTTGCTTGTCCTTTACTTCAGCTAATTTGATGTCCTTTTAAAGGGGCTGATCACATATCCAAAGTACATGAGAAGCAATTTTGCCGCCTCCCTTGTAAGGAGCATTCTGGTTGTACGTCTTCAAAGAGAGATGTGTTCCTTCTTCAGTCAGTCCATGGCATATTTTATATTCTTTGCCAACACCACAATTCAAAAGCATCCATTCATTTGGTCTTCTTTACCAATGGTCCAGCTTTGTATGCACATGAAGAAACTAAGAGAAAGCAAGACTTGGGTCAGGTACCTCTTAGTCTTCAGAGAGATAATTCCTACAGCTCTAGAAATAATCACTCACTTTGGACGAAAGGGGTTAATGCCCGAGTCCAGGTCCTCTAATTTTACAGGCTTCTTCCAGTTCTTGGAGTCTCTACTTGCTCTTGATCTTTATTCCCCATTGTTTGCCTTCTTCTGTTTCTTTTTCGTTTTTGCTTTCTTTTGTATAAAGCAGTAAAGGACAGCAGCTGCAGCATGATATGTGTTTTAATTGTTTGCATGCTATAAAGCTCTTAAAAGCAATTTTAATTTTTACCACTAAATAGGTTTTATTGCAACGTTATATTGCTGCTCATAGCTATCCAATGTAATGGGTACTTAGGAGAATATTTTAGTCTGGACTGTTATGTCTTCTTTATACCCCGTATGCCTAACCAAGTGTTACAATTTTGCCCACAGGATAACAAAAGAAACGCTAATAGGAGCAATTAAAAGATATGAATAATACTGACACCTCTTCATTACCTTCCAGGTACCACTGGAACGGCCCGAAACATTAACTGGTAATGATGCCGTTACAGCTATTTGCCAGTTGAAGTGATTCCTGAGAAAATGCAGCAGCATTTCATTCTGGGTTTTGAAGGTGTTTGCACTTCATTATTGGCTTTGGAAAAGAAAGCAGCTGGCTCCAGAATTGTCACAAAGGTAACTGAGGATGAGGGACTCCTACAAGGGTTCCGCACACACAGGCTGACACTATATCGGACAGCGGAAATCCTTCTCATGATTCCTGTGCTGTTTATTCTACCGACTTCTTTTGGTTCCCCCTTCCTTCCTTCCTTCCTTCCTTCCTTCCTTCCTTCCTTCCTTCCTTCCTTCCTTCCTTCCTTCCTTCCTTCCTACTTTCCTTCCTTCCTTCCTTGTTCTTCTCTTCCTTCTTTTAATTCTTTTATTTTGTGTGCTAACCCCTGCACATCTTGCTTCCTTTCTACTCTTGCAAGAGAATGAAACCCCATGATACCCTCCGTTTTTTCAACAAATGTGGTTGTGGCCCAGGGACACATGGCCTCTCTACTGTTTTCATTTCTCCTTATAATCCTCATATCCCATTAGAGTGTAACCAAGAGTTCCCTTGTCCGTTTGTTTTCCCCTAATTTGCTGTCCTCATTTCAACCCCTACTTTTACAATGATAGTGAGATGGCTTGGGGAGATTTGTACCTAGAATTCCCAGAGACCATCCAGGATCTCGAGACTACAAGTCCCAGAATCCTTTGCTACAATCCTAAGAAGTACCCCCACCACTCAGGGGTCCTCACATTTTTAAAATATTGGGCCAGTTCACTGTTGATCAGACCTGTTGGAAGGCCAGACTATATTAAAAAAAAATCTGTGAACTAATTCCTATGCACACTGCACATATCTTATTTTGAAGTTAAAAAAACAAATGGGGCAAAAGCAACTAGTTGGCTGGATAAATGTCCTCAGCAGGCCTCATGTGGCCTGCGGGGCGTAGTCTGAGAATGCCTGAAAGAATTTTCTCTGCAATCTCTGCTCAGGAATGCTTTTAGAGCCTGGATTTATATTGCAGGGAAGTAAGGAAATATCATTTTCTTCTTCCTAAGGGTATGTCAATGATATTCTCTTTGCAAAGCCTCATTCTGTGCCCCTCAAAGTAAGTCTTTATTTGGGGAAGGAAAGAACCTAAACTCGGGAGCAAGAGTGTTTTTTTAAAGTCCAATTCACTTAGCTCCTTCCCTGAAATCCTTAAGTGAGGATGAAGCAGCTGCTTCTGCCTAACATTTCCCTCATCCCCTCATCTTAGGCTGTACTCTGGAGAGTCCTTGCCATAAAACGACTGGATGGGAAGGGACACAATTTCATGTAACAGTTCTGTCTCAACAAGAGCCAAGTCAACAATACTGATGTTATATCCTTCTTTACTGTGGTTTACCCCCGGCAATTTGTTTCTATTTTGCCCTTTTCCTCTCTTGGTAGAAATACTTGTCTTTCTCAAGTGAGGACTTACTTCATAAGCATCCCACTCCCAAGGACACCGCACCCCCTAACCATAGTCTACTAATTTCAATTTTTCATAGTTGTTAATTCTGTACAGATCTTCTTTGACTATTTTTAGACCTATAGGGGTTTTTAGAAAATGGTCTCACACAAATATCAGACAGGAAGATAAGAGTTTATCATTTCATGTAAACACCTATCTCCCTGAGGGTAGTGCTTGTCTCTCAAAGTTCTCATGTCTCCATTCCATGTCAACAAATTGTACATGTAGAAATGTCTCTCTTTGTATATGTTCTACTGTGTATATTCTTAGCATTTACAAAAATAAATTTTAAAAATTCATATTTTCCATACATATCTTTACACACACAGATACACGGTCATATAAGTAATTCATGGCTAATGATAAAACTGGGGGTTTTTTTGCCTTTATTCCTACTGATCCTTAGAAAAAGTAAAATAATCCTTGATTCACCCACCCTTCAAAAAAGACAAATAGTAGGGTCACAGACAGTTGACCTGGATTCCAGGCCCAGCTATTTTGTTAGCACTTTCCATTTCAGAAATTCAGCTTACCAACAGTGATGACAGATTTTGTTCGAGTAGATCCCATAATATTCTTATTTTAGATTATAACAGCATATTAGTCTGTGATAATGAAATTATCATTGGAACATTTTCCATTAACATTTGGAATAATAGTAAATACCTTTGTACTACAGACCACTGATGTAATAAACGCTACCTTATGAACTGGGCATCTCCCAAACTCACTGACATTGAGTCCATTCCAAGTCATAGCACCCCTACAGGACAGACTAGAATGGCCTCTTTGGCTTTCTGAAATTGTGACTCTTTATGGACACAAAAAGCCTCGTCTTTTCCCCATAGAGCCACCGGTGGTTTTGAACTCCTGACTTTGTAGTGAGCCCAACATGAACCCCCTCCACCACTGGGGTTCCTGCACATATAACAGCAAATAACATGCCAGAAACAGATAAAATGCTGGCCTTCAAGTAAATGACATTCTAAATAAAGACCATAATAAAACTCATTTTAGGGTTTGTTTTTTTAAATACTAATCAATTAATTAAAATATTGATAAATGATAGGGAAAATAAAACAGGATATGGAATGTAAGTAAAACTTTACAAAGATCATAAGGGCCCTGAGCTGAGTATTGAACAGCTGAGGCATTTGACCTGAAAGCTGAGCGATAAAATGTAGGCAGCCAAGTGAACATCAAGGAGGTTTCCAAGGACCAGCAAGTGGAAGCAACCTGAAACCAGAGCAACTTTGCAAACCCTGCTGAAGGACAATGCTGAAGTGAGAGGACCAGGAGAAAGATTTGCTGTTCACACTAAGGCAGGTCAAGTAAAGAGGTAGTAGTACTAAAAACAAAAAACAAAAAAAGGGTGCTTTTAAAATTGTGTTTAGTCACTCATTTATTCTTATTCATTTGCAGGTGGGGGGAAAGAGCAGATAATCAAGGAGAAAGAACAACAAACAAACAAAAACAGTTGTTCCCTAGTTGAGTCGGACTGAGGGCATCCAATGTGTATCAGAACAGCTCTGTGCACCCAGCAGTTCTCAGTGATGATTTTTCACAAATAGTTCTCAGGGGATTTATCCCAATTTACCTTTATGTGAAAAGTATATTAATAATTGGAGAGGGAAATAATCCCATATATCCCCATCACATTATCAGCACACCATTTCCTATCTGAGTGATATATTGCATTAGTATATTTGTTGTTCTGCTCAGATGCCATCAATCAATCCTCTGTAAAACAGAATGGAACCCTGCCCAGTCTTGTGCTGGCCTCCAGTTGTTGTCATGTTTGATCCCATTGTTGGAGCGAATGTGACCATCCATCTCTTTGAAGGCCTTCTCCTGTTTTACTGACTGTCCACTTCACCGCGCATGCTGTCTTTGTCCAGGGACTGGTTCCTCCTGGTAACATGACTGAAGACCATGAGCCCAAGTCTTGCATCCTCTCTTTTGAGAAGCATGCTTGCTATACTTGTTACAAGTCAACTTTGTTTGTTTTCTGGCAGTGCGTTGAACTTTCTGTTTTCTTTGCCAGCATCATAATTCTAATGCATCAATTTTTCTTCAGGCGTTTGCATTTCCTGTGCAATGACGACAGCATCCGAAGCAAAGGGAAAGGAGCTGCAAAGGAAGGGAAGCAAAAGCAGAAGTTAAGGAGAGAGGAACAGGGATAACCATAGCTGGAGACCTCTTTCAGCGCTGTAGATATGCAAATCATTCTCTTCTTGTGTTGTACGTGTCAAAGCCCCTAGACTGCACACACCCACAAATGGGCTGTTATGTGAACTATGGAATCTATTTAATAAATATGTATCATGATTAGCATATTCTCAAAATCAAAAACTCACTGTTCTTGGGTTGATTCCAATAAGAACGAGTAGAACTGTGGATTCTCAAGGTTCTGCCTCTTTACAGGAATATGAATGTTTCCTTCTTTTTCTCCCACACAGTGTTTCAGAGAGCAGATCTGGGTCAGAATCAAGTCAATGGCACCTACCAACAACTACGCCTCTTCCAAGGTTTCCTTTCTCTCTGTGTTCTTCTTCTGCACTGTGAATACTATATGTTTAGGGCCAGCTTTGCAATTTCGACATCAATAGTTTCATTTCTGTAGCTAGCTTCAGAGCACTCTCAGTCATTATTAGAAAATCATTATTAAAATATGCCTCCGCATCTTTATTTCCTTCCTTCCTTCCCCTTCAGATATACTGCACTTGTCCTTCATTTACTGTAGTACTTGAAATTTTCCACATGTGCCATTGTTTTTCCTTTTATCTTTGGCATTTATGTTATCCTGACTCTTTTTGTCTCGGTGTTCTACTACTGACCTGCAATGACCAGGTTGTGTCCTCTGACATGTGACCATAAGCACGATCTCATTTATTTGCATAGTGTACCAAATTACCTCATCATATTATGACTAAGGGAGCCCTGGTGCTAAAGTGGTTATATGCTGCAGAGATAACTACAAGGTTAGCAGTTTGAAACGACCAGTTAGTCCACAGTCAAAAGATGAGGCGTACTACTCCTATAGAGTTGCGATCTTAGATACCCTCAGGGGCAGTTCTATCCAGCCCTTTAAAGGTTGCTATGGCAGCTTCATAATCTCCTGTCAACTTGCAAAGGGGTGCAGTCTAGCCTGTCAATCAGGTCACAGCTTGATGACCTCATTTGGAGGTGCAAAGTAGATGAATAGCTCCCTGGGAGACATTCCTGCTGGCAAGCCACATGGAGTTACACTGATGGAGCCAAAACCCTGGAGATGGAGAAGCCACATGGAGATGTATGCTGGCACTGAGATGCTTCCACTACTACTGGATCCACAAGATTTTCTACTCAATGGCCATGACCTTCCTGCATTCAGTATCATTGCAAGTGTTGCATGAGTCTGAAAAGGAATTTATACACTGGTATTGGACATATGGGCTAATATTGGACTTAAGGACTTGATCAGGACTGGGGTGGGATGTTTTCTTAATATACAATTTCTCTTTTATATAAAGCTCTTTCTTGTACACAAGAGTGTCTAAGACTTTCCTTCTCTAGTCTCCCCAGACTAACACAGTTGCTATGAGTGACAATTGACTAGATGGCAGAGACAGAGACTATAATTGTCTACTTTTAATGACTGTTTTATTCATAGCAGCGAAATATTTAATTTGACACTTCGAGCTGTCTTCTCTATAACTCCCAGAAAATGACCTTTTTCTGATGGGTCTGGGTAAGAGAAAGGGGAATTAAGTTGTGAGTTCTTATAACCAGGAATCATTGTGAGTCTCATCCTGCTGGATATAAAATGAGCACTCTCAGAAGTCAGACAGGGTTCTGACTACCAGCAACAGCTAGGAGTGTAGTGTGCTTTTTGGACCCCAAAATTCCTATGCTGTGAGCCCCTTGATTCAGAAAATAGCTGTGATATCAAAAGAGTGGAAGAGGAGCAGCCATGGCAGAAACAGAAGTCAGAGCATGAAGCAGAGCAGTGGACTGCCCAACCCACAGAATACTTTTGAGCAAGGCTACTCTGTGAAATAGCACTTTTCTTTTAATCATAGGAAACTTTAATGAACTGTATTGACTGAACTATGCCATGAACCATCTTTTGTATTACTAAAGCTATTGTTATATATTATTTTCATTAGCAAACCATCCCATGACAATGGATTGTGTAGAGAAGAATGTTAAGAGAAGGAAATACAGTGAGGATTTTTTCCCCAAATCTATATATTTATTTGTTTTTTAAAAAACAACTTTATCACCTTCAAAGTACTCTCCAATATACTTAATACATTTGTCAAATCTGCAATTACAGTCTTGGAAACATTTTTCAAACTCATCTGTTTGGATGGCTGACAGCACCTCCCTTGTTATTTTCTTTTTTTGTAATTCATTTTATTGGGGGCTCTTAAAATTCTTGTTACAGACCATACATAAATTGTATCTGACACCTTCATACCTATATTCCATTGTTTTTTCTAGACATTTACTTTCCATTGAGCCCTTGGGATCAGCTCCTCTTTTATTCCCTCCCCCCACCCCCAACCCTCATGGCTCCCTAATAGGTTGTAGATTGTTAATTATTTTCAAATCTCACACCTACCACTGCCTCCTTTCCCCTCTGGTTTCTGTTGTTCTTCCCCCTGGCTGGGGGGCGGGGTGTGGTTATGTGCCATTCATTGTGATTGAGGCCCCCCTCACTCCCCAATTCTCCCCACCTTCCCCTTCCCCTTTTGGGATCTCTATTCCCATTCCTGTTCCTGGGTTCCAAGTGTTGTGAGTGTTATCTCTTGCCTATACCTGTGTACATGTTCCCGTCTAGTCTAGATTGGAAGGTGGCACTGAGGTCGTGATAGTGGGGGGTGAGGAGGCCTCCAGGGAGCAGAGGTATATTGTGTGATCCATTAGTGCTCTACTGCAACCTCTATAGCTCACCATCTCTCTGTGACCCCTCTGTGGGGTGGATGGGTGTTGAAATAGCACTTAATTGGGGATCTGGGTTTGCAGACTCAAGGAGCTGGAGTTAGTTCTTTAAAGCTGAGGATTAGAGTCAAACAGCTTTCCCTTTGGCTTTTTATTAGCATTAGTAACCCTGAAAGAGCATTGTAACACATCCTGACTGAATAACTATATCCTAAACCTTTCTCACCTGTATTGCTACATATTAATTTCCTTGATAAACCCTTTATTCATGACTATGTCTGTGAGTTCTATGCGGTTATTGTAGTGAGTTAACAAACTTAGTAACTGAAAAATCTGACCTCTGTGTGAGACAGAACATTTTTTATAATTGCTTTCATTTTATTCTTTGTTTCTAAGAGTTTAATTCTTTAAAATCGTATCTTCAGTGCTTTTAAAAACATAGTTTGATGACTACTGGTACAAGCAGATGCTATGTGAGTTATAGATGGGTTTTTATAAGCTGTTTCTTTAGTTTACTTATACATTACATTGGATATTTTATTTTATTCTGCTTTTTTACCTTAGTTTTTCCCTTGTGTATTTTTTCTCCTATGGAGAGAAGCTACCTTTTGTGTTTCTTGGATAGTCCATGGCTCTTGGGATATTTGAAACTCATAGAAAGTGCTTACAATACTTACTGGTTAACTGGGTAATAAAATTGATTACAATTCCAGTGAATTTACAGGCATATCAATCAAAATGATTACCTGATACTGTGCATACAAAGGAAATCACTGAATGACTAAGTACTTAATCTTCTGATTTTAAGTATTTTAATACCACTTGGACGGTATTATTTAAGAGATGCATCCCTTGAGCAGAAAGACTAACTTTGAAAATTAGATTTAAGCCATCCCTAGGATAATACTCAGAAGCAAAACGCCATTTTGAATATCTTATGGTTCCAGACTCCAGGAATGAAACCAAACCAACACATTTCGTGAATGTGATATTTGCATGCAGAATTGTGGTTGATTTGTTTGCAATACATAAAGCCACCATTTATACAAGACAGATTTCAGAGCCATTGGTTGAGCACTTCACAACGGGTTAACTTTTTTGCCATTTCTACCCTTATGGTTACAATGTTACCGGAGAGGCTTCAGGGATAGCCAGTGACAAGCAGGTTGTAAAAAAGGAAGAACTTTATTATTGTGCCCACATGTGGCTCAGTGAGTTACTGTCCAAAGACTGAGTCCCCACTTGGAACCCTTGGGACATTTCAGGAGGGATGAAGGGAGATGTGCAGGGTAAGGGTTGGCTGATTCAAATTTGTGCCCCCAACAGGCTTGCAGGTAAGTAAGTGGGCAGTTTATGGAAACAGAAGTGTTACGTATATACCCTATGGCTTTGTTCTCTCCTCCAAATAAGTTAGCAGCAGGATGTCAGCTATAACCGCAGAAGGACACAATCTCATGTGATTGAAATGTTATGTGTGCTTTTACCCCTGCGTTGGTCTCATTATCATTAGCACCATTATTTAATCTTGCTGCTCCTGAAATTCTCATACATACTTTAGATAAATTGTTGTCAGTTTGAACTTATATAGATGTTCTTTTTATAAACAGCAGGATGCTCGAGGCAAAAATTCTATATTGATTCTGTTATACTGTTGATTAATTTAATAATGACTCCATGTGGTAGTTTTGGTCCAAGGGTTAAAGATTATTTCTAGGTGATATACTTAGAAGTCAGTCATCTCAATGAATCCAATCAGTTTAATCTTCACATTCATTTTAAAACCTGTCCTCTCTTTTCCTTATTTTTATCAGGATCCATTTATTGGGTCTTTGATTAAAGCAATTGGCAAAAATAGCCAGCCATCATCCTTCCGTCTTGTCTTATACTAGGGGAGTTGGTCATTCATGAAGAAAGTTACACCTGTTCCTCCTTGTTTGTTTGTTGACTTGCTTGTTGGTAAAAGAGATTGTCAATGATACATCATTATTAACTCCGATCATATGAATTTTAGTTACAGTCTCCTCATAAGAAAATATAAATGCAAATAAAACAAACAAATAACTAAAGATATTAAAATGTGTCCTATATTAGCAATTGAACATTTGCTCTTCTCATTGCTAGTGACCTTGTTTCAGACATAGCTGAGAATGGAGATGGAGAAAAGGTAAATACAATGTTCTTTCATAGAGACACCCAAGGGTGGGTAGTTAATTATGATTAACATCTGGGGATTGCACTGTATTAAAAAGCTCTCCAAATGAAAGTTATCAGCTTCTTCTGCTCTTTCGATCAGGCCATTTTGAAAGGAAACTAAAAATGACAATTTTCACAGAAATCTGGATGAAGAAAGCTGTATGCAAAGACATACGAATCTATAATGCTGTACTTAACATTGAGTTCTAAACTCAACTATGTATCTCTATTTTCCATGCTTCATATAAAATTCAACTGAAGTCTATACACATTGTAAATAATATAAATTTTAAAGAACTTAGTGTATAATGATAATGTTAAGGATGAGCTTCAAGAATTGTGATTATAGACCTTGAGGAAATCTATCCCATACATGCTTATAACAGAAAACAAATAAAGTTGAAAATTAACAAGAGTCCAATGTTTGAAGTTGAAATATAAAAGCAAAATAAATCCCTCAATAGTTGAAGAATTAAATAAAAAGAAATAGATTATCAATAAAGGTTAGAAATAAATCATTCAAATGTTATCTTTGGAAAGTTAGTAAAGTAGAATAACTGTTGATATTGACTAAAAAAATAAACAGGCTTGGAAACAGTATCCAATTATAGACATAGAAAAATAATTGACATAAAAGATCATTTTAATTATTTATATAAAAATGAATTTTAAATAGAATGAACTTGACAAATTTAGGTGTGTATATATATGTATATGTATTTTATATTTGCATGGAAACACATGCACACACACACCAAAATATCTTAGCAAAACCGACCCAAGACAAAGAAGACAGTCAAAATATCTGTAATCATATAGTTCTATAATTATCAGAGATATTAAATTGGTAGCTAATTAGCTCTTCCCCCTGTGTGACTGAGCTGACCCCAACACGCTGAGGCAAACACTGGGGGCGTGCAATGGAGCATCAGGGGAAGCAGAGCAAAGAGATCCCGAGGGAGTATAAAGGATGGACTTTAGGTCCAAGACGTGGCACCACACAAGTTTCATCTGGAAAGCACTCCTAAAGACCAACAAACAGACCTTGAACTACTACCAATTTTTTTTCTTTTTTTTGCTAACTTTTTGTTTTGTCTTTTTTTTAACCTTGTAAATTTTGTATGTTAGTGGCTTTTCTGCTTATCAGCATGTCGGTGTTGCTGCTGTCAAAGCCATGTTCATATGTGCCACTTTGGCACTGTCAAAGTCATCTGCATTTGTATGCACATATTACTATATCAGCAGGTCCACCTAGACAAGATAGGCTGGACAAACAATGAGAGAAGAAAATAACGGCACCAACGGTCCTGGAGGGACATGAGAGTGTGGGAGGTAGGGGAAGGGAGGAGGTGTTGGCCAACACAGGGACAAGGGAACAGCGAGTGGAGGGAGGGCATGGGAGGACTGGTAGGGAGTGACCAAGGGCAAGGTAATGGAGAGGAATTACTGAAACCAGAAGGAAGGCTGAACATGGTAGTGGGACAGGAGGAAAGCATAAGGAAATAGAGGAAAGGAGTAGGAGGCATAGGGCATAAAGAGAAGCCTAAATACAGACATGTACATATGTAAATATATTTATGATTATGGGGGATATAAACCTATGTGCATATATTTATAGGTTCAGTAGTAGGGTAGCAGATGGACATTGGGCCTCCTCATGCATAATCCCCCAAAACAATAGCACCTTGCCCTGCTAAGCAGTCATTGCATGATACCCACCTTCCCGACATGATCACTGAAGACAGACGTGTGTGTAAGCAAACGTGGTGAAGAAAGCTGATGGTGCCCAGCTATCAAAAAGATATAGCATCTGGGGTCTTAAAGGCTTGAAGGCAAACTAGTGGCCATCTAGCTCAGAAGCAACAAAGCCCACAGAGAAGAAGCACACAACCTAAGCGAATACAAGGTGTTGAATGGACCAGGTAGCAGACACCAAGGAATAAAAACAATCATTGTGTGATCACCTTCCTCACATAAATGCTGAGGACGAAAGTGTGCATAAGCAAGTGTGGTGAAGAAGGCTGATGGTGCCCAGCTATTGAGAGATATAGTGTTCGGGGATTTAAAAGCTTGAAAGTAAACAAACGGCCATCTAGCCCAGAAGCAGCAAAGTTCACACGGAAGCAGCACACTAACATGTGTGATAGTGAAGGGCAGAGGGGACCAGGTCTCAAACAACAAAGGCAGGGTGGAAAAAAAATCACATCACCGTAAATGAGAGGGAGTGCATGATGGGGACCCAATGCCCATCTGTAGACAGCTGCATGTCCCTTGCAGAAGGGTAGTGGGGAGGAGATGAGTCACTCAGGGTTCAGTGTAGCAACAATGAAACTCAAAATCTTCCTCTAGTTCTTGAACGCTTCCTCCCCTCCCAATTATCATGACCCCAATTCTACCTTGTGGACCTGGTTATAGCAGAGGATGTACAGCGGTGCAGTAGGGATCTGGAAACACAGGGAATCTAGGATGGATGAGCCCCTCAACACCAGTGTTTGGAGTGGCGACACAGGGAGGGAAGGGGGTATAGAAAGGGAGAACCAATCTTGGAGATCTATGTGTAACCTCCTCTCTGGGAGATGGGCAATGGGAAGGTGGGTGAGGGGAGACGCTGGACAGTGCAAGATAAGATATAATAATTATTTATAAACTATTAAGGGAGCAGGGGGAAGAGGGGGCAGGGAGGGAGGAGGAGAGGGAAATAAGGAAACCGAGCTGATTCCAGGAACCCAAGTGAAAAGCGAATTTTGAGAATGATGAGGGCAACAAATGTATAAGGGTGCTTTGATCAATTGATGTATGTATGGATTGTGATAAGAGTTGTATGAGCCCCAATAAAAAGATTTATTAAAAAATAAGCTCTTCCCTGTTCAGAAAAATAAAGATTCTTAAACTTTCAAACCCCAGATCATTCAAAATTTCCAAAATTATTAATGAAAGTAAAATATAAATAATTTTAACTCCAACAAGAGATTTTGATAATTTTGATACAAAAATCAGGCAAAATTAATATAAATTTAAAAATATATTCCAATCATTTTATGCTTATCAATGAACCCCAATATTTTTCATTTAAGGTAAAAAATGAGATAATAAAGTTTACTATAAAGTTAGTATTAATGAAAGAATAGCCAACAATACCAATTATACATGTTATAGAGTTTTAAAAGAGGCTCACATAAGTTCATACAACTAATTTAAAATAACTATAAAATGATAATTTATGAAGAAATCACAGGGGTTCTTTAAAAACTTCATGAAAAGCTGGAATGAAAAGATATTGGAACTTTCCTATTAACTTTTGAAACCCCTGGTATTATTTTAATCAAAGTATTATGAAAATTAATGGTGTACTTCTAACCTCTCACGTCCCTAAGGTTGAAATCACCAGGGTGAAAGATGAGGCCTTCCTGTTAGAAACATTTTAGAAAAACTTTCCTGTTAGGATAAATTGAGAGGAAGATGGGGCATTCTATGCTTGTAAAGAGTAACAGACTGGGAACCTCACAGTGGCAGTTCTACTTTGCCTATTAGGGTCGCTATGAGTCAGAATCCACTCTCTGTGGCAGTGAAAGAAAAAGAAGGAACAAAAACAAGGAAATAAAACAAGCTCAATAAACCAACCCTTGATCTATACTTTCTATACATAAATGAACTCAACGTGACTCATGAAAGACAAAAATCATAAAACTTTTGGGAGGAAACATGGCAGGAATGTTTTATGACTTCAACTAGGTCACGTACTGAAATACAACATCAAATGCATGATCCGTCACAGAACAAATTGCTATATTGCACTCCATCAAAATTAAAAACATGATCTGTGTCTGTGGCACTTGGTAAGTGCTCAAAGATATTAGATGCATGGTCTTCAAAAGGAACTGATGCATGAACACTTATTTATATTCTCATCCGCTATGGCCACATTTAATCTGTTCTCTGCACCACACACAAAATGATTATTTTCCACCGAAATTCTAATCATATTATCTCCTCACTCATAATCGTTTAATGACTTTTCATTTCTCTTAACATAGAGGCAATACTCCCTAAGATAGTTGACACTGCTGGGCCCTATCCATCTCTCCATAATAATTCCTCTTTGTACTCGACATTTTCCACAATACTGACTTTCATCTATAAAAACTCATCAAATTTTGCTAAAACTTTTAGATGTGTTCTGTAGACTTTTCTTCTATGATTCTATGGTTAGTCCTTTCTTTACCCTCTCTTGTTTGTGTTGTCATTCACTACTTTGCTCTTTCCTGTAAAAAAAAAAAAAAAAAAAAAACCTGAGAGAAAATGAGGTTTTCTGCTCCTGTGAAGAGTTACTGTCTTGGAAGCCCCCGGGGTGAGTTCTTCCTTGTCCAACCAGTGAGGAAGGCTGTGGTTGGAAAAGCAGTCATTTATACATAAACACAGGAAAGAACAAAATCAAATTAATGCCTCTTAAAAGGAGAAGGAGGAGCAAACACCAAATATCTGGGCCCAGAAAGGACAAATAGCCACATTCACAGAAGTATGCAAATAAGAGCCAGCTCTTATGCAAGACTTCTCTCTTCTTTCCCCTGGGAAAAAGAAAACAGAGACTCAGCCATAACATCCAAGACTTACGGAAATCTAATCAATCCAATATTTTTCTAACTACAAAATTTAATTGAAAAAGTAAATTATTTTGTATTATAAAGAAGATTATTTTGAAAACCCTTTATATACTAATTAGAACTCTAATTAGTTTTCTATCATGAGAAATATGTGATGAAATTTTTATTTCCCCAGAGATTGTCTGGGTCTATTAGTAGAAAGTTAGTTAAGAAGTAGCAGTCAATACGGTCTGTTATTTTGGATAGAAAAACATGTTACCTCCCCCACACCTTAGAAGTCCACTCACAAAGCAGAACATGGGGATCTGACTAGAAAGGAGACTTTGATGACAGTTTCCATCTGGTACCACCCAGAAATCACCACATTCTCCCTCCCAATAAGGCGCTTCACAAATTTAACCTGTTATCCTGTTGTCTTTAAAAAAAATTTT
Organism: Tenrec ecaudatus; assembly: GCF_050624435.1. NCBI lineage: Eukaryota > Metazoa > Chordata > Mammalia > Afrosoricida > Tenrecidae > Tenrec > Tenrec ecaudatus. The sequence goes on along the minus strand of NC_134544.1, from coordinate 32,107,257 downwards.
TTTTATCAATTGGCTCCTTGATTTCACATTCTATTCTGATTTAACTGCATCTCATGGTTGGACATGGCTTCCTAACGCAAATTCTTTGCTATGCTCCTTCCTTCCTGAGCAGGGAAAGATGGGAGGAAGCTCTACTTCACCCTCTAGAGGTCAAATCACATGATATCTCTTTGCAATATTGCTGCTCACCCACATTTTAGACTTGATACTCTTAGATGCTTTAGACCCATTTTTGATACTTCATGTTTTGTTTTGTTTTTCAAAAGTACCCTATGTCAACCATGCTTCTTTACACACATGACATCACCTCAGTAGACACTCCTGAGATGCACTGATGAATGCTAATCTGCCTCTCCCCAACATTCTCCTTGAAAAGATACCAAGAAACAAAACATTTAATGAAGTAACTTCATGATTCAGTTGTTGCTGATCGGCTTCAGCGAGGCAGTTCTCAATCAGACTGACCCTATCCACAACAGAGCTGAGCACTGTCCAGCCTTGAGCCATCCACACGATCGCACCTAGGCTTGAGTTCCTTATTGGCACCATGATGTCAATCCATCTTGCCAAGGGTCTTCCTTTTGTCCACTGCCCCTCTGCTTTACCAAATACAATGTCCTCCTCCAGGAATTTTTCTTTCCTGACAACATATCCAAAGTACATATGACAATGTTTTGCCTTGAAGAAGAACTCTGGCCGTACTTCTTCCAAGATTGATTTGTCCTTTGGGCAGACCGTGGCACTTTCAATATTCTTTGCCAGTACACCAATTCGAACATACCAATTTTTCATTGATCTTCCTTACCCAATACCCAACTTTCACATGCATAAGAGGAAATTAAGAATGACGTGGCTTGTGTCAGGCACACATTAGTCCTCAAAAAAATGCCCTTGTTTTTCAATACTACAATGATCTTGTACAGCTTATTTTCCCAGGGTAATGAGTTGTGTGATCTCTTGATGACTACTTCCATGAACATTGAGTATTGATCTGGTAACACAAAGTCCTTGACAACGATGACAATCTTTTCTCCGTTGATCATGAAGGTACTTCTTTGTACAGTTGTGAGGTGAGGATTTGGGTCTTCTTTCCACTGAGCTGTCACCTATTCTGAAGGCGACAATCATTGAGCTTCATCAGCAAGTGCTTCAAGTCTTCCTCACTCCCAGCAAGTGATGATTAAGGAATAGTTTAAAGTGGATCCCGTGTAACAACACTCTATGTTCTAGCAATAGACACACTGACTTTTAAAAATCCATGTTGATTTAATGAGTCTTTACAAATTCAAATAACAAAGGGTTACCAGGGGAAGGATATTGTGGCCATAAGATTATATTCATATCATTTTGCTCTCGTGCTAAAAGCAAACCAAGAAAAACCTGACTTTGTTGAAAGTAGACAATCAGAAGACAGGGGCTCATGTGTTTCACAGACATGATAGGACCTCGCTGATTGTCTCACTTGCTCCAAAGGACTGCAAAGGGGTCACTCACCTCTTCTCCCTTTAGACAAAAACATATTCTTTCATTTTCTTCAATCAAGAAATAGTGGCCTTCTAGAGCTTCAAATCACAGCATTAAATATTTATTTTACAATTTTTTCCTGATTTTTGAAGGTATGATAAAATCACACATATATTCCCAGTTGAAGCATACATAGCTGATAAGTCACATTAAACACGTGAGGTAAGAGTCAATTAATTGATGTTCATAGCAGCTACAAATTATGATTTGCTCTCAGATCAGAGCTCTGACAACATTGGCTAATTTGGGGTGCCATTCTCTGAAATACATTTATCTTGGATGCTGCAGACGAACAAGATTTAATCAGTTTATACCCAGCCACTGCAGCATCCAATAGTGCCTGCGGGGCTGACAGTCAAATAAGAAAATGGGTGAGAAATAAGCCGATCCCGTCCACAGTCACCAGGTAACCAGAGGCAGATTGTCTGGCCTCATTGATATTTCTGACAGTGAGTTTGAAGATTAACTTGTGTTTTCATGATTGGGAGAACAGGAGGTGTGACTCCCAAGTCATGAGAATGATGATTGCCCGGGTGTAACATTCATGTTATTGCTTTAACACACATTATAAACTATTAAATCTAAGGAATTACGCAAAGATCCCTCCATATATGAGTCACTCAAACCCCACCATCTATACATAACATTTACAAGCATCAACACCCGTCATCCTTGTCGGTTAGTAAGCATGGTTCTTAGTTGTCCTGTCAAAAGTCTACTCCGAGAGATGGTATGTATGACAACACATCATCCACCGTGAGCATTATTTTAAACTAAAATAATACTTCTTCATGTGGAATTGCTTGTTGCTTTGTTTTCGCATTATAAAGAACTGACGGGGTGGATTCGGGGTAAAAGAGCTATTTATCAAAGAGTGTGTCATACTAGCTCCAATACTGGAATCCGGCAATGAGAATCCTAGAACCTCCTCCTCATGGCTCATAGTTATTCTTCTTTAGAAAGAATTTCTTCATGCTTCTCACTTCCTGCCTCTTCCGCATCCATGTTATAATGTCCTTTTGCCCTATTTTTCTATTATGTGTGTCAGCTTGATAGCGACCTCCCCCCAGCTTTAAATGCACCTGTATGTGCTCCAGCCAGCTAATGAAAATGAAATCCTCAGTCCTCCTCAGTGAAACGCAAACTTTCCTACACAAGTAATCAAACTGGTTATTACCCTGATGAAAGATACAATTACAAAGGATCAAGATGCATCTTTCAATAACTTTCAGGGTCCACGTGTGGCCGTAGGTAGGCAGTTAGAGTTGGCAGGAGGAACTAGATAGTTCATTCATGACACCTCTACAAGGGACTGCTTTTTAACTCTAGGCATAAAAAATTACCCATTTATTTAAAAAGTTGAAATGTTGAAAATGTAAATTTTTTAGAGATGCCTGCTGTTAAATTGCTGTGGTTTAACTGTTGAGCAGGAGTGGCCAACACCTTATCATAAATGCATTGATTTGATGTGATGTTAAAGACAATGAAATTACTGAGGAGTGGGTGCAGGTGAGTGGTCTTTTTTATAGAAGTCTCAAAGCCAAGAATAGTTCTGAATAAGGTCCACTCCTGAGAAGAACTCTGATCAGCAAAGTCTGGTGGGAGGAAGCCCCTGGGAGAAGGGCAGCACTGAGGGAGGCAGACAGGCAGACACCAGGCTTGCCAGGAGTGAGAGGTTTACTGCCGCACTGTATACAACTCAAAGAGGCCCCACACATGATGGGAAACAAATTGGTGTATGAGAATGGGTGCATTTTAATGATGCTGAAAAACAGACTCTAAGAGTTCAACAATTCTGAGAGTTAAAGTTAAAGCTATCTATCTGCTCTCATAAAAGATTACAGACTTGGAAACACTATGTAATGTTGTCCTGAGGTGGAGACAGCTCGATAAGGATGGACTTGACCTTTCAGTTTAGGAGAAGCATGGTGACTTAGCTGTGGTCCTTCAGAGCAGAACTCCTGGAAAGAGGGTCTGAACACACGACTGATGCTTTTCTCCAGGAGTTCCAATGCTCATGTAAGGAGCCTATGTCCTGACTGGCTTCCATGAGCAGATGGAGAACCCAAGCAAGAAAAACCTTGGCATCTCCAAACTTCACTCTATCAGGAATGAGTTGGAGGATTATGATTTTCTTTACATTGAGTCGTATTCCTAATGGAAGCTACAATACTGGATCTTCATCAGCAACTACTTCAAGCCCTTTTTACTTCCCTCAGGTGAGGTTGTGCCATGTGGACATTGACAGTTGTTGAGAAGTCTTCCTTCAATGCTGATGGTCCGTTTTCTTTCCTATAATCCAGCTTCTCAGATCAATTTCTCAGCATACAGACCAAATAAATGTGGTGAAATGATACAACCCTCATGCACACCTTTCTTGATTTTAAACTATTCAGTGCTCTCTTGTTCTCTTCACACAACTGCTTATTGATCCATGGACAGACTCCCCATGAGCTCAACAAAGATTTCCCATTCTTCTCAATGTTATCCATTATTGGGTATGAACCACACAGTTAAATACCTTTTGTATACTCAATTTTTAAAAAAGTAAATATATGAGGGGAACTACCCCCCAACTGGATTTTTTCAAAGCTATGCATTTTTTTTAATAAAACAACCTTATCACCATCAAAATGCTCTCCATTGCACTTAATATATTTGTCAAATCTGCAATTCCATATTTGGATTCTTTTTTAAATTTGTCTGTTGGATGTCTCACAGCAGCTCCTTGATTTTTTCTTCATCTCTTCTATGTCCTCAAATCACTGTCCTTTCATGTCCCTCTGCATTCATGTAAACAAAAAGAAGCCACATGGAGAGAGGTCAGGTGAGTAAGATACTGGGGCAAGAGAGGTATGCTGTTTTTGTCCCAAACTAGAGCACTGAGGTGGCTGTGTGAGCAGGTGCATTTTCGTGGTAGCAAAACCAGTCCCCCATCTGCCATAAAACAGGCCTTTTGTGTCACACACTGTTATACAATCTGTTCAGAACCTCTAAATAGAAAGTGGGATTAACAGTCTGATCAGGTGGAATGAACTCCAAATGTACTATGCGTCGATATTTTTGTCTGTTTGGGGGGTTGATTGACATCCAGAATGAGGTTTGTCATCAATTGACATTTCACCTCTTTTGAAATGACCGTAGTGCTGGCCTTGTGAGTAAGCTGTGCCTAACACCACCACAGTTTGTGAAGCCTTTTCCTATGCAGGAAACAAAATGTCACAGTTGTAAGCTGTTCTCTTAAATGGGCCATCACAAACAAAACAAAACAAACAAACAAAAAACCAAGAGATTTGAATGAAACTTCTTTTAGAAAAAAATTCACTGTGACCATAGAGAACCGCCCAAGGCAACACCACTGGGTGCACTAACTCAGAGTGAGTTGCTGTATAGTGGCCCTGCAGGAAAAATGCATACTAAAAAAGCTCCACACAGTGGAGTTTCCCTCCCTCTTTTTTTTTGCTACCCCTTTGTATTTCTTGCAATCCCTATTTTAAATAAAGGTCCATCTTATGTTAGCAATGACATCCATTGTTCCATGTCCTCAAATGAATCTGGCTTGAATTTCTGGCAGCTCCTTGTTAATTTACTGCTATAGCCATTGTGGAATGATCTTCAGCAACATTTTAATTGAATTTGATATCGATGATAAAGGAGATAATTTCTGCATTTTTGAAGTTACCTTTCTTTGGAATGGGTACAAATGTGATAGAAATATGCTTGAAGGTACATGATATATAGTTAGATAGAAGTTATATTAAGGCACTTGGAATGGTGTCTAGAGCATGTGAGTACTTCTGGAGTTACCAATTAAAAGATGATGTTAGGTGTTGTGTCAACTTAAGTGGGCCAGGGTTCTTTTATGATATGAACATAGCGTGGTCTGCTCCGTTATGGGGATTTTCTGTGAAGCAGCCATATAGTTAATTGAATCACAGTCTATATGAACAAGGCGTGGCCTCCTCTGAGTGCAGACTGACTGTGTGTGGAAGCTAGCTCACTTCCTCTGGACATGGATCCTGCATCTACCAGTCTCAGGAGCCATCAGTTATCTGCCAGCTGTGGATGCATTCAACTGATCTTGGGTTCTTTAGTTCTGCGGCCAGCAGTTTGTAGTCTTCCTGCTTCTTTTCACTACTTCCTGTCCATCAGCCTTTGGAGCTACAGAACTCAAGAGGAACCCCCAGCTGATATCTGACCCAGAGATTTTAACTAGCCTTGATGTACCCACTTGTAGAAGAGTGTGAGTCATTCCTTAACATAAATATCCTTCTGTGTACATACACAAACAAGAGTCCTTGGTTCTGTTTCTCTCGCAAACCCAACTTAGCACCGATGATTTCAGTTAAATGGTCAAGTCATGCATGCTGGAAGCCAAATTTAGGGTTTAAAGCCCGTTCCTATGCATACTGATGACGTAGACCTCTCTATAGCCACATGATTCTCATCCATAAAACATTAATATAAATGACATGGATTTTCCATTCTTCTTCAAGAAAGATTATATGGGAAAGCACCTAAAACATTAATTTTGTAGGCACCAAGTAATATAATTAGTATTAATACTAATATTAACACTTTTTCACTGAAATATAGACATAAAAAGAAACTTGAATTATATATTTTGCTGCATGTGTTCATAATAACAAAAGAAAATTGACTCTTTTTAAAGATAGCAAGAGAGAACTTCATTCTGACATATATAATTTAGAGATCCAAAGATATAGGCATGGCAAATCTAAAATCTCAAGAATAAGACCAAAAACCTACTTTCTTCTAGAAGGCAAAGGGTATGTATAGAGGTCTAAATACAGCAATGTACATATGTAAATATATTTATATATGATGATGGGGAAATGGATCTATGTGCATATACTTATTGTTTAGTATTAAGGTAACAGGTGGACATTGGGACTCCACTCATGTACTCCCTCAATGCAAGAATACTTTGTTCTATTAAACTGGCATTCCATGATGCTCACCTTCCCAACACGGTAGCTGAAGACTAAGTGGGTGCATAAGCAAATGTGGTGAAAAAAGCTGATGGTGCCCAGCTATCAAAAAATATAGTGTCTTGGGTCTTAAAGGCTTCAGGATAAATAAGTGGCCATCTAGCTCAGAAGCAACAAAGTCCACATGGAAGAAGCATACCAGCCTGTGGGATCATGAGGTGTGAATGGGATCAGTTATCAGGCATCAAAAAACAAAAATCATATCATTGTGAATGATGGGGGATTTCAGAGTGGGGACCCAAGATCCATCTGTAGGCAACTGGACATCCCCTTACAGATGGGTCATGAGGAGGTGATGAGCCGGTCAGGGTGCAGTGTAGCAACGATGAAACATACAACTTTCCTCTAGTTCTTTAATGCTTCCTCCCCCCCCACCCACTATCATCATCCCAAATCTACCTTACAAATCTGGCTGGACCAGAGGATCTACACTGGTACAGATAGGAGCCGGAAACACAGGGAATCCAGGACAGATGAATCCCTCAGGACCAATGATGAGAGTGGCGATACCAGGAGGGTGGAAGGAAGGTGGGATAGAAAGGGGAACTGATCACAAGGATATACATATAACCCCCTCCCTGGGAATGAACAACATAAAAGTGGGTGAAGGGAGATGACAGACAGTTTAGGACATGACAACATAATAATAATTTATAAATTATTAAGGGTTTGTGAAGGAGGGGATATATGGGGGGCAAAAATGAGGAACTGATACCAAGGGCTTAAGTAGAAATAAAATATTTTGAGAATGAGGATGGCAATAAATGTCCAAATGTGCTTGACACAATGGATGGATGTATGGATTGCGATGAATTATATGAGCCCCCAATAAAACGACTTTCTTAAAATAAGAAAGAAAAGAAAATTTATCTTGAAAGATGAATTAAAAAAGAACTTGCTTTCCTACCATTTCTTCTACTCTGCCAGACATAGGGCTGGGACTTCATCTGCAAGCTGGTTGACTGTGATTCCAAGGGTTACTTTAATTAGTTTCAATAAGTCTCGTCTCCTCTGTATCATCCAGGGTTTCTGTCTCCTTGTCTGCTTGTTTCTTTTTGTAAAATTAATTAGATTGGTTCCCACCACCACCCCATTTTAAAATACAGTGGCAAATTGACAATTTTATCTTTTACTCTGTGGCAAGGGAAGTTGCTCATGTTAGTGCTGCAGTCAAGCACAACAGATCGATCAGGAGCCCCTGTGTGTGACAAAGGCTCAGCTCCACTGAGTAAGAGGCTTGGGCTCTGCCACACTATTTGCAGAGATAAAAAGAAATAAAAAATTCTTTGCTGCCATTGAGTTAATTCTGACTCAGCAACCCCATGGACAGAGAAGAAATCCCTCCCCCTGTGAGATTCTGAGGCTCAAACGCTTTACAGGAGTAGGAAGTCTCATCTTTCTCCTGCCGAGTAGTTGCTGCCCTCGAACTGCTGATCTCCTAGTTGGCAGCCCAGTGTGTGAGCCACTGCAGCCCCCAAACTTCTGCAGATTTAACTTTGTTAAAAAAAATTATATCAAGAACCAATGGATAGTGTCCTGTTACTAATAACAAAAATCATTGATTTCCACTAATCAGGTCAATTACATACCAATGAGGGTCAGTTATTTTATTTGCAAGCACGTGACTAAGCTAGAGGCCACTTGTGTGCCTGATAGTAAAATGTTTCTAAATTTTTCATTGCATGGACATAATTTTAAGTGTATCTTTTTAAAGCAGAAATAGTTTGTATTTATTAGTAAGCCAAACAATCAAACAAGAAACCCACCACCAACCACTGCCATTGCATTGACTGTGACTCATAGTGACCTTCCATATGGTTTCTGAGGCAGCAAAGCTTTATGGGGGTGCACAGCCTCAACCTTTCTCCCACCGAACTGCTGGTGGTTTTGAAGCACAGATGTTAGGTTTAGCCGCCCAGTAGCATCATCGGGATTCCTTATTAAGAAACTGGATCAGTTAAAAACAAAAAGCATGAAGACAAATAGAAAGTAGTGAACATACAGAAGTTAATGAGGGAGATTTGTAAGAACTAAAAGCCATAAATTTCTGAAAAGTTCTGATAGTGTGGTAACTAAATTTTCCCATTAGTAATTTGACAGTAATTAAAAACAATAGAATTATTGTAAAAGACAGAGTAGATTGGCAGACAATAGAAGAAGTCTATCTAAAACATAGAGAACCTATTCAAATAATTTTAAAGATGAACCTTCTTATAATAGAAATTCAAAAGGGCGTAATACTTGAACAGCTCTTGGGAAAAATCAGAAAGCATTGTTTTCAGTGAAATTTCAATGTCCATCTTGTAAGCAACAAGAATTGTTAGATCTCATTTAGAAAACAAAGAATTACAAAGTACAAGGTCAGTCTGCCAAATCTACCTGAAAAATAACGATCACTTCAGAGAAGATGAATGATGTATTCTAAACAAAAATAAGAACAATAACTACAAAAACAAACAAACAAGCAAGCAAAAACAACCACTAAAATCATAGCAGTCCAGTCAAAAAGAGCTGACCTGTCCCCTCCTGTTTCCAAGGCTTTTGGTTTTGATGGAAGCAGACTGCTGTACCCTTCCTACAGAGGTGCTGATGGGCACCCCCTGCTGACAGTTTGGTTAGCAGCTGGGCACTTTAACCATTGTGCCACCAAGGACCCTAGTATTCCAAACAAAAGCTATAAATGTAAATGAAGTATTCCTTCACCCTAACGTGCTTTAGTTTAGCTTCATAGAAAGAACATGATATTAAAGTTTTTTTAAAAAGACAACTACTTGCAGCCTATATAAGAATATACAACGTAAGTGCATGTATGTAGTAACAGATTTACAATGAGGTTCAGTGCCAACAAACCTCTTTCTTTTAAGGTTCGTGATAAACTGAAAGTATCATTGTAATTCTGAGACTACCTTTACAATTGTGTTTGGTCACTTCTGTCAAGTAGACTGGAAGAGACCGCAAGCCTAACAGAATGAGATGTCGCCCAACAATACACTAGCACTGGGATTGTCAACATGTTGAGCTGATTCGGTGGGTCTTGTGTCAGTCTTGCTTACTGAGCATTGCCTTCTTTTCTGTTGTTCTTGTATCAAATAATAATGTCCTCTTTCAACAACTTGTCTCTCCTGAATATTGCCACGCGCATTTCTCAAGAAAATTCTGTTTGTGTTTTTCCCCAACAGTTTTGTTGGCATATAATTCACATATCATACAATTCAGTAATTCCATCACATCAAGAAGAGTTGTTACAAACATCACCACAATCGGTTTTATAGCATTGTCTTCTTTCTTGTGCTCATCGTTACCGCCTCGCTGCCACACCCACAAGGAGCCATCGATTCAATTACTCTCTCGACAGATGTATCTATCCTGAATTTCATAGATAGAAAACATGAAAAATGAAGTAAACAAACTAAAAAGAACAACAGAGTAAAACAGAGACAAGCCTCAATTTTAAAGAAAGCAAAAATAACAAAAAACTAGAACAAATTTAAATGGATCATAATGGGTGATGGATCCTGATGGATCAAATGATTGGGTTTAAGCTAACTGCATCTGCAAGGACCCGCTTTCCAAAGCATTCTGCATGTTAACAAAGCTGTTCATATCCCTGCCCCCCACCCCGCACCCCCATGGTCAGAGGGGATTCACCAAGGAGCTTAATCCACTTGTATTTACCCTTTACCCTTCACAGGGTCTTTCTTTCTTCCTTCTTTTTTTTACAACAGAGACAGCTAAAGGACGATCAAAAGATAAGATGCTGAACGTTGACTTAACTATGGCTGCCCTAATGGATTTTGCCATGTTCTTTGTCAGGTAACAGGGCTCTTCATATTCCTCAACTATGCTCAGAGAGGATTCACCAAGGGCTCAGTCCATGTGTGCACCCTGCAACTACATTTTCAACCTTCCACTGCCATGCGTACCCTGAAAGCCAGGTGGTCACAATTTAAGATTTGATGCCTTTCAGGAACATGTTGGTTTTATTTCTTCTAAGACTGATGAGCTCTCTCTTTTGGCAGTCGACAAAACATTCAGGTTCTCTGTCAACATCAAAGTGTAAATGCAAACGGCCTTCAGTGACCATACACTTTCACTATCCACCTTTTTCCTGTGAAGTAATTAAAGACAAACAAACTATAGATTGAGTCAGACCCATAGTAATCATCAAAATTTTGAAAAGGTGCTTTGTTGAAGATTTGCCCAGTGAATAAAGTCATCAAATTTCTTGACTACTGCTTCTATGGAAGTTATTTATTGCTCTCAGTAGATTAAAATCATTGACAACTTAAATGTTTTCTGCACTTATTATGATGCTTATTAATTCAATCATAGCATTAGTAATGTTATCTGAGATGTTCTTCTTTGGCTGTCTTATTAAGTCTGATGTATTTTCTTACCCATAGTGCGTTTGAGAACTGTCAGTATCTTGATATTTCCAGGGGTTGCTGTGAGTCGGAATCAATTCCATGGCAGTGGGCTTGGTTTGGTTCTCCTTAGTATGAAGAAGCTTTGCTGATGCAGTGGTTCGAGTGCTCGGTTGAACACCAAAGAGTCAGCAGTTCAAACCTATCATCCACTCCAGAGAGAAAAGTGCTGCAGTCTCCTCATTGGATCGCTTCCCTGGAGTCAATTCAGACTCTCAGCGCCTCCATAGCACACAATAGAACTGCCCTGATGGGCGTCCAAGTCTGTACCTTTTTACAGGCATTGATAGTCTCCTTTTCCTCCCACACTGCAGTCTACAGTCATCTTCATTACAGATTTTCAACCTCAGAAAACCTATGGGCACCTGTACTCACTGCTGTGAGGATAGCTATGAGCAGGAACAGGCTCTATGGCAAGGGTTTGGGTTATTTAGTTATCTAGTCAATTCTCTTAGTGCATACTGTATGTACCCAGGTATAATTCAGATCTCTTTGCAGTGATCTTCCCTTAATTAAGTTTCTCAAACCCCTATCATATTTACCATAATTAAGAATGTTTTTATTGTTCTGCCCCTGCCATACATGCATAAACTAATGAGCATAAAATAGTCATTTTCAGGAACACAGGGAATGAACATTTTCTGTCTCTTTCTTATTCCTCCAGTGGGCCATGGCATGCCCACGCAATGCTTTAATTTATGCCAAGCAATGCTACATAGGCATAAAGAGGTTGTGGAAATCAATTTACCTCCAAAGCGGTGTTCTCATACATTAGAGTGCCCCAGGGAGCTTTTAAAATTCCTGATGCCTACATCATGCCCCGGGCATCAGGAATTTTCCATTTAATTAGGAGCTCTGGGGGAGAGTCCCAGACAACAGGAATTTGCAAAGTTCCCAAAGATATTTCAGTGAACAGTCAAATTTAGAAAATACAGTTCTAATACTGTAATCAAGTACAGCTTTAAGAAAGTCTTAAGATCCCAAGCTGCTCAGTGTTGTTGGTCGTGAATCTATCTGGAAGACTGCAACGTGAGTAAATGAACACATAAGGCATTTTGAAAATATCCTCAAAGGGGGACAGCTTAATTTGCGAATATTAGGACCCCGTGTGTGTTAGCGGAGAACTGTCCAATTTAGGGTATTTCAACTAAAGACTGTGACCTTCTGGAGGAATTACCAGGCTTGCCCTAAAAGTACCTTTGGGTAGGTTTCAACTTCTAACCATTTGGTTAGTAGCCTAATGCTTAATCCTTGGTATCACCCAAGGACACCATGAAAATTATGGAAATTAAATGCACACAGACAAACAAATATGCCAGTTGATAAGAGACCATACCACCTCATGGCGGCCTCATGTTTTGTAGTATAGAATGGTACTCTGTCCAGCTTTTAGGACTACAACCTACCAGAAGTGGGTCCCAGCCATTCTTCTGAGGCCTCTCAGGGTGATATCAAACCACCAAGTCTTGGTGATGGGTCAAGAATCTAAACATAGGTATCCTACAGGACCTCGTGTGCTAGTCCATGTTCTTCATAAGCTTATCAGCCTAATCCAACCTGATCTATTAAAAATACTGTATTCTGCTAACTTGGGTACATATATTGCCAAATCCATCACTATTTTTGTGTTCGTGAATATTAATTTTTCTAAACCAATACTTAGTTTATTCTAAATAAGAAAATAATTAGCTCTTTAAAAACTTAGGATGTCAAGAATTAAGCAGCAGCTTTGTTCCTACTTTGGGGTTCTTTTCTTCTTGTAATGGAACAGATATTTTAATAACGCTTAAGTGGAAGCATAATAACTAAAACTCAAGTTTAAATATGTTACTTGTGTGCATCCATGTGATCCGATTTACATACAGTCAAAAGCTAACATCCCAGGAAAGGATCTTGGAGAAAACAGATGTTTGACTCTGAGTTTTATTGGGACTCAGGTATGTCTTTTTCCACCTTAATAATTTCCCTCTTCCCTAATAGTTTTACAGATAGTTATGCTTCCTGACATTTTCTAACTTGTTTTTGGGCTAGGGGTGTGGGGACCTACAGAGTCCTGAAACTCATTTCCTGCATCCCAATATTTTTAACCCCACTGCTTTTTTTTTAGCCTAACCACATTTTTGACTCTTCCCTCCCCCACCCACACCCCCTCTGATTAACTTTTGGTTCTTGCTTACTCTTACCTGACCGGTTTCATCCATTTTTCAGGGCCTGAGGCTATAAAACAAAAAGTAAGAATGATGAAAAAATGGGCCTAAATTCTGCTCCAGCATCCCTCAAATGGGATCACAAAGCTGATCATTCTCTCCTATTTGTCTGGAAAGGCCTGTTTGATTCCTAAGTTCCTAAATGATTTCAATTTTAATGTAGTCTCTTTACTTCCCATGCACTTGATGTAATATATGTACATATTTACGAAGCTTGCTAAAAGGTTTGTCAGATATATAATCTAGAAAAGTGGGAAATGCTAATAATTTCTGCTCTTATGAGTTTACATGAAGTAATATTGGTGTGCCATAATGTTCAAATCTTTAACATGGGAATGAAGACACTTAAAAGCACAATAAGACATGTTCATGTTCATTCTCTCGTTGTTATTATGGTTGCTGAGATAACATATATGACAACCTGATCAGGACAAATTCTTCACCAATGAATATGGGATTAATACTATCTACTTTAAAAGTGTGACTATTAAGTGATGTACATGGAAAATGATTTGCAATGTCATGAACATCATGAACAGCAGCTATTATTAATTAATAGCTAATATTTTTGTATTTCATACCATCCCAAAAGGTTTTTATTTTCTTTAAAGTTTCTTACCTAATCAAACTCTTGGAAAACATCGAAGGGTCTGGACCAAATTAGAGCCATAAAGCTGAACAGGTCCAATTCCCACAAGCAAATTGATTTTGTAACACGGCTAGAGAAATGCCAACTATTTTGGAGGCTGTAGGGGACACTGGAGATGTATCCAGCTACCAGTTTTATAAGGTACTTTCCTTCCTGAAAGTCCAATCAAGTAATGGATATCCTGAAACCAACATTGACTGTTTTTTTTTTCCAATTAAATGCTCTGTTGTTTCCATTCTCACCCCCTCAGGTTATCTCATTTCATTTTCTCTGGAAAGGAAAAAAATGCTTTTTGGATTAAAGTTCTAAAGCTGACATTTTGATGTCAATCCATGTTAAATTGGCCACCCACGGAATCCTGTCAAGATTGGAGATTAAATGACTTTTAAACTTCAGCCGAACTCAAAGAGAACTGGGATTCTACAATAAGTACTTATCTCTATTTGTATTCTTTTCTGAAGACACAGGCTCCAACTGGGGATGTAATCAATTTGTGTTCATTATAAGTGATTTATGAGTTAATGAAGTTATTTTTACACTTCTCACTGAACACATGATTAATGGTTAATATAGAAAATAGGCAAATAGAAGAAAACCAATATCACCTTCATTCACATTCTTTCTGCATGGTAAAAACAGTTAATATGCTCAGTTGTTAACCCAAAGCCTGAAATTTCAAGTCCACCCAGAGATACCTCAGCGGAAAGGGCAGGAGAACAATTTCCCAAGTATCAATCAATGAAAATCTTATAAAGAACTGCTCTGCTCTAATGTATGTGAAGTCATATGCATGTCATGTCATAGACTCAATAGCAAATGGTTTATTTTCTTGTGCTTCATGGTCACACGACTGAAAGATAGCTTTCTATACAATTTTATTTACCCCTCATATGTACACCATACTAGACAAAGATATAGTTATGATATGCATCTGGTAGTAAATTTATTTGTTTTGCTTTTTAATTTGAGACTATTTTGGGGCCACCGTCTCATCAGACAACTGCCAATTAAATTAACAGAGATCATAAAGGTAAGTCATCCATGTTTACTTGCTGAACAATGTAAGGGGTCTTAAATGCTTGTGGGCACCCATCTCAGATACAGCTATTGGCCTCTGTTTGTGTAGAGCCAAAGGGAAGGAAGGAAAGCAGAGCCTCAGAGAAGAAACGAGTCCATAAGCCTATCATGCCTCGGCAGCACAACCATGTCTAGTCAGAGAACAGAAACAATGGAAGGTGCCTGGCTATTCCTACCCATCCTTCTAAACCACAGACGCAGAGCCTGGAGTAGCATACAGTGGAAAGTCAATGCAGAACAAAATTTGAGTTCTTACAGAAGGCCAGATTTAATGTGCCCATAGAGACCAGAGGACACTCCAAGATCATTGCCCTAAGATCCTTTGAATTTGGAACCAAAGCCACTCTCAGAGATCACCTGTCAACCAATAAAAGACTGACTTCTATAATAAACTATCTCTCCCGTGAGTACTATGCCCCCGTAAACAGTAAACTCTCATGAGATCAAACTGTCAACAGTGAACCCAAAGTAAATGTGAGAAGGCAAGAGGACTAAAGAGCTAGATCCATAGAAACAGAACAAACAAAAGGGGAAATAATGAGGACATGTTGTGAGAATTGTAACCAGTATCCCAGAATAATTTGTACAAAAATTATTAATTAGGAAACTAATTTTCTATGCACACTTTCACCTAAAGCATGATAAAATTATTTTAAGTAGTGCTACTTGTTTCTTTGATAATAAGTGCTATCAGATATTCAATATTTCACAGCATCCCATTGTAGCTATTTAAATGATAAATTGTGGAGTTTTTTGGACATGTTAATTTTCACTCTTTTAAACACTGTAAGGGGCAGATATGCATGTTAATTTGAAACTTGTACAATGATAGCCTCAAAACTGATTCCTAGAGGCAAACTTTCTATGCCAAACAATAAACACAAGAATTATGATACATTTGCCAAATTGGCTTCAATATTTTTCATTTCTTGTTTTTATTTTCTCCAATCCATTGAATTTGGGGCTTCTGCCAATTTCCCTCTCACATCCCCACATTGACTTTTATCATTATTTTTAATCTTTTCCAATATTATAAGAAAAGTATTATAATATTGTTGTAAAATAAGAAGTGTCTAATACATATATACTATTTATTTCTAGTGCATTCACCTTGTTTTAAAAGGTTATGTCATTTATATTTATATTTGTGTGAATTGCCACTTAAAATTCCCGTAGGATCATCATGTACATACTCTTGATAAGTATGTAAATGATTTATTATCATACAGGTTGATCTTAATCTGTAAAATAGGTTGCCAGTATTTCCTCAGGTGATATATTGCTAACATCACTTAAGATATTTTTAACACATAAAAACCTTACACTTCTCTGTAATAAATCCATTGTTTTCTTACTTATTTCTGTCTCTGGGGTCATGCTTAGGAAAAAAAAAAACATTTTTATCCCAGGAAATACAAGGGTGTGCTACCCCTCCCAAATGGAGAACAACTCTCCCCTAGACAGAGCATTTGTATTATGTACTTTCCCCTTTGTCAAAGCATCCAGCAACTTTCTCTGAGTTGGTGCACCCAGTGACGTCTCCTGGGAAGGTTCTCTCTGGTCACCATGAACTTTTCCTGAAAGCGGTTTCCCTGGAACCTTATTTTTTGTGTGTGATGGCTGATTTAAGAGAACAGTGTGTGGTTATGAAATTTTGTTTCCTGCTCTGGAAAGAATGCCTCAGAATCTGTTGTGATGTTGAACACAGCTAACAAGTACAGCACTATGGGAAAAAGACAAGTGTGTGAGTGGTTTTCTTGTTTCAAAAATGGTAAATGTTGATTGATAACAAACCTCATTTTGGATGTCCATCAAATTCCCGAAAGGATGGAATGTCAACAAAATTAGTGCATTGATGCTTGAAGACCAACAACAGACCATTGAGAAGATGGGGAGTTATCTGGACTGTCTTGGAGCTCAGCTCAGCAAATTTTAGCAGAAGATTTTGGAATGAGAAGGGTCACTGCAAAATGTGTGACTCAGGTTCTGACTGAGCAGAAAGAAGAGCAGTTTTGAAAGAACAGCTCTGAAGCAACTGATTTTTGGTTGTTGCTTTTTCCTAGACCCCCAGAATTTTTCCCAGGGTCTTTACTGATGAGGAGACACCGTGCTATTCTTATGACCCTGAAAGCAAACATCAATGAAGTCAGTGGAAGATGCCATCCTCACATTGCCCCCCACCCTCAAAACTCATCAGGTGAAATCAGAGATCAAGACAATGCTCACTTGTTTTCTTTTAATGTGAGGAGTTAGTGCCTTTGGAATTCATTCCACCAGGTCAGACTGGTTATCAAGGTTTCTATTTAGAGATTCTGAAAAGATAGTGTAACATTGTGCAATAAAAAAGTCCTGATTTGTGACTGATGGGGGACTGGTTTTGCCACTATGACAATGCACCTTCTCACACAGCTATCCCAGGGCACCAGATTTTGGGAAAACACTGTATGTCTCCCTTTCCCCATGTACCTTACTCACCTGCCCTCATTGTGTGACTTCCTTTTGTTTCCTGGAATGATGAGGGACATGAAAAGACAGTGATTTGATGACATAGAAGAAGTGAAGAAAAAACGAGGGGGGGGTGTTGTCAGCCATCCAAAGAGATGAGTTTGAAAAAAAAATGTTTCCAAGAATGGAATCACAGATTGGACAAATGTATTCAGTGTAATGGAGAGTACTTTGAAGGTGATAAGGTTGTTTGTAAAAAAAAAAAAAATTAAATACGTGGATTTGTAAAAAAAAAAAGTTTTCAATGTTTCTTGGGCACCCCCTCATGTGTAACTGGGCCTATATTTACCTTGTAATCCTCGGTAGTCTAAGGGATTACACATAAAACGTCTCTCTAAAAAGTGTTAGGTTTTGTGGGAACTGCATCTGTTACAGTCACACTAGATAACTGAATTCTGGTGCATAAGCAAAATTGTTGGTGAGAGGGCCTGAGGTTTTCTTCCCATTCACACAACTTTAGGAATTTTGCTTTGAAATATCTTTTATGCTGAAGTTTTTTCGTAGCAAGTCTGTCTGTAAAATGAGTTCACTGCTTTTAATCACTGAGAAATCCTAAGAATCAGATCAAATGTTTCATTGGGTGTTGGTGAACTGAAGTAAAAGCTGTGGAGTCAGAGAATGAGAACGGTTTCATAACCGCCTGTCCAAAAAGCTCTGCAGTTTTCCCTTTATGACAGGAAAATTCTATCCCCTGTGTAAAAGGACTACAAAATCAGAACAGGAGGATATTACATACATGCAAGCACACTGTGAACCTAATATTATTCAATCTTTTAAAAAATGAGAATTAAAAGAAAAATAGGTGTTGCTCTTTTACCTATGAGGGATTAACCTGTAGCTAAGGTCATTCAAATTCCCAAATCCCTAAGGACCCTACAGGACAGCGGAGAACTGCTTCATCGATCTACTAAGTTGCAAATCTTTATGGGCGCATACTGCCCTAATGCTCTTCTGCAGCTCGGTTTGTTGGTGGGTGCCAGCTAGTGACTGGAGGTCCTCAGTCTCTACAGCTTGTCCCTGGTGCCACCAGAGTTCCAATCTCGCCTAAGAGTTGCGTTGTTCTCACAGCACCCCGTGGGAAACTGTGGACTCCTCTGAGGAAGGTTTGATGCCTATCTTTTTATGTCTTATAAAATATTAGAGATTTAATATAACATCCAGTAAATACATATGTGCTAATCTAAGTCATACGAGTGGTGTAAGAATTTTAAGAACTTGACTTTGAAAGGTGCTGTATCTAGATCCAATTCTGGCCTCGCCATCCGTTTCCTGGTGACTGTGGAAAGCTCGCTCCATCTCTCTAGATCTGCAGAAATGTGCACCTAAGAATGCTGCCTATTTCAAAAAGGTTGAATGGGAATCATCTGTAGCAATGTACGTTCATCACTTGATGTACGTTTCTGTCAGATAACAGGTGCCAAATAAATAGTATAATAATAATACCCCCCAAAGAAATCCCCTCACAGTGACCTTATCAGAAAGAGTTGAACTGCTCCAAAATGCTTGTGAAACTAAATCTTTATAAAAGCAGATATCTTCCCTTTCTTTAAGGAATCAGCTAAGTGTTCAACCTCCAAACTTGCAGCCAGCCACCCCAAATTACCACCACATCACCAGGGATCCAGTTATCAACAAGTCAGTTCCAACTCCTGGCAATTGCACATGCTTACGAGTAGAACTGTGCTTTACGGTTTTCATTCCTGTGACCAGTGGAAGCAGATAGCCAGGCCTTCAGAGGAGTCTCTGGGGGGATTTAACCCCCCCCTCCCAACATCTTGGTTAGTAGCCATGTATTTAATGGTTTAAAACACCCAGTGACTCCAAATAGATAGTAATTGTGCATTAATGGCAGTAGAAGTACAAGTAGTATCCGTAGCATATTCTTTGACTATGCTGAGTTATGAATGACATGAGGGTATTAAAGGGTGTGTAGAAAAATTCCATTCTCTTTTAATTCCACTTTTGAAACCCCTTCAAATCATGTAAAAATTGCTTCACTCGAACTGTCAATACAGAAGCCCTTTAATGCATGGTTAGAGCAGATGGATAACTCCTTATTAACAGTCAGTCAGTCAGTCAGTCAGGGAGTCAATAAATATTTATTGAGTACAATATAACTTCACTTCTGGGCAAAGTCAAGGGGTCTGTGCCCTACTTCTAGTGGTTTTATACTCTGTGACGCTTTATCCTGATGATTGGCACTAAGCCAGCTGTCTCTGCATCCAGTCACTAGAGCCCTCACGTTTCTCTGTCTCCAACGTTGATCTATTTGGTGTTATGCTGTCTTGACATACATGTGAGTCTGCCTTATCCACAGCTTCATGGCTGATAGCCTTTGGTCTGCAGGTCACATTAATGAACTTATTTAGAGTTCAAATCAGGTGTGAAAACTCTTGATCCAGTCATCTATGCCCATTGATTAAAAGAAAACTTAAAAAAATTTTTGTATTATCCCACTGGCGAAGTCTGTGGGCCTGCTAGCTGAATGTATCACAATTAATTCCAACATCCAAAATCCTGTTTATGAAAGCAATGCTACTTTCCAGACTTTTATCTTTGCAAAGTGTTTTAATAATAAACATACCACATTCTCAGTAATTTTTCTAAGGCAGTAGAATATAAATTATTAGCCTTGATCCATCCATCTACTTACTCATTTAATTAAATTAAGAATTGAGCTGAATTCCCTAGAAACACTCAGACCATGAAGAGCAAAAATGAATTGATCTCCCAGTCAGCTGATTTGATTTTGTGTACATTTTCCTTTGGTTTATACTTTTTGAGATCTTCATTGACGACGGTGTATATATTCACATACCAGATTGAATATTTTAATGATTTTAAATTTACTATTGGGTCTACCAACCAAACAGTAATTGGTGATTTGCACTCAAAATGATGGCCAGATTTGGCATCACTAAATTTTTTCATGAACATATTTTAATTGGCAGATGTTGCTATCTATTGTATTTTGATACAAAAATATCTTAAATATTAATAACAATTAGCTTTAATTTTTTCTTCCTTTAGGAAACTTACAAATGGCCATGCCATCCACCCAGTCACTGCCATGATTAAGCCCATTATTCTAGACACCATGCCAATCCATGTCACTGAGGGCTTTCCTCCTCTTCATGGCCCCACTTTACCTAGTACAGAGCTGGGCCCTCTGAACAACAGCTTGCCCAAAACAAACAAAAAGAAGTTTTGACATCCCTGCTACCAAGATATATTCTAGTCGTGCTTTCAAGGACAAAAGCCTTGTTCTTTTAGCACATTCAATATTCTTCATCAGCACCATTAATTCAAAGGCATCAATTCTTCAGTCTTGATTCATCATCCCACTTTGGGATGCATATGAGGAGATTGTAAATACCTTGGCTAAGGTAGGTACAATTTAACCCTAAATGGAACGTCTCATTTTTTGTCACTTTCAAAGTATTTTGTATTATATTTATTCAATGAATGGTATCATTTCATTTCTTGACCATGGCTTTCATAAGAATTCATTGTGTATACAAGTAAAACAAAATCCTTGTGGATATCACCATATTTTCCTTAATGATATTGTTTGGTCCAGGCATGAGGAATTTTGTTTTCTTTCTGTTTAAGTGCAATCCCTACTAAAGTCTGCAGTCTTTCATATTCATCAGTGATTCATATTTTGTCTCACTTTTAGCAAACAAAGTTGTATCTTGTACATATTGGTGGTTGTTAGTGAGTCTTCCAAAACTCATGGCAAGTACCTCGGTATCCAATCCAGGGTCTCAGACTATTTTGTGGTATAGCAATTGAATAAGAATTGGTATACAACCCGGGTGAAAGGATACAACCCTGATGCACACCATTCCTGGATGTAAAACATGCAGCAAATCTTTGTTGTGTTTGAATGATTATCTCTCAGACTATCTACAGGTTCCAGAATTCCTAGAAGAGGTATTGGATGGACAAAATAAAACATATATTCACAAAAATTAAATAATTAGTTAATTTTGTCAAGATTACAGATAAATCCTGCAAGTATATTTTGAAAATATGGCAGAAAATACTTCACTTGTTTGTATGTGTTTTTAGTATTCTTTTGTAACCCCTTATTTTTAGCTCATAAAAACAACTTATTTTTATTTTACCAACTATTTCTTCATTACTAGACTGGAGGTTTCTTGAAGAGCTTGTCTGTTTTCAATATTTAAAAATTTTACTTTAAAGCTGCTTACATTTTAAGTCAGTGTACATAAGCACTCCATAGATTTTCCTTTTAATTAATCTGCATGATAGACAAAAGCTAGTAATTTACTAATAACAAAATTCCATGGTAGTGTCTCAAGTTCATCAATATGACTTTGTCTTATCATCAAGCTGTGGACATTTCTGGATCCTTCTTTTACTACACTCGTTTTCTTTAGAGCTATACTTAGATTTATTGAAAGTGCATCCTTTAGAAATATGTTGGCATCTTTTCCTTTTAGTTTCATGGCCCGTCTCTCACTGCAGGTGCACTTTGGCAGTGAGGCTACGATAATCCCCGTCATTGTGGAACTTCAATTCCAGTCCTCATTGGTCCCGCTCTTTCTGCGAACGTGGGTCCTGAACTGACCCATTTCAATTAGTGGCATATCGATTCAGCATGAACCATTTAAAGCAAATTAATCTTATACTTAAATTTGCATTTACTTGATTATTTGAAACCAAATTAAAGTATAACATTAAAAGGCTTAAGTAGCTAATCAGTTATAATAATAAAATCATTCAATGGTAATAGGAATTAGAAGTCTTTAAATGTATCCTTTAAGCTGTTATTGTCTACCTTTGACAATCAGAAAAGATCATGAATTTTCTTCTCCAGTAGCAAGTATATTTTGTTTCTGCTTGTTGATCTTATTTGAATTGCTAGTTGGGTGGAGACTGTGTTAGTCTGGTTAGACCAGAGAAACAAATTCTTAGACATTCATATGTGTATAAGAAAGAGGTTTATATGCAAGAACAATGGAATATTGAGAAAACACCCCAGCCATGTCCAGTTCAAGTCCATATGTCTGATATAAGCCCATATGTCTGATACTAGCCCATATGTCTGATATAAATTAGCCCATATGTCTGATATAAATGTATAAATTCCTCTTCAAACTCATGAAACATATGCAAGGATGCTTAATGCAGGAAGTTCACAGGCCAGTGGGTGGGAAGTCATGTAGATAGATCCAGTGGCATTGTAAGCATCTCAGCACTGGCATGGGTCTCCTTGTGGCTCCTCCATCTCAGGGCACTAGTGTAGTTCCATGTGTTATGTCAGCTGCAATGCCTCCCAGGGAGTCAGCGTGTGTCCCACCTCCAGAGAGCTATTTATCTTCTTAGTATCTTCAAATGAGGTCATAAAGCTGGGACCTGATTGACAGGCTAAACCCTGCCCCTTCACTCTTAATACTCAAATTGACAACAGATTATTTAACTTCCACAGAGACTTTGGAAGTAACATGCTTAGTGTACTCTCTTGGAAAACAACTCAGAGTTATTTCTCTTCTATTTGTTTAATCAGTTCCCTGGAGTGCATTTAGACCCCTGAGATGATACTAAAACATATAACCATAGCTTCTATTCAGTGATATTGATGCTTTAATTTTAATTAGGTAAATATTTTATGTTTTAATACTACCTCTTTGAATCACCAAAATAGTTACTATGAGCAACAGTAGGGTACACAAATAAAGCAATTAGCTTGCCTGTTATTTTGTAGCTCAGACATGGAATGTTCAAGCTCAGGATTTTGGAGCTATGGTTGAAAGATGAATACAATTGGAAACTGTCAGTGATTGTGCAGAAAGTCATTTTGATCACCATGAGTGAATGTAGACCTGAGATAGCACAAGATGGTAGTTTGGGACTCAGCAACACACTTGTCATCAACAGGCTCAAGAACAAGGACAAGGCATTGAGTGAGTAATAAGATTTGGAAGGTAATAAAAGTATTGAAATAGTTCAAACAAAATTTAAACCCTCCTTGCTAGAGGCTAAGGTGTTCATACATTTACTAAGTCAAAAGCCTGCTCAAAATGAGCCTGAGAAAAAAATATTTGACTGTCATATGTAAGAAGATTAGTGTATATTTGGTATATTTTAATAGAAGATACTAACAAATTAACTTGTCAGACGTAAGCTGGCATTAATGAAGCTCTTTAAGAACCTGTAAGCTCGCAAACTTAATTTTCCGAGAGTAAGCACTGTTGGAAAACTTCAAGAATCCTCAATCGAGGAAGCACATGAGAATGTCTTGGCATAGATTTTTAGGAATGTTTCTAACATTTACCTTCTCCTTTAGTTGTTTTGTTTTTTTTTTCCTTTCAAATGTTTCTTTATAACCTCAAATTTGTAAAAGACAAGATGCTGACTAAAGCATCCTTAAAAAAGCCCTCCTAGAAAAATAAATTTACTCTGTTAATTTAGAGTTGATTCTAGTATTGAAAGATGCTTGAATACAAGTTCCATATAATGTCAACGGACTCCTCAAATTCCAACTCACTGTCCGCAAGTCGTTCGGCTCATATGACAGCATATGTGGGTTTCCAAGACTGCACCTCTTTACCAGAATAGAAAGCCTCCTTTTTTCTCTCCCAAAATGGACGAGCTTGCTCTAGTTTGGACTAAGATTTATGTAATAGTTAGATTTTATGCCAACTTCGGTGGTCTAGGATTCTCCCATGATATGATCTATCATAGAATGCTCAGCTTCATGATGGAATCTTCTGTGAAGCAGCAAAGCAATTTTGGAGGGAACAGACCTCCTTAATCCATTCTAAGTTTTGATATGATTTGGGGAGTTTTCATTCAAGGTATGGTCTACTGTCAGTATAAACTGATAATGTGTGGAAGCTAGTTTGGATCCAACATCTGGTTCATCAACTCTTGTTATCTCGCCTGCCTTCAGCTTTATTCTGATCCAAGGACTTTAACTGGACTGAACTCCACTTCAACAATGGTGTGAGTCATTTCTTTCTTTTTAAAACAGTTTTATTGACATAATTTGTATGTCATATAATTCAATAATTGAATCATATTTAAAAGAATTTTGCAATCATCCCTACAATCAATTTTAGATTTTATTCTTTCCTCTGCTTACATTTTATTAACTCCCCATTTCCCCTAACCTCCCATGTAATCCCCCTAAGGAACTATTAATCTAATTACTCTATAGATTCATCTATCTAGTCAGATACAGAAAATCATGCACAACAAAAAGTAAAATATATATATATATATATATATATATATATATATATATATATCTGAGAAAAACCTTATCGAAAAAGAAAGCAGCCCATATTAAAAACTAGAACAAATTGAAAATGGGTCAAAGGGAGATCAAATGACAAAGTGTTCAATTTTAACATCACTATGTCTGGAAAAATCCATCAATCTGATAGCAAGATTATTTGTATACCTATTGAATGGTCAGAGGGAATTCATAGGACCCAAATGGGTATCATGCTGATGGATCTTGAATTGTCAGTGTCTCCATAGCCTTCTTCAAACTGGGTGATCAGATATAAATGTCTTCTTATGTGTTGAATTCCTAACTGAGGGCAACAGTTAGAATCAACCAGGTGCTCTATGGGAGAAAGATGAGATTTTCTACCCCTATAAAGAGTTACATCTCAGAAACTCACAGGGGTGGTTCTACCCTGTTCTGTGGGGTCCTTATGAGTAAGAATTGACTCAAAGGCAATGAGGTTGGTTTGGGTTTGACATGCTCTTATATTTTATTATCTAATTTTTTGGATCACACAGGTTAGTATTCTTCTTCTGTGTAGATTAGCTATCACCTTATTAGGTATCATCTTAGAGGCTGATTGTGTTAAGACAAGACTTTAAGACCCAGACACTATTCTTTTTGATAGCTGGAGTCATTTCTTGTTATAAGTCTTTCCATATACATACAAGAGGCACTCTTTTGCTTTTCCAGAGGACCCAGGCTAACATAGTCCACTAGAAAGATACTTTCCTTTTAAGAATATTTGAGAATCTGGGAGAAGTTTAGGGGAATTATAATTGTAATGGTCTGTGGAACTACCTGAGTTTAGAAGTCTAGAAACAGCAGATTTGACAGTAGCGAAGTTAACTTGTCCACTTCCTAAAGAGATTACTTTTCTTTTCAGCATATTATAAAAGTAGGACTATCACTTTGAATTATGGAGAGAGAGAGTGAGAGAGAGTATCAACTGGCAACCTTTGTCAAAGGCAGAGCTTTACAACCATTAACATGCATGCTAATCATCTTGTAAAACTATAGATTCTGGTTTAGTAGGTCATTTTGGTCAGGTTCAGCAGAAGATGGTGGCCCCAGATATCTAATGGATTTTCTGGGAATAGAATCTTTAGATCCAACGTGATAATATGACGTTTATATAGAATATGATAATCAAAAGACCGAATTTTTCATACTGTGTCACATGAACATTCAACCTATTTGCAACATCATAGGCTTCAAGCCCAACCAATGCATCTAGAAGTGCATTCTAGTCAGCAAATGGGCTAGGTCGGAGCATATACACTGGTACAGATAAGAGCTCACAATGCATGAAATCCACATCAGATCAACCTTTCAGGAACAGAAATAGTAGTAGCAATACCAGGAAAATAGGGGGGATGTGGGGAGAGCAGGGGGGAAGACACTGTGAGGGAAGGGATAAAGAGGTTGCTGTAAAATACGAAAATAATAATTTATAATTTATTAAGGGGTTTCAGGAATGGGGGTGAGGGAGGGGAAAAACAGTTGCTGGTACCAAGGGCTAATAGAAAGTAAATATTTAGAAAATAATGATGGTAGCAAATGCACAAATATACTTGATACAGTTGATGTATAGATTGTTATAAGAGCTGTACGAACCCCCAATAAAATGATTTTTAAATGGAATTCATTCTTTGAGACTGACTATAAGTTATTATCACATATTTAGCCAGTTCATCATCAAGGGACATTTAAATTATTTAAATGGAGTGAAGTCCCACACTGAAATATAGAGTTTCCATGAGTTAGAATCTACTTGTTGGCATGAGATTTGTTTTGTTTATCTTTTTCCATATTAGGCAGTGTTTCAATAAATATTTCTATACTGCCTTTTGAAGAGCTTACTAGTATCATAGGCACCCTGGTGGCATAGCGGTCTACTAAAGAAGCTCCTAACCTCAAGGTAAACAATTAAAAACCACTAACAATTCCATGGGAGAAAGAAGAGACTTACAGTCTTAGAAAGCCACAGAGCCACTTCCACTCTGTCCTATGAGGCCACTCTGAACTGGACTTAGCTCAATGCAGTGAGAGGGGAGCTTGTATCATGGTAGGGGCATGATTTCCAAAACCTGAATCTGAGTATAAGAACCGTTTTCATCATAGAATTTGCACCATTATACCTATTTAAGGAGCCTTGTGGCATAGTGGCTTATGTGTTGAGCTTCTGTCTATGGCATTAACAGTTCAAAACTACTAGTTGATCCATGGAGGAAAGATAAAGATTTATCTTCCCATACGGCCTTGAAGGCCTGACAGGCAGTACTACTCTACCCTGTAGGGTCATTAGAGATTCAAACCTACATTATGGCAGCGAGTTTTAGATGCTTTCAGCCATGTTTAAGAGTGCCACTACTCCTTATCATGCCCAAGCAGTGTAACATCAAATTTCTTAATAACATATATGAAAATTATATCTTATATGATACTTATATGTATTACATAAATTTTATGATGACAATGTTTGGCTATTTTTTTCTGTTTAAAAGCTATTAGAAATTCTAATTTTATTGTCGGGCAATTTTGAAGTTTTATAATATGTAACACCTTTGTCATGAGTTAGAATGTCAGTGCTTAAGAAAGATGTTAAAGACTGGGTAGGAATCCAGGTCGGGAAAATTTTATTTGTCTCATAACCCTAGGAAGTAAAGGACCTTTATAATATCATCTTAGTTTTATGGAAGAGGAACCAAGAGTCCAGAGAAGAATTAAGAAAATACCATATATTCATTAACTGCGTTAGATATTCCAAACATCTTTGCAAGTTTATACCTTATTATCTCCTAGATGGGGAATTTGCTTTTCAAGTTTTCTAAAATGGCTACTTAACTTATTCATGGGAAATTTATACGTGTTTGATGGAAAATGTACCTTGCTGCCTTCAGGAACCAGTTTTATCTTCTTCCCATCCTCTGAATACTAACTGCATACAATGAACTAAGATTAGCTTCAGGATTAAATTTAGAGCTTCTGTGAATGCTGAGATTGATGCCCTCCCAAAATAAATAAATAAAACAAAAATCAAATGTATGAAACTTTACATGTAAGCCATGCTATTTACATATGTCAGAACGTCCACATATTTCATTTATCTATATGCTTGGTACATATGGAAGGTCCGTATGTGAAATCCTTAACATGAGTGATATTTGGGAAGACAACTTGCTGGCCACTGAGAGTTGTCTTTGTTAAAGTTGCTGTACATTTTACTGTTATATAATGCACTTGTATTATTTATTTAAAAATAATTAATATTAAATAACTTAAGGAAAAAATAAAACATTAATGAAAATCAAGTTGCATGTGACAAATGCACACTAAAGGCAGAGCTAGCTATAGGACTGTTTGAAAAGGGGATTTTCTGACTCTATCAATAGGGTTTTGTGGTTTTTTTCATGACATTACAGTCACATTAAAAAAAATCTTCAGGGAGTGCAAAAGTGAGTTAAGCAATGGAATTTTAAATTAAGGCAAACATTTTTCACATTTTATATAAATGTAGAAAAAATAGATTTTATTATGTTCTTCCAGTAGATAGCCAAAAGAATCACAAAGCCATGTACATCCAGAACTTATTGATTTGTCCAATAGAAACTTCACATCATGCACAATGTACATTGATTTTTCAGAAGAATGCCCCGAATCCATCTGTGCATTGTACCTTGCTGCCGAGTCTGCAGACTTCTTACTCATATGAGCACATCGTTTGGAAGAAAGCTCCACTGAGGGTCAATTAGATTGTAGTTTGGGTTAAAATTGAACGATCATGAATCCATATTACAAGATGTTAACAAGCATTAAGCTGAAGCCATAAACTGACATTTTACAAGCTGAATGATCACGAATATGAATCACAGAGTCAGTGTCCATCTTTAATGCACTGAAAGAAGCTTACATTTCTCTTTCTTAAGCAGTATCCAGGATGTCCTCTCAATCAAAAACATTTTAACCCACAGGGAGGTCAATAGAGTCTCCAGTCAGTCTTCTGTTCTGCACACGTGGAGCAGTTTTCAAGATTCAAAAGGTGCATAGGAAACAGAACCTGTCGATTTTGAGTAGGGACAACTGAAACAATTTGTTCCTTTTTTTGGTTGGTTTGTTTTCTATGTAGTTTAAGTGAATTCACATCTTTAAGGTATTTTCCTAGCAGTTTCTGATAAGTGGCCACACCAAATACCGGTAATCATGAAGCCTATCTGGTGATTTCTATTACATTCCAGGATAACAATCATAATTTAGAATTATGAATATTTTAACTATTTTAGATAATGTTTTGAGCTATACTAACAAAGAATCTTTGTCTTTCATCATTTCTAGGTCTTAATTTCCTCATCCAAGTGGGTGGATGGCTATTTTGAAGAGGGTGAAGGAGGACAACAACAGTTTAATGAGGGAAAGCTGCCATCTCTTCCCTTTCTGGCAGGATAAATAAACTCAGGCAGACAGGTTATTGGGGCAGGGGTGGGTGTCCCTGGGAGTTGAGATTGACTGGACACACAACAACAACAAATATAATCCAAGAAAGAAAAGGATGAAAGCCACTGAACTGTAAAGATAAAACAGGTTGGAATGACAAGGGGTTTGTGATAGATAGATAGATAGATAGATAGATAGATAGATAGATAGATAGATAGATAGATAGATATACAAACCATTTTGATTTTTTAATTTAATATCCTAAATATGCAAAGTTCACCTTTACAAGTTCTCAAACATAAGTACATTTTTTACAGTGCTTGTAAATTTCTCTGATCTCTGCTCCTTTCTCTTTTCTTTTATTTCTTATAAGATAAAATTAGTTTCAGGCACACCCTAGGGAAACTCCCCTTACAACAGAGCAAAGCTGTGGTAGATATTGTAGACACTGTGTTCTCCTAAAGATTTACAGCCACAGAAACCGTATCTAGAGTAACAATGACTCAGCATCAATTTGATGGCAGAAAGTGTGGGTTTGAGGGTAATCTGATTGGCTTATCACATCAGATTATATATGGGGTATTCTCACACAATTGCCAAAATATTGAGAATCACAGTCCAACCAAGTTGGTACATATTTGAAGGAGATTTATTTTAATATGTGACAGCAATAAAACCCAAGATGTATTTTTAAAAATACAAAACAAAACCGTAAATGAACTGAATTGATGACAAGTGAACTGTTGAGCTTTAGCTCAGATCCAAATTCATTGCAATATTGTCCATTTTAAAAGTCTAAAGCAAAACCAAACCAGTGGCCAATGAATTGGCTCTGACTCCAGGAGACACCATGCCTTTCCGTGTAGGACTCTCCACCGTGGGGTTTTCATTCAGGACCAGGTTGTGGGGTCAATCTTCTGTGGGGCCTCTGAATGTGTTTGAAGCATCAGCGTTTAGATTGGTAGATAGCCTCATGGTTTGTACACTCAAAATATCAAAATTCATCCTCATTGCATCGAGTGTTTTCTGAAACCTAGGGTAGGGTTTGTCTGATCCCTTGGATTTCAAAGACTTCAATTCTTTGTTGGAATAAAAAACCTTGCCTGTTCCCCTTGTATCATTCAGGGAAATGTAAATAGGTCCAGAAAATGGAAATTAGGTGTTGCCTAATTTATACGGAAATTGTGTAGCACAAATAATAAAACCAGAACCCCTTATCATGCAACCAGGAACACCCTTAAGTTTTCTATTGCAAACCAGCTAGTCAATTTGGAAAGAAAAGCAAACAAACAGACACAAACTAAAAGCAAATCTACTTGATTAATTGCTGAGGGTACTGAGTGTCATTCCTATAAATTGATGTGAATGAATACAACTAATTAAAATCCTTCTTATCTGCTTTGAGGATTCGTTTAAACATCACGTGTTAATTAACTTCTATGTACTAGACACAGTGCAGATAAAACAGAGATAAATAGGACATGTTCTCTTCTTGGGAGCAAGATAGGTATAGAAACATGTGTAGATCGAAGCGTGTAAAGACGGCACGGAGACAGAGTCTGACCTCCTCTGACTTCGCAAGGAGTGAGGACAATTCAACTCAACATCAGCCGAAGGCCAACTCCAATGAGGCAGAGGTCAGACACGCCTCCCCCTTTCTCCTCCCCTACCAGTTCCCATACCCATTCTCTTCCCATAGCACTCCACTGCTCTGCATGGTTTGACAATCAGTTCCAGTGGCCATATAGAACTCACAGACAATATTTACGATTAGGGAATTTCTGAGGGAAATTAACAAGTAGCAAATGAGGATCAGAAATGTTTAGAATACAGTTCTGGTCAGAACTGTTTATTTTCAGACATGTCCAAAGGAATTCCTCCCTGTGGTCTTTGGCCTTTTCTGGTGCATGGCTTTTTGGTGTTGGCTCTGCTCAGGTAATCTTACAAAGTCCTTTTAGTGTTGCCAATAATTGCCCAAAGGGCAAGCCATTCTGTCATTAGCCTCAGCCTGAAGGTGCTTGGTTCTAGTGCTGTGGTCAGCAAAACTAGCTCCTCAGATTAAGCACCTGGAGATCCGGCATTTCACAAGCCGGTCTCCTGCTCAATTCTGTTAGCCTTCTTATTCCACGGACTGGGAAGCCCCCCACTCTGTCTTGTGCTCTGAGTTCTGCTGCTTCTCCACTGTTGCTATTCGAACTTTATCACTCCACTCTTATCAGAGCCCTTTAGCACCTAAATCAAAAGGCTTCGCTAAACAGAGATCTCAGAGTTCAAAGAAAGCACTCTGCTCCTGGCTCACCTTTATTGATAATAATGAGACACTCTGGTTCCTGCTTCTGATATGATTCTCTTACATGCAGCAGGATGGAAAACGGACCCATCAGCACATTAGAGTTCCATACATCCAATTGAATGCGGCCACCTAGTGGGTTAGTGGGAGTTACAAAGACTAGGCTAGAAGAGCCATATCAAATAGTCCCCTGCCCCACACGAGGTACCTATTATGGATCGTGTAAACCACTGGGAGTTATATATTTCCCCAAAGAACTGCCATACTATTTTAAAATATGACAAAAATCATTTGACTACATTGACACGGAGCAAAGGGAAATTGGATGAAATGCTAAAAGTTATTTGGAAGAGAGAGGGAGTCAGAGAAAACACTACTTGAAAATAATTCAAAAGTCTTTTACAACAATATATGCATCTTTCACATGTATTCAAACACACTTAGTGTTTGGCTTTCCAGGGGGGGAAATTGTTGAAGAAAATCCAGCATTTATAGATTATTCTCCCCTGAGCTTTTGGGAAATTAAAATGCACCAGTCCACATTCTCTGTATTTACGGAGTGTGTATGTATGTGTGTATGTGTGTGTGTGTGTGTGTATGCGTGTGTTAGGTACAAGGAGTACCCCGTGCATGAAAGGTTGGAGAGTGAAGTGTAACCCAGCAGCACTGTGGAGGAAAGATCCAATAGTCTTCTTCCTCAAAACCAACCATTGAACCCCCTACCCAGGCGAGGGCTGCTCTGAAGCATGTGGTGTCTTCATAAATCAGAATGGACTCCACAGCAGCTGAGGGTGGGGCTTGGGCCCAGAGCACCCGGGCTTTTCCAGCATTCCAACCTGGAGCGATGGGAGGCCCCTGATTCAGGGGAAGTGTACTGGCAGGCTTCAGGCTGTGGAGCGTCAGAATCTTGCAGTTTGTCAGGTAGAAGTGTTCATCATTCAGGACAACAATAGGAAAGGAAGAAATGACACTATTCTTAAAGTGGTAGAAACCACTTTGGATATTCCCAGGATGATTGAAAGGATTTTAGAAGGTAGAGGACCTGCAATGGCAGATAGGGAGGTGATTCACAGCACGGCTATTTACTTAAGTCAAAATGATTTCTATTTATATCCCATAAGTATTCTGATGAGGGGATCATGGGTTTTGCAGAGCAGATATGTAGTAATATAATCAGATAAATACGAGTGTAGTACACACAGTAGTAGAAATATATACATGGTAGAAAATGTTAATGTACCCACACAGCGGACCTAGGATTGGCCATGACGGCACGTCCACTTTTGTCTTATAATAACTACTTCTTGCAAGTTGTGCAAATACTAGTATCTGAAAGGAGACCTATCTATCCAGCTGCAAACGAATAAGAGAAAATTAAAATTTTATAAAAGCATGTGGCCCGTGCCAAGTCATAATGCTTTCACCTGTTATAAAAGGTCTATTAATATGGATGAGTTAAAATCATCAAGTTAATCGGTTTGATACATGATGAAAATCCATCAGAGCAGAAAAGAGAGCTGAAATCTACACTTTCATAAGCCAAGGAACAATTACATCCTCACAAGAACAATGTCCAAGGGAATTTCATGACTGCACACAAGTGAAGGGGAGAAGACACAGTGAGATCACTCAGTGAATTCCCTGCCTGGGAGACACCTCTTCTGGTAATGAAGGTAGGGCTCTGTATACACTGCCTTCTCCACAGCGTGCCTATTGTGAAAGGGACAAAGGCTCTTGCTTCTCACATTCCAAATACCTTTCCAGGGTGCATATATTGCTAACAGAAGAGTAATTTCGCTACTAGTTGCTTTACAGGATTTGTGTGCACTGAGTTAGAATATTGTCTTTTAAAGTGTTTGTTATGACCCATTAGTGAATTTTGAAGTCAATTTGGCATTGTAATCTGTTTATAATAGGCTTGACAAAAAGAGATTGGGGGTTACTCGCTGGTATAAATTGTTAACATGCTCAGCTGTTAACAAATGATTGGAGTCCCCCAAACCTTTCCAAAGAAAAATTACTTCTTAAAAATCAGTCATTAAAAACCCAATAGAGCACAGTTCTGCTCTGGCACATGTGGGGCTGCTATAAATCCAATTCAAATGGACTAGTTTGGTTTAGTTTTCATGATTCAGGAAGGGGGTGGCAGGGGAGGAAGTTTAGCATCAGCTAGAATCTCTACCTGTGTCTTCAATAACTAGCATCCTTTGTCATTTTCAGTGGATTCAGTGAGGAACTAAAATAATCACCAAACCAATTGAACAAAGCACATCATATTTCCTTTATGAGATCCCAGAGCAACAGAGATGACAGTGACATTGACGTTATTCAATGGCTACCAAACTGAAAGTCAAAATATCCCCTTCAACTGGAAACCTCTCCCCTATTTCCAGATTGCAAAACAGGAACTCTGAAATATTTCTATTAGGAACTATCGAGAGGCTCGGTAGTGTATGAATCACAAGCTCACCAAAGAAAAGCAAACAGAGCTATTTGGCTAATGAGAACTTTTAAAAAATGATAGTGAAAAATGAACATGAAGCTTAAAAGCATGAAAAGAGAACTTCATTTTTCTTATTAATACAGACATTGAGATATCATATTTTTTCATAGTCTTACATGAGGATTAAACTCTTCCATTAGTGAATGAGATTAGCTCTTTTATATGAACCCACAGATGTCATTGCCATAAAATTTGTAATTAGAGACGCAGCATCTTTTCATTGTATTTGTGAGTATCTTTCTCTCTCAACCAGCTGCTACTAAATGAGAAGAAGATCAGAAAAGAGGGAACGTGGCCCACGGAATGCGATGGCCGCAGTTAATAGGGGCCAGGGTCACTTTTGACTCAGTGACCCCATGTGACAGCAACCAATCACTTAAATAGGTAACAACCAAGCCATTGCAAGGGGAAGGAAGGCAAGGCGGAGTGGGGTGGGGTGGGGAAGGGGGAGAAGAGAAGGAAGTAAGGCGAGGAGACAGGAAGAGGAGCGGATCGGGAGGATTTAAAAAGAATCTCAAACACAAAACTTAAAAACAACATTTATTGAACAGCTAAGAAGCTTCCACACGATATTAGGATTTATTTCCCTCTCCTTGTTCTTCCTTTTTCCTCGAGTGATAACCCAGAAAGCTGATGCAGTCCCATATCTGACACACAAAAACAGAACAGCCTGTGGGAAGCAAGAGGGTACCTCTTGATCATGTCTGTGAAGGAAAATAAATAAATAAATAAAATAACTGTCATTGGCTTGGTTGCATGCGCTCTGAGGGCTTAGGTTTCATTATGCATGGAATGGGGAAATCGGCATGAATCCTTGTAAAGGCTGCTTTCAGCCGGATTCAGGTTATTTAAAAGTAATTTTTACTCTTTCTCTTTTTGAAAGATAATTTTCACAAGAAAGTAGAAATCTCCTATGAGCCACTCAGCCTCTAGCTGCGTGCTCTAGTGGTTCTATAGCTCGGTCTATTCCCACCCCTTGTTCTCCATGTTTTTAAAGAGAATGCTGCAGTAGGCTGCTTTCAGAAACCAGAATCACTGCAATTGAGGCCACTCTGACTCCCAGCGACCCTGGACAAATGAGTAGAGTTTCCCCGGGGTTTGCCATGTCTGTCACTCTGGGAGTAGAAAATCTCCTCTTTCTCTGGGGAGCAGCTGGTGATGAATGCTGGCCCCGCAGTTCACAGCCCTTGGCATAACCTCTGTACCACCAGGCTCTTCAGCCGTTCTTCATTCTTCTTCGCTGCTCACTGATTCAACAACCACACCCCTTGCCCTTTGCCGGAGACCCTCATGGTATGTATGAAACTTTTTATCACTGGCAACTCTTTTCCTCACCTGGTCAGAAAAACAAACAAATCTGTCTTGGAAGAAGCAAAGATCCTTAGAAATGAGGATGGTGAGACTTCATCGCATTTCATTTGGATATATTCTCTGGAGAGATCAGTCCGGGGGGAAGGTCATTGCCCTTGGCCAAATAGAAGGTCATTGAAGGGAAACTGTAAAGGACATGGACTGAGACTGTAGCTGCACCAATGGGCTCAAGCATAACAACATGACATCTGAGGCGATGGCACAGGGCCAAGCAGCATTCATTCCATGAATCAGAGCTGCCAGTGACACCTGACAACCATAGAGTTTGGTTCGCCTATGTTCTGAGAGTTGATGGGCATGTAGACTACTTCAGGGCCAGAGAACTCAAGAACAATATTTTCCAGTGCATGGTGGGAATGTGGTGATGGTTTGTGGGGTGGGCGTGCTGAGGTGCTCTAATAAGATCAGAGAAAGGCAGGGTCGATTTGGGAACAGTGAAGTAGACACACGTGCTTTCTTTCGAACTTCCACTTGTGGTCGCTCTATAGTCAGCATGGTCTCCTGAAGAGCTGCAGTCTCCCGCGAGTAAAGCTCATATGTATCTTAGACGAGGAAAACCTACTTAGGACCAGAGCTTAAGGCAATACTATACCAACAAAAATATTGTCCTCCCCACTGAGAAGTCTGGGATCATTAGTAAAACCCAACTGTGCTCCCCTGCACATCTGTCATCAAGAGTCACTGATGAGAGAGGTTCTAAGACGGTCTTCCAGTCATGTTTGAAAGGGTCCAAAGGCGCCACCTCCATTTTTTCAGTAAGAAGTACCTGTCTGTCGGTGCTTACTTTCTCAACAAACAGGACTGGAAGATGCTCTTGGAGGAAATAACTACAGTGGGTCCTTTCCCCAACTAGGTCTCACTATAAATGCACTGTCAGTTGATTCTGACCCATAGTGACCCAACAGGACAAGAGAGAACTACTCTTGTGGATCTGAGGATGCACACCTGCAGAGAAGTCATCAGCTTCATCTCTCACTACAGGCTCTTCTTTCCAAGCAGTAACATTTTGGTGAGCAGCCCAACACGTGTCACCTCTGAGTCACCAGGGTGCCTTTCCCCAACGAGAACTGCCGACTGGTGCCAAATATCTTCATCTTTCTTCGATGAACTTCAGGGCTTTCATCAAATTTTGGCTCCAGTTGAGGGATTTCATTAAACTTTGGCTCCAGTGTATAAAAATAAGGATACCAGTCAGCGTGCAGTGTAGCAACAATGAAATACACAACTTTTTAATGCTTCCTCCCCACCCCCCACCCCACGATCATGATCCCAATTCTACCTAACAAATCCGGCTAGACCAGAGAATGTAAGCTGGTACAGATAGGAACTGTAAACACAGGGAATCCAGGGAGGATGAACCCCTCAGGACCAGTGGTGAGAGTGGCGATACCGGGAGTGGGGAGGGAGGGTGGGGAAGAAAGGGGGAACTGATTACAAGTATCTACATATAACTTCCTCCCTGGGGGATGAACAACAGAAAAGTGGGTGAAGAGAGATGTCAGGCAGTGTAAGACATGACAAAATAATAATAATTTATAAATCTCAAAGGTTCATAAGGGAGGGAGGAGTGGGGAGAGAGGGGGGAAAATGAGGAGCTGATACCAAGGGCTTAAGTGGAGAGCAAATGTTTTGAGAATGATGAGGGCAACAAATGTACAAATGTGCTGGGCACAATTGATGTATGTATGGATTGTGATAAGAATTGTATGAACCCCCTATAAAATGATTTAAAAAATAAGGATATTATTAATACATGACAGTTGATAAGCATTTTATAAGTTAATAACACGAGCACTCTCTAGTAGGTACAATTTTACTTCAGGTATATGATTGGGAACAGATATTAGTAACCAATTAATTAAATAATAATTAAAGGATTTGAATATTACTCAAATAAAGTTCTGTATGATTTACCAAAAGGATACAAACATGGAGGATAAAATTAATTGACAAGCTTACACAACTAGTGCAAATTCAGCCTGCTCCAGCAACCTAGTCTCTCAAATATAAATCCAGTATTATTTCCATTGTTTATATTAGTGATGTTCTTAGTTCTGATTGAGTGACCCTGAATTTGTGCCACCCTCTGCACATGGGAAAGAAATGAGCTATCTCTAAGACTTTCCTTAGTTGATTTTTAAAAGAGATTGCGAAGCTTTTTTTTTCTAGCTCATGTTAGTTTGATAACTCGACTAAAATCAACTCAGCATCACAGCGAAACTCAAGCGTCTCCTGACCTCATGGCTGCACAGAAGCTCCATCGGCTGAGAATCAAGCCCTGCAGGAAGAGCAAGAAGTCTATCATCTTTGATTTCTTGGTTGGAAATCAGTCTCAGTCATTTACCACATCTGATGGAGAATGGAAATAGAAATGGATGGGTCTAAAGGGCACTCAGGATACCAGGGCAGAAGAATGAATAGAGCTGGCCTAGGATGATTTTAATGGCTTGTTCTTTTCCTGATAACCTATTTCTTCTCCAACTCCTTCTCAAAGAGTCTGGATTTCATGCATTTCATGTTCAGCAAAAAAAAAAAAAAGAGACTGAATTTGAATCATCTGATACAAGTCAGATTCTCTGATATAATATTGAACAGGTGTACTCGTTAGAATTCATTTCAGGTCAAGTGACAGACAGACCAGTATAGCAATGCCTTGGGCATCATAAAAGTGTATGTGATCATCAATACTCTTACACGAATATAGAATCATCATTATGTGTCTCTTTTTCCCCTTCTGCAGTATCAGCTCCCTTCCTGGTGACATTTATAGCTCTCTGATGATTCAAACATATCTTAGAATATTATCTCACTGCTCCAATTATTTTCAGCATTTGGTTTTTCAATTTTATTAAAATAGTCTCACTTTCTCAAGGTTAGATTTACCCCAATTGGGAATGGAAACGCGATGCAAACTCTTTTTTTTAAGTCATTTTATTGGTCTTACAAATCGCATAGCAGTCCATTCAATTGTTTTAAGCACACTTGCACATAGGTTGCCATCAACATTTCCAAAACACTTACTTTCTACTTAAGACCTTGATATCAGGTCCTTGTTTCTCCCCACCTTCCCACCTTCGAGAATCCTTGATCAATTATATATTATTGTTGTTATTTCATATCTTACACTGTCCCTTGTCTCCTTTCACACACATTTCTGTTATTCATCCCCTAGGGGGGTAGACTACATATTCAACCTAGTGATGGTTTCCCCCTTTTGTCCCCTTTCCCCCAGCCTGTCCCCAACACCCCCCTACCCTTATGATACCACTACTCCCACTACTGTTCCTGAGGGTTTTATCTGTCCTGAATTCCATGTGTTGAAACTTATCTCTACCAATGTGTGTACTGTGGTCCAGCTGGATTTGTAAGGTAGATATTGGTCATGATAGGGGGTAGGGGTCCAGGGGAGGAAACAATCAGGAACTAGAGGAATGTTGTGTGTTTCAGTGGTGCTATATATTGCACCCTGGTTGAATCATCTCTTTCTGGTACTCCTTCTGTGGGGGGGTGTCCAATTGTCTACAGATGGGCTTTGGGTCTCCACTCCAACCCCCCTCTTTCACATCAATAGAATTGTTTGTTTTGGATCTTTTCATACCTGATACTTGATCCCATTCACACCTCATGATCATACATGCTGGTGTGCTTCTTCCATGTGGACTTATTTGCTTCCCTCCTTGATGGCTGCTATATCTTTTGTTAGCCAGGCACCATCCACTTTCTTCACCATATTTGCTAATGCACCCATTTTGCATTCAGTGATCATGTCAGGAAGGTGAGTATCAATGAATGCCAGGTTATTAGAACAGAGTGTTCTTGTGTTTAGGGTGGCCATGAGCAGAGGCTCAAAGTCTGTCCATTAACTTAATGTTTAGCATATATGTATGCCTCTATACCTTTCATTATATATGAAAATATTTGCATATATACATGCCCATAGCTATACTTCTATAAATAGTTTTTGTCACCTACTTCCTTCCTCTATTTACTTTCACCCTCCTCCTGTCATTTGACTCTCAGTAATCCTCTTGGATACATTGCACTTGATCAAACTCGCCAGGCATTATACCCCCCCCCTCCCTATCAATTTAGATCTCTTGTTGTTCCCTTCTCCCTGAAGTTTTTTGGCTCCCCACTCTCCCTCCTGACCCCCACTCTCCCATGCCCCCCCCCCAATGGACTGACAATCCTGCTGTTTTCTCCTCAGGGTTGTTTTTCCTGCCTATCTTATATAGATAGACATAGGGAGAAAGAAAGAAAAAAAATAGGTAGAGAGTTCCAGGTCTGTCTTCTGACCCTTCTGAGTGTTTTCCAAACTGGTCTGATAAGGTTCTGAGCCCTGCCTCCTGAATCCGAAGTCTATTTTGAGGATTCCTTGGGGACTTTGTTACTTTGCTTCTCTTGTGCTCCCTTCCACTTTCACCCCACTGTGCGTGAGGCAGACTGGGCACACTTTCTGCACAGTGTCTCCAGTGCTGTCCCCAGTAGTGCTATGGGTCAGTGAGGGAATGTCATTTCTCCTGGTGGGACCTACCCTATGGTCTAATGCAAACTTTTGTAATAAATATAATACCAAACTTAAAGCGAACTAGTTGATTCCCATTCATAGCCTTACTTTATAGGGCTATAGCTTGGTGCAGAGGTGCAGAGGCAGACGGTTTCATATGTGTTCCAGGGAGCAGTTGTCGGGTTTGGAGTAGTCACCTTGCAGATAGTAGACCAGGCTTACCCAGCAGAGGATGAGAGAGAAGGAGGAATGGATGGATGAAAGAAAGGGACCAAAGAGGAAAAGAAACACAGACATGCCTTTAAACCTCATACCATTTCCAGAGTGTTTGCAAAACACTTTTCAAACATATTTCAAAGGCACACACATTTTAATACTAATGTGGGATAACTATACAGCATAATCTGAGAAGTTTCTAGAAAACCAAGTCCCACCATATTTCTAAAATGAACCCCCAATGCAGCCTGATATATGAATCTAGTGTATCAAACTGAATTCATGGATCTACCATGAGTGTTCTTGAAAGTTTCTAAGCCAAATTAAAATTTTACCAGAAAGATAAAGGAAATATACTATACTCCATGTATAGGGAGACAAATAGTTCTATTAGACATGCTTCTTGGATACAACAAAATCACTTTTGTCTAAATGTTTCTGATATCAGAAGTGCTACATACTTAATTACTTTCTTAATTTATGGACAGTAGACCTAATTTAACATTATTCTGATTCATTATTGTATCACACATAGTTCTAATATAATAATGTTTTAGGGGTTCTTGAATTTGTAATATAGTAATGTTTTAGGGGTTCTTTACAGACAGTTAAACAAACTCCCTGTTCTTTTACTTCATCATTTCAAGAGAAATTTTCAAAGTCTCTTCTGACATCCGTTTTGGTTGTTTCTTTGCCTCCTATCTTTTTAAATGAACTTTTGCTTTTTACATTATCCCATAACTTATCTGCTCTTTGGTTACTTAGTATTCATTGCAACAAATATTTTGGAAATGTTTTCTAAATTCAGGTGGAGTAGTCTTATATGACTTGACTGCTAATATTTTTAAGCCTCAACTTGAACTTGCATGTAATCGATGGTCTTTGTATTATACCTCTTTCAAAAGTACACAAAACTCCTTCCTCATGGCGATCTATCATCATTACACATTAAGAAAAGATTCAGCTTGTCAAGTATTTAATTTTACTTGGATCCACAATCAACTTCCATGATGCAGCAATTCAGAAGTTAAAGGATAGATTGCACCGGCCAAATCTTCTTCACCCAATACCAACTCATAGAGACTCTGTAGGACATGATAGTACTGCCCCTGTGAGTTTCCAGGAATGTAAGTGTTTATGGAAGTAGAAAGGTCCACCTTAATCCCTCAGAGCTAATGGTGGTTTCAAACTGCAGATCACAGCCCACTACTGTGTGATTCCTAATATTCTGCTAAATACCTTTATAAAATGTTTAACAGCAAAGATGGAATATGAGGACTATGGTGTCTGAACATGGTGTTTACAATTGTCTCATAAGAATGTGAAAACTAGAAAAGAATATTGGCTACTCTATGGACTGCAAGAACAATGCACTGTGGAGGCAGGGAGAACAGTACTTCCTTCATCTCATGTGCTTTGGACATGTCATTCAGAGGGACCAGTCCCTGGAGAAAGACATCATGCTTGGTAAAGTAGAGAGTCAGTGGAAAAGAGGGTGACACACAATGAGATAAGGACAATGGCTCTAACAATGGGCTAAACAGCAACAATTGCTAGGATGGTGCAGGACCAGGGATTGCTTCATTCTGTTGTACATAGGATCTCTTTGAATTGGAATGAATTCAGCAGGACCTAACAATTTATTTGTGCAGGAGATACCAAACGTACCTTCTTCTCACCAACTGCGGTAGTTTTTTAATCTGTTGTCATTTTGAGAGGAATGAAATGAAGGGGTGGAGTTTATCCTGTCAATCAGGTCATAGCTTGTTGACTCATTTGGAAGCACTAAGGAGATAAATAACTTGCTGGAGGCAGGTGGCAGGTTCACTCCCTGTGAGACCTTTGTGACAAGAAGCCACATGGACCTACCCTGATGCAGCCAGAGCCCTGGGACCTGGAGAAGCCATGTGGAGACCCCTGTCAGCACTGAGATGCTAGTAATGCCACTGGATCCACAAGACTTCCCACCCACTGGCTTATGACCTTTCTGCATTTGGCATCATTGCCTGTGTTTCGTGACTATGAAGAGGACTTTACATATTAGTATTGGCCATCTGGGCTAATATTGGACTAGATGTGGACAGGGCTGGGATGTTTTCTCCATATTCAATTGCGCTTGTATATAAACCTCTTTCCTACACACATATGAGTCTTGCTGGATTTGTTTCTCTAGTCTGCCCCAACTAACACACCAACTCTATTGTTATCTGGCATTTCACATTAATACATAGATGTGTATATCATCCAGCTATTTTGTAATTAATGATGTACATCTGACATAATACCTACGAAGGTGCAAGGTGAGAAAAGTATTGGCCGTGATGGGTAAGGTTATGTGTCAGCTTGGCTAGGCTATAATTGTCAGTGTTTTGGCAGTGGTGAAAATTTCTGACAGTTAAATAACTATGTAGCCAACACAATTTTTATCTGGTATGATCATTCTCCATCTTTGAGTAATGCCATTTTTGCATAATAATTAAGTCTTTGGAGCCTAACCTTGTTCTTGAATGAAGAATGTTTGTATAGCTTTTAAAAGTCTACTTTGACTACTTGATGTTCTCTGTCTTCTCTCTTGTTATTAGGAATAGTTTTCCTTTGCTCTGTATTATATTTGTCTTCAATTTTGTGTTCACTCATAAATGTTTCAGATTTTATTTCTCTATCAGGCTTATACATGTGCTAGATATTCAAAATTGCTAGATAACTAAATTCCAGTTTGTTTTTTGAAAAAAAAAAACAACTAGAAATCTAATGACTAAAACTTTTTCTTGGGTCATGATCTTTCTGCAGATTCGATGTATTTTGTCATTATTGCTATTAAGGCAAACTTTAACTTTCCTGTCATTCTCTTCCTGACAAATTGAGAACTGCTTCTATTGCTAGATTCTTCATTATCCACTGTCTTTCTCTTTCATGGTAATGTTTAATAGCTTTTTATTCAAGCCGGTATTTGATTAAAAGAATCATTGAGGTATATTCAATGAATGACACACTGTCTGAATTTAATTAACTTAAAAAATGAGTCTAAACTTCCATAGGACAAGGTGATGAGCTGGTAGGAGAGGAGGGAGTGTGTATACTTGACAACAGATGGTTGTAGTAGCACAACCCGGTTCTGGCTTTAGTGTTAAGTTTTGATTAATTAGGGATTTTTTGTTTAGGAAATAAAGTATTCCTCTTAAATCACAAGGTAAATCTTAAAACAGCTTGCTTATCATTTATCTTTTCAAAGTGGAAAGTCATTAAGGTCCAAATTAACTGCCATATGCTGAGTTTCTTTATTTTGAAACTTTTTAAAAATGTATTTCAGGAGATAAATAAACTGGTGAAGGACACTGGGGCAAACTAACCCGTGTTACTTGAGATGCACACGCTCTGTCATATATCTCCAGAGAAAGAATGATCTTGTAACAGTAGGCTGACAACCAGGGGCATACCAAAAGAGCAAGTGGAGTGGCTTCTATTAGGAATTTTCCCACTGGTTATCTGTAACATGAACAATAGTCTCTGGAACAAAGGTAAATCAAGCACCATGCTCCTCACAGTGTGGCAAATGATCGATTCTATCTGTTCTCCACCATGAGCTGGATTACCACTGCCACAATTCC
The DNA here is from genome assembly GCF_050624435.1 of Tenrec ecaudatus. Classification (NCBI taxonomy): domain Eukaryota; kingdom Metazoa; phylum Chordata; class Mammalia; order Afrosoricida; family Tenrecidae; genus Tenrec; species Tenrec ecaudatus. Next base: position 32,063,666 of record NC_134544.1, on the reverse strand, counting down.
GAATGATTTTCTGCTACGCAGCTTCACCCCTGGGTCAGGTTGCTTGCCATTTGAACCGCTGACTTGGCATTATCAAGCAACAGTGGGATATTTGATAGAGCCCAACTCAGAGAATGGAAGAAGAGATTATGTGTTCATATATTCTCCTAAGTAAGTCTGTGAATATCTAATGTTATCATGGTGAGGTGGTGGAGAGATAAAAGTTATAGAGTGGGAAAGAGAATTCAAGCTAATCTTTCCATGCCATATATTTCAAGACAAGCGGTGCAGAACAAAGAGCCTCAACTAACACTAACTGCCTCTGTCCGCTTACAAGCAGAAATAGAAGGGTCCAGAAAGGATGAGTTTAGAGTAATATGCTCCTATGGTCATTCTTTTTCCAGCTAATTTAGCCCACTGAAAAATACCACACTTTATTTGTGTGAAGAGTAGCATTTGTGATCTCCATGACCTCATCCCCATGTTGTCATGGCCACAATTAATGTCCTTGACCTACAGCCTGCTTCCTCAATCCAAGCCTTCAGTATTCTGACCTGCACCTGCGGTCAGATCTTGTGATTGTCCCTTGATTGTCAGGAAATGTGAACTTGCATCACTAGAGATTTATTGTCAGTACTCCGTAAACTGCAACCAGGGTGTCTGGTGTCAATGCACTGGTCAGACAGCAATAAAGCAGTTCCTAGTGCTCATTCGATGCTCAAGGGGCCAGGAGCATGCAGTGGGTCATTCTTTGGGTTACTAGACACCAGGTCAGCAATTGCAACCCACCACTTGAATTCACTTTTTGATGAGCACTGTGGCTATTGTGTTGCCAGAATTAATTCATTTAATCATCACACATTTTATGAGCCAGTTATAACAATTTCATAATTCAAATGAGGAAACTAATCCACAGAGAGACTAAGAGTCCTTACCAAACTAGTTTCTTCTCTTAGAGGTTTTAGTCTGGTCTTTTCTTTTCCAAACTGGTACCTCTTTACATTATAGGACAATCAGAATAAAGATGACAGGGCTCATGTCCTGAGGTTGATCTCCTTGCCTCCTTAGGTATTCATTGCCCTCACACACATTCACATGGAAAATTTCAGACTTTCTTTGGACATAAATCTAACACAATTTCTCTTCCATATTTTTCTAGTATTTGAGTGGTTAAAACGTTGTCACTTGATTCCACCTTTGATACACTTTGGGCCTGATCTGGTTTTTGACTCTCTCTCTCTCTCTCTCTCTCTCTCTCTCTCTCTCTCTCTCTCTCTCTCTCTCTCTCTCTCTGTGTGTGTGTGTGTGTTTCTATATTGAGGTTTATGCCAAGTGTATTATGTCATTTTGGGGAGCCCTCTTGATTTGTTGTTATATGTTCTCTCTTTTCTTTAAGATATGAAACCCAGGAATGATGAAGCTATAGAGACATCAAGTAGAATAAGGGCCCTGGGGTGCATGTTGGGAGAGGAGGAATAAAGGGGAGCTGATATCAAGGAGTTCAAGAAGGACAAAAATGTTTTGAAACTGATTTAGATAGTAATGTGCAATACTGCCTGATGTGATGGAATGTATGATATCTGTATGAGCTCCTAATAGAATGGTTTTGGACAAAACGCAATTAAGGGAAATAACAACTATATAGATGTGAGAGGAATGATTCAATAGAAGTAAGCATATGGTCAGCATTAAAAAATATTGACAAGTCTATCATCAATATCCCTTTCCCTTTTCATCATCCCTTCTCCTACACGTTCCCCTTCTTTGCCTGACACAGGAGAGATAAGCAGCTGCCGCAGATTGTGCTTCATGATGACCAGAGGGGAAGAGAGGAAGAGAGTCTGGGGCACAATGAGAGCACGCCTGCCACTACCCTGTCCTTGGGCTGCTGGTTCTGGTAGGAAGTGCCATACCTCATTGGCTCTTCTTCACTAATGGCAGAAGAGAAGCACTCTGGAGCAGAGGGACGCCATCGGCATCTGTGGGAAATCTAGGAAGTCAGTGGGAAATCTAGGAATCAGAGAGGTAGGTGTGTGTAGGAGGCCAACAGAGGAGATAAGGAAATGGCAGTTATAACTGTGAGATTGGGGATTTTAGTGAATAAAAGTAAATACACCGCGGATGATAAAATGAGATTTCTTATTTCCAGGGAAAGTGCTTCAAACATAGAAAGGGAAAAGGGCAGAATGACCACTGGGAGAGTTGATTGGAATTGGAGTTAGGGTTATAGATCATGTTAAAAACAAAACCAACACCTACCTATATCTATCAGGCATCTATGTATAATGTGTGTGTATATGCACAACTACATAGTTGTAAAGGTGATGATCTGTCTAGATGTTTATATACCTAAGAAGACACACATGTTGCTGTGTGCCTTTGACTCAATGCCAACTCACCGTGTGCCTTTGGCGCTAGGTGCCTTTGACTCAATGCCAACTCACTGGCACTGGGCGTGTTTTCTTGGCTGTACTCTTGGTGGGAGTAGCTCACCACATACTTTCTCCCAGAGCCACTGGCCAGGTTTGACCCGTGTGTTTTTGGTTAGCAGCCCAGCGTTTAATCTCGCTATCATTGAGGGCCTTAGAAATACACATGTACCTTTTTACTGTGAACTGAATGAGGCTTACAGCGTTGATACACGTTTCATTAGAAAATCCATCTATAATCTGTTTCATATAATTGATTGTAATCGATGTAAAACTCCTTCTCCCATTTTTTCTGTGTGTTTCCTGATAGTTCCAAAGTGTATGGGGCCACCATGAGTACAAGCTGACTTCACAGTAACTTTTGAATAACTCTTATGAGGCAGTATATCATCAAGGGATTCCTCCTAGCAAGGAGCTCACTCTCTGCTCACATCTTTGTTTCTAAATCCCTTAAAGTTCTCTAAATAAATGTCAAAATGAAGATATGCAGCACATAAAGCACAGGAAGAGACTGGAACATATTTTTGTGTGTCTGCTCCATAAACAATCTTGAGGATGTGTCAGAAAGTCACAAAGACTGACTTGAAGATGTTTTCACTGGACAAATATGGGACAAGTAACATCATGATAAATGGAGATAAGTTTGAAGTTGTCAAAAATTTTGTCTTGCTTGGATCCACAAGCAATGCTCATAGAAGCAACAATCAAGTTGTGACAGCCTGGGTAGACTAGAGAAACAAATTCATAGACACTCGTATGTGTATAGGAAAGAGCTTTATAGACAATAACAATTAAATATTGAGGTAACATCCCAGCCCAGTGCTGATCGAGTCCATAAGTCCAATATTAGCTCATATGTCTGATTCCAATCAATAAAATACTCTTCAGACTTGCTAAACACATGCAATGATGCTGAATGCAAGAAGATCAAATGCCAGTGGGTAGGAAACCTTGTGGATCCAGTGGTGTTGTAAATATCTCAGCACTGGCAGTGATCTCCATGTGGCAACTCCAGCTCCCAGGGCTCTGGCTGCATCAGGGTAAGTCCATGTGGCTTTTCATCAGAAATATCTCACAGGCAGTGAGGAGAGAGAGAAACAGAGAGAGAGAGAGAGAGAGAGAGAGAGAGAGAGAGAGAGAGTCTCCAACTTTCAAGGAGGAATAAAGGAGTTCCCAAAATCCTCAGGAGAAAGCCATGCCCACACAGAGGCTATGCTCATTGGCTATGACCTGATTAACAGGCTAGACTCCACCCCTTTACTCTTAATTAATAGGCTAGACTCCACCCCTTTACTCTTAATCCTCTCAAATTGGCAAATGATTATATAGCTACCACATAAGTGGACAGAGGATACATTGCATTGGATGAATCTGCTGCAGAAAACCATTCTAATAGTGAAAAGCAAATATGCTACTTTGATGACTAAGGTGAGTCTGACCCAAACCATGATATTTTCCATTGTCTCATACATATGTGAGGGTTGGACATTTACTAAGGAGGATTGAATAATTGATGTATTTGAATTATGTTGTTGGCAAAGAATATAGAAGGCACCATGTACTTACAAAAGAACAAACGAATCTCTTTTGGAAGATCATAGCCAGAATGCTCCTTGGAAGCACGGATGGTAAGACTTTGTCTGATGCATTTTGAACATGTTATCAGGAAACACCAGTCCCTGGAGAAGGACATCATGCTTGGCACAGTAGCAGGGTTGTATAAAAGAGGAAGGCCCTAGACAAGATGGATTGACACAAGAGCTGCCACAATGGCCTCCAGCATAAGAACAATCATAATGATGCTGTGCTATCAGGTGCTATTTCATGTCCTCATGTTGGGTGTACACAAGGTCACTATAAGTCATAACTGACTAGGCAGCATCTAGCAACAACAAAGGTCAGGTCTTAAATCCATTCTATTTCTGTTGATTAGTAGAGAATACCCTACAAAATCAGATGATTGACACGGAAGCATGAAGCCCAGCATTATAATGTATCACGTAAGGAATTAGGTCTAAGAGGATATTAGTTGCCTAAAACTCACTTCCCTCAACTTCAACTCACAATGGCCTTATACATTGTTGATGAGAGTGTAAGTATTTTCAGGAATGGGCAGCCTATCATTCTCTCAAGAGAGCAGACGGTGGGTTTGAACTGCAAACCTTATGACTAATATCCCTATACCTAACTCACTGCACTACCAGATGTTTGGGAGGAAAATTAAATTCAAAGAAACATTACAGAGGTTATGGTTTACTAAAAATAGGTACTGTTAGAAAAGTTAAGGATATGTGTACTTCATACACTCTGTGAAAACTAGACTAATATTAATTCACAATTTGTCTGACAATAACCTTAAATTCCTGCAAAGATCAAGCCATTTAACATTTAATTGTCCTAAATGCATCAAACAGAAGAGTCTTGCTACTTTTTTAAAGGTGCAGACATATTACTTTCTCATTGGTAGAAGTACTTAGCATTTTCTACTCATGCTCACAGAGAAGTACCCTGACATGGATAGAGGTTCTGACCAATTAAAGGACGTTATCTGGTCATTAGATCGATCCTTTCATAGTGCAGCATATTTTTTAATATCATGAACACAGCTCTAAATTTTGGAAATAAGCAGTGTCTACAGAAACAAATAGAAAATCCATATGTGCTGGGCTCTGTCAAGCAAAATATTTATTGTCAGGTAAGGAAGATGTGTACTTCACAATGACTTATACTCCCCTGGCCTCTAGTTCACATCCGTCGAATTTCTTCCCAGGTACTCATAACAAGAATAACTTCTCAAATAAGTGCAGCAGGAAATGAGAGTGATGGGATTTGTCTTTTGTCCTGCAAAGCCCTCATGTTTCCTTCCTAAGCTTGGTTTCTCCAATCCAGTGTGACGGCGATATGACGGAGCTTCAAAACCAGCACAATGGAAAGTGAGCAGACTCTTTCCACACACTCTTCAAAGATCCTGACAGCTGTCAAATCGATTGAGAAGCCAATTCTCAGGACTCTCTATGGTGTGAAGTGCTTGTTGGAGTCCCGCGGTGGTTTAAACGGCTGATAGTCTCGACTGCTAAGCAAGAGACTGGAAGTTTGCAAATGCCCAGAGGTTTCTGGAAAGAAGTTTCCCAAAACTCAGTCATTGAAACCCCTACCAATTTGATACCAACGGGTAACAAATGAGTGATTGTCTTTAGTCATGTCTTATCTACCTTGCCCAACATATCCAAGATTTCGACTTTTAATTCCAGTTTCATAAACATATGAGCTAAGCTCATGGTGCAATTTTTCATGTTGGTTTCCATTTGTTGCTCAGTATGGTATTGGATTTCCAATCCCTTCGTATGCATGTGAAAGATGAACAATGAATACAGAAAACTAAACAAGAATTGACATATTTGAATTACGGTGTTGGTAAAAAAAATACTGACTATAACATGGACTGCCAAAAGAATGACTAAATCAAATCTGTCTGGGAATACATATGATAGTCAAAGTTTTGTGTAAACCTCGCTGGCCAGGATTCTCACTAGTTTGGCTGTTCTGACCTAGTAATCCTTCATGATAAGATCTGCTTTCAATCTAATTGAATTATGTGGAAAAACTTTCTTGCCTTTTTCTGATTCTGAATCTTGCATCTGTCTCATAAACCTCAAGTTATTTGGGCTAGAGACAGAGGTGTACTGTTTCACCTGCCAATTCTGGTATTGTCAGCAATCTGCCCTATTACCTGTCTACCATAGTTTCACTCACATCTGCAGTCAGATGTCTGTCATCTGATCTGCCAATCTTGGGTTCATTCACCCTTTCAGTTATGCAAGTCAGGAGAAACCTCCAGCCTGACATTGGGTACAATTGTACAAACTCTACAACATATGTGTGCATGTGGGCACATCCAGTGCGTGCACACACACACACACACACACACACACACATTTCTTCCTCCCTTCCTCTATGCTTTCCTTCCTCTGATTTTGTCTTTGGAAAACTCAGCAGCCAGAGGCAGAGGATGTATGGTCAGAATGCTCCTGCGAAGTGTGTATGGTTAGTTCCACTCAAGTATTCCTTTCAGGAGGGTCTGGTCAGTGAAGAAGAACACCTTGCTATGAAAAGTACAGAGAAAAAGAGGAAGACTTAATATGGATTGACACTGTGGCTGCAAGAACGATCTCTACGTAATAAAAATGATAAGGATGGCCAAGAACTGGGCGATTTTCCTTTGCGTTCTACGCAGGGTCACCATGGTTGGTAACTCACTTGAGAGAACTAGGAACAACAACTGCAACAGGAAAGAGACATGTTTGTCATAAGGAGTGTGATAAATATTTCTAATGAGAATTGTCCTTTATGGTTACTTTCAGTCTTACTATCTCCTTAAACAGTTAGTCATGAGCTTTCAATGATGTAGTTAAACACTTTTTTTAAATTTGTGAGTTAGGTAATTGAGAAATAGGAAACAATCACCTAGTGACAAAGTACTTTACTCTAGACCCAATATTAGAATCCAGGAATCCTGGATGTTTTAGAATATAGCATAATAATACAACACAACTCTCATTCATTTATTTAATCTTTATGACAAAAGATATACTACTTGTTCTCTGTTGGCTTGTATCAGGTCCTAGGCACACAATTATTCGGTGTGTAGAGCGAGACCAACAAGCGAGCAGCGTGAGACAGGATCGTTGGAGTGGAAGGCACCATAATGAGGGCTGAGTGGCTAACTCAGACTCCGGGAAAACCCTTCCAAGACGAAATCATCTTACTTTAATATCTACAATTTAATAAATGATCCAGGGCATAGGAATGAGGGATGGAGAGGAGTCATAGGACTCAGGTAACTTATTCAATAGGTGACAACAGATCATGCATCTGTCAAAGCAAGGGTCTAAAAATGGAGAAGCATAGATTAAGTATTTTATATTTAAATTTTCTTTCCATTGTAGACAAAAAACATTTAATTCCCTGGTAGTTGGTGTTGTTAGGTGCCATCCAGTCGATTCCAACCCACAGCAATCCTATGCCCACCCAAACACAACCCTGCCCACTTCTGTTCAATTCTCACAATTGAATAAGCTTGAGCCCAATGTTGCATCAACTGTGTTAACAAATCTCACTGAGGGCCTTCCGCTCTTTTGCTGCCCATCTACTTCGCCGAGCATGATGTCCTTCTCCAGGGACTCTCCTTTCTTGACAACATTTCCAAAGTATGTATGTATTTCCCTACATTTACATATTATGCTTGTTTTGAATGACATGGAAGTGGAAGTACCCCATCTCCCTCACAATTGTAGTTGTGATGTGCAGCAAGTCAGTTCTGACTCAAAGCAACCCAAAGCACAACAGAAGTAAACGTTGCCTGGTCCTGTGCCATCCTCACCATTATTGGTAGAGTTGAGCCCCTTGTTTCTGCCATTGTGTCAATTCACCTCAGCAAAGTCTTCCTTTCATTCACTGTCTTTCCACTTTAAGCATGGTGGCCTTCTCCAGTGACAGGTCTCTGCTGGTAACATGTCCAAAGTATTTGAGATGATTTGGGTTTCTTGGTTCCCGCGATAAAGGCCAGAGAACGTGTAGGCTGGTCAGGAATTAAAAACAGATTACTCTGATTTCAATGCAGTTACAACCATAGTTACAGATCATAGTCACCATTGAGGGCGATGTGAACAATGTCAATTGAATATTTCCTAGTCAACAACTTTCCATGGTGTGGACATGGGTTAGGGGACTCTGTCCAGAGGCAGCACAATGCAAGGACTGAGAGTCTGGCTTGTAGAGATGGAAAACTACCTGTGCCACTGACAAGTTTTGCAACATTTCCATGACACGTTTCCTAATCCAGGAATTTTGAAGATTAAATGAACACACACACACACGCATGCATAAAATCTACCACCCCTACTAGCAGCGATCAAGTTTTCCTGACTCCCAGGGACCCTCTCTGTGTCTGAGTCAAAATGTGCTCTGGGGAGCATCTGGTGAACTCAAACCACCAACCTTTGAGTTCACAGCTGATGCTTAACCACCAAAGGAGCAGCTCAAGACGACAGGATGTTGCTTATCATTACTACGAAATTTCAATGAAGCCAGTGACATGATAAGATTTGCATTTTAGGATATTTATCCAGGTTGCTGAACAAGAGCTAAGATTTTTGGGGGGGGGGGGATAGGCTGTGAACTAAGCATGCTGATGGAATTCCCAATAAACCGAGTGGCGAGTTAGAAAGAAAGGAGTGGATTTCTCTAGCAGACAACATTGATTGTGAGGCAAGAGGGAGGGAAGGCACCTTCCCATTGACTCCCAGATAAAGAAAGAGCTTAGAAGTGTGTGCTTGACTGAGAAGAAGCACATGGGATTTAGCCTACTTTTCTATAGTGTGGGATTGTAGAACAGACTTAGAATATAAATTAGGACCAGGGGTGTGAGGGGCGATACTGGGAGAGTAGAGGGTGAGGTGGTTGGAAAGGAGGACCGATTACAAGGATCTACATGTGACCTCCTCCCTGGGAGACGGACAACAGAGAAGGGGGTGAAGGGAGACTCCGGATAGGGCAAGATATAACAAAATAATAATCTATAAATTATCAAGGGCTCATTCATGAGGGAGAGAGGAGCAGGGAGAGAGGGGAAAAAAAGAGGACCTGATGCAAAGGGCTTAAGTGGAGAGCAAATGCTTTGAAAATGATTAGAGCAAAGAATGTACAGATGTACTTTATACAATTGATGTATGTATATGTATGGGTTGTGATAAGAGTTGTATGAGCCCCTAATAAAATGTTTTTAAAAAATAATATAAATTAGGAAATCAAGATGCAGGTACAACTCTCTATTTCAGATCATTGTTGATCAATTTGGTTGATCTGAAACTCCTGATGGTCTGATCTGAAAAATAGGGTCTGAGCTAAACTGTTCTAAGATTTCTTTACATTTTAAGGTTTTATAGCTCTATTGTTTCAATGTGTGAAAAATTCCTACTTGGAACAATCCATGAACAGGGAATTTTATCATGCTGTTGAAGAGCTAAACAGATAATCTAAACAGCCATTTCACACAAGAACACCTTTGGTTTGTTTCTCCATGACCTTTGAACAGCTAGTAATTTCCTTGATTTTTTTCAGCAATAACTAGAAGCTGATAATAAGTTACTTTTAATCAAACCCATCTTCAAGTTCAAACTTTCAGAATATTGATTTATTTTTAACTAGGGAAATATGGATTTTACACTAAGTTCTTACACTGTGAGTATTCATTGTAAAAAAATCTTTAATAATAATAATGATCGTATTATTGCAAAAGAGTTTCAAAAAGCACCCAATTACTTAAAATTTAGAACCATCTTATATGAGGAGTTATAAACAGTAGTATCCTGTCTCTTAAGAATGGGGTTTCCAGTCTTACCTACCAAAAGAGGTTATTGTGAAGATCAAATGAGTTAGTATATTTGAGATATATATACATATAGCTATCATATTCTAGAATACATGTGTTCTAGTTGCAAAGGCTAAGAGATACTGGTTAAGGCTTTTTTCACTTTCAAGGATAGAGACAGATTTTGATTTACAACTGCAACATTAACTTCACAAGTGCCCTGTTCTGAATATCTAAGTAGTAAGCAGGCAGGAGCCTATAATATTATCCTGAGTTATATGTATTTTCTTCTCAATTTGTAATAATTGGAATTTTCCTGATGTTAACAAAAATGTAAATAGCCAGTGGAAACGTTATGACCTTTCCAGCCTTCTCTGAAGTGTTTAAATCAGATTAGTTGAGCCAGATAATAGCAATGGAAGCTATGAATTTTTATAAAAATAGGGAAAAGACAGAATTTGTAGGATGAATTTAGGTAGGATCACAGAGTGTAAGCAAAACTGTTTACTGGAAGTGAGAGAGAGGAAGCCAGTAATCTGAAAGGACCCAGGAGATTCAAGGAAATAATGGAGACAATATAATGTGGTTTCTGGCCACTGTAGTAGCCTTGGGGTTTCTTTTAACTGAATTAAAGAAGAGTCTGATAGTCTTTGAGACTTAGCTTCCCCCCAGATAAATCGTATTTATTTTACTTTTTCGGTGTTTTGTTTTTGAGATGAACTTTTTTGTCACTGAAGACTCCAAGTTAATTTCAATTTTAATTTTCCTCCTTTTTCTTGTTTACAGCACTCAGACCACTATTTAGGATTGAGGAATAAAACATCTGAAGGTATTTTTGTCTGCTAAGCATAACACTCTTTAGCTTTGTCCATGTCTTGAGCTGTGCAAGAGATTGTCAAAGATTTTTCTTTTTTAAAATTAATGCACAATATTCAATAGTATGAATATACTGGAGCTTGTTTATCCATTGCTCAATTATTGGGCTTTCCGATTGTTTTCATTATTTTGGTACCATGGAAATTGCTGAAATAAATATAAGTGTACAACTGTCTGTTCATGTTTCTTCCTTGATTACTTTAGGGTATGTACCCATTGAGGGATTGCAGGAGCATAAGGTACTTATATTTGCATTTGTTTAGAAAGCTGATGATGCCCGGCTATAAAAAGAGATAGTGACTGGGGTCTTAAAGGCTTGAAGATAAACAAGCGGCCATCTAGCTCAGAAGCTACAAAGCTCACATGGAAGAACACACCAGCCTGTGTGATCGAGTGGTCCCGAAGGGATCAGTTATCAGGCATCAAAGAACAAAAAATCATATCATTGGCTGCACACCTCCATGATAGGCTCGCTGAAGACAAATGGGTGCATAAGCAAATGTGGCGAAGAAAGCTGATGGTGCCCGGCTATCAAAAGAGATAGTGTTTGGGGTCTTAAAGGCTTGAAGGTGAACAAGCGACCATCTAGATCAGAAGCAAAAAAGCCCACATGGAAGAAGCACACCAGCCAGTGCGATCACGAGGTGCCAAAGGGACCAGGTATAAGGTGTCATGCAACAACAACAACAACAAATATATATATATATATGTATATATGTGCGTGTATGTATATGTATGTATGTGTGTGTATATGTGTGTGTGTGTATATATATATATATATATATATATATATATATATATATATATATATATATATATATATATATATATATACCGTATTGAATGAAGGGGGAAGAGCAGAGTGGAGACCCAAGGCTCAAGTGTTGGCCACTGGAGATCCCCTCATAGAGGGGTTTAGGAGAGGAGATGGGTCAGTCAGGGGGCAAGGTAATACCGATGAAGAACACAGCTTTCCCTCAGATCCTGGATGTTTCCTCCCCACAACTACCATGATCCGAATTCTACCTTGCAGGACTGGATAGGGCAGAGGTTGTACACTGGTGCATATGGGGGCTGGAGGCACAGGGAATCCAGGGTGGATGATACCTTCTGGTCCAAGGGTGTGAGGGGCGATGCTGGGAGAGTGGAGGGTGAGTGGGTTGGAAAGGGGGAACTGATTACAAGGATCCACATGTGACCTCCTCCCTGGGAGATGGACGGCAGAGAAGGGGGGGAAGGGAGACTCCGGATAGGGCAAGATATGACAAAATAACGATGTATAAATTACCAAGGGCACATGAGGGAGGGGGAGTGGGGAGGGAGGGGGAAAAAAAGAGGACCTGATGCAAAGGGCTTAAGTGGAGAGCAAATGCTTTGAGAATGATTGGGGCAGAGAATGTGCGGATGTGCTTTATACAATTGATGTATGTATATGTATGGACTGTGATAACAGTTGTATGAGCCCCTAATAAAATGGTTTTTTTTTAAAAAAAAAAGGAAGTGCCATACTGATTTCTGTAATGGTTGTATTATTCCACCAAAAAAGGTAAAAACTTTCCAATCTCTCGGCAGCCACTCTAGAATATATTATTTTCTGTTTTATTAAATTTTTCTTAAAGTGACTGTGGTGGTTACATAACCTGGTATCAACTAGAGACTATTAAGAGCGAAGGGGTGGAATTTAGCCTGTCAATCAGGTTAACGCTTGATAACCTCATTTGGAGGCACTATGTAGATTAAAAAGCTCCCTGGAGGCCAGATATATTCTTTCCCCCGTGAGACATTCCTGTTGAGAAGCCACATGCAGTCCTGGGGTTGGAGGAGTCACATGCAGAGACCCCTCCCAGTATCAGAGGCTTCCACCACCACTGGATCCACTAGATTTTCCGCAGACTGGTCTGTGATTTTCCCACATTCAGTGACATTGCATGTGTTCTGTGAGTCTGAACAGGAATTTGCAGACTTGTATCAGACATGTGGGATAATATAGGACTAATGGACTTGATCTGGACTGGGATGGGATGTTCTCTTAATAAACTATCTCTCTTTGATATGAAACACTCTCTTACACACATATGAATGTCTATGAATTTGTTTCTCTAGTCCTCCTGGACTAACGCAGTGCCCATGTGAGATGGTATTACATTGTTTTAATTTGTATTGCTCTTATTGATCATGAAAGTTAGCGTTCATTCATATGGTTGCTGCCCATCTGACAGTCATCTCTGGTAGATTATCTACCTATGTCTTGTGTCCATGTTTTGATGTTTTGGGGTTTGTTTGTTTTTTTTTTTTTGTATTTTTCTTGTTAAGATGTTGTAGGAGATAAACTTTTAATCTGATGTATTATTACTGAATATTTCTTTCCCAATCTGTGGGTTCTCTGTTGACTCTTGATAAATCTTTTATCACTAGGGCCCAGAACTTTGTTTTGTCTTCCATTGTGTGGATATATTTCATTCTCTTCGGTAGTGTGTTTATGCTTTGTATTAAGGTTTTAATGTTTCTGTTTTGTTTCATTGATGATATTTGAAAATATGTGGTTTATATTTAGTTCTTTGATCCATCTTGAGTTTGGTTTTGTATAGGGTGTGAGGTATGGGTTATTTCCTTTACCTTTAAGAGAATACACAGAAAGCAAAATCACAGGATGCAGAAAGGTGGCCTGACATACCTCCCCAAGCTCCCATTGTCCTGTGGCCCTTTCTCCCTCCCCTTTAGCGACTCCAAAAAGAGATAGCTGCTCCCCACACCCAGTTTTCTAGTGGTGTATTTTTCTTCTAGATTATTTCAAGGCAGCCTCCATATACCTGAGGGCTTTCATTTTTTTCTCTTAGGGACATTGGATTTTGAAAAACAGAAACCACTGACTTTTTATTTTCTGACACATCTTTTTTCTTAGGCAAAGGAGTGTAGAGCCATCTGCTGCAAGAGGTGAAAATTGAGGGGAAGATAATGAGAGAAAAATGCATAAATTAAAATACTATCTTGAAACAGATTATTCTGATATGTATAAAAATATAATTTGACCCAAATTGATTGACAATATCAAACCCCATCAGCCAGTATGGGGTACTATAATCCATCAAATTAGTGCCTGAGAAATTTTAGATAAAATTCAAGGGCTAAGTATTGTATGAAACTACTAATCTTCCTGATACATGTCCTAAGATTTGGCATGTATGGATTTACTTAATATACCACACATACCATGAAGGAACTACTATTGGTTATCCCATTTTATACATGAACAAATCAAGATTCAACCAAAATAAATCAAATTCCTGCCATTGAGTCAAATCTGACTCATAGCAACCCCATAGGACAGAGTAAAATTGCCTTTGTGGATTTCTGAGACTGTAACTCTTTATGGGACTAGAAAGCCTCATCCTTACCCTGAAAATCAAGGTTCAAGGTGGTTGAATAAGTAACCCAAGATCACACTGATTGTAAGCAGAGGAAATCAATTGGAAGATAAATTATCTGGATACCGAGTACTGCTTCTAAGAGCATAACATATTGCCTCTTCTCTCCCCCCACCATTTTATCAGATTTTTATAAACATTAGAGAATTAAATTAAAAATGATAAGTTCTTTTTCATGGATGGGCTTTTGGATTGAATAGAAACAATTCTTATATTCTGTCTTCTTTGTCTCGTCACTTGGACCAAACCAAAATGCCATCAAGTCAATGCTAACTCACAGCAGCCCTGTATAAGACAGAGAAGAACTGTGTCTCAAGATCCCAAGACTAGAAATCTTTATGAGAGCAGACTGCCTCATCTTTCTCCCATTCATTGGCTGGAGGATTTGATCCACTGACCTTACAGTTAGTAGTCTGAATCGTAGCCACCGCGCCAACATGACTCCTTAGAAACACGTCTGATTTTCAAACCCATCTGTTGTCCCTTCAGATTTTAAACTCTTTCCTCACATAATTCCCACACTCTAAAAAGACTCCCTTCATTTTTCCCAGTAGTAATGGACTCTTCCTTTGAATCTAGCTCTGTGGATTCCATCCTTCATAAAGTGAATAACTTGGGTGAATATCTTCATGTTAATTTGCTTATAGCAATGATAAGCTTTCAATTTATAATATACGTACGTACTCTATACTTGTCCCACCAAACCTCTTTTTTTGAGGTAACGGCATTGTGTTTTTCCCATTTTCCCATTGTAACACATAACAGTCCCTGGCCAAATAAGAGCCACCCAATGCATCTTTGTGAATGAATGCACCGCACTTACAGGAAACTATAAGGCATGAAGAAAAAACAAATGATGAGTGTCTCCTGCTGTCAAAATTGTTGAGCTTCTAAAAGGGGGTTGTAGCACATGTTTTGAAATATATGCGCTTCTTGTCTTTCTCCAAATAGAAGCAGCTGTCTCTTAAATGTAAGACAGAAACTTGGTCTGGAAAACAGCACTTTCTCTCTTACTGCAGATGTCTCCCAGAACAGCTTGCCCGGGTGTAGTTACACCTGACAGTGATTATTGAAGGTTTGGCCTGCTTCATTTCTCACTTTAAAAATATTAAAATAAATCTTGTCTCACCAAATAATGATCTCATCTTGACTTTGCTAAATGCTACATTTCTCTTTACAACTTTCAGGAAATTACAGACTGGGAAAACAGTGGAGGAAAATGGCTCATAAAGTCCCTCCTTTGTCTAGACAAATCAGGAGAGGACCCTTGCTTATTTAGAGCATGCTATTCTAACAGGTCTTGGGTGATCCCCCACTGAATCACCAGAGACTATCTCACATTCCTTCCAAGAACTGAGGGAGACCTGCCTTATTGGTAATGCCCAATTTTAGCTCTCCCGCCAATGGCAGCTGCACGTGCTACAACTGGTGATTAGAATGAAGACCTTCCTTGGTGAAAGTTGAGACAAAGACACTATTATCATCATGTTGTTATCTGCATATGGAAACAGCTTATGTTCAGATTCTATTTCTGGGCTACACCTCTTCAAAACAGAAAGAAAAAAATTATTATTTACTTTTCAATCACATCTCAAGGAACAGCTTTCATCAGGATTCGCAATGAAGCATGTTGGCATGCGTTTGCTGTGAAGTTGACAACATAGAATGGTGTGCACTCTGACATCAGAATAAGGGCTTATTTTTTGATACCACTTCAATCTTAATGTTAATTAAACTAATAGTACTAGATTTTAATGAAAACGTCCATAAAATTATATCAACTAGAATTAATTGGTTCAAATCTTACCTGGCTTCTCAATAGCATGTGATCCTGTTAACCATTCCTTTCATCTAGAAAGACATCTATCTTCTTCCCATTGCTGTAACATAAGATAGGAGCCCAAAGGAAGTCCAACGTTCGGAGGTCTAATATAAGAGAATCTCGAAGGACCATTTCCCTATTTCTTTATTGGCTCTTTCACCATGTCCGGGGCATTGGTTTTTATTTTCGAGTGGTTTAAATTTTCTGCACAGCAGTTGTGTACATAAGGCCACACTGCATGGCTTAAAATCAGGGAAGGTGTACATTTGGGTTGTAGTCTCTCACCATACTTATTGAATCGGAATGCTGAACAGATTATCAGAGAAACTGTATTAGAAAAAATAGAATCTGGTATCAGGATTTTAGGAAGGCTTATTAACAACCTATGATACACAGACAGCACAGACTTTCTTGCTGAAAGTGAGGAGGGCTTGAGGCACTTGGCGATGAAGATCAAGCACTGAAGAAGACCAACATCTTCACAACTGGACCAATAAGTAACATCATGATAAACAGGGAAGAGGTTGAAGTTGTCAAGGGTTTTGTCTTGTTTTGATCCACAATTAACGCTCCTGGAATGAGTAGTCATGAGGTCAAAATACATGTCGCATTGGGTAAATCTGATGCACAATACCTACTTAAAGTGCTAAAAACCAAGGATGTTAGTTTGAGGATGAAGGTGCCCTGACCCAAGCCAGGATCTTTTCAATCGCCTCATATGTACGTGAAAGTCGGACATCGAATAAGGAAGACCAGAGGTGAGCTGCTGGGTTTGGACCCTGGTGCTGACAAAGAATATTGAAAACACCCTAGAGTGTTAAAAAGACAAACACATCTGTCTTAGAAGGAGTATGGCCAAGTACTCCTTAGAGACAAGGATGGCGAGGCTGCCTCAAGTACTTTACACGTGTTACCAGGAGAGATTAGTCCCTGGAGAGGGACATCATGCTTGGTAGTGTATAGGAGAGAGAGAGAAAAAAAGAAGTCAAAAGAAGATGAATTAACGCAGTAGCTGCAACAATGGGCTCAAACTTTGAGAGAGCAGCACAGGACTTGGCAGTTTTCCACTCTGTAGCGCATAGGGTTGCTATGGGTTGGAGCCACCGTTTTGTCACCTAACAACACCAGTGCCATCTTTATGATGGCAGCTTTCTTTGAAACTTTGTTGTGGCTACTGCGTGAACCCATCTCATGGAAGGACCGTCTCTCATGTTGTGTCGGGCTTCTACCAGGTCTGAAGTCCCTTTCCAATGATCGGTCTTTCTATCCAAAATGAGCAAGTCAAAGTTTTATCATGTTCTCTTCTAAGAAACATTTTGCCTATATTTCTTGTAAAAATACTATACTTTTGACAGTTTCTGATATATTCAGTATTTTTCACCAACACCATAGTGGAAAGAAATCAATTCCTCTGTTTTTCTTTTTCCAATTTTCACATGCACAGTAAAGCAACTGAAGAGATCATTGCTCAGCCATTACAGTGAAGTCTTTGCCTTTTATAGCTCTGAAGACATAATTTTTACTTTTTTTCTTTGTAGCCAATTTTCCCCATAGAATATATTATTTGGTTTCCTTTTTACTACTTCTATGGTCATTGCTTGCTGATCAAGTAAGATGAAATCATTGGCCAATGTAAATTCCTCTCAGTTTATCATGATGTATCTGTCTGATCAAATGTCAGGATTTTCATTTTATTTATATACAGGTACAATCCATGCAGAAGGCTAGTCTGCTCTATCAAACTTCTCAAGTCTGAAACCAGTCTCATTATCTTGGGAAATGAATCTACCTCTTTCCCTGTTTCACAAACCAGAAAGAGAGAAGCTATTTTAGCATTTCTGAGTATTTGGATGTCTTTCTCTTATACCCAATCAATGATAAAATTTTAATTTGTTCTTCTTAAACACCTTTTACATTTCTCATCCCAATTTCCCCCAACAGTTTCAACACTCTCCAATCCATTCATATATGAAATTCAAAGGGGTACCCCCCCAAAAAAATGGAATTGCATGAGGCAGAGCGGAGCGTTCATAGTACGCCTTTTTCCCATGAAGGCAACTCTCTCTGAGTTACTGTACCCCATGATGTCTCCTAAAAACGATCTCCCCGGTCACTGCGAATTTTTTTTGCAAAGCAGTTTCACTGAAACCTCATTTCTTTTTTTTTTTGTGATGGCCAATTTGAGCGAACATTGTGCGGCTGTGAAAGTTTGTTTCTTGCTGAGGGAAAATGCAGATTCTGTTGTGATGTTGAATACAGCTGACAAGGACAGGATTATGGGAAAAACTCAAGTGTAGGAGCAGTTTTCTCATATCAAAAAAGGTGAAATGCCGATTGATGGCTAACCTCCTTCTGGAGGTCTGTCTACTTCCCAAAGGGACAGAAATGTTGACCTGTAGTGTATTTTGAGTTCATTCCACCAGGTCAGACTGTTAATCAGGTTTTCTATTTAGAGGTTATGAAAAGATTGCTTAACAGTGTGCAACAGAAAAGGCAAGATTTGTGATAGACAGGGGACTGGCTTTGCCACCACGATAATGCACCTGGTCACGTAACCAGCTCAGTGTGCTAATTTTCATGCCTCTATTGCATCCTGCCCCTCTCAGCTTACTCTCCTGACCTCATTCTGTGTGGCTTTTTTTGTTTCCACAAATGAAGAGGGACATGAAAGGACAGCAATTTGACAAAATAGAAGAGGTGAAGGAAAAAAATTAAGGAGGTGCCGTCAGCCATTCAAACAGATGAGTTTGAAAAACGTTTCCAAGATTGGAACTAGAGATTTGACAAATGCATTCAGTGGATTGGAGAGTACTTTGAAGATGATCTAGTTGTTTTGTAAAAAAAAAAAACTTTACAGATAAAGCTTTGAAATAAAATCCATTGGGGGTGTAACCCCTCGTACTATGAAAGGTTCTCATTGGGTTTCCGAATAGCTCATCGTATTTTCATTAACCATTATGTAATCACGGTGGTATTTTAAAATTACCACTGATCACGTGACCAGTGGTGTGATCATGTTTCTTATTGTTACCTGGTGTAAAGTACATTACATCATTAATTTTTCTTCAATGAAGTCCTAGTCCTCAAAGAATAAAGACCTTAATCCTTAATGCTTCTTTTCCACTGCCACTTTCTTCTGAATATATTGGTTGACACTTCATATAGTGTTATATTCTTTAGTTATCAATTTCCTTAGAACAATTATTTATCATGTAGAAACAAACATGAGTTTTTCCTATCATCCAATTTTACTCTGAGTGAAACTATGTGAAGAAAGGGTCCATTTTTTGTGTTTATAATCTATTACGGATTTTATGATTACCCCAGATATGTGTTATCAGTCCTAATATTTATATCTGTGGCGTGATTTCCATTTGAGAATGGGATTTTTAAAAACTATGTTGAAGGTCATCCTAATATAGGATATATTTGGAGCCAATGTCTTTGTGATATAAGAGAAGCCAATTAATTAAGGAAGGAAGAAGGCAGAGATGGGGGGAAGTAGATGCAGATGCAGATGCTCTACTGATGAACGTGGGCATGAGGAAGCTAAAAAGAGACAAGGGCCTCCTCCAGAGTAAACAGAGAGATTTTTTAGCGCAGAAACCCCAAATTTAAATCTTCAACTCTCTAATTGCTGAGAAAGTAAAATTATGTGGATTAAAATAACCCAAATGAATTTTTTTTATTGTTGTGAAGAACCATCAAGATGGGTTTGGGCTCATGACAGCCCTTTGTGGCATTGTAGAGTGGCTCCAAAGGGTCTGCTAAGTGGTCATTTTGAGGGGCGTCCATGTCCAGGGGGCTGCTTCTGCAGAGTGAATGGATGGTTCAAATCAAGCTGCTCGCTTTGGCTGGGAATCAGACTCGGGTCTTCAGTGTGGATGGACAGAATTCCCTACTCAGTAATGTTTTCTTGACGAATTGAATAAAACATGAATCTTTGAACAAACTTGCTCCAGCTCCTGCACTTTCTCTTGAAGCAGCAAATAGTCATGTAAACGCCTTGAAAAGCCAGGACAGGCATGCTGAGCATCTTCATGTTCAGGAAATGCTCCCTGTTTCATGTAGTTCTGGGTCTTCAAAGTCGTTGAGTAGATGCTGAGAAGACTCTTCCTCATTTTTGTGCCAGCTTTCACACTTTAGTTTGTACTGCTCTTTTGGGGGTAACTGGCTTTATAGTTTGCTCCTAAGTGACATTAAAAAAAATTACTTCTCTTGCTATCAAACCTTTCCTGAAAAATCTAGATAATAATTCATTGCATTCATTATGCTTTCCTGGGTTTCACATGATATAGCTCACCTACAAATCTTCTCAAATGCCTTGTATCCATTCTACTAAGTCTGTTCTCCTAGAGGGCTCTGTTGTTTTTTATACTTATTAAGGAAGGAGTGTGGCGTTTATATTATGCAATGCTAAATAAGACAAGTTTGGGGTTCACTTCCAATGAGGCTGCTATTCCTATGCCTTCTTCCCCAACCCACTCACATGTCAAATGTCAGGAGTTATGGAGTTGGTCACCGTTGTTTCTAGGTACAAAAATCTAAGCTGATTTATAAAAAAGGAATTGATGGCTTATTTATGAAAATGCCTTCACAGTGCTCTCCTGGAGAAAGATGACGTTTTTATGGCTCAGTTTTATTCTATTTCTCTCTGGCTCTACCTTCCTTAGCAAGGACTTCAGTCTCAGATTCCACCTGGTGGTAAGATGGAATCAGAGTAGTTCCTAGTCCAGTTTATTTTTAGAAAGTCAAGCAAAAGTATTTGTAGTGAGAGGATCCAGGTTTCTCATTGTTCAAGTCTCTGAGAACTTCTAATCCATTCCCAGACCATTCAGGGTTACTAGAATAAGGTATTAAGTTCATACACATGATCCATAGGTTCTATTTCTAGGACTGGATTCAGAGTAAGCTTCCCAGGAATTGCACATTCTGAGAGGAAAGGAATGGGGCAGAAATTTTTAACATGGACATCAGGCCATTTCTTAAAGTGTGTAGTCAGGTGTCCTGTATCTCAAAATACAGCATGGGCCTAATATATTGACTTTTTAGAGGTATTTACCGATCCTTCTCTATATACATCTGTGTTAGTCTGGGTTGACTAAAGAAACAAATTCATATACACGCATGTGTATAAGAATGAGCTTTATATATAAGAACAGTTGAATATTGAGAAAGCATCCCAGTCCAGCCCAGATCAATTTCATAAGTCTGATATTAGCCCTTATGTCCCACACCAATCTATAAATTCCTCTTCAGACTCACAAAAAAACATGCAATGATGCTGTATGCAGGAAATTCACAGGCCAGTGGGTGGAAGGTCTTGTGGCTCAAATGGTGGTAGGGGCATCTCAGCGCTGGCAGGGGTCATAGCTCCAGGTGTCTTTTCCACAGCATTGACTCACAGGGAGTGGGCATGTGACCTCGCCTCCAATGAGCTATTTTATCTCCTTAGCACCTGCAAATGAGGTCATCAAGCTGTGATATGATTTACAGGCTAAATTATACCCCTTCACTCTTAAGTCGTAAATTGACAACACATTATGTGACTACCAAAACATCTTATGTGAAGAAACACTGAATAAACAGAGAAATCAAAAGTGATTTATTTTTTTCTAGAGTTTCAATTATATGCTAACCTTCTTGTAGCAATAGGGAAACATGTGTTTTGTTTTTTAAGGTTTTTTTAATGTGTGAATAAAAGCTTCAAAATATCAAAGACAAAGCATCACTTTTAAATTTAATAAAAGTCAAAGTAACAGGGGAAGCGATCGATACCTTAGCAAAGTAACTTCTTTACCTTGACAATAAGTCGGTAAGTAACACATGTAGTATAATGTTTGTTCAGTCATAGGTCTCTTGGTTAGTCATTTCTGACAGGGGAAATGAAAATTGATAAGTGCCCTCAACCCCAACCCTAGGAAACAAAACACTCACTGCCATCAAGGTGATCCCAACTCACAGAGAGCGAGGCTGTAAACCTTTACAGCATAAGATAGTCTTGTCTTTCTCCTGCCCTCTGAGAAATAGTGGGGGTTGGGGAGTGAGGACGGAGGAGTAGGGATTATTACTGAAGAAGCTCCCTGGGCAGGGCGTCAATATCGCATGGTGCCCCAAGTGTATGAATAACTTTCTCTCCCTGGGAATCTCACTATTTCTCTCTGAGAAAGAGCACAAGACAGAGAGACGCTTGGCTTTACCTGTTATTCCATGTGCAATTCATGTGGGTGCTCAGATGCGGGCTCTGACTTCATTCAGGACAGGGAGGTGGTAGGTTCTGATTCTACTCTAGGACATAGACAGCCATTTTGTGCAATACACAGTATTTCTGAGCCTACTAGAACCTGCAAAAATAGCACATTTGTAACCAGAAAGTAGTCCACTCATCTACCAGAGCACTTTCAGTGCATAATTAGAATTCTACTGCCTCAACCCTGCAATCCCGTCAGCATTATTTCTGGCTGCACATTGCAAACACGGTCCTGTTTAGTATACAGGGCTCTCTTGAATGCTTTGTTCCCAGAACCATTTGCCATTGATTTGAGTCCAGGTGCATTTATCATGTTAGCCCAGCACAGTAGTTAAAGGGCCGGAGCTGTTCTGTATATGAATACACTGTGCTCATTATTACCATTCCACTTCATCCAGCCTGATCCGTAGACTTTTAAATATTGCTTCCACATCATCATCTGGGGTACCTCCTCAATAACATGCTGGCAATTTAATGTCTTTCATTCCCAGCTGTGATTATTTTTCCTTCTAAAATTTTATCAATTGTAGATCATAATACAGATCTGTGTAGCCATGAAACGGCGGGACTGAGAAAGACTTAGCTACTTTAGATGGTCTGTCCCCCTGCCATTGACATGAAGACGATATTACACAAGACTACCTTACGTTCTGTTTTCACATAGTATGGAGAAAACTCCTCAGTCCCCCTTTACTGTTAATTGAGCCTTATGGGGTGGGCATGGAATTGCACTACTCATCCTCCTATGGAATGGAATTGACTGACAACTCCAGCTGCTAGCCCTTAAGACAAAGAGCATGCCTCGTGTAACATACAGCTTCCAACCAATGACTGTGCATGATGAGGAGCAAAAGAAGGCCCACGTGAGTAATAAATCTGCGCCTGAGAGGAGGTGACATTGGCATGGTGGTCATTAGCTCCACTGAACATGAATTGGCACTGTGCTGCCGAGGTTCTTCTGCGCTCAGCCCTCCTTCCCGTCATTTCCCACACGGGCACACTCGAATCTAGTCTCTGCCCTCCTTTCAATGTTCTGCTCCTCTACAAATCTCCGTCATGTCTAATCCTCTCTTGATGTCGGCTTCTTGAGAAACACATCTCACTCAATGTGCTATTACAAAGCATTTCCTTAGATTGAATATTACATACCAGAAAAAAAAATAAATCCCTCTTCAGTTACTTCTTTTCTGAGGCAAAGAAGAGCCACCAGATGTCTGAAATGTTTCTATCTCAGAAGATTTACCTAGGCACCTGAAAGTCTGCCTGATCATTCATGTAGACTCCTTGAAAATCAAAATGTCACTAATAGTCTTGCATACATTATGTGTTAGACCTTTCATTTCTACTATATCTTCTAGGCTTTGAAGTAAATATTATATACGGTTAAAATCACTCATGTTGTGATAGGTTTTACAAGCACTAGCATGTCACAATTTAAATGGAAGCTGTTTTTTTTCCTTAGTGCTAACTAAATTAATCCAGTGTTTTATCATCAATGATATCTAATGCTTATCAAATTTTGTATTTTCTCTCTGTATATTTCTTTCCATTTAAAGTCTGTGTGTAAGGAGGGACCAGCACGAGCATTCATATATTGGATCCATGATGTTTTGTGATGGGAAAGAGATCTTTGAACTGTTTCATGCTTTAATCCTATTTATTTATCTTAATATAACATTACTTGTTCAGGTATCTTGAAGAGCACATTAAAATTATATTCAGAAATTTGTATTCTTTGGACCTGTGTGGGTTTTCTTTGCTTGTGTGGAGTCTCCAGTGAGTTTTCTAAAGCTATTTAAATATTATGCTAATCATGCACTTTCAGAAGCCAGACCTCAGCCATCACCACCTAACCAAGTTCACATTTGTGTTTACTTTTTCATGTTTTTGTTTACAAGAAGGAGAAAGGTGATTGTTGCAAGTTTCTTTTTTTAAAAAAAAAGTCACCATCACTTATCAGATAATGATTGTTGCAAAATCTAATATAATCAAACTAAAGGGCAACATCAAGAAAGAGAGAAAATCATTTTATTGATTCTTATGATCGATGCAATGGAGTGATTGGGAGCATGTAGGTCACTAGCAGACTTCCTACGTGCTAGTGAGGAAAAGGGGTGGCAGCCACCTCTGACCTCTCAGGCTACACAAAGGAGAAGGATGGAGGGTGGAGGTGCGGCTGACCTCTCTGCCTTGTGGCAATCATTGTTCTTGAGGCCATTCTGACTTTAGCTCCCTCCCCTGACACTGTATTCTCAGCTGAGTGTGATAATGCATTGCAATGGTCATGCCAAATTCACTTTCCATCCTCACTGTACACACTTTATTAGCTAAGCTAACAAGTTACACCATGGAAATGATACAGTTCTTTTGTCCATAAAAACTCATCTCAGCCATACTGGCATGTATGTTAGCCCTTGACCTATCCCCGACATGGTCCTTTGGCCTCTGCCTCATTCCCTGGCGGGGGGAATCCATTGTTCTGCTTGGGGACTCAACTAGGCTCCTCTGCTCTGGCTCATGATTTAGGTGCCAAAACCTCTGGTGCCTCTGCTGCCTCTGCCACTTCAGCCTGGGATCTTACACGGACTTCACTGGTGGCTCTTCTTTCCTGTGCCGGCCTCTTTCTGCTTCTGTGATAGTTCACGTGAATGGCCATATGGACCAATGCTGTCTATGAGGGTTTCACACACTTGAACGTGCATGGTCCCACCCAACCTCTTAGTGGCAGTTGCAAAACCATAGGTAGAAGAACAGTAAGTACTTTTTCACTTCATCACAGATGTTAAGCAGTGATCTAATCTTAGATATTTGCTTCTAACTATATAGTGACTTTTATGTTTTAATTGGTGACTGTACCATTTATTGAATTTATTACCTTCCACTTTTAAATCCATCTTGCTATGTTCTACATTGTGGTGTTGGGGCTGGTGTACTCTAAACTGCCTGCCTGTATTGCCAGTGGTTCGCAGTTAAGCTCTGTACTACTACACGGAGGTCACAAGTCTGGAGGAGAGGCAAGGGGTTCCTTTGTTTTGTCTGCTTGTTTTCTTTCCATGATCTCCATAGCAGCCTTTCCTCGTTCTATTAGTGGGAAGGCTCCCTGTTGCTGCAGCTGACTGCAATGTGTGGTTATTCCCATAGGTGCAGAGCCAACTTGGTTGCGTCCTCCTCGAGACAACAATGCTAGTCAGTCCATGTTCCAACCCAGGGCATTGGTGCTAGCTCCCTAAGCCTTCTCTTCTGAGGTTAAATCCCAAACTCCGTGCTCAGAAATTCCGCTCCAGGCCTCTGCCTCTCTTTGCTTTCTCAGTCATCTTCTGAAATGTGCTACCTGCACAATACATTACCAGCATCTGGTCTCCTATCAACTAGAGAAAGATCCCCTTTTCCCAACCTCCTCTCAATACTGTCAGTTTAGTAGCTTCACGATAGCAAATCAGGAGTGTGATATCAGGGAAAATGGGAGTCTCCACACCTTTGGAAATGGTATGCAGCACAAAGCAGGGCTCCGTTCAGAATCACCACACAGAGGCAGGCTCTCCTTTTACTTTTTTACTTACCCATTTAATCACTTTTATGGACCCCTGGTGGCATAGTGGTCTATACTTTGAGCTGCTGACCACAAGGTCAGCTGTTCAAATCCAACAGGTACTCTGGAGGGGAAAGAAGAGACTATCTGCTTCTCTAAGGATTTAAGGGGATAATTCTACTCTGTCATAGAAGGTCAAAATCACTT
Organism: Tenrec ecaudatus; assembly: GCF_050624435.1. Taxonomy (NCBI): domain Eukaryota; kingdom Metazoa; phylum Chordata; class Mammalia; order Afrosoricida; family Tenrecidae; genus Tenrec; species Tenrec ecaudatus. Next base: position 32,037,780 of record NC_134544.1, on the reverse strand, counting down.
GAGGGCAGGAGTTTTGAGTCAATTGCTATATATCCAGTTGTCAGGTCTTTGAAACTTCTCTGTACAATTTACTCATGCCTTTTCTGACTGGTTCCTACTGCAGTGTCATTTATCTCAATTGTTACAAGAGGGCATTTTGAATATCTAGATATTGTTCCTGCATTGGCTTCTTAATACATTCTCCATGCACTGAAATTGCTTTTAGCAGGAAAATAATAGAAACATTTTAAAGAGTTTAGAGTGGCTAACTGTGCTCCCAAGTCAACTTCACCTAATTTTTATTGACCTAAATTGGATATGAATGACTGCTTAAAAATAATTTATTTTTCTCTAATGATCAATAAAATTAAATTGACTACTATGGTGATGGATCGTCTTGGGACTATCTGCATATGTAGATAAATACAGATCTGTCTTTACTGTTCCATTCAGTTCTTCATTCCTTGCCTGATGTGTTAGATTGAGTGGAGTAGAGAAATAAATTCATTGACACTCATATATGGGTAAGAGAGAGATTCAGATCCCAGAGCAATTGTATATTGAAAAAATATCCCAGCCAGTCCCGATCAAGTCCATAAGTCCGATATTAGCCCATATATCTAATGCTAGTCCATAAATTCCTCTTTAGATTCCCGCAGCACATGCAATGATGCCGAATGCAGGAAGATCAGGTCAGTGAGTAAAAAGTCTTGTGGATACAAAGTGGGAACATCTCAGTGTTGGCGTGGGTCTCCATATGGCTCCTTCATCTCTCTTGAATGTGGCTCCTTAACAGGAAGATGAAACAGAGAAAGTGTGTGTCCCAACTCCAGGGAGAAAAAGAGAAAGTTCCCAGAATGCTCATGAGATGATCACGCCCAGCAGGAGGCATCATCAGGCTATGGCTTTATTGACAGTCTCAACTCCACCCCTTCACGCTATTTATTAAGTTGACATGAACTTATATAAGCACCACACCTAGATAGAGTTAGAATCATATCCTTGTAAATGTCCCCCCCCCCATTTCTAAGAATCTGTGTATCTTTTACCCAATTCTGCTCATCTCCTCCCTACTTTTCTAAAACATGTCAGCCAGCCCGTGCACTGTATGCTGAATACAAATGAAGAGGGATAAAATATGTTCATGGAAACCACTGAGGGCATTTAAAGTTTGTTTTCAATGTTCTAAGACCCTGGTTAATTTTGAGGAATTTTTCTTCACAATCTTGACATGGTCTGCATAGTCATTCATTCATGATCTGTTCTTTCCTTCTGAATCTTCTAAAGTTAAATTCCCCACTTTTATCTCTTAGTCTTCATGATAGTATATACCATTGCAACTATTTGATCATATTCAACTTTGACCTTGTCTTATCTCTTAAGACCCTAGGAACAAAGGAACCAAGTTGGTTCCTAACCATTTATGGTACTTACATAATCCTGAGGCTATTGAGAGAGGAGGAGTCTAAGTCAGAGCCTGATGCCTGATGCCTCCTTGTGGGCGTGTCCCTCTCATGAGGACTCTGGGAATTTCCTCTCTTTCTACCTGGAGGCAGGGCACACACTACCTCTCTGCTTCACCTTCCTGTGGAGGAGCCAGACTGGAAAAGCCATGTGGAGACCTATGCCAACATTGAGATGCTTCCACCACCACTGAATCCGTAAGACCTTCTACCCACTGCTCTGTACTCTTGTATTCAGCATCATTGCATGTGGTGCATGAGTTCCAAGAGGAATTTTGGGGCTAGTATTAAACATATGGGCTGATATCAGACTTATGGATGTGATCTGGATTGAACTGGGATGTTTTCTCAATATACAATTGCTTTTTGATATGAAGCTCTTTCTCACACAAATATGAGGGTCCCTCGCTTTGTTTCTCTAGTCCACCAGGACTAAAACACCATTCAAAAAATAGCTAGAGTCAAATTAAAAATAAAGTCATATAGAAAAGATACCAAAGCAGCAGCAGCAGCAACAAGAGCAACAACAAGAACAACAATAGCACATCAAATTCACTGCCATCAAGAGGATACAGACTTAAAATAGTCTACTCCTCTCCATCTAAGGTCTATTTGAAACACCATATTTTGGCCATCTCGTTATAGATAGCTCATCCTTTACTCTTCGCTTTATCCTTGATCGGGTCCATTCTGTCTTCTCTTGGCTTATGTTTATATATTTATATGCCTTTTTGACTAAAGTTGCTTATGTAGACTAGAAGTATCTCAAGACTTATATTCTGCATCACGTTTCTCAGTTTCCAGTAAGGACAAGCATTAAATAATGGCAAATACCTAGTAAGGACAACCATTCTCTCTCTCTCTCTCTCTCTCTCTCTCTCTCTCTCTCTCTCTCTCTCTCTCTCTCTCTCTCTCTAGATCATTTTATTTTATTGGGGTTCATACAATTCTTATCACAATCCATACATATATCCATTGTGTCAAGCACATTTGTACAGTGGTTGCCATCATCATTCTCAAAACATTTGCTTTCTACTAGAACCCTTAGTATCGGCTCCTCATTTTCCCCTTTCCTTCCCCTCCCCCTCCTTTATGAACCCTTTATGATTCATAAAATATTATTTTGTCATATGTTACACTGTCTGACACCTCCCACTGCCCACTTCTCTGCTGGCCGTCCCCCAGGGAGGAAGCTATACGTAGATTCTTGTAATCAGTTCCCTCTTTCCATCCCACATTCCCTGGACCCTCCAAGAATCACCATTCTCACCACTGGTTCTGAAGGAGTCATCTGTCCTGAATTCCCTGTGTTTCCAGTTGCTATCTGTACCAATGTACATCCTCTGGTCTAGCCAGATTTGTAAGGTAGAATTGGGATCATGATAGGAGGTGGGGGGTGGGAGGAAGCATTTAAGAACTAGAGGAAAGTTATATGTTTCACCGTTACTACCCTGCACCCTAACTGGCTCATCTCCCCACAACCCTTCAATAAGGGGGTATCCAGTTGCCTACTGGTGGGCTTTGAGTCTCCACTCTGCAATCACCCCCATTTACAATGATATGATTTTTTGTTCTTTGATGCTTGATATCTGATCCCTTCAACAGCTCGTGGTCACATAGGCTGATGTGCTTCATCCATGTGGGATTTGTTGTTTCTGAGCTAGATAGCTGCTTGTTTATCTTCAATCCTTTAAGACCCCAGAAACTATATCTTTTGATAGCTGGGCACCATCAGTTTTCTTTACCACATTTGCTTAGGCACATGTTTGTCTTCAGTGATCATATTGGGAAGGTGGGCACCCACTGATATGATTTTTTGTTCTTTGATGTCTGATAACTGATCTCTTCTACACCTCGTGGTCACACAGGCTGGTGTGATTCCTCCATGTGGGCTTTGATGCTTCTTAGATAGATGGTCAATTGTTTATCTGCAAGCCTTTAAGACCCCAGATGATATCTCTTTTGATAGACAGACACCATCAGCTTTCTTCACCACATTTGCTTATGCAAACATTTGTCTTCAGTGATCTGATCATGTCAGGAAGGTGTGCATCATAGAATGCCAATTTAATAGAACAACGTGTTCTTGCATTGAGTAAGTACTTGAGTGGAGGCCCAATGTCCATCTGATACCTTAATACTAAACCTATAAATATGTGCGCATAGATCTATTTTCCCACCATCCTATATAGATATATTTACATATGTAAATGCCTATATTTAGACCTCTATAAATACCCTTTTCACCTAGATATCTCCTCTATTACCTTTTACTTTCCTCTTGTCCCACTATCATGCTCAGCCTACATTTGGGTTTCAGTAATTTCTCTCGGTTACATTGCCTTGCTAACTCCCTACCATGCCTCTCACACCCTCCTTGCCGCTGATTTTGTATCACTTTTTTGCTCCCCTGTCCCTGGCTTGGTAAGCACCACCTCCTTACCTTGCCTCCCCCTCTCCCGTGTCCTCCCAGAACCATTTGTTGCATCCAGCTTATCTTATCTAAATAGATCTGTAGAGATAATAACGTGCACCAAAAACCAAGGCGCAAGACAGGTGACAAATGAGAAGACAGCGATGACAACAAAAAAGAAAACCAATGACCCATAAAAGAATAAATTAATTAAAAGAAAATAAAAATAATTTTTTTTAAAAAAGAAAGAAAAACCTATAAATAGATCAAGGTCTGATTTTTTATCTCTAGGCATGTCCTTCAGTCAGGTTCAATGGGGTGCGATGCTCTGGCCCCAGAGTTTGTCCTTTGTACTCCCTCAGGGGCTCCCTCCTCTGCTCCCAAGGTTGCTCTGCCCATGCTTTTAGTGGTTTGCGTCGGCATCGCAGGGTCATTCTGGACCAGTCCTGACACTGAATCTCCAGTCTTGTCCCTCTTAGGGTTCTGGAACAGCGAGGGATGGCGTGTCTCATAGTGGGATCAGCCATATGGTCCACTCTGTGCATTGGCTGCTCAGAGCGGGGATGTTGTCCTCCGGGCCTGGTCAACCAGGATGTGCTACACTCTTCCTTCCTCCCCATTCCTTTGCTCCTGAGTGCTCTGATCAGACATGCCCCTCTCCCTTAGCGGCAGCTTCAGTGCCATCCTCTAAAGTAAATTCTTCTGGGGAGATGGGCAGTAGGACAACCATTCTTAATGGATTCCATGACACGGAGTTATGTTCTTCAGATTTCAGGATGGTAGCTGGTCCTCATCATCATTGCCCACGATCATAGGGGGCAATTGCATAGTGCACACATCCTTCTAGTCAATGCTCCGATTTTCCTAGTTCTTATCATCTGCACTAGCAGTTTCATTTCTTATAAATGCTGCCATTGGCCAAGTCAGATCATTGTCAGCTGGAAGTGAGTGCTACAAGGTCTTCTTTATAATTAGTGATGTTTTTACTGGCAAAAGGTAAGCATGTTTACATCCTCAAAAGTAGCATTTTTTTCTCAGGCACTCTTTTAAACTTCAATACAAGAAGGAGCTCCTGGCTCTGCCCAACTCTCTCGCCTCAGTGTGTACTATGAGTTAGATTAGGGGTTCATCCACTCTACTGCGGGCTCAATCATTTTTTGAGTGCACTGGTACAGCTTGGAAAAACAACTCAACAAGGGAGCATGATGAGTACGCAGGGACTTCTATCCTTCAACCCAAACTTGCTGGACCCCTTTCGCCTTCTCTTTTCCCGAGAAGGCGGTTTCCCACTCTCAGCCCCTGTGAGACCTCAGGGTGAATTTGCTTTTCCCTTCTCAGTTTGCTTTGTGGTGTTTTTTCTGTTCTCTCTCTTTGTCCTCCTCCCGCTCTTTCTCCTTCACATTCCTCTTGTCTGCGCTCTTCCTTCTGTATTTCTTGGACTAGTATTTCTCTCCCCAACCTCTGTTTCCATTGCCTTCTAGAGGAATTTCCTATTTTTATACATTAACAACAGTGGTGGAATTCAGCCTGTTCACACTGGTTTGGCAGGACCGATGTATCTAATTCTTTGTTGAGCTAAGTGAATTGGTTGCTAAAATGACAACTTTGAACCAGACATCTCTCTAAAACGGGGTGCTGGGTAGCCGCCGAATGTGGAAACCACAAGTGTACATTCCTTATTCACTTTTAATGTTTCTTTTTGCAACAATGCCCTCTATGTACCTTAAATAATGTTCATTCTGTCCATAGGTATAAAACATTAGACTGAACTATGCCTGTAATATTTACTTATTTATTGCATAATACTTGCTATACTTTTGAGAAATACCACATTTTTATTCTCCTGTGTTTGTTACTTCGGTAGTAAACATGCAACACAAAGAGAAAAGGTGTCAAACCACCAGAGGGTGACTTGCTGTTATTCATTACCGTTTTGTGTTAGGCCCCAAATTCCATGAGACATTATGAGGGAATGATGCCATTCGTGAAAATGTTCAAAGAGCTAACAGTATTGTGAGAACAATTGCTGTAAGTTGAGCAGAAGCAGAAAGGAGTTTTCCCAAGATGAACATAATACGTTCAGAGAGGGAAAGTTGCCTGCTTCTAATGTACCAAGCACAATGTCTGTGGTCTAATTGGCAAAACTCTTAAGGAATGAGATCTCAATCCTACCGTGAAAAGACGGTTAAGGATAAATCATGGGCAACAATGTCATATTGCAAGTGAGGACGTCAACCCAGAAGCAATATGGAAATATCTTTAAATATAGTTTCATTGTTTTTGTCAAATGATATTTAATTTTTTCATTAATATTTTAAATTCCTTCTTATAATAATCTAGTTTTGTGTAACTCTTTTATTGCTCTTAAGTATTAAAATATCAACTATGAAATAATAAACTACCCTTTAGTTTTATATATATATAAATTTGCAAGATAGATAGATGCTTACAAAGGTCATTAGGGCAGTGAACCGGTTGTTAAATGATCAGAATCCCACCACTGATTAATGACCCGTCGTTGATAAGTTTTTCATTATAAATGTAGTCTGTCGCATAAAGCAGCTCACTCTCACTGTGCTCCTAGTATTGTCTACATAATGCTTACTCCAAGCTTTATTACTTACATGAGCTGAAAAAGAACTATGCTATAGCATCTTTTCCCAAGATGTATTCCTGGCTCCCTTTTAGATTAAATCCATGTGCCACCTGGTGTCTCTCAAGGAAAGTGCAGGCAGAAACACTAAAATTGTATCTTTAATAAAACTGAGTGTCGTATCTCAATCTGCTGAGGTCATTTTTCATTGATGCCCTGTGTACACTGTGGCCCGATGGTGACATTTGAACCTGTCTCTCATTTGAACCCTGACAGTAATAACTGTAGCCTTAACCTAGCGAGTGAATTCTTTATTCTTCATCCCACCCCCTCCTTGCCCACCCTTAGAAGAACGTATTACCCTTATTTTTCACACGTCAGAGTTCACTGACATCCAAAGCCAAACCAAATTCACTGCTACAAACTTAGAAGGACCAGACAGTAAAGCATACAACTGCCTCTGTTTCTGAGATTGTAACTCCTTAGTTTTTAATCTTTTAAAGATCGTTTTATAGGCATATAATTCATACATCATGCAATCAAGAGTTTTATCATATTAAGAAGAGTTGCGTAATCATCATGAGATCGTAAGTTTTTGTAGGTGGACAAAGCCTCACTTTGTCCATCGGAGACGCTGGTGGTTCCCACTGCAGATCTTGGGGATGACAGCGCAATGTGGAACCACGACCACTGTGCAACCAGGGCTCCTCTATCGTGGCCAGAATACTCTGCAACTCTGGAATAGAAAGGGACAATAGAAATCATCCCATGCAACTTCTCTTGACATGTAGCCCAAGATGTTAGCAAAAGATTCTTCAGAAGAAAAAAAAGTTGCTTTCTTTCCAATCAAAGCGTTTCTGATGTTACATTGCCATATATTCTCTTCAGATATTTGGGGTCAGCTGACAATGCTAAGACAAATCACCCACAAACCTCAGCAGAAGGAATGAAATGTGACGACATCTACGAACAACGATGGTGGTAGATTTTTAAGGTTTCTGTCATTCAAACATGAAGATGATTAGTATTACCGGCTGTTTGTGTAATAGAACAATAAAGGGGGACAGAGATCCTTTGTTCTTCATCTTGTGGAACTTGGAGAAGAAGACCTGGGGTTAAAGAAGGAGAGAGACCTGAGCGCAAAGCACCCGCGGGGTGAGACAGCAGACCATAAACAGCATCCACAACCAAGCAAGAAACCCAGACTCATCGCCACCAAGTGGAAGCTGTCTTACAGAAACCCTTTACCACAATTTCCAAAATTGTCACTTTAAGGAAATAGAAAGCCTTGTTCAGAGCGGTGGCTTGTAGTTTTGAACTGCTGACCTTGAAGTTAGCAGTCCAATGAGTAATCACCAGGGCCAATGGAAGCTCCAAAGGTGTCACACATGTATATATAGGACCAAAGATACAAAGAGCTCTGACTTTCCAGGAGGAGCAAAACACTAGAAGTGGGGATGGTGAGAAACCCTTCTAATTAGCAGCTTGAAGAATTGTCTCTCATTTTAGGGAGAGGAACTACTGGAAAGAATTAGAATGCCATTGAGTGAGGCTGTTCATTTTATTGTTGCAATCAAGTACTCGAGACCCAGTTGGTAATAGTGCCGAGGATGAGAAACTGAAAGCAGCAGTCCAATATGTCAACCTAAGACAACACTGAAGCACTTGGATGGGGAACTTGCGCTGGCACTCCAAATACTGGTCTATTGATGCTGCAAAGATGGTGTCTGCAAGGGGAGCCTCCCTCACTTTGGGCTAGACCGGAGCATGTGCTCTGGCCCAGATAAAAGCTCATCACCCATAGAATCCAGGTCAGATAAACCCCTCAGGGACAGAAATGAGGGTAGGGGAAGGTGGGTCAAGGAGGGAAGGAAAAGGGAACCAATCACAATGATCAAAACATAACCACCAGCAGCACCTCCCAGCCCTCGGCCCAGGGAGAGAAACAACAGAAATCATGGGGAATGGAGATAGCTGTCAGTGTTAAGATATGAAAATAATTATAATGTAGCATCATGAGAGGGGTGGGACGGGAGGGAAAATAGAAGAGCTGATACCAAGGGTTCAAAGAGAAAGTAAATGCTTACAAAATGATGATGGGAACATATGTACAAATATGCTTGATACAATTGATGTATGTATGGATTGTTATAAGAAGCCCTCAAAAAATGATCTTAAAAAAAGGAGAAACCTCCTATGGTTCACACTATTATAGTTAAAATTCCTTTATTCCACACTATTCATTTATAACAACCCTGCAGGACAGAGTAGAACTGCTGCATCATGTTTCATGTAGTTGGTGTTGTGAGATACCATCTGCCATCAAGTTGGCTCTATCCATAGCAACCCCACGTACAGCAGAATGAAGCACCACAAGTCCTACCACACTCCCACAATTGTCCTTAAGTTTGAGCCCAGTGTGGTGGCCACTGTGTCCCTCCATCCCACTGAGGATCTTTCTCTCACTACTGACCCTCTAACGACAATGATGTCCTTTTCCCATCTGGGATACAACTCTCAAGGACGTGAAATAAAGTCCGCCATTCTGGCTTCTAAGGTGCATTCTGGTTCTGGTTCTTCAGAATACGTTTGTTTGTTTGTTTGTTGTTCTAATAGTCTTTATCAATACTATAATTCAAAAGTAGGGAGTCTTCTGTCATCTTTCTTATTCATTGTCCAACTTTCACATGTATGTGAGTGAGGCAGTCACAATGCCATGGTTTGGATGAGGTGCACTTTGCTTCTTGAAGTGACAGGCTTGCTCTTCAACACTTTAAAGAACAATTGTGCAGCAGACTGGCTACTAGTAAGCATAACATCCAGATTTATGGAGTGAATGAACAAATGGCTAATATTTGTTGTATCTTTTCTTTGACCTGCAATGGGAATTTGAGGAGGCATTTAGCCAAGTTCTTTATCAAATTTCAATGATGTTTTGTACTCTTTGTATTTTTCTTGTTATGTCCCTGTTACAGACACAAGTCTAACACTCTATCCAAATATACTTTGTAAATCTTATCCTCTCTGTCTATGGTTTTCATTCCACTTGGGAATAGATTGTCTTTATTTTGTTAATTGGGTGTGCTTAATGTGGACTGAATTTGGGGCCAATGAGTTACGAGTTGGCCTGCTAGCCACAAGGTCAGCAGTTTGAATCCACCAGCTGCTCCTCCTGCGAAAACAAACAAATAAGTTCTCTGCCATGGAGTCCATTTCTGAGACTGTAACTGTTGACAGGAGTAGAAAGCCTCCTGTTGACAGGAGTAGAAAGCTTGCTGTGTAGGTGATCATGGGTTCAACTGGCCACCATGAGGATCACCACTAACTCCACATTACCAGACCTCATCCTCAAGAGTTCAATGGGGCTTTCTACTGCTGTAAAAAGTTAGTCTCAGAGACTCACAGGGGCAGTTCTGTCTTTTCCACAGAGTTGCTATAAGTTAGCATCTACTCAATGGCAGCAAGTATGTTTGTTTTAGTTTGATCTTTTGAAATAGAAAAGAGATGAAAAGCAAGCTAGCACACAGAAATAGGGGGCCCAGAGATGCCAAGCCAGTTGAAGAGTGTCCAGGAATAGAAGTTCAAAGGTGACTAGGACCTTTTGCCAAAGCCAATAAAAAGAAAAAGACTTCCTAGAGTGTGTGCCCTGAATTCAGACTTCCAGTTCCACCCACTGGAAGAAACTAAATTTCTCAGCGTTAAAGCCACCTCGTTGCAGTGTGTGCTGTAGCAACACAAGCCATCTAAGACAGCCCCCTTCAGAGTTACTGACTGGTCATCCAAAACTTTTGGAAAATAAAAAGGACTTTTCCATTGAGAGGGGAAAGGTTGGGTGCACTTCAGGCTTGGAAGATAATCTAGACTTTAATTCCACTGAATATGTGGGCCAGCTATCAGTTACATGTCAGCCCATCCTATTGACAATGCAACAACAGACTGAACAGCTCAGGATGACTGACAGCTCCATTTGCCAGGGAGCCCCTTTGAATGGCAGTTGCACTTGCACAACGTCCAGTGTGAGTAGCATCTCAGCACCAAGAACACCCCGTGTGAGTGACAGCTGCACATACAAAGAGGGGAAGCCAGGCAACCTCTGAGACCCCGCAGAGAGCATGTGGAGTGAGTTGTCCTTTGTGCTTTGGGTCTTTCCCACGCCCTCTTCAGCCACATGTGAGCACGCCATCATCACTGCTAACAAAGTGTAAAGGCACACATCACTAGGATGCTGCTTTTTTCAATCACCTTATTGGGGGATTGTACAACTCTTATCACAACAGGATGGTGTTTTAATTCCCACAGCTGTGCTGTAAGCCAGCACCGTTTGGTGTCCTGCCCCATCAAAATGTTTGCATTCTTCTAAACATCATAAAACCCAATCATGTTCTAAATGGTGAACAAAATACTAGTCTTGCCTGCTGAATGACCTCATTTTTCTATTAAACACAAAAGAGGGCTGATAGCACGTTGTTTTCTCTCCTTCACTTGCGAGCCAGCTCTTCACATCGGTTTAGCAAACATCCTTGGCATTGGACTTCATTTCAAGAAGAAACGTCAAGAGGAGCCAGCAACATGAAATGCCTTTCTAAACCGTGGATCTAAACCTGAGTAAATACTAAAATGCTGCTCTCACCCAGTCTCACAGCCCAACACCAACCTCCACCGGATGCGGGACTCCACGCCGTCTCCCAGGCAGGGCCTTTCAGACGCAGCTTCCCAGGGCTTCTGTTCAAGGCATTTCTGCCCACCTTTTGGTCCTAATGCAGCACTGAACTGGATGCCCTGGCACTTCTAATACACAGCTAGGCACTGGTACGTAAGACCTAGAGTGATTAGGGAAAAAAATTCAAAAATTATGCATCAATAGCCCATCCATAGCTAAATGATCCTGTTAAAGCTCTACCACTGCCATCAAGTTACATCCAAGTCCTAGTGGCCCTGGGCCTGTAGGATAGATTTTATTGTGAACTAATCTAGAGGGGTTCAAGGTCTGTAAAGTTTTGCGGGAGTACAGTGACTCATCTTTCTCCTGCACAGTGGCTGGTAGGTTTGTATTGTTGACCTGTGGTTAGCAGCCAAGACATCATCAGGCCACCTTGGTTAAGTCTCAGAGAATGCTTGTTAAGGAGGGGATTGAATTACAGTGCATTTGAGGAGGGCAATTAGGAGAGTGAAGGGACGAGCAATCACATGAGGTGGCCTTTGAAAATTTTAGCTAAATGTTAAAGATTTAGAAGGAATGTGAGTGGCTAGACCAAATGAAAGACTATTGATGTGAAATAGAGAAGGCGTTTATTTTGAAAGATTAAAGAAACAACCTATGTTGAGAAATCAGGAAAAGCAAAAAGTGAGCTGAACACAAAGTTTTCTGTATTTCTTACAAAAGAAATTAAAGTGTCAGGATTTTAGTTTTATATACAACTAGAATCCTATGTGAGAGTGAGGATGTTGCTTTTACCAACGTATAAAAACTACCACCAAGCTAATGGCCTCTTTCCAAAACTATATTTTCTAATATTTCTAACAACTTCTTATGTTGATAAACACACACACACGTAAAATAAAGTAATTTTCCTAAGTTCATTTTGCTAAAATATTATTTTAAAAGTTCTATATTTTGGAGACTGCCTAAGGGAATGATACCTGTTCAGGGATTGAGTTGAATTCTGAAAAATTAATCAAGTATTACTCGTTGGACAGCAGTTTATGAAAGTTAGAGCTACCTACTCCTGCGAAGGTTCACGGCCTCAGAAACCTGAGGGAGCAATTCTCTCCAGTCCTGTAGTGTCGCTGTGAGTCAGAATGACTTGATGGCAGTTGATATATATGATACACATGTATATCTAGTACAACATATATACATCAACATCTATCTATATGTCTAACCCATATGTAAACTGAATTCTTCAATGTTCTCATTGCCATAAAGTTGGGTCTGACTCCTAGTAACATTATAAGACATAATAGAACTGCTCCTGTAGATTTCTAAGACTGCAAGTCTTTACAGGAATAGAAATCTGCATCTTTCTCCCATGTAGCAGCTGGTGTTTTTATGGTTAACAGCCCAAAACAAAAAGATCAGCCTTCTTTTATTGCCTTCAATACAAATACTACTATATACTTGTGCAATAACTTTAAGGGTCAATGATCTTTATGGTCTCTTCCAACAATAAAAAGAAGTAGTATCTCTACCTGTCAAGCACATTTTAAAGTATATTGTCATCCATTTCCCCATGAGCTATAACAGAATATCAGTGAAAGACAGATGAACACCTTACATTTCAATATGGACAATGAAACATAAGCCCCAAAGGTCAGGACCTTTGGGAAAGTCATTGAGAACTTGGGCTGAGAATCTCCATTGGAATGTGACTTCCTCTTGCCTACTGGCCCAAGGCTCCTCCCTATACAGTCAGTTTACTGTCATTTTCTTCTTTTCAAATAATGTACAAAACCCCTTTCTCTCTTCCCTTCCTTTTCTGCCATCTCATTAATCTCAAAGGCTAAAACTGCTGAGTGGGTATAGGTAAGAATGTCATTTGTAAAGAATTCTATAAAATGATTCCAGATTATTTTTCTAGTTTTTTTTACAATAGCTCCTAACCACACCTTGCAGTTTACCCTGAAGTGTGGAATTTTCATCCCTGAAACAAACGTATTTTCTACTAACTACCTCATCCAGCACCTATACATCTGTGGCGATGAACTAAGCATTGGTTATGCGGAGTCAACTCATTTAATGGACTAGAAAGCTGGATTTCTCAGAAACACAATTGGGGACTTTTGCTAACAGTGAGATATCCTCTCTTGTATTCTTTCTGAGGGAAATGAAGCTCCTAGTTAATTTTACCTATTGTAGCTTTATTTGTTCTAAAAAGATTGCTGAAATAAGATTTCTCAGATAATTATTTCCCCAAGCAAAAATTAATCTCTCTTCAGAAGTGGTAAACTTTCAGGTAATTAGTACTTCTTCCAACACTACAATATCTATGCACTTGTTTCAATGCCCTTCTTCGGTGGTGTAGACGTTTCCTGGTGGTGCAGGTGTTAAGCACTTGCTGCTCATGGAAAGGCCTTCCGTTGTTTGGCTTCATCTACTATGTGGTTGAAAGATGGTGCAGCCTTTTTCTGTAAAGATTGCAGCCTTGGGAACCTGATGGGCTAGTTCTACTCTGTCTTATAAAGATTTCCTGAGCTGAATCAATTGGAGAGCAATGTGTACCAGTTTGAGTGTTTTAACTGCTACTGCAAGTTTCTTCAGCAATGAATGAATGAGTTTTCTTTGTTTTCCATTATAGAACCTCTAATGTCTTAATTTTTTACATATACATAGCAGGTACTCAGTAAATGTTTATTCCCATTAGATTGTTTTCTAAACATCAGCCTTACATCCTGTTATAAAACTGTCCTCAAATTTTGGCTTTGTTTATAAAGCTGTGCTGGGAGAGGAGAAAGTACTTTTCCATCACCATCCTTATGGTTTAGAATTATATTTAGTGGGATACACATTGTTACCAACCCTAGGACACTGGGAACCTTCAGGAGAGCAAACCCCAAACCAACTTCATTGCCAACAAGTCAGTTCTGACTCAATGTCACCCTACCTGACAACACAGAATTGCTCACCAGGGCAGGAAATCATTAGAAAAGCAGTTTGCCACACCTTTTGCCAGTGGAATTCCTATGGTTTTAAACTTCCGATCTTTCAGTTATCAATCAAGTACTTAACCACTCTGCCACCAAGGCTCCTTTGTAGGAGCACCTGCAAAACCCACTGCAGTTCAGTTGACTCATCCTGACCCCTGGTAGGGGGTTTCAGGTCTGTAAACAGTTAAAGAAATCAGTCTCCTCTTGCTGGTCAACAGTTGTGTCCTATTCATCTGTGATGTGTACACATTCAGCTAAGGTTATAGCGTATACTATACTACAGTATCGTGTATACGATACTATACTATATGGTGGATGTGTGAATGGATAAGCCATTATAATCACAGGAATCCCAGATCCAGGTATGAGGTAAAAGGTTGAAAAGGGGTTGTATATAAAGGCATCAAATAGGTATAGACTGCCATCTAGTGGATATTGGGCAGCAATGCTACAGGAAAATCCCGTTCTATTAGATTATGTTCACTTTTTGCAGGGTTTCTTCCCAAACCAAACCAAACGCAACCTACTGACGTTGAGTCGATTCCTATTCATGGCAACCTTAAATAGGGTTTCCAAAACTGTAAATAGGTAGGCGAACAGATTTCCTCTTCTTTCTCCAGTGGAGGAAGCTGGTGGATTCAAATAGCTATTTTTATAATTAACAGACAAACACATAGTATGTTATGCAACCAGGACGGCACATACCTCAACAAGTATGATAATTCTAAAGGGAATAAATTCTCCTTGACCCAACTGATTTATAGCAATATGTCAACAAGTTTATTTAGTATAGGAATACATATACACATACAAGGGGTACCCTCCAAAAAAATGAAGACACCCCACTGGACTAAGCTTACATAGCATGCATTTCCCCCCACAGTCGAGCATCAAGCAACTGGCTCCAAATTAGTGCAACCAGTGATGTCTCTTGGGAAGGTCCTCTCTGGTCACAGTGAATTTTTTTTTTCATTAAAAACAGTTTCACACATACCTTCTTTTTTGTGATGGCTAGTTTAAGAGAACAGCATGCTACTGTGAAATTCCATTTCCTGCTCAGGAAAAATGACCCAGTAACTGTTGTAATGCTGAACACAACTTACAAGGACAGCGGCATTGGAAAAACTCAGGAGTATGAGTGGTTTGCTGGGTTTTGCTCTGCCTTGTGTTTGTGTTTTTTATTCTCTCTGCATGACTATCTAGATAAGCTAGGTGGGAGGAGGAGACAGGGGAAAGGAAGTGGATGTTAGCAAACCCAGAGACAAGGGAAAAACGATTTAATGGATGGCAAGTGGGGCATAGGATGCCTGGTGGGGCTTGATCACACAACGTAACCAAAGAGTATTATTGAAACCCAAGTGAAGACCGAAGGTGAAAGAGGAAAGTAAAAGGAAATAGAGGAAAGCACTAGAGGCAAATGAGCATTTATAGAAGTCTAACTACAAGCATGTACATATGTAAATATATTTATATAGAACAGTAAGGAAATAGACATATGCTACTGTATATACTTGAGTGTAAGCCTAGTTTCTCAACACATTTTTAATGCAGCTTTTGTGGTAAAATTAGGTGCTTTGGCCGATATTTGGGTCAGCTTATACTCTCGCACACATGACATTAAGGTAGCAGATAGACATTGAGTCTCTACTTAAATACTCCCTCTGGGCAAGAACACTTTGTTCTATTAAACTGGCATACTGTGATGCTGACCTTACCGACAGGATTACTGAGGACAAAATGGGTGCTTAAACAAATGTGGTGAAGAAAGCTGATGGTGCCCAGATATAAAAAATATATAGCCTCTCGGGTCTTAAAGGCTGAAGATAAATAAGCAGCCATCTAGCTGAGAAGCAACAAAGCCCACATGGAAAAGCAAACCAGCCTGTGTGATCATAAGGTGTTGATGGGATCAGGTATCAGTGAGCAAAGAACAAAAAATCATATCATTGTGAATGAAGGAGAGTGTGGAGTGGAGACCAAAAACCCATCTATAGATAATTGGACATCTCCTTACCGATGAGTCACAAGGAAGAGACAAGCCAGTCAGGGTGCAGTATAGCATTGATGAAACATATAACTTTCCTCTAGTTCTTTAATACTTCCTCACCCACTATCATGACCCAGATTCTACTTAAAAACAAAGCAAGACCAAAACATGTACATGGGTACAGGTAGCTGGAAACAAAGGGAATCCAGGGTAGATAAACCTCTCAGGACCAATAATGAGAGCAATAATACCAGGATGGTAAGGGGAATATGAGAGGAGAAAGGGGGAACCAATCACAATGATCTACATATGAACCCCTCCCCAGGAAACAGACAGCAGAAAAGTAGGTAAAGAGAGACATCGGTCAGTATAAGACATGAAAAAAAAAAAATTTATAAGTTCTCAAGAGTTCATGAGGAAGGGAGGGGCAATAATGAGGAGCTGAAACCAAGGACTCAAGAAGAAAGAAAATGTTTTGAAAATGATGACGGTAACAAATATATAAATGTGCTTGACAAAATGGATGGATGGATGGATTTTGATAAGAGCTGTATGAACCCCAATAAAATAATAATAATAATTTTTAAAAGGTAAAATATCGATTGATGACAAACCTTGTTCTGGACGTTGGTCAACTTCAAAAACAGACTAAAGTGACAAACTGTGCGCTTGTGCTCAAAGACCAATGATGGACCATTGAAGAGATGGGAAAGTTATCTGAACTCTCTTGGACCTGGGGTTCTGACTGACCAGCTTCAAGTGCAAACATGCTGGGCTTTGAAAGAACACCTCTGAAGCTACACACTTAATTCTGAGGTCATTACTGGTGAGAAGACATGATGCTATTCTTACCACCTTGAAAGAATAAATGAATCAGCCCAGTGGAAGACACCATCATCACCTCACCTGAACAAAGCTGTTCAAGTGAAATCAACATTCAAGGGGATGCTCATTTGTTGTTGTAGTTGGTTTGTTTTGATGTGAGGGGTATAGTGAATTTGGAGTTTCTTCCAGCAGGTCAGACTGTTAATCAAACTTTCTATTTAGAGGTTCTGAAAAGATTGCTTAATAATAATTTCCTAAAATAACAATAAGTTATACATTTTCAAAGTTTCATGAGGGAGGGGCGATCAGGGAGGGAGGGCGAAAAATGAGGAGCTGATACCAAGGGCTTAAGTGGAGAGCAAATATTTTGAGAATGATGAGGGCAACAAATGTACCAATGTGCTTGACACAATTGATGTATGTATGAATTGTGGTAAGAGTTGTATGAGTCCCCAATAAAATGATTTAAAAACATGCAAAAATAGTGTGTGACAAAAAAAGACCTCATTTATGGCAAGTTGGGGACTGGTTTTGCCACCAAGACAGTGCACTTGCTCAGGCAGCCATCACAAGTGCACTAGTTTTGGGCAAAATACAGCATGCCTCTCTTACCTGATGCATTTTACTCACCTGATGGCGCTCCATGTGATTTCTTCTTGTTTCTGAAAATGCAGAGGGACATGAAAGGACAGTGATTTAATAATGTAGAAGAGGTGAAGAAGGGAGTTGTTGAGAGCCATCCAAACAGATGAGTTTGAAAAATATTTCCAAGAATGGAATTCAGGTTTGACAAATGTATTAAGAATAATGGAGAGTACATTGAAGGTGATCAGGTTGTTTTGTAAAAAAAAATTAAATACATAGCTTGGGGGGGGGAAATTGGGCTTTTTTTGGGTGGGGGGAGTTGAGGAATACCCCCTCATGCATATGTGTAAAACCAGTATGCCTTTCTGTGCTGAAATGTACAAATGTATCTCCATTCTTTCAAATATTGTCATTCTGCCCATTTCATTTCTTTGCCTTTTATCTCATCCTAGTTCATAGGTTCTCAGACTTACTTGGTCTACCACCCTCGTTCCAGAAACAACAAAACTCAGCACCTTCCTGGCAATTAAAAATGACTGTAGGTCAGCCTATAAACTAGGCTGCTTGCCAAGGTCAGCAGTTCGAAACCACCAGCCATTTCCCAGGTGAAGGACGAAGATTTCTACAGTTGTAAAGAATTGCACTCTGGGAAATTCATAAAGGCAGGTCTACCTTGTCCTATAGAGTTGCTATAAATCGGCATCTACTCAATGGAAAAGCATATCCTATTTCATTATCTTTTTATTGTCTAGCTCAGTGGTTCTCAACCTTCCCAATGCCACGACATTTTTATACAGTTCTTCAGGTTGTGGTGAGTCCCAACCATAAAATTATTTTTGTTGCTAACTCATAACTGTAAGTTTGCTACTGTTAGGAATCATAATGTAAATATCTGATATATAGGATGTATTTTCTTTTCTTTATTTTTAAAATCATTTTATTGGGAACTCATATAGCTCATTACAATCCACACATACATCCATTGTGTCGAGCACATTTGCACATTTGTTGCCATCATCATTCTCGAAACATTTGCAATCTACTTGAGCCCTTAGTTTCATTTCCTCATTTACCCCCTCCCTCCCCACCTTCCTCCATTTGAACCCTTGATAATTTATAAATTATTGTCATGGCTTACACTGTCCAACGTTCCCCTTTACCCACTTTTCTGTTACCCATCCTCCAGGGAGGGGTTCATATGTAGCTCCTTGTGATCAGTTCCCCTTTTTACCCCACCTTCCCCTTACCCACCTGGTATCATTATTCTCATTATTGGTCCTGAGGGGCTTATCTGTCCTGGATTCCGTGTTTCCACTTCTAATCTGTACCAATGTACATCCTCTGGTCTAGCCAGATTTGTAAGGTAGAATTGGGATCATGATGGGGAGGGGGGGGAGAATTGGAAGAATTAAAGAAGTAGAAGAAAGTTGTGTGTTTCATCACGGTTATGCTGCACCCTGACTGGCTCGTCTCCTCCCTTCAGTAAGGGGATGTGCAGTTGCCTACAGATGAGCTTTGGCTCTTCACTCTGCACTCGCCTCATTCACAGTGATAACGATTTTTTGTTCTTTGATGCCTGATACCTGATCCCATTGACACCTCATGATCACACAGGCTGGTGCACTTCTTCCATGTGGGCTTTGTTGCTTCTTGGCTAGATGGCCACTTGCTTATCTTCAAGCCTTTAAATTCCTGGATGCTTATCTTTTGATAGCAGACACTATCAGCTTTCTTCACCCCATTTGCTTATGCATGCACTTTGTCCTCAGCAATTGTGTCGGGAAGGTGAGCATCATGGAATGCCAGTTTAATAGAACAAAGTATTCTTGCATTGAGGGAGTACTTGGGTAGAGGCCCAATGTCCATCTGTTACCTTAATACTAAACCTATACATATATGCACATAGATCTATTTCCTATCATCATATATAAATATATTTACATATATTCATGCCTATATTTAGACCTTTATAAATGCCCTTCGCCTTGTTGTCCTTTCCTATATTTTATTTTCCTTTTCTCTTTTCCCATTTTCATGTTTAGCCTTCATTTGGGTTTCAGTAATTCCTCTCGGTTACATTGGCCTGGATCAAGCCTACTAGACCGCCTACACCCTCCTCATCATTGGTTTTGGAGCAAGATGTGTTTTTATTGTTACAAATGGAACATAATTAAAACATAGTGATTCATCACAAAAACAATATGTAGTTATATATTGTGAAATATTTATTTCTAATAACAAAAAAATGAAAATTTGTCTTGAAGCATTTTGTGGCATGGGTAACAGTCTTCACACTGGGTACTCATATGTGGGTGTATCTTCATGTGTGCAGACCCACCTGGAGAACCTGGAGATGGATAGAGGAGCAATGTCTTGGTTCCTAAAACCATCAGAAGGATGTGATTCTGAGCCATCTCAGAATCAAGAGTAGATAATCCACAGGATTAAGAAAGAAGAGCCAGCAATAGAACATACGTGAGTTCCCTTGCAAAAGTGACAGAGTCAGCAGACGCCAAAGCTGTGAGAGGCATAAAACAAGAAAAGAAGAGAGCCTTTGGGCAGCAGGCTGGCTTGAGACTGGTAGGAGGGGATGGGGTAGCAGTACTGTGGTTTGAGCACCTATCATTGTCAAAGGTGTGTTGCAACAGTTACCAAGCAGGCCCAGGGACCATGTGGATGAGAGGCTAAGGACCAGTATGAGACAGAGAACCAGAAAGAAACATAGCTGCTGGCATGACTGAGAAGTGGCACTACTGTGGACCAGAGGTTTATATCCTTATTGTTTCCTGGTCCTAACTTGTAGTAACCTAGGCACTTCCATAATAAACTCCATGCTTGTGAGTATGGTATGGTTTATGAGTTCTGTGTGGTCACTGTAATTGATTATAGAGTCTTGTAGAGGGCCAGGGGAGGGTCAGTTGGTGTCATAATAGGGTAACGAAAGTTGCTGAATGGAAAGTTGCTGAATGGAAGCATGTCTGAATTCTGCCTCAAAGGACTCATCCTTGGGCACCTGGGAATTGGATTCTTCTCCTTTGTGTAGCCTGAGGAGGTCAGGCAAAGGCCCACACAATTTCCTCAAATATTTCTAGAGCAAAATTTCCTAATCCAATATTATGTTAGGCTGTCTCAGAGAGAGAGAGAGAGAGAGAGAGAGAGAGAGAGAGAGAGAGAGAGAGAGAGAGAGAGAGAGAGAGAGAGAGAGAGAGATTTATATATATATGAGAAAGACTTTATATCAAGATGGAATTTTATATCAAAGATGCCAGCCCAACCCAGTCCAACTCAAATCCATGAGTCCAATGCTAGCTGGAGTCCTCCTAGGACTTCAAAAGATGCCATTGAGTAAAACAGGAAGGCAAAGAGTGAAGCTGGAAACTCACAGGCCAATGGGAGCAAGGGCAGTGTGAATCCAATATGGGTAGGAACATGACAAGGCAGCCCAGCTGCCAGGTGGTAGGCCACGGGGGCTCTCAAATACAGAGCCACACACAGAAATGAAGCAAATAGGAAGGCAAAGAGGAGCAAAAACAAAGGATGTTCCCAACATCTCTCTTATATAAGGGCCATAGTCCTGGGAAGCATCACCAGCCTGTGCCCTGATTGATAGGTTGGAGCCCGCACCTACTTTCACACAGGTGCAAGCTGACATACAATCTAAGCACCACAGGATGGGTGTTCAATTGGTCACTGCTGCCTTCCCTGAGTGGTGATTTTGGAGCTAAGTGAAATGAAAACCTTGACTTTGATTTTTTTTCAATGTGATACATACATAATACTTCAATAATGGATTGGTCTGGGTACTTTGGAGAAACAAATCCACTGAAACTCATGCATAAGAGAGTTTTATAGTGCACCTCAAGAAAAGATCCCAACCCAGTGCAGCCCAAGCCCACAAGTCCAATATTAACCCATTAACCCATATGGCCAACACCAATCCATAAAGTCCTCCTCCATCTCACAAAGCAGACACAATGACGCCGACTGCAGGAGGAAAGCTGAATCAGTGAATGTGTAAGCATCTCAGCACTGGCAGGGGTCTCCACACAGCTGCTCCAGCACCCAGGGCTGCATTGGGGTAGGTCTATGGGGCTTCTCCTTGGGGCTATCTTGCAGGAAATCAGTCTTACAAACTGAAGCTGGGAACTGCTAAGGGAGCTGCACCCTGGTCCCACCCTCCCAAAGCAAGAGACCCAAGAACTAGAAAGGTGAGGTTCACTGAGCCGTTTATCCCTCTGCCCTTCAATTAATCCCACATGTGTTTATTGGCCAAGTTGGCACAATAAACTAATTCAATCAACCACTTGCCAACCTGGCACCTGTACATAATTCTTTAGCTTCACAATTGCAATTAAGTAACACCTACACCTTAATGCTATAATCCTGTGAATTTTTCCCCACCTATGAAAGTTTGTAAGCCAACCACTTCATGCCTTTATCTCTCCCAATTTTAGGCATCCAATTTCTATAACTGCCCACTTACATCAACCCAGTTCTCTGAGGAGACAGTCACGTTTTTCGACATGTAGTGTCTTCATTCCAGTTGGAACCTTGTGAAGTCCACATCTATAAGCAAAGTCAAATACAGAGAAGTCTTCCATAAAGTCAGCAACAGTATGCACCAGTTAACAGGCTTAAAAACCTCCAGCTGGTCGGCTTCTCGTCAACTCAATATGGGTTGCCTCACTCAGCCTCCACAGCGTGCCCAATGGTCGCCTTGCCTTTATACCATGGGCTCTCATCAATACTCAACAAGCCTAGTACCTTCGTGCTAGGTCATGAACCTTAGAGCAGTCAACCCACTCTCATCTTCTTTTCCTGCAAGCCAAGCCCACAGGTGTCAGTTGCCAAACTCAACCTGTCTCTTTATTGCTGCATCTCTCCCACTTCCACTCAACAAATAGATCCAGGTGGTCACCTAGCAAGCATTTCAGCCTGCTCACAGGCTCCCTTTAACATTCAGTCCCGGAGAGGAGTTTTCTTCATAATTCCAGATTTTCTCCAGCTTCTGACAAAAACTACTGATTCCTGAGTACTCTTGCATAGCTTTCTTTGTAGGCATGGCCTAAACCCATTTAAAGATCAAATTTTAATGGCTCAAAGCAGTGGGCTTACAAACTTTTTATTTTCACAGTTCGCATAGTTTCTCAGAAAACAATTGAGTAAATAGTGTGGATTCATCTGACCTCTGGCTAGACAAGAAAAACTACCACAAGGGAGAGGTCAAACAAACATCTACTCTCCATCATATGATATTTTTCTCCAATACTCCATTGCCGGTACCATAATGCATTGGTCTGGGTACTTTAGAAAAACAAATGCACAGAAACCCAGGTATAACAGCGAGTTTTATATGAATGCACCCGAGAAAACATCCCAACCCAGTGCAGCCCAAGCCCCCAACTCCAATATTAACCCATTAACCCATATGTCCTACACCAATCCAGAAAGTCCTTCGTCATCTCACAAAGCAGATGCAATGATGCCGACTGCAGGAGGAAAGCTGAATCAGTGAATGTGTAAGCATCTCAGTGCTGACAGGGGCTTCCACATGGCTACTCCAGCACCCAGGGCTGCATTGGGGTAAGTCCATGTGGCTTCTCCTTGGGGCTATCTTGCAGGACGTCAGTCTTGCAAGCTGAAGTTGGGAACTGCTAAGGCAGCTGCACCCTAGTCTGACCATCACAAAGCAAGAGACCTGAGAACTAGAAAGGCAAGGCTCACCGAGCCATTTACCCCTCTGCCCTTCAATTAATCCCACATGTATTTATCAGTCAAGTTGGCACAATTAACTAACTAAAATAAAATTTACACTCAAACTAAAAATCAGATTTAGTGCCCCTCTGCTTAAGAAACTCTACCTACCTTCCACTGTAATTAGAACAACACACGACATTTTCAATCACATTTATTATCCATACTTGAACGCAAACAAAAATCTAGACACACTTTCTTGGAAAGTAGATTATTGATGTTAGTTTGAGAAGAAATAGAAAGTGGATCGCATTTAATAATATTGAAGAAAATAAAAATATAAATACTAAATATTAAAGGAACAGATTATGTTCATGCCAAGTAAATTATTCCTAATCCTAACTATAGTGAAGGAGCAGATTTTAAAATTTATTCTATTCATTTATAATAGCCTGGGTATTAAAACAGCATCAAATAATTATGCACAAGTGTTTCTAAAGCAGGTACACTTACACACACATACAAATAGGCAGAAAAAACATTATAGTCAAAGCTTATCTATACACCAACACAAATCTCAAAAAAATGCAAACCTATACATATAGAATCAAAATCACAACATACAATAAACAACTTGATATTATTCAATCTTTAAACATTGTTTTTATCACAGAATAACAGTATGATTCTTAGTAGTCGCCAATTTTTTAAAAATGTGACACTCTCAGTATGTACTGATAAATCATTTGATAAAATTAAATAACCTCTCTGTAGAGTACTTTTAGTGTAGGGACAGTGGATTGATTATTCAATGTGGCTCTGCTTGCCTACGCCTCTAACTCCCACCAAGCAAATATTTCCTGCAAAGGTCTGGTGAAAAAAGTGGGGGAAGAGATTGATAGGCTTCACTTGTGAGTAATTGTGACCTGAAGTCCCTAGAAGACCAGCCTCCTGTGTATAAAATGAAGCCTTTGAGTAGCAAGAGGAGGGATCTCATTACCAGCAAGTGCCAGGAGGGGAGCGAGTCCTCTGGATCTGGGAATCCTGTGCAGTACATTACCCTCCTGGATCCAGATGGCAGCTGCAGCTGCAGCACCAGCGCAGCAGCAGCAGCAGCAGCACTAGCAGTGAGAGTGTGAGAGAGTTGTGGACTCGCTGACCAGGGAGTAAGGTAAGATGAGGGCTTTGGAACAGGATGCTGCCTTGAGAGTGGAGAAACCTCCGGGCAATTACTTGAAGATACTGTTCTTCTTGACCCACGGAAGAGGAGAAGAGTGCCTTTGAGCTGAGGTTTACTGGGCGGGGGGGGGTGAGGTGGGGGGGCGGCCCTCTGGACACTTAGTCCTGAAGCTAGGTTTTCTGACCTCCAGAGCTCTAGCCTTTGGGGTGTGGATTCCCTTGGAGGGTGTGCCCCTTTGTGCATTTATTAGCAGACCTGAAGGAACTTTGTAATAGGTGCCAATAAACAACAATCCTGCTCATTTCTCACGGACTTACAACTTAACTTGCATAACAAACCCCATAATCATTAATCGTGGCTGTGAGTTCTCAGTGGCCATCACAATAGACATTAGAATCTAGAGAAGTCAATTGGAGAGTGTTAATTAAGAGGACACCTTCAGCTTGCTAGAGTGTGCCCACAGAGAACCAAGAAATTACGCACATAATAGATGTAAAATATTAAACACTTTCTTGAAGCAAACAGCAGGTTACAGATGCCCACACTCAATGAAAACAGCACAACAATCTGATGTAGCGAAAACCTGAGATCCCTGACTCACCAAGCCCCAAGGATAACACTCCTGCTCAGAGCAAACACAGAGGACCACAGTGCCAGCCCCTTCCCTAGACATGACACCCCCTCCCTGACCCACAGCACTGCAGGGGACAGCACTGGAGACAGTGTGAGGACTGTGCCCAATATGACCCCCACACACACACACACCTGGAAAAAACGAAGGGAGCACAACAGAGAAGCTTGGGGAGCAACACAACAAAATCCCTGAGGAATCTTGAAAATAGACTTCAGATTCAGAGGGAAGGACCTGGCACGTACCTCATCCAATGCAATCAGAAAACATACATAAGAGTCAACAGACTTGGAATCAGTTATATCCCTCCCCACTTTTTTTTTCTTTTTCTCTTCTTTTGTATTTCATGTCCATCTACATAAGATAGGCAAGATAAACAATCCTGAGGATAAAACAAAAGGACTGATGGTGCCAGGGGTACAGGTTAGTTGGGGTGAGGGAAGTGAGCAGCCAACAAACCCAAGGACAAGGGAACAGCAAGAGATCCAAAATTAATGGCATGGAGGGTATCGAATGCCTGGTGGGAGTTGATCAAGTGAAATGTAGCCCAGAGGTACTACTGAGAGCCTAATGAAGGTCGGACATGATAGTGGGACAGGAGGAGAGTAAAAGTAATAGAGGAAAGAACTAGGAGGCAAAATTTATTTGTAACAGTAAAATATAGGCATGTATGTACATAAACATATTAATATATGATAGGGATATAGGTGTATGAACATATATTTATATGTTAAGGCTCAAGGTAGCAGATGGACATTGGACTTCTACTCAAATCCTTCCTCAAGGCAAGAACACTTTGTTCTAATAACCTGGCATTCTGTGATGCTCACCTTCCTAGCATGATCGCTGAAGTCAAAATGGGTGCATAAGCAAATATATGGTAAGAAAGCTGATGGTGCCCAGCTATTACAAGCTAGAGAATCTGAGGTCTTCAAGGCTGAAAGTGACACAAGCAGGGAATCACCATGAAAGAAACACACCATCCTATGTGATCAAGAGGTATCTACAGGATCAGGTACCAGGCATCAAAGACCCAGAACAAACACCCATATTGATGCAAACTAGGAGGTCAGAGTGGAGACCCAAAGCTCATCTTTAGACAATTGGACATTCCCTCACAGAAGGGTCACAAGGAAGGGATGATCTAGCCAAGGTGAAGTATAGCATGTGTGAAACACACAACATTCCTATATTTCTTTAAATCTTTCCTCCTCTACCCCCCAATTCCCACTATCATGAACCCAGTTCTACCTTACAAATCTTACTGGACTGGAGCATATACACCGGTCCAGTAAGAACTCTCAAGACATGGAATCCAGGACAGATAACACCCTCAGAAACAGTAATGGACTGATTGCAATGATCAACATATAACACTCCCCTCCCCTCAAGGGGCACCACCAACAACAGAAAAATAGTTGAAGGGAGATAGCAGAAAAGTGTAAGATATGAAAATAATAATAATTTATAATTTATCAAGGGATCATGAGGTTGGGATGGTGGGGGAGGGAAGGAAAAAGGAAGAGCTGATACCAAGGGCTCAATTAGAAAGAATAGGTTTTGAAAATGATGATGACAATATAAGTATAGATGTATTAAATACAATCGAGGTATGAATTGTTATAAGAGCTTTCAGTGTCCCCAATAAAATGACTTGTAAAATAAAATAAAAACTGAGATCCCATGGGTGCAGAAATTCTATCAGTGCACAAAAATATTTTCTTTACTACACTGAAACAAGAACTTATCAGTCAATTATATTCATTCATTGGCTACAATACAAGCTATTAATGCTACTTAAACTTTGTAACTGGTGAGAAATGAGCATGAGTTTGTGATGGGTCCCAAGGAGAGCAAGGAGCCCCAAGGACAGTGTAATGGGCTGTGTGTGGGCTCTGAACTGCAATGTCAGAAACATGACCCCACAGGGAGCCCGGGGAGGATGAGGAGGCTTTCTGCTCCCAACCACGTTTACCTTCTCAGAAACCCACCGAGGCAGCTCTGTGGGCTACAGAGTCACTGTGAGTCAAAATTACCTCGAGGGTAGGGGATTTATAAGGAGTATATCAACATGATGATGTGAAGGAGTAAGAATTAGAGGTATCCTTAAAGGCAGTCTTAGAAAACAATACGTCCTATGAGTGTTAAAGTCAGATATAGTGAACATTATGAAACATATTTACTTATAGCTGTTTTTGAAACATTTTAAAATTCTCTTTAGCTTCTAATGACTCATTTTGTGACACTGCCCCACACGTACCAGTCTCTCACACGCACAGCAGGGATGAATGAAATATCACCCCTTTTCAGGTATGCTGTACAATCCTTTAACGGTAACCCCTTCTCCCACAAACACAGATCAACCTACCCTATAGATCCATGATCAAAGTGCCCTCATATTTTAAAATATATGATTTTTAAAAAATCATTTAAAATCTGCTGTATTGCGAGTGTTGATGACTTATCATCATGTAGCACATTTTGTCTCCTATCAAGCCAGATTGGGCTACTAATTCAGTCAGTGGGGCAAACCTGCCAACTGGTCCCGGGAGAGAGTGGAGGTTGAAACTCTCATAAAGATTTACAATCTCAGAAACTGTAGATAGATTTCCTATGAGGTGTGTTTAACTTGGTGGAAGTGAGTTTGGGAGTATCTCCTATGGATAATTTATTGGGGTTTTTTTAAGCAAAAAGGTTATTTCAAAGGATGGGTCTTTTTATTTTTCCCCAAAACCATTTCATCGGGAGCTAATACAGATATCATATCATTCCATAGCTTGGTCACATCAAGTAGCATTGTACAATTGATACCACAGTCAATTCCAAAACATCCTCTTTCTTCTTGAACTCCTTGACATCAGCTTCCTGTTACCACCACCCACTACCCTTCCACCACCACTGTACCCCCACCCTTGTCCAGAACCCTTATTTTACTTGTTGTCTTTATAGGTTCATCAATCCTGGGTTTCATATACTGACAAACAGAATAAGATATAACAAAAATTCAAGAGGGTCTCCCCAATGACAAAATACATCTGAGATAAACACCAATATGAACAAAAAAACAATAAAAATATGGAAAATGTTGAAAACCACATCAGGTCTACCATGCATCAGAGGGGGACCAACTGACAAGGTTTTAAACATTCAAGTGAGGCTTATCATTTTGATCTCCTGTAGCCATCTCTCCAAGCCACTTTGGTCACCAATTTCTTCCTAGTCCTCTATTATGCAGAGAAGGAAATCACCTGAGGATTATTTCCTATGTAGATCTAACAAATGTATCTTGGGGTCCCACTGTCATCCCAAGCTCCTGCAAGCCAGATTCTCACAATTTAGGCTCTGATATTATTCCCTCCTGTGGCTTCGGATTATATTATTTACAATCCTTCAGTCACTGATGCTGGTGTGCTTCTTCCATTGGCCTTAGTTGACATCCAAAGGATGAATCTTTACTGAGGAAGTGATTTTTTGGAAAGAGTAAAAGAGGAATCTAGTTAACATGATAGGCGTTTGGAAACCCAACATATGATTCTTCTTACTCAATGTTATTAACCTTTGGATCATGAGAAGTATAATTAGTATTTTCATTAGAGGGATGACTCATTAAATGACAAACAAAACACCAACCTCACTGCAATTGAGTCAAGTCTGACCCATAGTAACCCCATAGGACAGGGTAGAACTGCTTTTGGGAGTTTACAAACTGTTACTGTTTACTTTAAGCAGAAAGCCTCCGTTGGGATTTGAACTGCTGACCTTGGAGTTAGGAGCCAAACACATAACCTATACCACTATGAACCTAGTAAAATGTAACAGAATGTAACTGAAAGCGGTGTGATTTTTAAATGTGTACTTTGCACCTGAGGCATTGGTTTGGAGGGAAGGTGATCTGTGATGTCAATGGCCTCAGGGAAAATAATGACTTGCGCAGCTGAGTGGAGAAAAATACCACGTAATACTGTCTGACAAAGCAGAAGACTCGGGGAGCCTCTACTCTGCCTAGATCCTGGTACACGCCAAGCATTGTCCCCTCCTCCTGAAGAATTTGTTAAATGCATGTCCACAGGCTTCACTCAGGTGGATTTGTTAGATTCCTGAGGTGTGGCCCAGGAAGCAGCCCTTGAAGATCACCTTCCTGCTAGTAATTCTGAAGCAGCTGCTCCAGGTCACCTGGTGAGAATAAAGCTGCGATTACGCCTTCCGACAAGAGGTGGCAGTAAAATCAAAAGAATGATCAAGGTTTATCCTTAAAACCCAGGCATTGTCAAAGTAGACAGAAGCTTGGCATCTTTGACCCTTTGCCTTTAGCACACAGCATGCTTCTGAATATAAAGAGCTGCTTTGAAAGACTGTGTGCTCAAAACATAATCCTTATTATATAGTGAGAATAATAATGTCTTTTCTTTTACCTGATAATGCTTTAGGGATTTAAACATTTAAGAGATTTTAAAATTAGATGCCCTATAGGATTTCCTATTCTTAAAAAAATATATATCAACGCATCCTCCTCCTCACAACTGTATACACGTGTTGTAACAATAATGATTTAGGTACATATGTGCTTCGGTATTTTATCTACTCAACAGTGAGCTCTTAGGCTCATGTCACATGTACCAGGACACACACTTGTGAGGGAAATAGATAATTACAGATTTACAAAGACAGGGCCGTTTGACACATGGCGCTAGTGGAAATGATAACATCGTATCAGTCGCTCCTTAGAATGAAATTAAGTTTTTGAAGCCAAGTATCATGAAGGTTGAACACTGGGTTTCTAAAAAGAGTAAGCCAAATAAAATAATTGGGGAGAGACAGCAGGGAGAAATAGTCACAGCAGATTTTACCCTATTATACAAAAAATCCCCAAGATAAGAGATAGTATGGTGACTTTGGGGAATCAAACCTACTAAGGCACCAGGGCAACTCGTGGCATCTGTGGGAGGTACAGATGGCTAATGTGCTCATCTACTAAAAGGCTTGGGAGGTGAGTCAACCTAGAAGTGTCTCGAAACAAGCTTGGTGATCTCCTGCCAAAGCACTCATCATTGAAGAGCCTTTGACCTACAGTTCTGTTCTGACCTGTTGGGGTGGTTAAGAGTTGGGAAAAAGTCCCACAGAAAACTCCACCACCCACAGATAGGAACTGGAAACACAGGGAATCCAGGACAGATGAACCCCTCAGAACCAGTGGTGAGAGTGGTGATACCAGGAGGGAGGAGGGAAGGTGAGGGAGAAAGGGGAAACAGATTATAAGCATCTTCATATAACCTCCTCCCTGGGGGACGGACAGTGCAGAAATGGGTGAAGGGAGACATCGGATGGTGTAAGATATGACAAAATAATGATAATTTATAAATTATCAAGGGTTCATGGGGGAGTACGGAGCAGTGAAGGGGTAGGGAATGAGGAGCTGATACCAAGGGCTCAAGTAGAAAGCAAATGTTTTGAGGATGATGGCAACATATGTACAAATGTGCTTGACACAATGAATGAATGGATGGATTGTGATAAGAGTTGTATGAGCCCCCACTAAAATGATTTTTTTAAGAGAAAGAAAACTCTACCACCTACTGAATACCTGCTTTGTGCCAAAGAACAGATATTGTACATGAAGCGCCTCTAATACAAGGGAGCGATTAAACCTACCGAACAGATTAGGATGGACGAATGGATGGAACGCAAATTTTATGGGCTTTACGTTTGCATTGCATTCTTCTGTGTATTATGGGAAAGCGAAGACATCCTTTCCTGGTGTTTCGTGGTTGAGAGAGGATTGTATTTGACAGAAATTCCAATGTTCTGGTGGCTTTAAAGCTCTTCCATACCTTGTATTGACCTTATATTCAGACTGAAATGTTGTCATTTCATCCTCCTAAATAGCTCATAATAAGTTAATATTAATATTCATACTTCAGAGATGATAGAATTGAGGTACAGAGAGGTTAAGTGACTTGTACCCACACAGCTAATAAATGTCAGGCAGACACAGCAGATTGTAAGACAAAAAGAGTAAAATGTTATTCAAACTATTTATATGGAAAGCATATAAGAAAGAACAAAGGAATTGCTTTGTCTTCGTAATGATATTTAATTTTCTGATTATGAATCAAGGAAGTGTTGATTGCAGGAATATGAAAACAAAATGAACCTGATAGTGTAAGCACTTGGGTTGGACTGGGTTCTCTAGAGAAAAATGCCAGTGAAACATATATGTTTAAGTAAAGACTAAATCAAGAAAGAACTTTATATCGGAAAACATCCCAACTTAGTCCAACCCAAGTCCCAAGTTCAATGCCCACTAGAGCCCTCTTCACACGTGTCCGGCTGCTGGTGGGTGGGTAAAGTGGTAAAGTGAAGCAGGTTAGCTGGAGATCACAGACCATTAGGCTCAGAGTCACATGGCTCTGAAGTCCACAGGAACATGGCAGGACGCCGTGGCTGCTAGGCTTAGCAAATCACATGGGCTGTCAAGTCCAGAACCAGGCATGCTATCCAAGCAAGCAGAAGGGTGAACTGGAGTAAGAGAGAGTGAAGTTCTCAGTGTCTCTTTTATTTAAAAAAATACCACACTTCTACACAGGTACATCAAGTACCTATAAAATCTGGCCAACTAAATGCTACCATGACTATCAATATAAAAGTAACATGATATTAAAAAGATGATGGCAGGCACCAGATCAATAAAAAAATTCAAACACTCCCCCTTATCCCAAAGAGATAGAAGGAATAGAAGTTAACATATAAAGATTATATATAGTCCAATCATCACTCTATAATAGCATAGACCATTTAGAACATATCTTTTGAATGTTATCCCAAACATCAAAAAATTCTAAGGTTCACATTCTCTAAGGAGTCAGGGGTCCATCCATGACATCATAGCTTCCACAATGGGCTCAAAAATGGGGATGGTTTGAGGTTGTGAGGATGGCCCAGGAGTAAGCAGTACTTTGTTCACTGAGGCTCTGGCTCTGAACCAAATTGACAGTCCTCCAATGAGAGTCTTCGAAAACCAATGGTTAGGTGCCAATGGCACCAAACAACACCAACAATAGCAAGGAGTCCGGAAACTTCACTGCTGATAGTAAACTAAAATAAGAGTCATAACAACCTTCTAAGTAGAGAATCATAAAAATGAGGACAGGAACTGTGAAGTCAACCAAAAATGTGTCAGGAGGAAATTCATTGCTTCTGAATGTTTTTGATTATATAATCGGACACTATTGAAAGTATCCCTTTTGAATTTGTGACATGCTAATATCACATTCTAAGGAAAGTAAGAGACTGACATTAGGAAAATGGCAGAATTGTCAGAAATATCTCGATCACACGTGAGTGATGTATTAGTAGAATGAGTTTGATAGCAAATGACCACAACTTAGCTCAAGTCAACTTACATTAAAAACTTGATGTTTTCAATTAATTTAGAAGAAGCTAGTAAGGAGGGAAATATATGAATCCGGGTTACTAGAGACATGAAACCAGAAAACTCGGCCTTGGTGCTTCCAGCTTGCTCTCTCGGTCCTTTATTCTTGAATGGCAAATGCTTTCTCCTGTCTCTTTGTTTCATTTCTGTAAAATGACCATGGAAGGCCAGAATTTATGACAAGAATGGTTCCTCCCACAACTCTGTATTTTTCTACTGGGGTCAATGGTTCGTTGCCATGGCTACACAGAACTCACACACAACTATGGGGGTTTATGAGGGAATTTCACAAACCACGAGCAGAAATCATTAAGAATACAGTTCTTCCAAATCAACCCTTCTCCTCAGCTAGCAACCACATCGCTCTCTTTGGTCTTCCACCTCTCAGAAATATAGTCTCTTGATCTAGGCCTTCATGGACCAGGAAGCCCACCTACTGCTAAGCCTCACAATCATATAATCTGGACATTGCTCCTCTGCCCTGTCTCATGGTCTCCTTGCCTCAGCCTCTGGTCTCAGTGCTGTATAGCTTTTGTTCCCTCTATCATTTCTGGCGGGGATTTCAAATATACTGCACTGGTATCCCTTCATCCTTGATGGCTCTGGAATGGCCTCCATTTTTCTTCTGAGATGACTAAGCTGATCAATCCTCCAATGAGGGTCTTCTAAACCTGATTTGCACGGTTCCACCCAACTACATGGTGGGAGTTATAGAGAAATGAGTAGAAGAGCCATTATTAAGCAATATTACTTCACCAGAGCATTCTAAAGAACAGAGTAGAATAGTGTCATAGAGATCCTGACGTGTAAATCTTACAAAAGCACGAAGCCTCATCTCTCTCCCATGGGGCTGCAGGTGTTTGGGAACCACCAACCTTTTGGTTAGTTGTCCAATGCTGGACTCAATGCAACATCGGGGGTTCTTTATATATAGAGAAAGACTCATTTATATTTCAAAATTTTAGAAAAAGTCAAATTGAGAACAATTAGTGTGACACCATACATAGGCCGATTGTTCTATGCCTTATTTATAGGTCTCAGCTTCAAGTAAAAACGAAGATTTCACCACTTCTTTGCATCTACCTTGCTACCACCCTTCGAGTTTGTTACTAAATGTTTCCACTAAGAATCCCTCAAGGGTATTTCATGTGTGTTTATACATCTAAGTGGGCCTAGGAAAATGTCCGACTAGTTAGCACTTGACATTGGCTATTTCGTTCCTAATCTGGTTCTCTTTCTGTTGGTTCCATTGAACTTCATTGTCTTCCAGTGCATGCTGAGGCATAGCATTGGAAATTTCCCACTCTCCCTGTGTCATCAGTAATTGCTTTCTCCCAAGCCCACTATCCCACTGAATCTAAGAACTGGCTTTGGGAAATAAAATGCTGAACGCTTCCTGTTTCAATAGAAACATTCTTTATAGACACCAAAGTAGAACTGCTCATATTCCAATATATTAGAGAGTTTATGAGATTAAATAGCACTTTCATTTCCCCCTAGCCTCCGTATTCAACACTATTCTCAGACATAAGCCCAGATGGGATCTGGGCAGTGAAATATTTCTGAAAGACAGATAATGAGCTCTTTTCAGAAATGATTCTCTTCTTTGTCAACCAAGTAGATAGACTCATGTTTACTTCTTCCAATGGAGGTGAGTTCACTATTATTCATTCCGACTTCCTTTGGGATGCTTCTGCCACAGATGTATGCTCAAGTACAAACGTGCTGCATAGCAAAAACCTTCATTGAATCCAGGTGTTTGCCTCTTGGTTTATTTCTTTTTACACTGCTTATGGAATGGTCTGTTTTCAGAGAGAAAATAAAACGACAAATAAAACTGTATGCAATGAGTGAGCCCTGGCAGA
The DNA here is from genome assembly GCF_050624435.1 of Tenrec ecaudatus. Taxonomy (NCBI): domain Eukaryota; kingdom Metazoa; phylum Chordata; class Mammalia; order Afrosoricida; family Tenrecidae; genus Tenrec; species Tenrec ecaudatus. Next base: position 32,003,492 of record NC_134544.1, on the reverse strand, counting down.
GCAGTGGTTACGGTAGACTGCTAACCGTAACATCAGAAGTTCAAAACCACCAGCTGCTCCCCTGGAGGAAGATGGGGCTTTCTACTCTTGTAAAGAGTTACAGTCTCAGAGACTGAGGCAATCCTATCCAGTGGCTTTGAGTCGGCATTAGCTCAATGGCAGTGAGGGTGTGCAAGGAGGGGTCACTGGGTGACATAAACGGGCTGTGTTAGAGGACTAACCTAAATGTTAATGGCTCCAACTCCCCAGGAAGCACCAGAGAAGAAAAGCCTGGTGACTGGCTTCCATCAAAACCACAGACAATAAGCCCCGTGCAGTTGTTCTCCTCGGCCTCACAAGGGTCTGCATGAGTTGGAACCAATGCAACAGTAAATAGGTTATTTGCAACCAGAGAGAAGGAAACTATTAAGAATTGGAGTAGGTTCCTCTCCCATCCCTTCTCAATTTAAGTAAGGCCCTACCTGCATTGAATCTCTCCTTGAGTCAACATTCTCCCAGGTCTCCACATGAAGTTACCACTGGCAGCCTAAGTCCACACACTGTAGCACTAATTTAGTTCTTTTTTGTCTCATGTCATTCTCTATTTGGCTCATGTGTGTCACTCATCTCCCTGACTAGACATTGCATTCTGAAAAGATGTGAATCATGTCTTATACTCTTGTAGTTCCAGACTGTGTAATATGGGGTCAGTTGCCTGTGGAACAGAGACATAGTTAATATTTACATTCATTCATATCTACTCTACATATGAAATCAGTCTTTCCCTCTTCCCAGGACTGGGTGCTAAAATCATTAATGCAACATTTAATTTATATTAGAAATTTCTCAAATCATATTTCTATTTTATTAGCATGTAACTTTCTTAATATGGTAGGAAAATTTCTCTACTAATGAATTCTGTTTCAAATGCTCTCATTATAAAACTTTCAAATCACATGAACTAAACCAGGCATTAAAAATACAATGATAGTACAATGAAACCGGAAACTGTTGATATGATTCCATATAAGTAACTTTCCTTTTTCAGTGAGGAAAAAGTAATCTTGCCTAAATAAATGATAACCCACATATCAGAAAGTACCTTAACAGCGTGCAAAATATATACACTTCTCCACAGATCTTCATGGAGTTAGTTTTCTCAATAAGCTATATCCTAACTAGGGTTATGGATATAAGTGTCTTAACAAGGGCATGCATATGTTAGCATTATTGTAATATACATGGACAACCGTGATGTAGAGTGAAAATATGCAGCCCATTAAGATATTCTCTTCTAATTTCAATATTCATGTACAATGGTCTCAGTGTTTATTAAATTGCTCATCGGAAATTTGAACCCAGTTGACTGACTCCTCTCTACTATAAACCTGTCTGCAGTCCTCTTTCAAGGGTTTAGAAGTAAAGATGGGACTTTAAGGGCTAAGGTGTGCCTGACACAAGCCCTGGTATTTTCAATCACCTCATACGTGTGAAAACGTCATCGTTTATAAGGAAGACTGAAAAGTAATCAGTGTTTTTGAATTATAATTCTGGCAAATTATGGTAAATAGATAATGGGCTTCCAGTAGAAGACATGCATTGGTCTTAGAAGTACAGTCAGAGTTCTTCTTGGACATGAGGATGACAAGCGTCCTCATTTCATGTTATGCACATGTTATCAGGAGAGACCAGTCCCTGGAGAAGAATATAATATTTGGTAAACTGGAGGGTCATTAAAAGGAGGATGACCCACAATGAGCTAGAGAACACAATGGCTCCACCCATGAGCTCAAACAGGACAATGCTGGTGAAGAAAATGCGGGGTTGGCAATGTTCCTTTCTGTTGTATACAGGGTCATGGTAAGTTGGATCTAACAGGATGGCTCCTAATAATACGGTTCTAGAAAGCACTGTCCTTTCCCTAAACCTTTGCCCTCTCTCTCAGCTATTATATTCCCTGGAGGAAGAAAGAAAGAAAAACAAGTTTCCATTCTGAAAGATTTAAATCATTATTAAAGGATCATAGATTATTAATGCTAGATCTAACCTTCAGATCACTCTAGACTGACCTACTATGTTACTAGGAGCAATAGCAGAACAGATGTAAAATTATTTATTCAGATTCTGCCGCTGATGAAGGGGAGAGGCAGATTAACTCAACCCAACTCCTACAATACCAATCTTTCTAATACTTTCCAGTTAGCTAATTTTTCAAAAATACATTAACTACATCCCTTCATCAACCTTTGCTCTTGTTTTTGTTGAAATTTCCTTCTCATCGGTTCCTTTTTCAACTCTCATCCTCAACTCACTGCCACCACGGTGATTCCATGTCATAGCAACCCGGTAGGACAGTACGCCTGCACTTGTGCGTTTCCAAGACGCAAACCTTTATGACAGTAGAAAGCTTCATTCAATCCCCCAGAGAAACTGGTGGTTGCTAACCGCTGATCTTACAGTTTTCAGCCCAATGTGTAAGCCACTCTGCTATCGGGCTCCTTTAACTCCCATGTTACCTTCCAATTAGTGCTCCCCACCCTACTTCTTGATGCTCCAGGGAGGGACGTTTGGTTAAGAAAAGAAGCCAAGGAGCACCAGATCCAGAAACACTGTTTTCTATGAGATATTGGACAAAGCACTTCATTTGGGTCTCATTTCTCCATCATAAAATCAAATGGGGAAGGTGATGTGGGTCAGGACATTTCTCAAAATGTGATCCTCAGACCAACAAACTGACAATACCAGAATGGATTGCAAACGCGCAAGTCCCACCCATGATACATTGAATTTAACAAGATGTTCAGGTGATTCACACACATAATAAAATTTGAGCGTCCTGAGAGTTTAAAACTGCGTCTTTCTCCCTGTTAGCCATCACTTAGGCCTTTTCAATAGCGGGGTGATTTTAACTCATTACTTTTAGACACTGAGAAAAGGCAAGTCACTGGCGGTACCAAAAGGTAGGGGAGCTTTTACCAGACCTCTTAAAAATATTACCATCTAATCACCGTCTCACCTTCCACACAGTCACGGCTTTGAAGCAGGCCTGCTCCCACTCCAGCTCGGTTTCTGCCCTTATAATGAAGGCTTACCACTTTCTGTCCGCTGTGTCCACATGACCTCAGCCAGCTGGGAGAGTCCCCTGCCGGGTCTGCAAAGGACCAGTGGCATCTTCCCTTCTGAGGGCAACACTCTGGGAAGGTAAGTGAATGGGCAAAGGTTACTTGGCAAATGGTGGGTAGAAATGAAAATCCAGGGAGATAGCTTACCACCTGGCGAGGCCCTCAGCCCATTAGTGCACTTTGGGCACAATGCTGCACTCAGCTGCATCGTATTTCATGCATGTTTCCTGCCCTGCAGCCATTGTTGCCACTGTAATTACAGACTCATATTCTGCTGCCTAGAGAATGCTGATGGTTGTACAAGAAACACTCGCCACAGTGGGTGGGAAGGGCTGGAGAAATTGCAAATCTCCCATTGTGTAAAGCTGGAAATCTGTGCTTTGGGTTGACTCCCCACCACTAAGAGAGAGTTAAAAGGCACGCTCAGCCCCACCCCCCACGTTAGTTAATGTTGTCATACAGAAAGGTTCAGCAGAGCTGGGCAGGTAGATGATTCCACAGATCCAAGTGAAAGGCAAAGCAGAAAACCGTGCATATCTGGAGTGCCAACAGCAGAGGACATTGATTAATACCAGTGCCCACAACTAGAGGAATGTCGTTTGACATAATTTGATGGGAGGCATTATTTTAAGGAGACTCTGCCTTAATACCATCATGATGCCACCTACAGTAAACCACTAGCAGTTCATTCCTGTGGATCTAGGCATTATTGGTTATTGAGTAATTATTTTTAAAAAGGTTTTCACTGTAAGAGTGTTCGCCTAAGCAGATGAAACACATTTATCTCTAAGTCAGGGTGGGCAAATAAATGGTGACACCCTGTGCCACCAGGCCCGTCACCAGCCCGTCACCTCATTTCTTCCCGCTGGGTCTGTGCAGCAGTGCAGACACACACTCTTCCTCCACACACGAAGACAGCCGGTCGCAAGAGCCACACAGAGTGGGGGCGATGTGTCAAGACTTAGAATGCATGTTTTATTCTAAGTAACATTTATTATTTTAGGTTAAAGTTTCTGAAATTGGACCATGATATTAAATTGCTTTCTGTTTGTATCTCCAATCCCTGGTTGCACTGCATTCCCACCATCCCATTCCCACACCAACCTTGGAGTTTGCCTTACAATTAGGGTTGTCCTGAAAGACATGCTGGTATTCCCTATCCCACATTAATGATGGGAAATAATGTTTGTTGTTCTTCTGTTTGTTTGCTTTCTGCTTGGTCGTAGGAAGGTAAATTCAATTGACAAAAATGGGGCAGCCATGTTGAATAACAATTTGGTAGTTTCTTAAGAAGTTAAATATGAAATTACCATGCAGCACAACACTGCCACTCCTAGGTCTCTATCCAAATGAAAATATATGACCGGAGAAGCACTTGCAAATTAATATTCATAGTATCATTATTCATAAGAGCCAAAAATACAATTTAAATGTCCATTTATTGCAGAGGAATAAACTAACAATGGGAGGTTAATATATATATATATTTAATGAACTATTGTTCCATGCTACCACAGGGACAAACCTCAAGCACATTATGTTAAGGAGGAAAAAGCAAGCACAAACCCATCTATTGCATGGTTCCATTGACCAAATACCTTCAGGAGAGGCACATGTAAGGGAGACAGTACGTAGATTAGGTAGTGTCTAGGGCTAAGGCTTTGAATTAACTATACGTGGGCCTGGGAGATTTTACTGAGGTAACGGACATTCTAAAATTGGTTATGGTGATGGTGGCTAAACTTAGTAAATTTACTCAAACTCAAGTGAGTGCCTTTTGTCCTAAACACAATATATCTCAACAACATTGTTTTTAAAATGCTCTTTGGCAAAGATACTGAAATAAATACAAGGTTAAATGAGATGGGAAGGCTTCGAGTGGAAAGATGAAGAACAGTGTTGATGGGGATCACTGCCAAACAGCCAGCTTCATTTTGTTCCTGAAAGAGGGGTGAGGTCAGAGGGAACAGCCTTGTTTTAGAAGCAGAAGGGTACATGTGACCATGCTCACCAACACCAAAAGCACGCAGGTGGGAGTTGCGAACAAGAGATCATCTCATGTGATTCTTCAGAGCTGGTGGTCATGTGGCCTCTTGCAGTTATTTGAGCCCCTCACTCCCAGCAGGCTTAGGAGAGTTTAGTTTCTCTCATTGCCTCAAACATGGAGCAAGATTTTTTCCAGTGTTCTTTCCTCCTGTGGGGCTCTCCCTCCTCTTTTCTATTGATTCAACACATCGAAGAGCAGAGGATTCTCACTTAGCCAGAGAACACCTTTCAATGAACCGATTAGAAGCAGAGGCACCAAAAGGGGAAACACTTGCTCTGACATTAAACTGGTAGGAAGACTCTGGATCCCACCACTTTAATTTATAAGTTACGCCTTTCTCATAAAATTAATCTGGAAGCACAAGGTTTGGGGAGTTTTCAGCAGAAAAATGCACGGATGTTTTGCAGCTGGGTTAAGAACAGGTTGGAATGAGCTATGTTGAAGACGGGGTGAAGAATCCTGGTAGTGTTTTCTATTATTATAACCACACCAACATTGAGAAAAGTGGAGCGATTAGAGTTGTGTTTAATATCATAAAATAGATATGGTTTAATTGATTAAAGACAACAGTTGTGAGTAGAAAGGTTAAAATTGACTAGTGGCTTTCCAGGCTGTAACTCAATGAGTGTGTCATGCACCAAGATAGGAAGCATGCGTGAAAACTAGGGTGTTAAGAGAAAAGGTTATGAGCTTCGATGTTTACCTGTTGAGGCTGAGGTAACCATCCAGGTGGCGATCCCTGAGTGGTGCATTGCTAAATGCAGCTGCAGATCCAAGGAGTGGCACTAGACAAGAGATGGCCTTGTGGAAGCTATCAATAAGCCAGCACATCATCAAGGCTGCGTCCAAAGGGCATATGACAGAATTGGGAGGGGGAGAATATTGTGAGACGAAAAAGACATAATTGAACTTTGCATCACCCTACGAACCAAGTTGAGAAGAGGCCAAAAAGGTAGGCAGAACATAGAAGAATATGGAGATGAGTGTGTACTGGAAGGAGTGTTGCATCCCGTGTGTATTGCTGATTGGGAAGAATATACCAAGAAGACAGAGGGGGCTTTGGATTTTCATGCCATGAAATTACTGATGAGACTAGACAGTCAGTGCACTAGCAGACAACAGATGGGAGAGGTAAGAAGATCCAGTAGAAATTGAGAAACAGATCAACAACATTTTTTATCATTTTATTTTAGCTCATATAACTCTTATCACAACCCATACATACATCAATTTTGTAAAGCACACATACATTCGTTGCCCTCATCATTCTCAAAATTTGCTTTCCGCTTGGGTTCCTGCAATCAGCTCCTTGTTTTCCTTTTTTCCTTTAATAATTTACAAATTATTATTTAATCTTATCTTTCACTGCCCGATGTCTCACTTCACCCACTTTTCTGTTGCCCATCCCCCAGAGAGGAGGTTATGTGTAGATCCTTGTGATGGGTTCCCCCTTTCTACCACCCCCTTCCCTCCCAGTGTCACCACTCTCACCGCTGGTCCTGAGGGGTTCATCTGTCCTAGATTCCCTCTGTTTCCAGTTCCCATCTGTACCGCTGTGCATCCTCTGGTCCAACCAGGTTTGCAAGGTAGAATTGGCATCATGATAGTTGGGGGCAGGAAGCATTTAAGAACTAGAGGAAGGTTGTGAGCTACACTGAACACTGAGTGACTCATTTCCTCCCCACTTCCCCTTTGCAAGGGATGTCCAGTTGTCTACAGATGGGCGTTGGGTCCCCATCACATGTGCCCCTCATTCTCAATGATAAGATTTCCCCCCCGCCTTTGGTGCTTGAAACCTGGTCCCCTCGGCCCTTTAGGATCACACATGTTGGTGTGCTGCTTCCATGTGGGCTTTGTTGCCCAGATCAACAATATTATAGAAGAATAAAAGGGAAGTTCAGAGACACGGTGCTGGCAAGAGGGAAAAGAGGAGCGCTGTGAAGCGCTCTTGCTCCGGGGGAGAGGCCTGTATAATTTAATGACTGGTGTGGAGGCTCTACAGGAAAGAAAAGAAAAAAAAAGGAAAAGGGAGAAGAAAGATACAGAAAGCAGATAGAAAGGTACTCCCCAGGTTAGGAATTCCCAATTTAAAGAAAAGTTCTACTTTTTTAAATGTAAAAATTCCCTTTGATTTTGCGTAAATGTTCCCTCACTTTGAAACAGTTATGGAATCCTGGGCCTGTAGTGGTTAAACATTAGGCTGTGATCCACATGGTGGGTAGTTCAAACCCAACGGCAGCTCTGGGGGAGAAAAGAAGACGGGGCGTTCTACCTCTGTAAACAGTTACACTCTCACAAACCCACCAGGGGCCTCTGAGTCAGCATTCACTCAGGCAATGAGCCTTTGAAGCATTGGAACCAACTCCTTTTTGCAATAAATGCATCATCACCACCACGCCTTGCTGCAGGAGCCTCTTCTAAATCACTGAAAAGACTTTGCACTTGTGTGAACTGAGACAATTACCTACAAATTCCCAAAGACACATCAACAAGTCTTGTTAGTAATGGGGCAGGGGATGCTAACGATACTTAATAGTATGACGTGTATATAATTTGCTCTCTTATGGTAGTGAAAATATTTGTGTACCCAGGAAAAAAGTCACCTTTTTATGTAAGAATAAGAAAATTTAGGTTTGGAAATATGGTTTGCAGGTGTGTGTGTGTGTGTGTGTGTGTGTGAGTGTGTGTGCGCGTTTAAGATCCCAGATGCTATATCTTTTGATAGCTGAGGACCATGAACTTTCTTCACCACATTTGCTTATGCACCCATTTGTCTTCAGCAAGCGTATCATGGATGTGAGCACACAATGATATGATTTTTTGTTCTTTGATGCCTGATAACTGATCCTGTTGGCATCTCGTGATCACCCAGGCTGATGTGCTTTTTCCATTTGGGCTTTGTTTCTTCTGAGCTAGATGGCCGCTTGTTTACCTTCAAGCCTTTAAGACCCCAGATGCTCTCTCTTTTGATAAGCGGGCACCATCAGCTTTCTTCACCACATTTGCTTATTTACCTTCTTTGTCTTCAGCAGTTGTGTCAGGAAGGTGAGCATCATAGAATGCCAATTTAATAGAAGAACGTATTCTTGCATTGAGAGAGTATTGAGTGGAGGCCCAATGTCCTTTGGGAGTTAGAAAATTTTAAGGCTAATAAGAAATGCTCAGGATAGTTATTTATCAGAACATGTTAAAAGTACTTTCAGGTCTGCTAATAAATGCCCAAAGGGGCATACAATTCCACTGGAAGCCTCAACCCAAAGGCATTTCATTCAAGCCCCATTGATCACCAAATCCACTCCTTGAATTAAGTACTTTGGCATTCCACTCTAGGAAGCCTCAGCCCCAAAGTACTCAACTCCATTTCCATGGGGTCAGCAAACTCAGCTCCCCAATTAAGTGCCCAGAAGCATGCTACTCTTCAAGCCTACCTCCTTCACAAAAGCACTCAACTCAGCTTCATTTGCTCTGTGGGTTGGGAAATCCACCACTCTGTTCCATTCTTTGGGACCTGATGCCGATCCTCTGATGTTATAGTTGTCTTCCAGATCCAGAAGGTTTACCTCTCTGGCATCTCAAGTCCTGAGGTCTACTCCACTCCTGGCTCTTGCTGCTAATGAAATCCTCCCTTCTGCTTCTCGGAGAGCTCATTTTATACTCAGAAGGATGTCCTTCCAGAGAATCCAGTACACAATCACTCACAAGTGAATACTACCAGTATCTTCCCCCACTTTCTTAGCAGACAGAGGCAGAAAAGATCATTTGATGGGATTTAAAGATTTTAGCTCAAGACTTTAACCTCATTAAGTGATTCACATCCCCTGCAGGTTAAATGATATTAACTAATTCAGTCCCTTCCTCTTCTTCTTTCCCTCCCTCTCCTCATTCTTTCTTGTTTGTTTGTCTTTTTAAAAGAAAAGGTGCAAGAGCTTGAAGATGTACTTTGAGTTTCTTGGGTTTTCAAATTGTTTGCCCCACCCACATTTTCCAGGCAGGCCTCTTCCAGATGTAAGGGTTCTATCTACAGTTTGGCACTCCAAGCTATTCCAAGGCTTTCTGCACCTATAAAGGTTTACAGTCTTGGAAACTCACGGGAGGAGTACTATCCTGTGCCAGTGGGTCACTGTGAGTCAGTTGGGAGTCAGATGGCAGTGAATTTGGTTTGATTTAGATCTATGGTGACCTCATCTGTGTTCCTGCTGCCTTGACAAGATAGCTTAAATAAATAAATTTAAACTATGGAGCCCCAGTGGCTCTGTTAGGAAAGTGTTGGCCTGTTAGCCTCAAAGCTGATGGTTCAAACACCCCCGAAGTTGGAGTGGGGTAGGGGATCATCTGTTCCTGTGAAGACATACAGCTTCAGAACGCTATGTAGGATTGCTGAAAGTTATAATTAACTAGACCGTAGAGTCGATTTCAAAGCTCAGTAATTGTATGCAACCGGTGTGAATATAATGTTTCAATGACATTAGCAAAAGGGGATCAGTGATGAAGAAAGCTCAGTTCCTAGTGGATACTAGGTCAAGGATCTGTCAAGGTCCCTCCGAGGACCAGATGTCAGCCACTACACACTGCACATTCCTGCCAGGTCACCTCCATATCGATCTTATTGTTATCGCATAAAACAATGCAGAAAGGAGTTTCTAAAATATCTGAGACAAATAAATTTTGTTGCATGAGGACGTCATTGCGATTCAGTTGGAGCAGTGATATCCCACTTTGTTTCCCACCTTGGGCTCAGAAATCTCATCACACTGAGGCTGTTTTGCTATCAGAGAAGAGCAAATAATGTGGCAAAATAGAATATCTGTTTTGTTTGTGACAATACATTAGAGTGTACTGTACCCATCATCCCTCCCCATGTAGATTTCAAGGACTCATAACAAGAGTTTTCTGACAGCTATTGGATACTTACCCCATTTCTGAAACCTGTAAGGAGAAATGAAAAATTCAAAGTAAGCAAAAGAGACCATTGGTTGTCTTTTCAATGGCATGATGGAGTCACTGTGGATTGGCTGATTTTAAATACCTAAGGGCTTAGTTTTTTGTTATTGTTGCACCCACATTTTAACAATTTACACATGTATGCTGACATGCCTTCTTAATTTATTTTTTGTTTCAAACTTCAAGTGAATGCCTTTATCTTTTATTAGGCTACTTAAAAGGCACCTTGTTGGGGCACTGCTTAAATCCTGGGCTGCTAGTCCTATATTCAGTGGGTTCAAAACCACCAGCCACTCAGCCAGATAAAACAACTTGATGGTTCTCACCTGCAACCTAGGAAAAGGAATCCAGAAGTTCTCCTTTAACCTACAGCATCATTGTGAGTTAGCATTAATTCAATAACAAAAAAGAACAGCCAATTTACAATCCTGGAGATAAAAGCAACCTACAAAAAAGCCCTGAAAGACATGTAGATAAATGTCATCCAGTAGAAATTCAATTGTCTTGATTACTGAAGGGGCATGTATGATTCTCCTCTGACTTTCCTACTGCCACAAGGCAGAGGTCAGAAATGCTTCTGCCCTCCATTCTTCTCTACTCAGACACAGACCATTTCTCGCGGCACAACATTGTACTTCTATGCTCTGGTGATTTGCTGCCATGACTATACAGAACTAAGAGATAATACTCACAGTGATGGGGTTTATTAAGGAAGTTAACAGGTTACCACAAGTCATGATCAGCAAGCAGTAAGGATACAGTCATTGGTTTAAAGCAGGGCCTCCCTTGTGCCAGCAGCCAAGTCTCTCTTCTCTATCTATCTCTGTCTCTCTCTGTCTCTGCCTCTCATCCTCAGGGTCTCAGCTCCCTGGTATCCTGGCCTCTGCCTCCATAGGCCAAGAAACTGACCCTATGATCTGCCTCACCATCTCTTAGTCTCAGTCCTGTTCTCCACTCTGTCTCATGATTTCATTGCCGGGGCCTCTGGTCTCAACTTGAGTCATTTGCTCTGTCCTGTGGTCACCTTGTCATAGTCTCTGGTGCCTCTGGTCACAGTCAATAGCACTTCAAACAGAGATCTTGAACATGTTTTGATGGTGGTTCTTCCAATTGACCTGTGACTTCTCTTTGTTCTGGCTTCTTAGATTGTGCATCTGTATGTGGAGATGTGATATTGGCCTCCCGGCAGAGCACATACCCAAGGGAACAAATGTGATGAGTCCAATCACACATTCTCATAAGGTGGAGAATCAAAATATATCCCACCTTGAGAGTTTAACAGAGAAGTGTCTCCACAATCAGGTTAGAACCCAAGGCAAAATTTACAGCACATCACAAAGCGATTATGGCTAAAGGGACCTAGGAAGTAATTGACCACGACTCCCTTGCCAGTGTGAAAGAACCAGAATGCATTCATTTGAAATTAATTTCAGTATTGCACATCTACTACTATAGATGCCATTTTAGGTTCAAACCAAGCAGTAATGGCAAAGATTAAGAAACTATAGAATTCTACTAACTCTAGCAGTTTGAAATTGATCAAACATACAATCAAGATCATTGACAGTTACCAGTAATTGAAATGTAAATGTTGGAGAAAAAAAGAAAGATCTGAAACTAAAATATGGCCTAGGTGGTAAAAATTATGCTGAAATGTCAACAATAGAAATTTGCAAGACCCATGACTTATTCACTGCAAATAAGTTTAAACATGTTGATTATGTATACGAACCTCACCACATAGAGAGAATAGACAAGAATCATACTGCCAGCTTTTTTTGGTGAAGACTATGGGAAGGTTCATATCATCAGTCAGAATAAATCTAGGATGGAATATGAAATAAACTTTTAAGCAATCCCATGCAACTGGAAGTTGAAACTGTAGAAAATGAAACCAAGTATGTGAGAAACAAACATGACCATAAGGTTATCCCACTTGGATTTAGAAACCATTTGAAGAATAGATTTGACTCACTGCCCACTAATAACCAAGCATCAGACAAGTTGTGGAATGACAACAAGTATATGACACATGAAGAAAGCAAAGTATCATTAAAAATGTAGGAAAGAAAGAAAACACCACAGTGAACACTAGAAGAGACTGAACATTCCTATTGAACATGGAGAAGTTAAAGCGAATGGTGGAAAGGTTGAAGTAAGAGGATTGAACAAAAGATTTCAAGGGGTGATTTGAAAAGACAAACGAAGGCTATTTTAGTAAAATATGCAAACCGTAGAGTTAATGATCCCAAAGGAAAGAGCAAGCTCTGAATTTCTCCAGCTGAAAGAAGTAAAGAAAGAAACTCAAGACTTGATGTGCAATCTTAGTCATTTCATTGTCAATGTATTGAAGGATGCCGGGAATATCAGATGAACATGGAGGAAATAAACAAAATCACTGTACCACAAAAAAAATTGGTTAAGACCTATCAGTTTCTTAAGGAAGCATAATATGATCAACAACCAATGGTATTGACGGAATATGCCCAAACTGCATTTGCGAAAAACAAGGTGTTTCCGGAATGGATACAGTATAAACCGAGATGTTACCATTTTTAAAATAAGTAATTTTGGGAGCATCTGTGCATCTCTGCCAAGGAATTGGGAAGGAAGCTCCCTGAACAACAGATTGAAAGAGATCCATGTGTATGCCTATTCCAAAATAAGTTGTCCCAACAGAATGCAGAAGTTATCTAACTATATCATCAATGTAGCACATGAGTAAAATTGTGTGGAGATAATTTTTAAAAAATGATTGCAGAAGTCAGCCTACAAGAAACTGTCAGAAAATCAAGCCAGATTTAGAAGAAGACATGGAATAAGGTATGAGAAACAGAACCAAGAAGAGAGCGTATGCCGACAAATTCTCCATGCTCATGCATTAAGGAGTCATGGAGGCCCAGGCTCCCACAGAAGGAAACCTTCAGAATAGTAAGTTGGAGATGCGTTTCAGTCACATTCTCCTAAGTAAAAGTTAATCCCCTCAATGTCACCCCGCAATAATGCCAGTTTTGAAATGCTGTTTGCAAGCACATGGTCCCTTACTATACTCTTGAAATCAACTGCTAGAAGGCTATCTGCCTAAATGTTATCTGCCATCAAAAGTAGTCAGACCATTTAACCCTGAGTATGGCCCACTCCCTTCTGATAAGGATCATAGATTCGTAGATAAACACCTCCCCACCCACACCCCGCTTGAAAAAGAGTTCAACAACAACCAAAGTCTGTACTTGCCATGGCTTGCAAGCCCGGGATGATATAAGGCCGTGAGAGAATGCGTTACTCCCTTCTGGTTCCAGTCGTCATGGAAGAGGTTAGCCCTTGCATGCTTGGTCTTCTCTGATGTCTCTTTGATGTACCCTTCAATCACACAACTTCCCCTTTAGACTCATTCAGATTGGAAGGCTGGTAGGTGTCTCAGCTGATATGCAGGTTAGCTTATACTCCAGTGTATATGGTATATACACAAAGTTGAAGTCACTGGAAAGAGCATGGAACTACTGCATAGTTTGTGATCAAGAATCCTGAATGTCATGGTTGTATGTACCCTTTATCCATACGTATCTGAGCTATATGCTGAATAAATAATCCAGTAAAGAACATGGGCTCGGGATTGGAGGAAGTCTCAATAAGTGCTCTTCAGGTGATAATTTAGCTTGCAGAAAGCAAAAAGAATTGAAGCAATTACTTATGAGGATCAAAGATTAAATCTTAACATAAAATGAAAATTCTCACAATTGAGCCAATAACCAGCATCATGTAAAATAGAAGACTGAAATTGTCAAGGATTTCCTCTCATGTGAGTCCCAAAGTAGCACACATGGGAGCAGCAGTCAAGAACTCGCACATGACATTGGGCAAACCTCTAATCTGAGAAAACTTTACAGTGTTTCAAAGCAAGTGTGGCAATTTGGGGCCTAAGCTGTGTCTCACTCCAACACTGGTATTCTCATTTTCTTATATGCAGGTATATTAGGCTATGTTGTGTATAGAAACAAGACAAGCATGCTCATGAATATATAATAAATAAATCTATACAAATAAAGGAATGCAATAATGAGATCACGAAGTGGCCTACCCAGCTGAAGACCAGGTGTGTCCGTTATATGTTATTCTACTATCACCTGTGGGAAAGGGTAGGGCTAGAGTCTTATCTAGCAATGAACTCACAGACTGATGATTCCTCATTGTGAGGGTGACATTTTTATGAGTTATGTGTCAGTCTGGGTAGACTAGAGAAACAAATTCATACAGACACAGATGTGTATAAGAAAGAGGTTTAAATACAAGAGCAGTTGAATATTGAGAAAACATCCTAGCCCAGTCCAGATCAAGTCCATAAGTCCGATATTAGCCCATATGACCGGTAGCAATCTATAAATTCCTCTGCAGACTCACAAACACATGCAAAGACAGTGAATGCAGTATGATCATAGGCCAGTGGCTGCAAAGTCAGTGGCGGAAGAAGCCTCTCAGTGCTGGTGGGGTCTCCATGTGGCTTCTCCACTTCCATAGGTGGCATCCAGGTAGGTCCATGTGGCTTCTCCTCAGGGATGTCTCTCAGGAAGTCAGCCGAGAGAGAGTCTCTCCTGCCTCCAAGAAGGAAACTACAGCAATTCCCAGAATTCTCAGGAAAAGACCATGCCACAAAGAAGCATCATTGGCTATGATCTGATTGACAGACTAGACTCCACCTCTTCCTTCTGAATCTCCACCTCTTCACTCTGAATCCTCTCAAGCCCCAAGTTGACACCAGATTATATATAACTACCACAGGTTATTATTGGTATGGGCTATGGAGTTGGTTCCAACTTATAGCAACTGGGTGTACAACAGAATGAAGCACTGCTCCGGCCTGTGCCACCTTTACAATTGTGCTCATGTTTGAGTCTATTGATGCAGCCACTGTGTCGATGCATTCTATAAGAGACACTGGGAATTTGCCTGCTGTTGCCCTTCCCCTTCCTTCTCAGTGGAACTAGGTGTCCTGCCATGTCTCCACCGACCTGGGGTCAATGCAGCTCTGCACCAACCTGCATGTGTTCTCCCTGCCTCTCGCCTTGCCTTTCTGTGTCATCAGCTGGCAAGCTACCTGAGTCTGAGGAGGGCCCCCGCTAGCATGGGACCCATGGACTTGAGTTGGATTGGGCTGAGATTCCTTCCTGTATAAAATGACATCTTGTCCCACAGATATTTCCTATACGTAAATAAGTATCACTGGCTTTATTTCTCTAGGCAACCCTGCCTAACACAGTGGCCAAACCCAGTCCAATTTCCATCCATGTATTTATTAGGTGCTTAACTGGAGACCCAACAAGACTTTTTTCAATGGTCCAAGCCCCAGGAAGTCACATATAGTCATCAGGTCAAAAGGATAAAGGGGCTAGGAAGGTTCTCCATGATATGAGAGGTTGACATAAAGCCTACAGATCAAAGCACAGACCCAAGAAGAACTGGTGCATTTGAATTATGGTGTTGGCAAAGAATATCAACACACATGGACCTACAGAATAATGACAAAATCTATCTGGGAAGAAGTATAACCAGACTTTTCCTTTGAAGCAAGAATGGTAAGACTTTTTTGCATATACTTTGGGCATGGCATCAGGAATGGCAGTTCCAAGCGCAGGACATTGCAGTGAAGTGAAATCAATAGTGCGATTCTTCTTTCAGTCTTCGTAACTCCCACCAAATGATTGCTTATGCATATAGTGTGTGTGAGGTTCAAATGGAGGAGATTGGTCAATTTGGCCATCTTATTGTGTTTTAAGTGAGCCATTTCAGAAGCAGAAACAGAAACTCTCATACCACCAGGAGAGAAGATACAGTCAGGAAGTACATCGAGATCGCTGTATAGAGAAGTGAAAGTTTCACACCAGTGAAACTGTGAGGCAGAGCGGAGGAGCAGTGGCAGATCCTAAAGCAGGGAAGAGGGCTTCCCATCCATGGAACAGTAATGTTGAGAACCTTACATTAGGAGGCTCACCAGCAGAGAGGCATAGAGGCCAAAGGTCATAGTGAAATACATTCCTATAAGAATAGCTGAGAAGAGGCTCTGTGGAATAAGAAATTATCTTTCTTACATTTCTTATCATGATTTGTAACTTGTTAGCTTCCCCAATAACCTCTCATAACTATTATCTATGAGTTCAGTGTTGATATTGCAATAGATTATCATGCTCAGCAGATAGACAAAGAGATGATTGATAGCAGGGTAAATAAGGGGGTAGGATAGAAGCCTGCCTGCTCTCTGCTTTATAGAAATCAACCTTGGGCTGGTGGGGAGTTGAATTCTCACTCCCTGTGGTAGTCACATAATCTTGTCAACTTGTGGGCATTATGAGTGAAGTAGTGGTGTCTAATCTATCAATCATGTCATAGTCGATGATGCCTCTGTGTGGACATGACCATGTCATGAGGATTCTGATAACTTCCTCTTTTCATCTCTGGAGGAGGGTCACACATTCTCTCTGCTTCACCTTCCTATTGACAAGCCACATGGAACCACTAATGGCAGCCAGAGACCTGAAAATGACAATGAACCCATAAGACTTTCACCCACTAGCCTGTGGTCTTCCTGCATTTGGCATCACTGCATGTGATCTACATGAGTCTAAAGAGGAATTTATGGACTAGTGTCAGACATATGAGCTAATATCGGACTTATGTACTTGATCTGAAATGGACTGGGGTTTCTTCTCCAAGACAATTGTTCTTCGATATAAAGCTCTCTTATACATACAGGAGTGTCTCTGGATTTGTTTCTCTGGTCAATCAGACTAACACACTGTCCTTGTATAGACAGTGGAGGTCAGATGTGCTCTCCACCCAATTTCCCAAGACATCATGTTCAGTAAAGTAGAGGGCCAACAAAAAAGAATACATTCAATGAGATGGATTCACACAGTGACTACTACAATGGGCTCTGATGCTGTCATGGGTATGGCAAAGGAGACGACAGTGTTTCTGTTGCATATAGCGCTGGTATGATTTGAAACCTATTTGATGGCACCTAACAATAATACCCAATTTGGAAGAAGTCAAATTTATTTGCAAGTCCTTTCAGTATTACTGATCTACTGTGTGTGTCTTTATTTAAAACATCACTTTTGAATTGATCGCAATATAATTCTCTCATCCTCTGCTTTAAAGAGTTAAGTGAATACTTTGATATGTGTTCATTTTGTATGTGTAAGAGAATTATGACTTTATGTTTTATCCTTCAATGGGACCCAGAGGATTCCTTTTGGAATCGTCCTACAACTATCAAATCAAAAGGAAATGGACTATGATTTTTAAAATAAAGTCTTACTGTTTTTAAAATATATATATATAACATTGATCTCCACATCACTCATATTCTAGTCTTTGAACTTTCTTGGAAACATTGTCATTTTTGTACCCAAACCAAATTATTATTACTAAATTACAAATATAATTTCCAGATCATTGTGCCATTAACCTATCTCCTACTGTTTCCCCTCTTATTGCTAATATTTTATGCATTCATTATCTTTGTCAGCATCATTCTCTTACTGTAGAAGAATCACTGAGCTTTGGTTAGGCCCATGGTTGTTTACCATTTCTCTTGTGTCAGCACTTGAATAGGTTCTAATCAATAAGCTATGAGCAGAAGTAAAATACTAGTCCTTGACTCATGAAAATTTTTTCTTCAGACAGCTCCCTCTTATCAGTTTTAACATAAGTTAACTACTAAGTTCTCGCTGGCATTACCTTTTATTGTTATTTTTATAAATCCAATTTTTATTTGTCTTCATGACTTGGAGACATTACATAAAAACATAAATATATATTTTCATATGCAGATACAAACATAAGACTACACACATCATAAAAATTTACTCCAGTTATGAATTGCGGAATGAGGCTGACATTTTGTCAATTGTGGTCATAACTCCACTTTATGGAAAGTCCAACTGGATGATTCCTGGGAGTTGGGATTGTGTTTCCAGGAAGAAAATTAATGAAAGTTGTCTGTACAGTTCTTCTTTTCTGTGATATCTCCTTTTACCATGACATCCCACCATCTCACAAGTCCATCTATTGACTTTAGCTAGTGATTAGCATTAGGGTCTATGTTTTCAAATAACTGAAGCCTCTGATTTAGTTTAGATGATACTCCAGTCAATCCTTTCATTTGTGACATTATGACATTATCTTCTTCCTCAATTCTTCCTCAGAATTATTTCCTCTTCAAAGTCATTTAAATACTGATCTGCCAGTTCTCCTTTGTCATGACCTAAGAGCTGTTCCATATCCATGATAGCAAGTTTGAAGTTCAACATCATTGCCATAAGAACAACGTTTCCACCAATTTGTTGCATCATATTATCATAATCAAATGCTTGAAATGTTTTCACACAGGTCAGCATTTGTTTCCATGTCCCCTACATGCATTCCCCCTAACTTCCTCCTGGGAGATGCAAGGTTCCAGATACACAGGAAGTCATCATGATAGTTCATTGTAATTTAAATATGCCCAAAATCAAGGGTTATCTGTGTTTAACTTCTAGGCCATCTACTTAAAGTATTATTCACTTGTCCTTCACTTTCTCCATAGGCTGGAAAATGGTTTTTGGCAGTGACCTATATTACATCATGCAGACAAGGTCCAAGCTAGGGAAGGCAAAGTTAAACAACAAAAGGAAGCGAAAATCCCTGCCATTGAGTTGATTTTGACTAATAGCAACCTTGTAAGACAGAGTAGAACTTCCACTTTGGGTTTCTGAGATTTTACATCTTAACAAGAGTGGACAGCCTCATCTTTCTTCTATAGAGCAGTTGTTTGGGTTTGAACCATTGACCTTGTGGTTAGAAGCTCAATGAGTAAACCATTACACCAAGGAAGCTAGGTCCCTAAAATGCTTTTTGTAGCAGAGCCATGTTTCCCATTTGGGCATTCACCCATAGATCATTTTATAAGATAGAAGTCAGCTTCTTATTTTATCCACTTTGTTTTGATGCTGTTACAGTAGTTCAAACTATTCCCTAATGTAATCACCTTATTTTCTTCCTGCTTCATATATATATAAATCTAGTCCCTGACACATTACTTCTTTGCTTAGAGTTTTTATAACATGAAAGTATAATGATAGCTATTTTCTACAGAAAAGTATTCAGGAACTCCATGTATTGTATTAGTTTAAGGTTTGGTTATAAGCCATTGGTGAATAATTGAAGTAAAAGTGATTTCTGAAATGTATATAGATTAATCACAACATGAACATTCTTCAGAAAATTCAACATTGGGGATCGGATAAACCAATTAACGGCTAGGACCCAACTATCGTGTTTGGGTCTATTAGAGTTCTTTGCTACTTTGGAGAAGATTGTTAACTGTTTGGAGGAGAACAATTTTCCCAACCAGAATAAAACAGTTACACCATTATGAGGGGAAGTAATGTGCCTTAACATGTATGCAATTCCAGGTCTTTATGAAAAATAGGGAAGAAAATGAGTACGTAGTTAGAAGGGACAATGAACTATGAGCGCCCAAAAGGCAAACTGATGGTCTACTAGAATTCTTAGACCCTACCTTGCTTTCAGTTGTATTTTTCATGTGCTTTTGGTAACTCCCACTGTGTCCAAATAAATTCTGAAGCAAGAGTCTGGTTGTATATTTTAGTTCACATTGTCCATTTCACAATCATTCTAGATTAAAATTTTATTTACTTTTTAACATTTATTCTGTCTCATCTCTTTAATGAAAATTTTCTTTGCCTCAAAATACTCTTCTAAATATATTTATGTGCTTTACTTTTTTAATGTCAGTTCCCAGCATATAGTGACAGGGTCACTACATCAACAAAATATCTCCTGGCCTGGGTGGTGCAAATACTCTAAAATGGAAAGGTTGGTGGTTTGAGGCCACCATGGGAACAGGGTCTGGTGGCAGACTTTGCACACTGAGCCAGAGAAAAGCCTTTGGTGCCTAGTGCTACTCTGAGGAATGGGGTCTATATGAGTCAGTGAACCCGGCAACAATAGCCTAATTGTCTACAAAGTTTTATAATTGCACTCATTATCTAGAAGTTGCATAGCAGATCATGGACAACTAAATGAATATAACAATTAGCAAACACATGCTATTCTATTGCAAAGGAAAAGGACTACAGAAGGGAGTTTCCCAATTGCTTCTTTGTTTCACAAAGTGCCCATGTTCTTGTTTGACCCACCCCACCTTCCCTTTTCTCAAATACATTATGATCAGCAGTGAAACAGTGAGAGACAATGCAAGAGATGTTTATCTATGCCACTCAGAAGCAGTTGCCAACAATGGAAATTAGCATCTTCCCTTCCCTGGAACCCTGAGCAGCTGCAAAGAGTGACTCATTGAATGGCAAGTGACACTGATTACATTATCTGGTGCAGAAGAGGGTCACAATTAGATGAAACACTTTGCAATATGTGTTTTGTCCCTCCAACCCACATGAACAGTCCTCCCCTTTCCCATTGAGCTAATGTAGATCTTGGGATAATGGAGGAAAGCAACTTCGGCTACCCTTCTTCATTCCAGCAAGGTTCCTGCTCTCTAATCGGTGGCAGTAATTCAGTTGTAATTAAACAGGTCCTGATATATCATTTCCTAATGAACTCAAGTGAAGTCATCTCCCACTTCTTCTCAGGGCCTCTAATTAGGCAATAAGGACTCTATCACGAGCAATAACGATCGCTTTGCTGAAGAGTGATGAGAGATTGGTAAGCACTCAGGGAGGCTCTGATGGCCCAGAATGAGGCAGGTAGCTGGGAGTTCTGAATGGAACATTCTCCGTTCCTCTCCCATCTGTTCCCATATTACGTACGCAGCAAGCACTGATGAGGAACAAATTGGACTGAAGCTAGAACAAGCGAGAAGCATGAAGCCATCAGCCACCAGCCAGTCTGTCAATTTAGAACAGAGCCTTGTGTGTGCGGGTTTCTTGTCTAGTGTTCCAATGCCTGATTGGCTTCCAAGGCTTTCAACAGCTGGTCTTGCTGCACTCTCAGGAAAATCCAGAGTGTAAGGTTTTCTTTTTTTCCCCTATCTTCTGCATGGAGACATTGTGCTTCTCAAATGTGCAGTAGCATGGTTGGAAGGTCACAGCACTTGATTGCCCCAAGCTGCATTCTTACGGTGTCCACCCATGCAGTTTTTGTTGTGCTTGGTTTCTTGTGAGATAAACCAGTACAAATGGTCACCTCCCCCTTCCATCCCATCTCCTTTTCTCTTGTGCATACTTTTTACAAAAGGAAAGGAGTTACCTTTCTCTATTTCAGCTCATCTAAAACAAAACCAACCCACTGACAGCTAGTTGATGCTGACTCATAGGACCTTATGTATAGGGCAGAATGGAACAGTTCCATAGGGTTTCTGAGCCATTCAATCTTTGCAAGGTCAGGCGGTTTCCTCTTTATCCTGGTGAGCCACTGAGGGCATTAGGCCGCCGACCATATACTGAATAGTTGGGTGCTTCACCCACAGTGCCATGAGAGTTCATTTGCTCTTAGACAGCAGGTAGACAAACGAGGTCTGCAGCCCTCATTTGTTTTCTTGTTGTTCATGCATGGGGAAATATGTATCAAATAAAAACTATGCATTGTCTATAGGGTAACCATTTGAATCTGAATCTGCGGAAGTCATTTTCATCTCTTACTTGTCTTACAGACTTTAGACCTGGCAAGAGAAACCAGTCCCTGGAGAAGGGCGTCATGTGTGCTAAAGTAGGTGGGCAGTGACACAGAGGAAGGTCCTCACTGAGCTGGACTGACACCATGGCTGCAACAATAGGCTCAGGCATAGGAACACCTGTCAGGATGGAGAAGGGCCGTGAGACACTTCCTTCTGTTGTGCAGACGGTCCTGTAGGTTGGAGCAGACTCCACAGCACCCACCAACAACAACACGTTATAGCCAATTCAGAGCTGAGCTGCATGATTCTTGTCGACACATGTAGACATACTCTCTCCAGTGCAGAAACATTCATCCTCCCCCTCTGTGGAAAAGATAATTTTGCCACCAGTTATGCATTTATTGCAATGTTTTTGATCGATAAATGTGTTTATTCTTTGACTTCTCCTTTGAACTGCTTATACCCGTTAGCTGATTTAGTTATATGTATTCAATAAAATCAAGAACCCGTGTTCACTTTCTATCTGTATAAGAGTCATTGTTCTACTCTCCTTGGAAAATGACTGTGGGAAACTAACATCGAGGGAAATATGAGGAGGACTCGATTCCTTAACTTATAATGGAAGCAAACTGGAAAGCTGATAGTTCCCGGAATGACAGCCTCTGCTTTGGTAAGTTAGAGGTAAAGTTCAAGTACATGATCCTGCTTAAAAGATCATTCTCACAAATGTTCCCCTTCACAGCTATGCTCCCTGTAAGTGAGCACATAGTTGATTGCGTCTCCTATAGAAGCAAACATGATCCTTTTCTCTCTTCCCTCTGTGCCAGCCACCCCCCTCAGACTTTCCCCCAGAGCAGGTATATAGGTTTCCTCACCTGTGAGCTCAGGGACCTTAATGTAGACACCACCCTCCTTGTGACGCATGTAACTACTGACTATGCTTGTCTTAAGGCTACCTATAAATGTCCCAAGGTAGTCTCTCTCACTTCTCCCACTTCCACATAGTCCGTCAAGAGGCGCTGAGGTGAGCAGGCTACCATAAAATCTGACTCCTTTATTTTATTCTTTCTGCTATCTTTCTTTTCCTCTATGACTTTACTATAATCTTTATATATTATCACCATACACTTGCGCCTTTGGCCCTTCAATTGTTGGAGGCTGGTTTCCTTTGACAAATGACCTTTTCACTACAAATGAAGCTTTATTGGCTTTTGGATCATCTATGGCTGCTTTCATACTATCACAGGGGAGATGGGGATTGTACCAGAGATGGAATTCAGTGACTGCAAAGTGAAAAATATTTACTGAGACTTTACAATAAAAATAGAAGTGGACTTTTCACTTAAAACCCAGATGCCCAGCACAGCAGCGCAGGCATCTAGGCTCACTCTTAGGTCTTGTTTATTCCCCCTACATATAAAGCTAGCAGAAAAAGAGGGATATAAACAAGGACCAGTATAAAGCTCCATCCCTTCTCTCCACATAACTGAAAGACTATTGTATAATGTTTTTCATTTTAATGCCCTTTTTTATTTGTTCCTGAGAGATTACTAAGATTTGATATTTTTTCTTGTTGAAACAATTATTTTGGGTGGGGCAAAGGAGCATAAATCAGATCAGACATTCTATGTGAAACAAATGGAGGCTGTGTTTAGAGCCGTTTATGAAACTTTTGAACTTTTGGATGTCGAGACAAATGGTGGTGATGCTACTGTTAAAAATGGAGCATGCAAGGTACTTGACTTAGACTCCACAGATCCTGGCAAGAAAATGAATATGTGGCTTTTGCTTTGCAGATAAAAAGTTAAAAAAATATATATTTCACTCCACTAGTTTAGCTCATTGGGGTTAATTAAGAAGTGTGTTATTTATGCTCTCAATGCTGAAGTGGGTGAGGACAGTGTATTTTGATGTCTCTCTGCTCTCTCCTTTCACGAGCCCCTGCAACAATGGCACTCATGAGCTATACAGAGCTCAATTTCCTTATTCAAATTTTCCCATAATATCAAATTTCCCTGACATGGCATGCACCAATTTCATTAATTTATTCACTGATCATTTGACAATCACCTAGTACATGGTGAGCAAAAATAGACATGTGGTCTTTAACCTTACATTAATACTCAATGAAAGATATGTTATGCATATCACTAAGTAAAATATGGAAAGTTCCAACTGTGAAAAGTTATATTATGAAAAACATAAAGTGTTATGAAATCTGATGTAAAGATAGTGCAGCGAGTAAAAACTGTAGATAAAGACTTGACTTGCCGGGCCTAGAACAAGAACTGGGATAAGACAGAAGGGAGAACATGTACAGAGCTGCATTGCAGAAAACAAAGTCGGAGGAGAGCACGGGGAGTGAATGAGAGTGAACGATTTCATGATGAGTTCAGAAAACTAGATTGATCCTGACAGTGATGATCCCCAGATGCCATTTAAAGAGGGTTTCAGCGTGAGCTTGAAGAGTGATGTTGCCTAAAGAGAGGTTTTGCTGGACTTCTGTGTCAGGAGCTCCCAGGACATCAAAGCAGGCAATCGAATAGCAAGCACTTGATAGTTCTTGTTATGTTTTAGCCCCTATTCTAGACATTATTTATTTCCACAAACACATCCACTTTATAGATGAATATACTCAATGAAGAAAAAGTTTCAATAATTACTCAGATCACACCGTTAATCCAGAGGAATTCAAATACGGACTGTTGCCCTCCAGAGCCATACTTTTAACAAGTTATTTAGCCTGAAAACAATGTCCTAAATGCCAAAAATTGCTACTGGGAAATTTCCCATCTCATACACACACACGCACGCACGCACGCACACACAGATGTGTGTGTCCATATACATGCACATGCACATATACTCATATGCACCTGTAGTCAGCTCATGTTCCATCAGATCGTTCGGAAGTTATTACAGACAGAATTTTATGGGGCAGGGAAGTATCCCTTTAAAATAAATGACTAAGAGAAGAGATCAATACAGAAAACATGCTTACTGTATAGAAGAGGTCCTTGGGGGTGTATTTCTGACTGTCTCCATGTGAAAGCTCAGCAAGCACTAAAGGCCATTGGGCAGGGAGTACTTAGGAAAATCAATGCTCATTGCTTCCCACCTGGATTAGTGTTTACAGTTAATCTACCCTAAGTCTCCCTCAAGGGATGTAAAGATTGGGGTACTTATTATCTTCGGCCTTGACCAAATCACTTAACCTCTTTGTACCTGAGCTTTCTCATCTCCTAAATATGGCAATAAGATCAGCCCCCAAGCTATGATGACGTTTCAAAGATTTGATCCGTCTGCCAGCATGTCAGTTCCCCTTGTCATTGTTTATCTCTAGATTGTCGCCCTCTCTGACCAACTTACAGCTTTCCACTTCAGTCTCATCTTCTTTTCTTTCCTTCATTTCCTCTTTTGATTTCTCCTATGAGATGTTTACAGTCATTGCTACAAATAAATAGACAAATCCCTACAGAGGATTGAAGTATTATTTCAATCCAAGTACCTATATCAAAATTGATATTGGTATGTCTGATGGCTGAAAATAAAATTTACCATGTAAATTCTCATGGTAGTTCTTTGGTTAAAATCAATTTAATTAAAAGTTCATGATAGCATTATGGGCAGATTAAAAGCTAAAAAAAAACTGTGTTTCTCTGCCCTTAGTCTTATCAAAATGACACACACACACCAACAAATACAAAAACACTGTCATCCACTCAATTCGGACATAGGCCAAATCAAAACCACAATGAAGTGCTACTTCCATCCACTCTTGTTAATGCTATTGTGTCAACTCCAACTCATGTTACCCCACGGAGAACAGAAGTTAACATAGTCAGGGCCTTTGTCATACTCACCATCATTGATATATTGCTAAAAACAAAATGTCGATCCATCTCATGTGGGATTTCCGGCATTTAGATGTCCTTCTACTTTACCATCACATCTATTAGGCTGGTGAATATCAGAAAAACTGAAAATAATAAGTGCTGGTGAAGATGTGAGAAATTGGAATCTTTATTACAGGTGAGCATGTGAACTTATACAAATATGGTAGCATGACGTTTGTAGATTCCTCCAATCGTTAAACAAAGGGTTGCTCTATGACCCAGTCGTTTCACTTTTAGGTATCCTGGGATAAGTCGAAGGGTTTGCCAGCAGAGTTCCGGTTCACACATGGAGAGGTTTACCCCAAACAAAGTGTATAGGCATGTCTCTGCAATTAATGGATGGTTACAGACATGTTCTCTCATTTACACACATTTCAGGATTGTAATGAGTCAGAATCCACTCTATGACAATGGGATTTGGGGGTTTTAGTATCATTGAGGTGTTTGTGATAGCTACAAAATCTCCTGTCAACTTGAGCAGAGGGGTAGAATCTAGCCTGTCAATTAGGTTACAATTTTAACACCCAACAGGAGGATTCTGGGAACTTCCCCTTTTATATCCTAGGAAGAGAACCACACTCTCTCCCTGCTTTACATTCTTGTTGACAAGCCATATAGGAGTCATTCTAATGACAGCCAGAGCCCTGGGAGCTGGAGGAGTTACATGGAGACCCATACACCACAGGGCTGATCCACTGGATCCACAAGACTTTCCACCCACTGGCCTGTGATCTTCTTGAATTTGATGTCATTTCATGTATTGCATGAGGCTAAAGAGGAATTTATGGACTATTATTGGACATGTGGGTTAATGTAGGTCTTATGGACTAGGCTGGTAAGTTTTCTTAATATATAATAACTTCTTGATATAAAGTTCTCTTTTACATATATAGGAGTGTTTCTGGATTTATTTCTCTAGTCAACCCAAACTAACACACTATTGGTATTAATGAATGAGATTGGTATCAGCGTGTTTGTTCTTGCATTTAGAGTGTTTTAAAAAATAAACAAAAAACATCCAATTAAACCCTGGTTTCAAAGGGATCTGCTCATCATTTATATTCAACAAAGATAGGTCAGCTTGGGAGGTTATGGCATCATTTTTAGTTATTTTTTGTGTGTTTAGGTTCTAAAGAGAGCATCTTACAAGCTTTTCTCAAAGTACACTGGACAGTATTGTGGGCTTACTATGAAGAGAATTTTAAGAAAATTGACAACTGTATTGGTCAGGAAAAGACCAGGAAAAGAATTGTTGTGTCACAATAACGCGTTTGCCTTTTTTTTTTTTTCTTAAGACAACAAGGCTGTTCTACTAGAAGTCTATTGGGAGACCTACCTTCTTTGTTTTATAGTATCAGATACCCCATCTCAAATATAATTTTAGAGAACATTTATTAACTCTTAAAAGGGACAGAGTCAACACAAAGACACAGACACAATCTCCAGATGCGGAAGGTCATTAGAATGAGCTCCAAATGACATCTAAGGGATTGTTTATACCCAGAGCTTTAAAAGAGGGTATGAAAGGGCAAAGAAAACTGTCATAAAAGTAAAATTGGTGGCAGATCAATACATCACCATTATCCATTGCATCACAGGATAAGGAACAGACCGCATTGGGCACACACACATTGTTAGATATAAGGTTCACAAGGCTGATCGCCCAGGGTTTTCTGACCAAGGCAGTCAGGGCATAACTGATACACCATGACTCATGAAAATGGGACTCCCCGATGATGCTGTCCAGCAAGCATACACCCAGGCAAGCCCCTAAGAGACTGCCCATCCCTCGGTGGTCTGGAGAGGGGTGGAGTTAATCTATTATCCTGGGCACTCTGCCTGAGGACAAGGTTATGTATGGCCTCGGTTAATGATTAGGAAGAATGCCGTGGAAGCTTAATATACATGGGGACTCTGCACATGGATTTGAGGCTATCGCTGTCATCCACAGCTTCCTGCAACCCAGAATGCTCAGAATTTAAGCTCTAATACACCTGACAGCCTCGATCTTTCCATTTCAGGCATCAATTTTCTCCCCAAACTGAAAGGGAAGTTTAAAAGATTAGTGTTCCTCAAGGGTGCCAAAACTGTCATGTCTGACATGATGTCTATTAAAAATGCATACCTGTTTGGGGAAAGCTTGGTGAGATGGAAATATCACCTGTCAAAGTGTATATACCAGATGGATGATATGTTGAGGATATGTTATTCATGTTTTTTAAAAGTTTTCTATAGTTTTGTAGCAATACTTTTTGACTCATCCTCAACTATCTAAAGACTTAAAAATAGAGTTGTACGCAGATATTTGTACCCCCATGCTCATTACAATACTGTTTTAAAAGCCAAAAGGGGGAAACAACCCAAGAATTCATCAACAGACAAAGGGATAAACAAAATGCAATTATTATTCACCCATAAAGAGAAAATAGGTTCTGATATACACTAAGACACTGATGCTCATTGAACACAGAGTAAAAATATTATATGATCCACTTGTATTAAAGATACATAAATATCAAATTAAATATAAAATGGGCAAAGGCATGAAGATAATACTTTATTAGTGGGTACCAAGATCTGGAGGCAGGTGGAAGTGGGGTGAGTTACTTAAGGGGTAATAGTTTCTGTTTAGGGATATAAAAATTGAAAATTGATAGTGGTGATGATTGCACAATATGGTGAATGTAATTATTCTAGAATTTAAATTTGGAGCAATACATTTGCATAAGAAAAAGCTGAATGTCCATTTTGAGTATCCTTGTTGATCAAACCTCCACGGACTCTCTTTGTGACCACTAACCTTCAAAGTGATTAAGCTCTGCCTTCAGTCAGAATATGTTTGAAGGTGGATCACTATTTCTCCCTTACCCAGCCCAGGAAAAAGGCAGTCTTCCTTAGGGGCTTGCCTGTATGTACACTTCATCGAGATTGGGGTACTTGGGTACCCCAATTATGCCTTGATTTCCTTGAGTGGAGACCCTGGACCAATCTTGAAAACTCTTCTAATGCTTATTTCAATTGACGAAGGTACATGCGTGAGTTGTACTAAGGCGTGCCTGACCCAAACCATGACATTTTAAATTGCTGAACATGCATGTATAAGTGGGACTGTGAATAAGGAAGACCAAGGAAGAGTGGATGTCTTTGAATAACGGTGCTGGAAAAGAATGTGGAAAGCGCTCTTCATTGCTCAATGGATAAACAGACGTGTCTTCGAAGAAGGAGGACCAAACATACTCCTTAGAGGCAAAGGTGACAAGACTTCCTCTTACTGACAGTGGATCTGTTGTCAGGAGAAATTATCCCTAAAGCAGGACATTATCCTTGGGAAAGTGGAGATGCAGTGAAAAGGAGGAACATCCTCACTGCAATGGATTGAAACAGTGGTTACAACACTGGACTCAGACATAGGGAGAACTGTGAAGCAGGCCCAGGACTGGACGGTGTTAGTTCTGTTGTGCCTAGAGTCGAAATGGGCTGGAACCTACTCAATGCTGCCCAACAACAACAACAAATAAGATGGTCCATTCATAAGTGCATTGAAATTAGGTAGATAATGCTCTTTTCCAAGTTAGTTTTTCAGTTTCCCCATTAGTTACAGTAGTGAAGGCACTTTCTTCCATCCTTATTGATATCAGCATGGCCCCAGGGGAGAACTGCTGGGAAACCCCAATCTTCCAGGAGCATCACCCTTTTATCATGCATTATGAATAATTGAATTAATTATTCAAGACTGGATTTATGTTCTCAGCAAAGCAAACGCAATGACCCCTTCGCTAATAGTCCATCCTTGAGAGAGCTTCAGTTGCTGACCTAGCCAAGGAACAATGCTGGAGGTTTGACTTTGTTTCCGGGATGTCGAAAACCTCAGGTTTGTTCTGAACCTAGGGGAGTTGAATTTATCTTCAGCCTTGTGTTGGCCTCCCTGAGACTTTGGGGATACAGCATAGACTCCTTGCAGAACAATCCAAACTCCAGCACTTGGCCAAGCAGAGAAACGTAGTTTAGCTTACAACAGGAAATTAACTTTGCTCAAACCCTAAATGTCTCATGTTCTTATAATTACTATTACAGTTTCCCTTGAATTGAGGAGTATAAGATTATAGCTTTGGTTCCTACATATGGTCTCATAGGTCATATGAAAATTCAACCCTTGAAAAAAGAAAGATATTTTAAAAATCACATATCTTGGAAGGGAATAGTATCTAGAATATATATGAATACTTTACAATTCAATAATAGAATGTCCAATAACCTAGTTAAAAATTAGAAGGATTTCAAATCTGTATCTATCTATCTATCTATCTATCTATCTATCTATCTATCTATCTATCTATCTATCATCTATCTATAAATGTATATATGCATATAAAATGGGGTATCCCCCAAAATAATTTTTTCCCTAAGCTATGTATTTAAATATGTTTTCCAAAACAACCTTATCACCTTCAAAGTACTGTTTTTTTACACTTAATACATTTCTCACATCTGTGATTCCATTCTGGGAAACATTTTTTAAGCTCATCTGTTTGGATGGCTGACCGTACTTCCCTCATTTTTTTCTTCACCTCTTCTACATTATCAAATTGCTGTCCTATCATGTCCTTGGCATTCTCAGAAACAAAAAGAAGTTGCATGGGGAGAGGTCAGGTGAGTAAGGTGTGTGGGGCAAGAGAGGCATGCTGTTTTGGGCCCAAAACTGGTGCATACACTGTTTCACAAACTTTTCAGAACCTCTAAATAGAAAGTTTGATTAACAGTCTGATCTGGTAGAATGCACTGACTTGACATTTTCATCCTGTCAGTAGTTGATGGATGTCCAGAATGAGGTTTGTCATTGATCAATATTTCACCTTTTTTGACAAAAGAAAACTACTTGTACACTTGAGTTTTTTCCCATAGCATTGTCCATTTAAGCTGTATTTACCATCACAACAGTTTCTGTGGCATTTTTCCTGAGCAGGAAATAGCTGCATGCTGCTTCTTAAATCGGTCATGAAAAAAAAAATGAGGCTTGAGTGAAACTGCTTTTATGAAAAAAATCACTGTGACCTGAGAGACCCTCCCCAGGTGATGCCACAGGAGCACTAACTCAGTGAATTGCTTGATGCTTGTCTAGCCCAGAAAAATACAAACTACAAAAGCTTCACTCTGCCCTGAGAAATTCTGATTTTGGCGGTTGGGGAACACCCCCTCATATACTATATAATCGCTCAAGTTCCTTGGGAGAAATTCTAGTTCCATACTCACAGTCCCCAAAACCCATAGGGGACAGTTCTACCCTCCCCTATAAGGTTGCTATGAGTTGACATTGGCTCCGTGAGAGTGAGTGATTTCCTTTGCCATTGGCCATGCTATGCTACCTTCCCACTTACTGTACTCTGTCTTTCATGTCACCCCAGTTAATACATATCTACTTTCTAGTTAGTGGTTCACCATCCTTCTCTTCCCATCCCTAGTAAGCATCAATAATGTTTATTGGGGTATAAGCCTTTCCTTGATTTTTTATAGTATGAACTCTTCTAATAATTGTCCTTTTGTGATTGAATTCTTTTTCTCAGCACAATGTCCTTCAAGTTCATCCTTGTTGTAAAATGTTACACAGATTCTTTATTATTCTTTAGCATTATATAGTTTTCCATAATGTGTGCATACCATATTTTGTATATCCATTTAACTGATGGTGTGCACTGAAGATTTTTCTTTTTTTCTCTTGTCAATAATGCTGTTGTGAACATGGGTGTGTGTCTATTTGTTCAAGGTATGTCTCCATTTCTCTTGGATATATATCTAGTACAGATAATGCAGCAAATTCATTAGGTAAATCAGCTGCACAAGACCTCAAAGTGCTGAAAAACAAGGACTTAGATGCTTCTGACCCAAACAGTGGTATTTACAATTGACTCATTTGCATGTGAAAATTGACTATTGAATAAGGAAGACTAAAGAAGAATTGATAAGTTTAAATTCTGGTGCTGGCAAAGAATATTGAAAATACCATGAACTGTGAACTGCTAAAATGACAAGCAGATCTGTCTTTATAGAAGTACAGTAAGAATTCTCCTTAGGAGCAAAGATAGCAAGACTTATGTATATTGGAAATGTTGTCAGGATAAACTAGTCCCTGGAGAAGGACATCGTGTTTGGTAAAGTAAAAGGACAGCAAAAGAGATGAAGATCCTCATCGAGATAGATGGATGCAGTGGCTGTAGCAGTGAGCTCAAGCAGAGGAAAAATTGTGAAGATGGTGTGGGAACAGGCAATATGTCCTTCTGTTTGCTGTGCATAGGATTGCTATGGGTCAGAACGGACTTGATAGCACACAAAAACAATAACAGGAACAGAGACATGGGTGAATCATGTGGTATTTCTGTTTTTAACCTTTTAAGCAAGTGTCATATGCCATTTTCCACAATGGCTATGTCATTTTATAGCCCAGAGCAGGGTAAGAGAGTTCTCAGAGCCCTCAATAGCATTTTGGTCCAAACTTGCAATTATTGCTGGGTGAGATGACATGTCATTATTTTTTTGATTTTGCATGTTTGTAATGACTAATGACCATGGGCATTTTCTGTGTGTTTACTGGCCACCTGAATGTCTGCTTTAGTGACAGGTCTGTTCCAGTTCTCTGCTTTTTTTCTGTTTTTGTGTGGTTTAGTTTAGTTTTAAATCATTGGTATATACTTCATTTATAATACAATTTGATCAGATCATTTTTTCTTGTGTCATTAGCTTCCTTCCATCCATCCCCCATCCTTCCTTCCTTCTCTGCCATGCCCCTAGGCAATTATGAATGCATACAAAACACAAAAAGCACGCAAATGAATAAACAAAAATTATGATCAATAGGACTAAACAAAAATAGAAAAACCTTAATAAAAAAGAAAGAATGTTAAAACCAAAACAATCTTAAAATGGTCAAAGGGAGATCAACTGTAAAGCACTATGTCTTAACCCAACTACATATGCCATAGTTGACTTTCCAACATTGCCCATCTTGTTCCAAAAAGTCTGTTCTGATCCCTTGAATATGGTCAGAGATGATTCACCAGAGGCTTAATCCATGCTGGAATCATGCAAATGGATTTTAGGCTTCCATTGAAACCCATAGCCTTCTTCAAAATATCTGTTTAAAGTTGAAGTTTTGATAACAATCCACCTTTCTATTTGGATTTCATTATTTGCAATCCTTGGATTACTTCTTTAAACTGGATTTTATTGTTGAGGAGTTGAACTTTTCTATACATTTTATAGATTGATTCTTTGTTATATATCTTATTGCCAAATATATTTATTTTTCCCAGTCACAGGTTTCATGTACACTCGTTTGGTAAAGTTTTTTGATGCATTTAATTTTTAGGACGATACAGGCATTTATGTTCTGCTATTTCTGCATTTATACTAATGTTTGATTGTGTACTTAGTAGAGTCCCTAACTTTGCCTTTATTTATCCTTTGATAATCTTTATAGTTTTAGGCTTTATGTTTAGGTCCATGATCTATTTGGGTTAATTTTTATATATGCTGACTGATAAGGATACTGTTTCATTTATCTGTAAATGAATGTTTGATTTTGTTAATAACATTTGTTAAAGAGACTATATCTTTTTTTAAAAACATTTTATTATGGGCTCATACAACTCTTATCACAGTCCATACATATACATACATCAATTGTATAAAGCACATCTGTACATTCCTTGCCCTAATCAGAGACTATATATTTTAATTAAATGGGCTTAAGTCTTTGGTCAAAGATCAGTTATCTGTAAAAATACGGGTTTTCTACTGGTTCTCAATTCAATTCCATTAGTCTGTGTGTGTCATCTAATGCACTAACATCAGGCTGTTTTGGCTACTGTTATTTTATAATCGGTTTTGAATTCATAGATGTGGGGTCTCCAGCTTTCTGCTTCTTAATAGGGGTGATTTTTTTATTCAGAATCCCATTCCTTGCCATATCAAGTTGATGATTCATTATTTCCATCTCCAAAAGTCATGATGATGGAATCTTATGAGGACTGCAAAATGTATGAGTATATTGTCTTATACTCATATACATATATTCACATATATACATATATATACACCAATATATGTATAGTAATATTTTTACAATATTAAGACCTATTATCAATAAGCATGGTACATACATCTTCTTTATATATGTTGGTATCTTATTTTCCTTTCCATAGTAGTGTTTTGTAGTTGTCTTTGCTAAGGTCTTTTGTTAGGTTAGGTCTACTCCAAAGTACCTCTTTTTTTTTAATGGGTATTGCAACTGTATTGTTTTATTGATTGCCTTTCAGAGTTCTCACTGTTAATGTAGAAGAATATGATTAATTTCTGTGTGTTGAACATACATTCTACCATATTGCTGAAATCTTCTCTTAGCTCCAGTAGCTTCCTTGTGGGTTCTCTATTATTTTCTGTATACGGGATCATATCATAGGTAAATAGAAATAAATGTACTTTATCTTTACCATTATTTTATTTTCTTTCTTCCCATATTTCTTTGGCGAGGACATCTACTTTGTCATTGAATAGAAATGTTTACAAGGGTAGCTTTATCTAGCTCCTATGTGCGAGGGGAATGCTTTCAGTCTCTCCAGAATATGAGAACAATATTGGTAATTTTTCATGTACACTCTCTTAATTATATTGAGGAATTTCCCTTCTATTTCTATTTTGCTTAGAGTAATTTTTTATCAGAAATAGTTGGTAAGAGATACTTCTCACCAAGCACTTTCACAGGTCCTTCCCCAGGCTGTGGGGCCAGGATTTGGTAGCTGGTGCTGAGAAAGAAATTTTGATTGCATCCTTGCCCTGGGTCTGTGCCAGGGGCAACTGTCAATCAATGGGACAAAGAGAAAAAAGATATACTTCTCCAAAGAGAAGTCATATGTACTAATGACCAACAAACAAATGAGAAGTTTCTTACTATTAGCAAGTAGAAAAAATAATACTGTTTTCAAAAGTAAAATGAGAATTAAGTTCTTTTTCACTACAAAATAAAACAACCCATCACCATCAAATTTATTTGGACTTATAGTAACCCTATAAAGGATTTCTGAGACTGTAAATCTTTAATTTGATTTTTACCATTTGTAATATTTTATTATGCAATTATGATTTTTAACTATTATTGCAAACCTTTTGCTTACAACGATTTTTGCCAGCATTCGTTTTGGGGTTTTTTGATTGTTTGCTTTTTAAAAATCATTTTATTGTGGGCTTGTACAAATATTTTTTAAACATTTTATTAGGGGCTCATACAACTCTTATCACAATCCATACATACATCCATTGTGTCAAGAACATATGAACATATATACATTTGTTGCCATCATCATTCTCAAAATATTTGCCTTCTACTTGAGCCCTTAATATCTGCCGCTCATTTCCCCCCTCCTGACTCTCCCCTACCTCAAGAACCCTTCATCATTCATAAATTATGATTATTTTGTCATATGTTACACTGTCTGACGTCTCCCACCTTCTTCTCTGCTGTCCATCCCCTAGGGAGGAGGCTATATTCTTGTAATCAGTCCCCCCTTTCTACCCCACATTCTCTCCACCCTCCAGGCATCGCCATTCTCATCACTGGTCCTGAAGGAGTCATCTCTCCTGGATTTCCTGTGTTTGTAGTTGCTATCTGTACCTATGTACATCAGCTGGTCTAGCCAGATTTGTAAGGTAGAATTAGGATCATGATAGTCCGGGGGCAGAAGCATTTAAGAGCTAGAGGAAAGTTATATGTTTCATCATTGCTACCCTGAACCCTGACTGGCTCATCTCCTCCCCACAACCCTTCATTAAGGGGGTGTCTGGTTGGCTACCAATGGGCTTTCAGTTTCCAATCTGCTCTCTCCCGCATTTACAATGATATGAATTTTTGTTCCTTGGTGCTTGATACCTGATCCCTTCGACAGCTTGTGAACTAGATGGCCACTTGTTTATCTTTGAGCCTTTAAGACCCTAGATGCTATATGTTTTGATACCCAGGCACCTCAGCTTTCTTCACCACATTTGCTTATGCACACATTAATCTTCATTGATCATATCAGGGAGGTGGGCACCTATTGATATGATTTTTAGTTCTTTTATGTCTGATAACGGGT
Organism: Tenrec ecaudatus; assembly: GCF_050624435.1. Classification (NCBI taxonomy): domain Eukaryota; kingdom Metazoa; phylum Chordata; class Mammalia; order Afrosoricida; family Tenrecidae; genus Tenrec; species Tenrec ecaudatus. Next base: position 31,967,757 of record NC_134544.1, on the reverse strand, counting down.
CCCTTCAGCACCTTGTGGTCAGACTGGCTGGTGTGCTTCTTCCATGTGGGCTTTGATGCTTCTCAGCTAGATGGCCACTTGTTTATCTTCAAGCCTTTAAGACCACAGACACTATATCTTTTGATAGCCGGGCACCATCAGCTTTGTTCACCACATTTACTTATGCACACATTTTTCTTCAGCAATCGTGTCAGGAAGGTGCGCATCCTGGAATGCCAATTTAATAGAACAATGTGTTCTTGCATTGAGTAAGTGTTTGAGTGGAGACCCTATGTCCATCTGATGCCTTAATATTAAACCTATAAATATATGCACATGCATCTGTTTCCCCACACTCTTATACAAATATATTTATATATGTACATTCCAGCCTTTAGGCCTCTGTAAATACCCTTTGCCACCTAGATTTTTCCTCTATTTCCTTTTACTTTCCTCTTGTCCCACTATCATACTCATCCTTCATTTGTGTTTCAGTAATTTCTCTCGGTTACCTTGCCCTTGTTGAATCCCTATCAGGCCTCTCACACCCTCCTTGCTACTGATTTTGGATCACTTATTTCTTCCCTGTCCCTGGATTGGTCAATACCACCACCCATATCCCCCCACCCCCCAGAACCATTGGTCCCCTTGTGTGCGCCTCCAGACTATTCATCCAGTTTATCGTATCTAGATAGATCAGTAGAGATAATAATATGCATCAAAAGTCAAGTCATGGCAAGATAGGCGATGAGTGAGAACACAGCAATGACAACAAAAACGGAAACCAATTGCCCATAGAAGAATGAATTAATTAAAAGAAAAAAATTTTAAAAGAAAGAAAAACATGTAAATATATCAAGGTCTGATTTTCTTCTCTAGGCGTGTCCTTCATTCAGGTCCAATAGGGTACCATGCTTTGGCCCCAGAGTCTGTCCTTTGTACTCCCTCAGGGGCTCCCTGCTCTGCTCCCATGGTTGCTCTGCCGCACAATTTTATGGTTTGCCTCAGTGTAACAGGGTCAGTCTGGGCCAGTCCTGACACTGAGTCTCCGGTGTTGTCCCTCTTAGGGCCCTGGGTCATCAAGGGACGGCATGTCTGGTAGTGAGATCAGCCATATTTCCCACTCTGTCCTTTGGCCGTTCACAGCAGGGGTAACATCCTCCAGGCCTGATGGGCCAGGATGTGCTCCACTCTCTCTTCTTCTCCCTTCATTTGCTCCCATTTGCTCTTATCAGTCATGCCTCTCTCCCCTAGCTGCAGCTTTAGGGCTTTCCTCTCAAGTAAATTTTTCATAGGTGAGGGGCAGTTGTCAACATAGCTGGTATGGGGGCCGAGCCCTCAGACCCTTCCACTGGTTCCCCACTCCTTGCTGGCACACTGCATTCTTCTGACACTGGCTTTTTATCTCGTCCATCTTTCCCTGTGGAAACACAAACAATACCCTCCCCTTCGGTGGGTCAGTGCCCTATTCCCCATCACAGATCTATTTTTCTTTCCCCTTTCCTCCCTCTACCTGCATTTTAGTTGGCTACCTTATGTACCCCTGGATTTGGTCTGGCCCCTGCCATACTACCTTGACCTCACCCTTGGAGTGTTTGTATACAGTAGCTTTTTCCCTGTACCCCTTTTGCACTTACCTTTCTGTTCTCTCTCTCTCTCTCTCTCTCTCTCTCTCTCTCTCTCTCTCTCTCTCTCTCTATATATATATATATATATATATATATATATATATATATATATATATATATATATATATATATATATATATATATACCTTAGCGGACTCATGTTATACATGTCCTTTTGTGCTTGGCTTACTTCACTTAGCATAGTTTCCTCCAGTTCTTCCCATGTGGCAATATGCTTCATGCATTAATCACTGCTTGTTAGCGATGCATAGTACTCCATTGTATGTATGTATCACAGTTTTTTAATTCGTTCATCTGTTGATGGAAATTTGGTTTTTTTCCAAATCCTTGTGATTGTGAACTGTGCCTCAAGGAACATTGGAGCACAGATGTCTGGTCATGGTTTGTTTCTTGCCTCTTCTGGGTTTATACCCAGTAGGCAGATTGCTGGGTCGAATGGTAACTCAATTTCCATTTGTTTGAGAAATTGCCAAATCAATTTCCATAGTGTCTTTACATACCTACAGGTCCACCAGCAGTGGATGAAAGTTCCTATCTGCCCACAGCCCTTCCAACATTTGTTGCTTTCTGATTTTTTTAATTGGGCTCTCTTTGAGGGTGTTAGGTGGTATGTCGTCATTGTTTTGATTTGCATTTCTCTTCTGGCTAAAGATCGGGAACATTTTCTCATATGTTTATTGACCATTCACATTTCAGATTCTATGAAACTACTGTTCAGGTCCTTTGCCCAACTCCTCAGTGGACAATTAGTTTTTCTCTTATTTTTTTTAAACTTTTTATTAGGAGCTCATACAACTCTTATCACAATCCATACGTATACATACATCAATTGTATAAAGCACATCTGTACATTCTTTGCTCTAATCATTTTCTTTTTTTTTTTCTTCTTTTTTTCTTTTACTTTTTATTAGGGGCTCATACAACTCTTATGAAAATCCATACATATACATACATCAATTGTATAAAGCACATCCGCACATTCCGTGCCCCAATCATTCTCAAAGCATTTGCTCTCCATTTAAGCCCTTTGCATCAGGTCCTCTTTTGTTCCCACCTCCTTCCCCGCTACCCCCTCCCTCATGTGCCCTTGGTAATTTATACATTGTTATTTTGTCATATCTTGCCGTATCCAGAGTCTCCCTTCCCCCCCTTCTCTGCCATCCATCTCCCAGGGAGGAGGTCTCATGTGGATCCTTGTAATCAGTTCCCCCTTTCCAACCCACTCACCCTCCACTCTCCCAGCATCGCCCCTCTCACCCTTGGTCCTGAAGGTATCATCCACCCTGGATTCCCTGTGCCTCCAGCTCCCATATGCACCAGTGTACAATCTCTGCCCTATCCAGTCCTGCAAGGTAGAATTCGGATCATGGTAGTTGGGGGGAGGAAGCATCCAGGATCTGGGAGAAAGCTGTGTTCTTCATCGGTACTACCTCGCACCCTGACTGACCCATCTCCTCTCCTAAACCCCTCTATGAGGGGATCTCCAGTGGCTGACACTTGGGCCTTGGGTCTCCACTCTTCACTTCCCCCTTCATTCAATATGGTATATATATATATATATATATATATATATATATATATATATATGTATATATATATTTGCATGATTCCTTATACCTGGTCCCTTTGGCACCTCATGATCACTCTGGCTGGTGTGCTTCTTCCATGTGGGCTTTTTTGCTTCTGAGCTAGATGGCCGCTTGTTCACCTTCAAGCCTTTAAGACCCCAGACACTATCTCTTTTGATAGGCGGGCACCATCAGCTTTCTTCACCACATTTGCTTATGCACCCATTTGTCTTCAGCGATCCTATCATGGAGGTATGCAGCCAAATCATATCATTAGTTTTTCTCTTATTGTAAGCTTGCAAAGTATTGTAGATTTTAGTAATAAGGCCTTTGTCTGATGTGTCATTGCTAAAGATGTTTTCCCAGTCAGTGGACTCTCTTATTAGTTTCTTGGTCAATTCTTTCGATGTACACGGGTGTCTTATCTTTAGTATGTCCCACTTGTCTATTTGCCACTCCTCTGTATTTGTACCCTTCCCTATTTCTGATAGCCTATGTATTCCCTGGGTATTCTGATAGCCTATGTATTCTCAGGTTTGTCCCAATTCCCTCATTGACGACCCTAATTGTTTGGGATTTTATCTCAAGGTCTGTGATCCACCTGAGTTTATTCTTATGCATGGAGTGAAGTATGGGTCTTGTTTCATTTTTCTGCAGGTAGATATACATTTTTTCCAGCACCATTTATTGAAGAGGTCATCTGCTTCCCATTTAATATTTTTGGGCCCTTTATCAAAAATTACTTGCCTGTATGCTGATGTTTTTTTTTAATTTCTGGGTCTTCAGCTCTTTTCCATGGGTTTGAATATCTGTCATTATGCCAGTACCACACTGTTTGACTACTGTGGCTGTATAGTACTTGTTAAAATCGGGTAGAGCAAGCCCTCCCATTTTGTCCTTCTTGAGAAGTTCTCTGCTAATTCTTTGCGTCTTCCCACTCCATATGAAGTTGGTAATCTGTTTTTACAATTCTTTAAAGAAGGGTGATGGTATTCGTATCAGGATCACATTGAACTTATATAGTGCCTTGGGCAGAACTGACATCTTTACTATATTCAGTCTGCCAATCCACAAGCATGGGATATTCTTCCATTAGTTGAGGTCACTCTTGATTTCTTGAAGTAGTGTTTTATTATGTTCCTCATACAAAACTTTTGTTTTTTTAGGTCAGGTATATCCCTAGGTATTTCAATTTGTTCTTGGCAATTGTAAAGGGTACTACCTTTTTAATTGTCTCTTCTGTGGTCTTGTCTGATGTGTAGAGTAGTCCAATAGACTCCTGTTTGTTGATTTTGTACCTGCCACTCTGCCATATTCCTCTATTGCTTCCAACACTCTACTTGTGGAATTTAAAGTATCTTCAATATGTAGAGTCGTATCATCTGCAAATAATGATAACTCTGCCTCTTCCTTCCCCAGCTGAATACCTTTAATATCTTTCCTTAGTCTTATGTTTTTACTAGGACCTCCAGTACGATGTTAAATAGGAGTGCAGACAAGGGGCATCCTTGTCTGGTCCTCTTTTTCAGTGGGATTGTTTTAGTCTTTTGTCTGTTAACTACCATATTAGTTGTTGGTTTTTCTTATATGGCTTGAATAATATTGAAGAATTTTCCTTCTATTCCTATCTTCTTAAGTGTCTTAAACAGGAATGCATTTTGGATGTTGTTGAAAGTTTTTTCCACGTCTATAGATAATATCATGTGATTGTTATCATTTTTCCTGCCAATGTGGCAAATAATGCTGACGGGCTTTCGTATGTTGAACCAACCCTGCATCCCTGGTATGAATCCCACTTGATCATGGTGAATTATTTTTTTAGTATGCTTTTGTATTCTATTGGCCAGTATTTTGTTTAGGATTTTTGTATCAATGTCTATTGGGGATATTGGTCTATAGTTCTCAATTCTTGTGACATCTTTGCCTGCTTTGGGTATCAACGTTATACTAGTTGCATAGAAAGAGTTTAGGTGTTTTCCGTCTTTTTCCATGTTCTGGAAGAGTTTGTATAGGATTGGTGTCAGTTCTTCCCTGAGTGCTTGGTAGAATTCTCCTGTGAAGCCATCTGGCCCAGGATATTTTTTGTTGGTAATCCCTAGATTATTTTGTCTATTTCTTCCTTTGCTATGGGTCTGTTGAGGTTGTTGACATCCATTTAGGATAGTCTAGGGAGGGATTGTGTTTCCAAATATTTGTCCATGTCTTCCAAATTGTTGAATTCATTAGAATATAGACCTGTGTAACTATCCTATTGATTTCATTAGGGCCTGTTGTAATGTCCCCTGATTCATCCCTCATCCTTGTAAATGTTGTTTGTTCCTTCATTTCTTTGGTTAGGTTTGCCAGAGGTCTACTAATTCTGTTAATTCTTTCAAAGAACCAAGTTTTGGTGGCATTAATTTTTTCCCATAGTTTTCTTGTTTCCCTCTCCTGTATCTTGGCTCTGATTTTTTATATCTATCATTTTGTTATTAGTAGGGTTGTCCTGTTGACTGCTCTAATTGGTGTATGTTTTGTGTCAACATATCATCCATGAGTCTCTTCTTTTTTAATATGTGCATTTATTGCTATCAGCGTTCCTCTGATAAATGTCTTTGTTGTATCCCACACATTTGGGCATGTTGTATTTTCATTCTCAGTGGTTTCTAGAAACTTCTCTGATTTCATGTCTTATCTGGGTCAATACTCACTCCTTTTGCAATAGGAAACTGTTCATCCTCCAATTGTTTGCCCTTGTTTTTTTCACTACACTTCTGTTAATTTCCAGCTTTATGGTACAATGATCAGAGAGATGTCTGTATAAGCTTTATGTGCTTGAATTTACTGAAGTTCTACTTGTGTCCTAGCATGTGGTCTATTTTTTGATACGTGCCATGTGGATTTGAAAAGAATGTGAATTTATTTGCATGTGGATGGAAAATTGAAAATATCTATCAAGTCAATTCATCCAATTGTACAATTTAGATCTGTAGCCTCGTCATTGAGTTTCTTTCCCAATGATCTATCTTTTTCAGAGAGTGGTGTATTAAAGTCACCAATTATAATTGTTGAGCCTGTGATCTCTTTTTTCATCTTTTGGAGTGTTTGATTTGCGAATTTCACTGGTCTCTCGTTGGGTGCACATATGTTTATTATGCTTACTAGTTCTTGGTCTATTGTTCCCTTTAGCATTATATAGTGCCCCTCCTTGCCTCTTGTGGCCTGTATCTTGAGGTCAATTTGGTCAGATATTAAGATCACTACCCCTGCTGATTTTGGATTACTATTTGCTTGGTATATTTTTCTCCAGTCATTAATTCTCAATTTGTTTTTGTCTGTAAGCTTGAGATGAGTCTCCTGGAGGCAGCAATCAATGGGTTATGTTTCCTGAGCCAGTCTGTTAGCCTTTGCCTTTTAATGCCTGAGTTCGGGCCATTGATATTCAGTGTTATATCCATCTGTGGACTCTGTGACTCTTGTATGTTTTGGGTTGGATATTTTCCTATCTACATATCTTATACTCTTGCTTTGTGTGTGTGGTTTATGTTTGCCTTCTTTCCACTATTGAGTTGATGCTATCCTTGGGGCTGTTTCCTCTTTGCCACCCTATGGGTGGATTTGTTCTATGTGATGGTCTCTTATTTACACTGGATGAGTGTTGATCTTCTGCCCATACTGGATCAGCAAGGATATTTTGTAGGGCTGCGTTTCTTTTTATGTATTCTTCGAGGTTGTCCTTGTTTTGGAAGACTCTTACTTCTCCATCTATCTTAATAGATAATTTGGGCAGATAAATTATTCTTGGGTTTGTGTTATTTTCCTTCAAATTTTGGAATATGTTACTTCATTCCCTCATCTTCTTCATCGTTTCTGTTGATAGATCTGAACATACTCTCATTGGTGTATCTTTATACGTGACTGTTTGCTTTTCCCTAGCTGTTTTTATGATCGTCTCCTTTTCCTCATAGTTGGATAATTTGAGAATTATGTGTCTTAGTGACTTCTTCTTGGCATTCAGTCTGGCTGGTGTTCTTTCAGTGTCTTGAATGGTTGCCTGATTTTTATTTATTAAGCTTGGGAAGCTTTCCTATAAGAATTCCATGGCTATTTTTTTGCTGTTGACTTCTTTGTAGTGTCTTGTCCTGGTAATCCAATTATTCTAATGTTGTTCCTTTTCATATCATCAGACATGGCTCTGAAGTTTTCTTCAACTTCTTTGATTGCCTTATTTGACTGCTTTTCCCGTTTACTGAGTTCTGCTTGGTTGTCCTCTAGGTCACTGTTGCCATTCTCTTCCTCCTCAAGCCTATTTACAAGGTCTGTGAATTTGACACTGGGTTTTTAAATTTCATCCCTTAACTCTTGTATTTTCCTTTGGTGCATTGCCTTTATCTCCTCTACCATTTCATCTTTTTTTTCTACATTGATTCCCTCATATCCTTTATGACTTCAAGCAGCATTTTGCAAATTTCTTTTTGTGGCAGGTCAGTATCTGCTTCTATGCCCATCATTAGGTTCATGACGTCTTCTGGCATTGTCCTTTGTTTCTCCTGCTTTTTCGTTGAAGCTCTTAGAACTGATTGCTGTTTATGCGTTGTTTTAGAGGAGCCTGGAGCCATCTTCCTGAGTCGAAGAGCTCTGGACTCTCTCTTAGGGTATTTGTGTGGGTACTTCTATGTATTACCTGCTGGCAGCTGCTCTGAGGGGTCAGGCTATCGCTATATCTTCCTGTGGTTTCATTCTTATCCAAGCCATCCAGAATTCTGTTACTTGGAATGTGTGTTGGATATTCCTCTCATGTGACACTGGTCAGGTTGTTGTGGGCCCATGAGGGTGTCACTTCCCTGGCATATCTCTAAGTAGGCTTCGTTCTTGGAACACCTCTGCTAGCCTGTGGTGTTTGTCTCTACAACTGTAGTATTGAGGAGAGCGTGCGGGTTTACCCCCGTCGGTATAGAGCTCTGTGGCTGGCAGAGGAATTACCATACACAGAGAGATCGCCTTGGAGGATGCATGCATGTTCCTGCAGTAAACTGGAGCCCCACAAGTGGTGGTCAGGTGATTACCCTAGTCACTTCTAGGGCCTCAGGATGACCCCACTTTTTGTAGGTGAGAACCTCCTGTTGCTTGGTGTGTGGAAGAGGACTGGCGTGAATTCACCAGCTGCTTGCAAGCCAATAAATGCAGGTGGGAGCTCATTCAGTTGGGCCTTCAGAGTTGCCCTAGGTAGAGGGGAGTGGCCTGGAGGTCTCTAGTGTCCTGTGACAGGAAAGAGAGTGAAAGGAGAGGAAAACAAGAGAAAGAGGAAGACACAGACTGGGGCAGTAATGCTAAGCAAACTGACACACTCTTACCCTCACACAACTAAAATACACAGAGTAAACAAAGGTGAAACAGTAAAATGAAAGAAAGAAAGAAAGAAAATAGAACAACTAAAACATGGAACTAAATCTTCTGAGGCTGTGGTAGAAAATAGAGAAGAGCTAGAAGGAGAGGAGAAACTAAGAAAACGTGAAAGAAGAATGCAGGGAAAGAAAAAAAAAGAAGAGAAAAGGAAGGAGAAGTAGAGAGAATTTTAATATAGTTAAGGAAATAGCTGACCCTGTGCTGTGCTGTGTGTAGCACGAACTCGTCCTGTGTGCAGCACTGTCTTCGGGCTCAGGCTGCCACTGGGAAGACAGGGTTGTCCTAGGCTGGGTGTAGGGGTCTGGGAACCAGCAGTGGCATGTGAAAGGAATGAGAGGGAGCAGAGAGAATCATACAAGCAAAGAAAGAAGCTAAGAGAACAAAGACAGAAAGAGGAAAGAAAGAAAAAGAGGATAAAGTGAAAGAAGGAAAAAAAAACCCAACTTAGTTCACTAAGATTGGCTGTGATGTTAAAGAGCGAGGAAATAGAGAAAGAGGCAATAAATAATAAAGAGATAGCTGATCCCTGATTGCTTGAATGTGGGACCAAAGGGGTTTTGACCCTGCCCACAATGGCAGGTTGGTGTGCCCTTTAATGCCGGGGGCCGGTGGTGCTGGGCAGAATTGCCCTAGTTGACGAGATCACCTTAGAGGTCTGATGAGTTTTCCTCAGCAGTGCACCGTGGTAGATATTTGTCCCAGCTGCCCTGTGTGGTGTACAGCACTCCCACGGAAGCCAGGCTGGAGCTCCTCCTGCTCTTTGGATTGATTTTCCCTAAGCGGAGGGTAGTGACCTGGAAACCAATAGTGGCATATGATAGGAGAGAGTCAGAGAGAAGAGGAGAAAGATGGAAAAAAGAAAAAAAAAAGAGGGAAAGAGAAAATAAAACCCCAACTCAAACCTGAGCTCTTGAGACTGAGTGCAGTGGGAAAGATAGAAAGGCTAGTAAGTATAGAGAGAAGAAATAGAGTAGTAGGTAAGGAGATAACTGAGACTTGATCACCTGTCTGTGAAGCTGGAGGAGTTCCAACTCTTCCTCAAGGTAGCGGGGTGGTGTACCCCTTTGATGTAGGGTTCCACAGGTGCTGTGTGGGATTACTTCAAAAGCAAGATCGCACCTGTGGAGAGTGTCACTTGGGTGCTGGAGTTCACTAGTGTATCTGCCTTGTGCTGTATGTAGCACTGCAGCAGGGGCGGGGAGGGGGGCACTGGGTTATTCCCACAGTCCCGTCTAGGGCCCCAGGACAGGCAGGGCATCCCCAGCTATGTGTAGAATCACTGAGAGGGAAGCTGGGCTTATTAACCTATCTAGTCTGCTGGTCCTTACTTGAACAGAGGATTTTATTTTATTTTTTTATCCCACTGTCCAGCTAGAATAAAATCAAATGAAATTGTCTCCCACATTCACTGGGTTGTTTTTAGCTGACATTTGCTAAAAGCCACCAGGCCCTTAGCTGAGTTCTGGCATTCCTTAGCTAGGTTTCTTCTTATGCTGATTTATGTTAAGGGTCTCCACCTATGTGCTCCTTGGAGCTGAACAACCGTACTTGGGTTTGAGTTTTAAACCAATAATATATATTTCACCCTCTTTTTTATCATGATCCTGATGTGCTCCAATTTGGGGGCTGTCAGGCTGACCCCCAGAGGAGGATATCCAGCTTATCAAGGGGGTTGTTTTCTTCTCGGCCAATTGGAACTAAATTTGCTCCCTGGACTCCCAACTTTCCACTTATTTTCTCCCACAGCGCTCTCTACCTTAGGTAATAATCTACTTTTCCTTCTACTCTAAATTATGGCTACCCGCTATCACAACTCCCCAGGCCGTGAGCTCAAGGCCGCCAACTGTGCGGATCCAGCGTGGGGTTCCCCTTGTGTCTGGGATTCTGTCCCCTGTCTGGCATCCACCTGAAGAAATCGCTGCTAGGGCACAGCCAGCCTGAGGGCTCACCAAAGTTAGAGAACTTTAGAGCATCCTTGGTTTGCTTTGTGAGTGGAAATCCCACACAAAAATGGGTCCAGGAGAGACCCTGGTACCCTAGTTCTAATTTTAGGACTACACTTCCCTGTTTCCTTCACGTTACCTCCCAATTTCCTGGTCTGGCAGCAGGATCTCCGGATGGATGGGTCCTATCTGGTCGCCATTTTCCCCCTCCTCGAGACTTTAACTCTTTAGGAAACAGACAACCTCATCTTTCTTCCATGGAACAGCCAGTGGGTTTGAATCATAAACCTTCAGGTTAGGAGCACAATGCCTAACACAGCACCAACAGGTTTAATTGTTAAAAAAACAACAGCAACTCATTTTAATTGCACTTTTGAAGATTTTGATGCTTACTCATATGACCAAAAGACATATACTGAAGAGAAATAAAAGCATATGTCCACATTAAAACCCCAAACTAGTAAATGAATATTCATAGAAGCATTAATCTATCAAACAGCTAGAAATAGAAACAATTCAAACAATTAAATATTCAAAGATTTATGAAGAGATGACATAGTGTTGGTATAGCCATACAAAGGAATATTATTCATCAATAAGAGGGAATCAGGGCTGCAGTGCTGATACATGCTACAACCGTATAAAACTTGAAAGCCTTATGCTAAATGAAAGAAATTAGCCCCAAAAGACCATTTTTATTTTGTTTTATTTCAATGAAATGTCCCAAATAAGCAAATCTATAATGATAGAAAGTAGATCAGTGATTTGCTAGGGCCTAGTTAGCTAGGGAAAATGAAGAGTGGTGTTTATGGTAGAGGGTTTCTTTTAAGTGTCACCATTATATGCTTTAAAATTGACTTTGTTGATTCTTGTGCAGCTCTATGGATATACTAAAGCGACTGAATGTGCTTTTCAAATAGAGGAGTTACATGGTATATGAATTGTTTTTTTAAAAATTGTCAAAAATCAACACATTTCTACGGTGCATAGGATTTTGCAAAAATACTGTCACATGATCTATACTGCTAATGTAAAGGCTGACTCTTCTCCTCCCTTTCTTCTTTAATTAAATGGGACCTGTGTTAAAAGAGAAGATTGAAAAAAAGGTCAATATTTTAAATCAAATGATTCCATGCCAGTATTGCTGCTGTTATTTGTCATCAAGTGTAGCAAGGACACTTAACAGTAGATCCTTGGAATATGCCCTGGGCTACTAATCACCAAGTCTGCAGTTAGAAATCACCAGCCACCCTGTGGCACAAACAAGGCTTTCTACTCCCTTAAGGAGTTACAACTTTGGAAAGCCATGGGCCCAGTTCTCCTCTGCCCCCTAGGGTTGCTACGAGTCAGAATTGTCTTGAGGGCAGTGAGTCACTGGAAGTGAGACAGAAAATCGATGCCAAGATTGTATGGAAACTTAACTCTGCTTTGTCCTCTTTCTTTGCTGGATTAGAAAGTTGGAAACCAAGAAATCTCTTTCATTGTCTTTGAAACGCTGAAGACCTGTTTCAATAAGTTGTTGGTTGTTAAGTAGTCAAACCCTAGAGCCAATGGGTTCAACAAAATTCAAATATGGCACAGGGAAAGTAGCTTTCCTGGAAAAGATTAAAAAAGAAGCAGAGTGTTTTGGAGAAATGGAAGGAAAATGTGGTTATGGAGGGAAATGCTTTGAAAAACAAAGGAGGATATGTATACAGGTGTAGAACAGCTTGGCGTGAGAGCCCCAAGTAATCAGGGCAGTAGCCAGAATATGCTCAATGTTTGAGCCTGGGAAAGGGGCATGACCTCAAGCTTCCATTTCCCAATGAACCACCCATTCCTTTCTCCATGCACACTGGTTTCTCCCACTGGGCCCTTCCTGTCCCCCCCACCCCCCTCCCATAGAGGCTTCTCTTGGATGGCTTCATTGAGCTATGCCTCTTGACTACCCATCAGGTGTCCTGTGTGTCCTGGTCCAGGTTCCTCAAATCTTGTCTGGTTATCCCTCATAAGCCATCCTCTAACCCAGTATAGACACTCACCTAGGATCATGAAAATCTCATGAACAATGGAGCAGGAGTTAGAGGCGAAGAATATTGTGCACCGATAGTTCATAGTTCTGAGGCGAACAAATTTGATATTCTGAAAGCTAGGAATTAAGAATGGCATACTCATTACAAAACCATAGTTCTTCCTCACAAGAATGCCTTTGAAGCAGAGAGTAAAGTGAGGCAAATACATGGTTAGCATTTGACATCTCAACAAGGTTATCTTAATTTCAGAAAAAGTAAGACTCATTGTTCCTAAATCACAGTATTCTCCACATAAGGCCTTATGAAATTGAATCATGTATCTTTTTCAAATTTTCTCAATATCTCAGCGGTTTTAAAATTTCTATTATCTTAAATTAACGACAAGACTAACTGTAAATGATCATTTTACGGACTTTCCAGGACGTCGCTTAACTTTCTTGAGATATGGTCTCCTTAGGTGCTGTCCACTCATGAAACATGCCTGGCCTGTGCCATCTCCACGTGTCCTGAGGCTTGAGCACATTGTTCAGCCACTGTGTCAACCCATCTTCTTGAAGTCTTACTCTTGTTCCCCGGCTCTCTGGCTATAAAGCTTGATGTCCATCCGAGTAGGTGCTAGATCTGGAAGCCTTAGTGGCACACGGTTCATGCTCTCAGGTGCTAGCCTCCAGGTCAGAGGCTGGGACTCCCCAGGCATTCTCAGCAAGTTGTCTGCTTCCTCAATATGACAGCCTTGGAAACCTTATGAGATGGTGCTACTCTATCTTTCAGGGTCACTGTGAGCCTGTAAGTGGGTTGAGGGAAAATTTAACATCATATTTTAAATGAAGTGAATTTCCAAAGATTTTTATTTTAAGTGCAATAAAAGTGCATAAAAATACAGAGTTTTTGATCTAATAACTCTCTCTAATTAGTCTATCTAATAATGTTGAAATGAAAGAGAAAATATCCACTGGATCTGGACTCTGCAATCTGTTGGTCTTTTTGTTTGGAAGAGCCTATAGGTAGTAGATAATTTGGGTATATTGGGAGTTGTATTATCTAAGCTGGATTGAATCTATAGGTGAATACAATGTAATGATGAGGCATCAGTGTATCTGTGTTCCTTCTTGTTCTAAAGTAAATGCATTTATTCCAATAATTAAATTTCCTTTTACCTTTCCTATAATAGTGATGTCAAATACCATAAAAATATATATCTATGTCTTGTTCTTTAGGATAACATTGAAAATCATAATGATTTAGGACAGAAATGATATATTAAAATAATAGTATGTTTTAATCCCTGCATTTGTTAATATAGACAGGACTTCGGCTGAATAGATATTGGCTATTATACAATTTACAAAAGTGATATAATGAAAATGTAATAAACATTATATGCCCAGATATAACAAATAATACACAAGTAAATCTGAAAAGAGAGAAAATAAATTAAAATGAGAAAACTTTCATAAATCAAGTAGGAATCCACTCTCATTAAATACTAAGACTTCTACCATCAAACTCCAGAGCAATTTTTGGACATGGAGTCTGAGACCATTAAAGTATGTAAGTCCCCACTCTTTCCATTGTTAACTGTATAGCCTTCAACCCACTTCTCAAAACTCCTGAGTCTCATTTTACTCTTTAAAAGTGGGGATGATAATATCTATTCAATAAACACGACTTCTTCTTGAAGTGTGTCCTTATCATTTCAACACCCAAAGTTCTTGTGCTCCAGAATATAAGTACTCCTTTGGGACACATTTGACCACTTGGGGAGTATCCTTTAGAAGGAAGGAAGACCCCCTGGGAGCCTAGTGGCTGATTGTTGGGCTGCTAACCACAAGGTAATCAGTTTGAAATGACTAGACGTTTAGTGGGAGAAATATGAGACTTTCTATTCTCATAAAAAGTTAGTCTTAGACACTCCCAGGAGCAATTCCACCCTGACTTATAGTGTTGCTGTGAGTCAGGAATGGTGCCATGGCAGGGAGCTCGTTGCTTGGTTTATTTAGAAGGAAGGGGACAAGCATGTGGTACAGGAGGGCGCTGACAGTTGTTAAAAACTGAGCATTGAGTACAGTGGAGAATATTGTACTATTCTCTTTTGTATGTTTCAACATTCTATAATAAAAATAATTTTAAAATATTTTACAATCATTTTAAGATTACTAGGTTGAGTCATATGACAGGAGTGTTTTTTCATGAAGTCTTATTCTAATGAATAAAAATGTAAATATTAAGGTATTGAATTCTATGTCTCTGTTACAAAGACACAAAGTGTAATGTAATTGAACTCCCTCTTTCCATTCAGGTGTCTAGTTTACTTTCTTTGAGATCTGAGAAGTAGACACAAATCTATCTTCTGGCAACTCAAACAGTACAACATTCTTCCTTAACTTGTAAGTATCAGTGTTCTAGCAATGCAGTTCTAAAAACAAAACCTTACTGTAAGAAGGATGTATTTTTGAAAAGGGAGAAAGAATGGTGTTCTTTCATCAAGTCCCCACGTTCCCTAAAGCAACAAATTAATGAACCAAAAGTTTATAACCTCATATGTATGTATATATGTATTATAGGAGATCCGGTTGCTCAGGGGTTAAGCATCTAAATGCGATCAGTTCAAACCCACAAGATGCTACAGGGAAAAGATGGGACACTATGCTTCTGTGAGTATTGCAGCCTGAGAGACCCCATGGGTCCCTCTGTTATGCTGGGTTCTCTAGGGAAACACAGCCACTGAGGCCCAGGTGTGCATGTACAGAAAGAGATTTAGGACAAGGAATAGTTCACAAAATTTCAGAAGTGTTTTTTTTGTTGTTGTTAT
Source organism: Tenrec ecaudatus (assembly GCF_050624435.1). Classification (NCBI taxonomy): domain Eukaryota; kingdom Metazoa; phylum Chordata; class Mammalia; order Afrosoricida; family Tenrecidae; genus Tenrec; species Tenrec ecaudatus. The sequence continues at coordinate 31,952,409 of NC_134544.1, read as the reverse complement.
GTATGAGAAGTCCTAAATGGCACAGGCCATTCATTACATATATATTATCCTAATCCCACCTAAATATATCACTAAAGGAAAACTTTGGAAAAGGCACCAGTAGAGAAAAACTTTACTTCCTAAAGATCCGAGCCTTGAAAGTCTGTGGAACACAATTCTATTCTGTAACATACCGGATTGCTGTGGACTTAGAATTGGAAACGATTTGATGGCAATGGTTTTGATGTGTGTGTGTGTGTGTGTGTGTGTGTGTGTGTGATTACAGCTGAAAAGAAACTTTAGAATATGCTGTGTTGTCACTGATACATACTATAGCCTTCGGTAAGCTTGGTTCTTTGAAATTTAAGCTCTAATACACTGTTTAATTTTTAGACCATGAGTACATTCCAATCCAAGGCCAAGTGATGATCTAGGAATCACCAGGCAGATACCACTAGGAGTGATGGGATGGTTTCCCGGCGCGAACATGGCCAAACGCGTGTTGAGGGAACTGCTACGTGGCAGGTATTACATTAAATTAAATGTCCGACAACCAAGTCCACTTTTAGTTAATTTGAAAAGGGAGGGAAACATCCAAGATTTCTTGTTCTGGCTAATTCATTGTGATCCTTCCGGTTTTAGCCTAACAACTCCTCTCAGACCTTTTGTATCCTGTCTGATGTCAACTTCCTAGTTGTATTCTCTCAAATCATACCATCATACACACACACACACACACACTCACACACATTTATGGGAACTATCACTATTTGAGATTGTTTGTGAAGAGTGTTCTCTCTTGATACAATTTCTTATGTTGGTTATTCAAGACACTGGATAATTGCCACGTCACATCCCAGGATTTTGTGGGACATTTAATATCAGATGAAGTATGTGATATATCAGAAGGGAAATAGTCAAGATAATGCTCTTCTTATGATATGCATAAAAATAAAGCAGACAAGTGGTTTCATTTGTTGGTTTATTTGACTTATTTTGTTTTGGAAGGAGATCTTTATTATGACATAAAAGAACAGACTGTGAGTTCCGTCCACCACGGAGTCAGACTTTCTCCCTCCTCTGGCAGCTCCACCGCTGTGCATATCCAGAAAGACCTCAAGGGAGAAGTTAAGGAAGAGCTTGTTCTTTCCCAGCGCAGAGGCTTGGGGAAAAGACAGCAAAGATTCAGGAGTCAGCCAAGACTTGTCCTTGCTACCTGCCTGTTCCTGTAGGGGGAGGCTGTCACATAGGAACCTGAAGAGACATTGCAACCAAGTACATCTGACAGCCTGCCATAGCTAAACAGAGAGGCCTCTTGACATGTACTTCCACAGCTGTTTTCATTCCCCCTGTGGCCTGAGCATGTAATTGAAAGAGAGCTGGCGTCTCATGGGATCAGGTCTGTGGGATGAAGGTGCCTCCTTGGAAGAGGTCAAAGAACTTGATGAAAAAAACAGGGTCAGGGAAGGCAGCCAGGGAGGACTGGGGAAAGGCCACGTCAGAAAATAGGGAGATGGTGATGTTTATTTTCTCAGGGAACTTTAACCTGGTGCAAGAATGGACCATGGATTCACCAGCCCAAAGTTCAGCATTGGAAATCCAAAAGGTCCACGCTAGGCAGGTGAAACCAGAATTGAGGACACAAGCCCAGGAACTCCCTTGACCCAGCTCTTGTGAACTCAAGACTGCCGGTGTCACCATTATGTCCGTCATTGCCTGGTTCTATCTTGGGGGAGAGGATGAGGAGATGCTATTTTAGAGACTGAGAATTCTATCCAAGAGAAGACATGGCAAAGGGCCTTCAAAAAGCTACTAGGGAAACCACATTATCTTTTAATACCATTTCCATGAAGTTTTTGAAGACCCCTTGTATTTAAATTCATTAATTAGAATAAACTTTTACCCACTTTAAATATTAATTCCCCCTCCAACCACTCCATTACCCTGGATGACAGTGAGCAGGGGATACAGGTTAAAAAAAATCAGAAAGGCTATAAACAAAATCAAGATTTTTCCCCCATTCATATTAGCAATCAGTCTACTTCACATCCCTGTACATATGTTTATCTGTGTGGTTTTCTGTTTAAAGCCTAACTGCCCAGAGAAGTTGCATGTAAAGACTGTTGTGCTTACTTCAGTATCCCCAGAACATATAATACCACCTAGAGACAGTTAGTGATTTGGTGAATGATAAAAAAATTGATGGATAACGGAAGAATTGATAAATCAACAAAAGCACACTGAAGAATCATCATATTTCTCATCTACTTCCCTAGCTACTGCTCGTCTATAGTGAAGGTGATGGAAACACTGTGCACGCTTCACCACTGTTATCAAGCGACTCAGGTCCCAGGCAGCAGGGAGCAGTCACTGGTGTTTTGAAAATGTTTAAGACCTCAAGAGCCATCTTCTTAGACTAGTTGAAACGTTTGAGACACATTATGGGGAAAAAATCCCACAAGCTTTGCTATATTTAGCAGCTTTTGTTCCTCTGCATTATTATTTTTAATTACTAAATGGGGAATTAATAACAAAACAATGATCTGCCTTCCTGCTTCAGAACAATGAGCAAAGGGGCAGACTGAAGTCATATTCGCAATTCATCTGGAAGTATTATTTCAAGGGAGATTTTGAGTACCAATTCTCTAAAGAAATGTTCAGCAGCAATTAATTCATGCTTTCTAAATTTAAAGCATACTAATTAGACATCCGTCAGGGAGAAAGGGGAAAACCTTCTAAGAAACAAGTGTCTTCAAATAGAGTACACATAAATTAGCTCTTAAAAAAAGCTCTTCTATATATACCCGTTCCATCCTGTATATATGGAATTTGCTGCATATGTTTTTGAATCTCATCATGTATTTGGCCAAATGTGTATTGAATGAACATGTGAAAGTTCTAAATATGGATTGTCTTTCTGCACATATGCTGGTATCCACTAACCAGGGTTCCTAAAGGAATTACTCTAGAGATCATCTGTCCCCCATGTTGGGAGAGGGACAAAAACATAGACCTTGTTTTTCATGATCAAATAATCTTCATTCTTCTGGGGACCCAGGCTCACCCAGAGACTGCTGGCTGGAATATAGTCCCATGTTAAAATTGTACTGTTTCTGCAAAGTGGGAAGAACCATGCAGGACTAATTCCCTGGAGTGAATCCAGGTAGAGGTAGGTGCTGAGGGAGCCTTGCAGCTCAGCTGTCTTTGGATGAGGTGGGGAGGAGAAATGGACAGCGTAGACTATCACCAGCGGAGATGCAGCTTCAGTTGTGTTCTAAAGACAGAGTATGCCCTTTAGAATATGGGAGGCCCAGATGTATACAGCCCTACTTTTCCCAGCAGGTAAAATGATTTATCTACAAGTTGTCTCCAAGAATTGAACTAGAAAAATTTCCCATGGAAGTACTTTCTGATTCACATCATAAAACATAATCTCAATGGAGTCCACTGTTGGAATTCTCATCCTTCCAGGCTATTTAACCAAGCAAGTCACCCATCCCAAACTCTAGTTTTCCCAAGCAACAAGAAGAGAGAATGCCTTCACCTTTGGTGGTTAACAAAGGAATCACTTTGTACCGATGCAGAGATGCTTACTACATGTGAAGAAACAGAATGATTGATCATATCACATTTCCAATATAGAGCGAAGCCATGTAACTCTCTGTGGACCCAACGAGCTTGGGGAATTCAGGTGAAGTCAGGTAGCGCCACAGGCAAGATTGAATGATGCCTTTGAAATCTTAATGTACTTTGTTGATGTTCAAACTTTGAAGTACTAATAATATCTCACATGTGCATAGCACATCGAGCTTCTCAAAATAATCACTTACCTTTTAACATGTATTCTTCTGGGTAAATCACTATTCCCCTTTGACAGGTGAAAAAGCACTCAGACACCAAGATGACAAGTGATTGATCCAAACTGAGACAGTGAATTGGTGTCAGAACGTAAACTGAAGCCCCCATTACTTCCTATCATGATTTTCCTTCCTGGGGACTGTGGTCCTTCAGGGATCTCCTTACATTGTTTTTCTGGCTCTTTCAAAATCAGGCTTTGCAAATCTTGTTTGAGAATTACTTCTCCATCAGTGATGTGTTGGAAAATGTTTAATGGCTGATTCTCTGAGGAAAACAAACAAAAACAGTAATTTTAAAGACCTCATTTGTCGAATTGACTGATGTCTGTGATGTAAATAATCATGGCTGATTTTATGATGCCACTGAACTAAAGAGTTAGAAAGAAAGATGCACAGAGAGAGCTGGTCCTAGAATTCTACTGCTGGAAATACTCCTGCCATTTTGTGCCTGTTAATTTCATTCCAGATAGGTGTTTCAGCTGGACCAGCCTAGGATTCTCAATAGTTTGGCAGTATTCCCCCATGATATGACCTAACATACTTAATTGCACTATGGAACCTTCTCTGCTATGAGAAGAGAAGTGATTGTGTGAAGATTACGGTGGAGTGCAACCTCCTTACTCTCATCACAGTCCTAATGCAGTTGGAGAGAATTTTCCTTCTGGGGTGTGGTCTACTTCTTATATAAATTACCACTGTGGTTAAGCTAGCTGGCTTCTTGATGGGTCTGGATCCTGCACCTGGCTCATTAGCTCTGAGCCAGTGGACCACTATATTGCCCGCTGTCCCTGGGAACCACCAGCAGCTGGTCATTTGACCTGTCAACCTGGGATAAATTGAACTTTACAGCTACAATCTTGACCTTCTGATCATGTATTCACCAGCCTCTTCATCCACCATCCTGTGATCGTTCTGCATCCTGGTTGGTCTTTCTGCTTCTTGGTTCATCAACAGTCCCTCCACCCCCGACAAGAATTTGTCTGAAACATGAATTTGAACCAGATGGGATGTATCCACGTCTATATTTAAGTAAGCCATTTTCTTGATATCAAGTTATATATATATATCCAATTTTACTGCTCTAGAGAACTTAGCCTCATATACTAATAGAATTCTCAAGGGCTGAAAAAGAATAGAATATCCTCTAACAATTTCACTTTGTCTACACTCAGCCCCTCGAGTTCAAAGCTATTTTTAGCATATTGCAACAGTCAAGTGAAAGCTTTCAGGTTAATAAACTTGGTTGGGGGCAGAGAAAAGTTGTGTGACTAAGTGACAGGAATAATTCTTTCTTGGAATGAGTTAACCACCTGACTTTGTTGATCAAGATTTTCATAGGGTCTCCTTCTCCTCAAATGACGTGTCTTGAATATTTCCCAAACCTGCACGTTTAGCCGTCTCTAGCTCATTTTCCTCCTCAGATTTATATATATGCAATTGCTTTGCTGTTAAGTATTCTTGAGTTGATATTCTTCTAATGGAGACCCCAGGTTACAGATTAGAACTTCCCCATAAAGATTCCTTACAGTCTCTACAGACACGGATTGCCAAATCTCTCATCTGTGGCTTCTCTGAGTGAGTTTGAACCACTAACTTCTCAGTCAACAGCCAAACACATAAACAGTATGCCACCAGGTTTCTATATACATACACAAGAAAGTGTACACATATACATACACACATACATATAAGTATAAGTACACACATAAGTATAAGTGTATGTGCAAGTATACATGCACAGTGACACAAACAGGCACATGGATGCTTCATAAACATTGCTATCACATTCATCATTATGGACTGTATCCAACTCATTGCCCTTAGGAGATTCTAGAACTACCCATAGGTTTCCCAAAGATGTAATCTTTACAATAGCAGACAACCACCTGGCCTGAACCATATGCTTTCGTTTCTATATTTTTTACCTAGCTAAGGATGAAAATCAAGGTTCATTTTATACCTCTTCTATCTCACTATAGAGCCAAGTCATCATCACATGTTACACATTTTCCTATCTTTGCTTCCTCTTAGAGGAGCCCTGATGGTGTAGTAGGACAACTGCTGGGCTGCTAACCACAAGGTCAGCAGTTCAAAACCACTAGCCAATCCTTGGGAGAAAGAGCTCTCTACTCCCCCAAGAGTTAGAGCCTCAGAAGCCCACAGGGGCAGGATGACAGTGAGTTTGATTTTTGTTTTATCCCTTAACTTTTTATGTCAAATTACCGTTTCTTTGATTCTACTCAAGATCTTATGTTACATTTGGGACACAAGTTTACCACTTGTGTCCCATTGCAATACCAGACTTGTGGTGGATGCCTGTGTATTTTCTCCCCATTGCATTCTTAAGGGCTTAAATTATGTTCAGTTATCTCCTTATTCCTCAATAGATTACCCCAGCACCATGTCTTCTGGAAAAAAAGATTCCTTGAATTCCATCCTTCCCATTTGATTGTTTAATATATCCTCTATTCACATTTTGCAAGTCACTGACTTGTAAATATTTAAAAAAATTATGCTTGTAGGTCTATCTCCACCACTCTTTTGTTAGCTCTTTAATGTTTTTCTATATATGCCCACAGAATTTGGCTTGAAGTGATTAAATAGTATCCTTTAATGGCGAAGACATATCTCAGCATATGGATTCAGGTCAGAAAAGCTCTATGAGAGAGCTTTAGAGATGGAAGTAGGGGCTGTTTTCTCCGACTTGATTTGATCATGTTTATACATTATTTTGCTTGCAAGTGCTGAAATATTTCAATCTAGTTCTCAGTATGTGTAAAATTGTCTCTGAATGAGGAAGGAGAGGCAGCATTACAAAACAAACAAGAAAATTGTTTGAAAATGCTCATTTTAAACCTGAGTTCCTAGCTAGGTATTGCATAAAAATTAGTGTTGATATGGAATGACAACTTAAATTCTAAGCTATCAAGAAACTTAGAAATGACTCACTAGAATTCCTCCCAGATTCCTGTCTCCTGCACAAAGTAAATGTATAGGATTTCCAACTCCAATGAATGAATGAATGTCACATACTGGTTAATGTTGAGAATTGGAATTAGAAAGAAAAGGACTAAAACCATATGCCTTCCACTTATATGAAATATAACCAAAAATGAGGTATTTCAACTCTTCAGGATTCAATGTGCTCACCTGTAAATTAGAAAGAACAATGTCTACTCTCAAGCTTATTATTGTAAGAGTAATAAATAATGTGTATTAGCCACGGTCCTTGGATTTAATCTACATAAACTGACCCTAGCTATTTAAGACAATTAAAATGCCTTGTAAAGTTATGATAGTCATAGAATTAACTAGCATCTGTAATATCCTATGTAGACAATAGTATCAAAGGGAACACTTGGAAAGGCAAGGAAAAGGATGTATAAAGCCACTGGAAAATATCTGAAAGAATACCTTCACTTCTAATGATACAAGAATACATTCACTTCTAATGATACACTCGGTGCTCCTGTACCTAATATTAACTCTGACCTTCTCTTTGACATTGTGCTCCTAACTCCACATTCAAGATTTTGGGTAAGAACATCCATTGGCTTGTGATCCAATTGTGTTTCCTCAATTTTTGACAGTGTGCAAGAGAGAATCGCTTCCCCACAGCTTCTCAAATGAGTGATTCAGTTTTTTTCCTTCAATTCAAAAATTAATTGAAGATTTCCCCAAATCAGAAGGGATGATTGATGTGGTAGTGACATTATCTGGTGTCAATTTGGGACTGTGAAGGGGTGGAGTCTTGTCTGTCAATCAGGTCATTGCCAATAAAGCCTCTGTGTGGGCATCACCTTCCCTTGAGGATTCTGGGAATTCTTGTGATTCCTCTTTGCTGGTAGAAGACTCACATTCTCTCTCTGATCACCCCTGTGAGACATTTCTGATGAGAAGCCACATGGATCTACCATACGGCAGGCCTGGGATCTGAAGGAACTACATGGGGACCCCTGCCAGTGCTGAGATGCTTACAATACCACTGGATCCACAAGACTTTTCACCCACTGGCTTGTGATATTCCTGGATTCAACATCATTGCATGTGGTTTGTGAGTCTGAAGAGGACTTTATCGTTTGGTATTGGACATATGGGCTAACATCGGAGTTATGGACTTGATCTGGACTGGGCTGGTGTGTCAGTCTGGGTGGATTAGAGAAATAAACCCATAGAAACCCATATATGTATAAGACAGAGTTTATATAAAGGGTAATTATACATTAAGAAAGCACCCTAACCCAGCCCAGATCAAGTCCATAAGTCCGATATTAGCCCATATGTCTGATACCAATCTATAAAGTCTTCTTCAGACTCATGAAACACTTTCAATGATGCCAAGTACAGGATGACCAGACGCCAGTGGGTAGAAAGTCTCTGGATCTAGTGGTGTTAGTGGAATCTCAGCACTGGATGGGATCTCCATGTGGTTTCTGCAGCACCGAGGCATGGGCTCTATCAGTGTAGCACAATGTGTCTTGTCAGTAGAGCATCTCCAAGGGAGTGAGTCTCATCAGAAAAGGGTCTTTCACCTCCAAGGAGGAAAATGCAGGAGTTCCCAGAATTCTCAGGAGAAGGTCATGCCCACACAGAGGTCTCATTGGCAGACTATACTCGATTGACAGACTAGAGACCTCACCCTTAATCCTCTCAAGCCCCAAATTGAATACTATATCTGGGATGTTTTCTTTTCTTTTTTTAAAATCATTTTATTAGGGGCTCATACAACTCTTATCACAATCCATACATACATCAATTGTGTAAAGCACATTTGTAAATTCATTGCCCTCATCATTCTCAAAACATTTGCTCTCCACTTAAGTCCCTGGCATCATTTCCTCATTTTCCCGCTGCCTCCCCGGTCTCCCATCCCTCATGAACCCTTGATAATTCATAAATTATTATGTTGTCATATCTTGCCCTGTCCGACGTCTCTCTTTACCCACTTTTCTGTTGTCCATACCCCAGGGAGGAGGTTATATGTAGATCCTTATAATCAGTTCCCCCTTTCCAACCGATCCTCCCTCCACCCTTCCAGTATCACCACTCACACCACTGGTCCTGAAGGGCTCTTCCACCCCAGATTTCCTGTGTTTCCAGTTCCTATGTGTATCAGTGTACATTCCCTGGTCGAGCCAGATTTGTAAGATAGAATTGAGATTATGATAGTGGATGGGGAGGAAGCATTTAGGAACTAGAGGAAAGTTGTATGTTTCATCGTTACTACATCACACCCTGACTGGCTCATCTCCTCCCCGTCACCCTTCTCTAAGGGGATGTCCAGTGGCCTACAAATGGGCTTTGGGTCTCCGTTCTGCACTAGCCCCCTCATTCACAATAATATGATTTTTTCTTCTGATGCCTGATATCTAATCCCTTTAACACCTCATGATCGCATAGGCTGGTGTGCTTTTTCCGTGCTGGCTTTTTTCTTCTAAGATAGATGACCTCTTGTTTACATTCAAGCCTTTAAGACCCCAGACACTATACCTTTTGATAGCCGAGCACCATCAGCTTTCTTCACCACATTTGCTTATACACCCATTTGTCTTCCGTGATTGTATCAGGGAGGTAAGCACACAGTGATATGATATTTTTTGTTCTTCGATGCCTGATAACTGATCCCTTCGACACCTCGTGATCACACAGCCTGGTATGCTTCCTCCGTGTGAGCTTTGTTGCTTCTCAGCTAGATGGCCGCTTGTTTACCTTCAAGTCTTTTAATACCCCAGACTCTATATCTTTTGAGAGCCGGGCACCATCACCTTTCTTCACCACATTTGCTTATTCACCTTCTTTGTCTTCAGCGATTGGGTTATGAAGGTGAGCATCATAGAATGCTAGTTCAATAGAACAAAATATTCTTGCATTGAGGGAGTACTTGAGTGGAGGCCCAATGTCCATCTGCTACCTTAATACTAAACCTATACATATATGCACATAAATCTATTTCCCCATCCTCATATATAAATATATTTGCATATGTACATGTCTTCCTTTAGACCTTTATAAATGCCCTATGCCTCCTAGCTCTTTCCTCTAGTTCCTTTTACTTTCCTCTTGTCCCACTATCATGTTCAGTCTTCATTTGGGTTTCAGTAATTCCTCTTGGTTACATTACCCTTAATCAGGCCCTACCAGGCCTCCTACACTCTCCTCACCCCCCCTTTGGATCACTTGTTGTTCCCTTGTCCCTGGGTTTGATAACACCCTGGGATGTTTTCGTAATGTACAGTTGTTCTTATATATAAAACTCATTCTTATACACATATTCATGTTTATGAATTTGTTTCTCTAGTCTACCCAGACTAACATAATTGAATTCTAGACAATGTAAAATGTCAAATGGCCAAAGCTAACAACTCCTTTCATGATGTCATCCTAAAATTTGTCTGGTCTTTGATCATTAGTCTTTAATGAGATAATTTTTTTTCTAGAAATGACCTCTAAACTTAGGTGAGTGAGAAAGGGCAGATTTTGGCTTTGTGGACTTGTTTTCATTTTCTTGTGCTTCAATCCGAACTTGCATATGAGTAATTGATGGTCTTTCCCACTTGTTCCTTGGCCTTGTTTTGCCTCTTCCTATAAATTAAACTTGATTCCTCTGTACTCTGCCTGGTGAAGTCTATATGTATAAGCCCCATATTTGTAGTGGAAAATGATATTTTCAATGAAGTCATTGGTCTAGCAAAATTCTACCATGAAATCGAAAAAACGTACAATCAGGATGCACTGATGATTAGAATGCAAAAAAGATTGGAAACAAAGAGGAAGGGTCAGTAGCTGGAAAATATAGCCTTGGTGATAAAAGTTAAGCTGGAGATCACATGATAGAAATCAATTGACATCTTGCATCAATCTGCTGTGTAAGACCTCTTTGTAGTATTAAAGAACAAGCATGCCATGCTCAGTTCTAAGGTGTGTCGACATAACTCATGCCATGGTGCTTTCCACCACCGAATATGAATGTGAATGCTGGACAATGAAGGGAAACAAAGAAGATGGGAGCATTTGAATTCTGGTTTGTCCAAAGAATCTTGAAAGGACCATGGGTAGCCAGCAAAGCAATGCAATCTGTTGTGGAGGAAGTAGAGAAGGAATATATTTCTTAGAAGTGTGGATAGTGAGACTTCATTTCATAGGTTTTGTTCATGTTGTCAGGAGTGGCCAGCACCAGAAAAGGGATATCATGCTTTGTAAAGCAAGAACGACGAAGACCCTCAATGAGATGTATTAGCACTATGGTCGTAACAATAGGCTTAAACATAGCAACAATGGGGAGGGTGACATAGGACTGGGGATCTTTCACTTCATTATACACTGGGTCACCATGGGTCAGAGATGAATTAACAATGCCTAACACCCTCGACAGAAGAGTCCATCAGCTATAATTATTTTATTTCTCTACTTACATAAGATCATTCCCTCCTGACATCACTCAACAACAAAGCACACTGAGACTTCCCACAAGAAGAAAAATTCAAATTCCTAACTGCTAATCCATGCAACTTCTATATGCAGGAATTTAGGGTAAGACATATTCACACATCGTGATACTTTCTTGGTACTGGACAAGACATTGAACAAAAAATAAATTTAACCAACCACATAATACTCTATAGATGAATAGTGAGTGTGTTAGTGACACATTCTGGTATCAATTTGAGACTATTAAGAGTGAAAGGGTGGAGTTTGGCTTGTCAATCAAGTCACAGCTCAATGATCTCATTTGGTGGCGCTAAGGAGACGTACGTTCTTTCTGCGAGACATTCCTGTTGACAAGCCACATGGAGCTACACTGATGCAGCCAGAGTCCTGGAGCTGGAGGAGTCATGTGGAGACCCCTGCCAGCATAGAGATGCCTACACTGCCACTGGATTGACAAGACTTTCCACCCACTGGCCTGTGATCTACTGCATTCGGCATCATTGCATGCGTTGAGTGAGCCTGAAGAGGAATTTATAGACTGATATCGCACATCAGCATTAATAAGGTAGTTTATTGTGCCAACCTGGCCGATAAACACATGTGGTGTTAATTGAAGGAAGGAGGGATAAATGGCTTGGTGAATCTCACCTTTCAAGTTCTTAGGTCTCTTGCATTGTGATGGTCGGACCAGGGTGCAGCTGCCTTAGCCAGTTCCCTGTTTCAACTGGCCAGACTGACTTCATGCAAGACAGCCCCAAGGAGAAGCCTCATGGACCTACCCTGATGCACCCTGGGTGTTGGAGCAGCTGTGTGTAAATCGCTGCCAGCACTGAGATGCTTACACGTTAACTGATTAGGCTTTCCTCCTGCAGTTGGCATCATTGTTTGTGTTTTATGAGATGGAGGAAGACTTTGGGGATTGGTGTTGGACATATGGGTGAATGTTGGGCTTGTGGGCTTGGGCAGCACTGGGTTGGGATGTTTTCTAGATGTGCACTTACCCTTTATATAAAACTCTCTCTTACACATATGCATTTCTGTGGATTTGTTTCTCTAAAGTAGCCATGCTAACATAGTTAATATCAGATTTATGGACTTGATCTGGATTGGGCTGGGATGTTTTCTTAATATACAATTCCTCTTTATTTAAAGCTCTTTCTTAGACACATATCAGTGCCCCTGGATTTGTTTTTCTAGTCTTACCCTACTCACACAGTGAGTAAAAATAATAAGGAAGTAATGCAAAACCACTGCAAAGAATTGTGAGACCACAAATGAAAACTCCAGTAAGAACTGTAAAGTCTTTTTTTTCTGCAAAAGACATCTAAAGGATATCATGCAAATAGAAAGTAAATGTTTAGAAAATGTTACTGGGAATAGTTGTACAAATATGTTTGATAAAATTGATGTACAGAATGTTAGAAAATCTGTAGGATCCCCCAGTAAAATAATTTTTTTAAAATCACGGGTATTTATGATTATTTCCCCCTGCTTTCCTTCCTTCAAGCAGCGCTTCAGTTTGTTGAAAGAGGTTAATCGGTCTTACTGCGATAGTAGGTTTAGAGTCTTGTTTACTTAAAAATTACTTTATCAGACACAGAAAAGCACACATCAGTATACTCTTCAATTCTGTAAAAGTGGCATGGGAAGCACCTGAATTCATTTGATTTCACAAGCAAGGGAGAATTAATTCCGCATCAACCTATCTGGTAAGTGCTGTGTGGTTAAGTTCAGATATACTTCCATCCTCCAGCTTTCTTTAGCAATTATTATACTGATAATCCCTCCCACAGCATTCTCTACTTTTCTGTTGGATTGGACCATCTATGGCTACTTAGAACTCACATACCGTACTTGTAACTTTTGGATTTTTAAGGGAAGTTAACTGGTTATAATTCAGGAACAGAAAAGCTCAGCATTCAATTATTAATTAAGGACAAACTTTTCCAGCCATTTCTGAAGCCATGCCTTGCTCTGATCTTCACTTTCAGTCATGTGGCATTTTGGAATCTATCCTGGCTAGACAAATGTGACAAAGCTCTTTTAGCTCTGCCAGTAAATACCCAAAAGGTATTATTACTTCTCCAGTGAACCTGAGTCCAAAGGCACCCCGCTCTAATTCCGTGTGTTGACAATCTATGGTTCCAGACAAGGGTCTGGAGGACACTTAAAGGCACGCTTTCCCAAAGGCAGTAAGCTTTCTTATTCAGTTTTCTTACATGGTTCTGTCTCCTGCACTTGACTTTGCTGCCATTTCAGTGGCACTTCTATAATGGTTCTCACTCTTTCTCTCCTGCTTCTCGGCTGCTTCCCAGGCACTTCTCCCTGTCTCTGGTATCACAGCTCACCGTCTCCTGGATCACTGAACTTCAGTGCAGCACGGGGATGTCCAGGTCCAAAGAGCACATTCCATTCCTGGTCCATCTTTCTGGATGGAATTGAGATTCTTCCCTCGTTTCTGCTGATGAGATAGCAGCTCATTTTAAATCGAGTGAGATGGTAAAACTGGCTAATAGTCAAGTTCGAGTTCGTTGTACCTTATTTGAATGATCCAGCACCACATAGAGCCACATTCTTTATTTACATTATTACCAAGCCCATGGGTGGCCAGCAAACACCTCCAATTGGCATAGTCCTACCTAGTCATTCAGTAGGAATGAAAATATCTATAGATGGAAGAACCATAGGAAGTAATTCAGGGTACTGTAAGTACTATTTTATCAATGATCCCTACCCATGAATCAGCAGTAAGACTGAGAAACAGTATCACCTTTCTGGAGTGTTCTACTCACTCATAACTCTTGCCAGAGATATTTGATATTCTCATAGATAATGGCTTACGTTAGCTTTTCATGTTAATTTTCCATTCACTTTTACTACAAGACCCTATTTTATTTGGAAGCTCCCCTATAAATTCCCTGATTTCCATGTATACCTTGTCCCTGGCATCTTTGTGTTACAGACATTCTATTTTTTTCCCTTGAAAGTAAAAATCAGTCCCTTCAACTGGCACAAAGATCCCCTTCCTTGTAATTTCCTTGCCTACTGGCATGAGGAATCCTTGGAAAAGGTGGTAAGAGTGAAATATTATATTTCTCAATATAAGTTAACTGCTAGCTGTATTTCATGTTTATCAGAGCAATGCCAAAATGTTTGTCACCAATCGTGCTAGTGGCAATGAATTCTTCTCTAGTGAGAAATCCAAATTTGCAATTAGTGTTTATCATGTAATTGCTGTTATTCTTCAGTTGTCACATGTTTTTACAATTAAGCCACATGAGGACACAATGAGATACGCAGGAATGATCTCCCCCTGCATTTTTTACGTCTAACAAATTGTACACCGCCCCCCCCTTCCTATACTCTTCCAGGCATACCATTCACCTTTGGATGTTCTGATGTCGAAATGGAACTCCAGTGTCCTTGGGTGGCCATTTCTTTAGTCCTTCCTCCGTGAAGTCAGAGACCAAGTTTCATTAGTCTACCAACAGTTATAGGAATTAGGACTCTCAGGTCATTCTCTGAAGTACCTGACATTTTGATAATTCACTTTTTTCTTGTGCCTTGTTAGCCTAGGGAGTTTGGAAAAATGAAGAAAGGTGCTCTAAATTCAAACCATGGGGTATGCCATCTTTCTTCAAGAATAAATGAATTTCCTTCCTTCAAGGAGCTTTGGGTATGTGGTCTGATTCAGGACTAAGAAATAGATCAGAAGACTTGGCACGCTAATGTGGTGTGTTAACATCAGACGCACCTGGAGAGGGCTGCCCTCCTGCTTTGTTCCTAGTAATTCCATGAGCAAATAAGAACCTCCTCCCAAATAACTGGAGGCCAGATCGTTCTTTTCATGACACTCACCAATGCCATTATCTTAAAATACTGCTTTGACATAGTTCTGAGGCCCACGATGGAGGCGGGCCCATTCTCTCTCTTGAGCAGCTGATTGGGCCTACTCTCAAACCAGTCTCCTACCAGGTCTGAGCACTGAGCCTCTGTGGACTCATCCTGGTCATCCTAGTACCAAAGATACAATAACCGGGTACCACTTCTACATCCCCTGAGCCTCCAGAAGTGCATGGGCTCTAGCAAAAGCCACCCTGCTCACCACACATAAGAAGGTGTCCTAGAGTTTCAGCTTGTTCTTACTTTGTCCTTGACTGCAATCCCATGTGGCCCCATTCATCATTGCCTCTTAGAAGGATGAGTTTAATAAACATAATGACTTTTATAATCTCACTCACTGAACTTTTCCTTGTTGTACTTGGCATATTAGACATAAATTTGATCAGCGTATTTTCCTCCAGTTATTCTAACCATGACAATTTGCTTCTGGTTTTATGCTGATGCCTCCTAGTCTTCATCAGCTGGAGATCGCCAGCACTTGTAAGAGCTCATTTACCACCAGTTTACAGAGAATACACAGGGGATTGATGACAGACATTGAGACACTTCTCAAGGATGCTGAGGTTTTATCTCCCATGCATGTTTCAGGTACTTAGTGAAGGGAATATCAGTATAGGGTAACACATGGTAAGAGGTAGTTTAATGGATCATAAAATGCACTCTAAGATTTCTAATTTACAAAATTGTTTATTTCATTTCTTTAGTTTATACTTAGGAATTTCTGACATCTCAATTTTGAGATGTTAGGTTATCACATTTTACTTAGAAGTCTGTTGCCTTTAAGCCATTCCAAGTATTGATTTCTGTATCTGCCAGGTTTGTATATAAGCACATGTATTTGTGGTTGTTGTTGTTCTTGTAAATGATAGAAATGAAGCTGCCCACCTTTGTACAAATGTGGCGCAAAGTAGAATCAAGTGGAAAGATAATGAGCAATCATAGAATAGACCCAAAGTAGACGACAAGACTAGGACAAGGACCGCTCTGTAAGCTAAGAATCAAAAATACATCCTCTTCTTTCACCATGAACAGTCTAGTTAGATTAGTTTCATCCTAGTAATTGGATGTTGACATTCCAGATATATTATCACTACATTGGCAATTGTAAATAAATATTACCCATAATCCAACTTTTCAAAACCCTTTGAAATGCATGAAAGGGACAAGCCTGGGACATGTGGTTGTGTTTTACCCACATAGCAGTAAAGAGATGTAAGGTCTACCTTTATGACTTCAGCAGAGGGAAATGAAACACTCGGTCTTATGTTCAAAGGAATAATGACATATATTCCTCAGTAATAAAAGTAGGGACATATACTACATAACCCCAAATTACAAAGATATTCTTGGAAAATAAAGAACCAGGAACTGTGATTGGTGCACAATAGTGGCTCAGAGTTGCTAAATTTGTACTACTGGTGCACAGAAACTAGGTCACACAGATTAACTGTGTTTAGAAGGGAATAAAAACACTTTTTTTTAAACTTCCTGATGTTGGACCAAGACAAGTACAAATCACAGGATGAAATGTGACGTATTCAAGTTGCTTCCA
Source organism: Tenrec ecaudatus (assembly GCF_050624435.1). NCBI lineage: Eukaryota > Metazoa > Chordata > Mammalia > Afrosoricida > Tenrecidae > Tenrec > Tenrec ecaudatus. The sequence goes on along the minus strand of NC_134544.1, from coordinate 31,935,690 downwards.
AGTAAATAAAAAATGTAACCTAGCTTCCTTCTCATCATTTCTGCTGGACACTGAGATCCAACGGAGAGGCAAAGCACCGTTCCAAAAATAGAATTCAGTCAGATAGGACATGCCATGGATCTTTTCTTGACAATATCATAGGATCGTGGTCTGGCTTATTTTCCTCCATGGAACCTAAATAAAATAATTGATTCATCTAGTCCCCACTACCTACCCTCCACACTCCACCGCCCCGCCGCCCCAAATCAACTTTTTAATGATTAGGAGTTTAAAATTTACTAATAACATTAAATGAGTAAAGGGAGATGCAATTCCATTTCTGTCTCTTTTACTTCATTTTCTCTTATGTTTTGGATATAAATGCCCTTCTCCTTATTTCCTTTATCAAGTATCTGCGAAACCTTAGGCATCATAGACAAAAGAAAGGTGAAAAAAATATTCTGGAAGATGGGGAAAGAAGACAGAGCTGTTAGAACCTCAGGAGCCAAGGAATGGAGTGCTAACAAATTCTCTGAGCTTTCTTTTTTAATCATTTTATTAGGGGGTCATACAACTCCTATCACAATCCATACATACATCAATTGTGTCAAGCACATTTGTACATATGTTGCCCTCATCATTCTCAAAACACCTGCTTTCTACTTGAGCCCTTGGTATCAGCTCCTCATTTTTTACCCATCCGTCCCCGCTCGCCCCTACCACTTTAACCCTTGATAATTTATAAATTATTATTATTTTGTCGTATCTTACACCATCCGACGTCTTCCTCACCCACTTCTCTGCTGTCCGTCCCCCAGGGAGGAGGTTATATGTAGACCTTGTAATCTGTTCCCCCTTTCTCCTTCACCTTCCCTCCACCCTCCTGTTATCGCCCTCTCACCACTGGTCCTGAGGGGTTCATCTGTCCTGGATTCCATGTATTTCCAGTTCCTATCTGTGCCAATGTACTTCTTCTGGTCTAGCCAGATATGTAAGCTAGAATTGGGATCATGATAATGGTGGGGAGGAAGCATTAAAGAATTAGAGGAAATTTGTATATTTCATCATTGCTACACTGCACCCTGACTGGCTCATCTCCTCCCCACAGCCCTTCTTCAAGGAGATGTCCAATTTCCCACAGATGGGTCCTAGGTCCCCAGTCCACACTCCCCTTCATTCACAATGCTATGATTTTTTTTTTTTTGTCTTTGATGCTGATCCGTGATCCCTTCGACACCATGTGATCTCACAGGCTGGTGTGCTTCTTCCATGTGGGCTTTGTAGTTTCCCGGTTAGGTAGCCCCTTGTTTTTCTTCCAGCCTATAGTATCCCAGATTCTATGCATTTTGACAGCCGGCACCATCAGCTATCTTCACTGCATTTTCCAAGGCACCTGCTTTGTCTTCAGCATTTGTGTCTGTGTAGGCTGGTATAATTCTTCCATGTGGGCTTTGTTGTTTCTTAGCTAGATGGCCACCTGTTTATCTTCAAGCCTTTATGACCCCAGACTCTATATCATTTTATAGCTGTGCACCATCAGCTTTCTTCACCACTTTTGCTTATGAACCCATTTTGTCCTCAGCGATTTAGTTGGGACAGGCTGGTGTGCTTCTTCCATGTAGGTTTTGCTGTCTCTCAGCTACATGGCTGCTTGTTTATCTTCAGATCTTTAAGACTTCAGGTGCTATAGCTTTTGGTAGCTGGGCACGATCAGGTTTCTTCACCGCATTTGCTAGTGCACCCACTGTCTTCAGCAATCGTGCCAGGAAGGTGAGCATCTCAGACTGCCGAATTGTTAGAACAAAGTGTTCTTGTGTTGAGGGAGTGCTTGGGTAGGGGCCCACTGTCCATTTGTATTCTTATACTCAACCTATAAATATATGTATATAGATCTATTTCCTCCTCATCATATATAAATATATTTACATCTTTATATGCCTGTATTTAGATCTCTATGACTACCCTTTGCCTGCTAGTTCTTTCCTCTATTTCTTTGTATTTTCCTCAGTTTTCTTATCTGGTTCATGGGTCTCAGATTTGCAGCTGATGAAGCTCACTACCTGGAAATGCAAATGAGTACAGGCAACTGAACTAAAAAATAAAACAAAGACTGATGTGTCTAGATAAAGGTCAAGCAAAAAAGTAATATAGCATGGCAGAAAATTCTCAAACAGTAATACGTTAAAGATTAAGAATAATTTTCTCAAAAATGTTTTTATTGTATTGATCCAAGAGCACACTAAGTAAAAAAGTCAGCAATATGAATTTATATCCATTATATTCCGTACAAAATGCAATGTCACTTAGTTATGTTTATTTAATGTTAAATAAATGAATGAATTTAGATATTCTGAAGTGAGTCTCAATGAAATCTTTAAGTAAGGTATGCATAAATGATATATCACAGTTTAAATTCATTCATATGCATATTAATTCAGTATATTATATTAATTAATTCAACATCTTTCTAAAAATCATTTTGAAGATCTAATTTCCAGGACATTCATTTCAAGAATATTCATTTTTGTTCCTTTATTTAGCCTCATTTTTTATTTATCAATGGAAGAGTGTATGTTTCAGGATAACATCCCTGCCTTCAGTGTCAGTTTTCCAGGATGATTTTACTTTCCAGGTGCTGATTTTGACACTTCTAATGCCTGCCAGTGACCTCTGGTGGCACCGTGGGTTATGAGTTAGGCAGCTAATCTCAAGGACAGCAGTAAAGAACCAGTAACCACTCCCCAAGAGAAAAATAGGCTTTCTACTCCTGTAAAGTTAGTCTCAGAATCCACCCTATCTCAGGCAACTTCCACCCTGTCTTATAAGGGCTCTATGAGCCAGGATCGGCTAGAAAGCAGTGAACTTTGTTTTTCAGGTTTTTCCTTCCATGTCTTTTCTGCTAAGCTTCATGAAAACGCTCTTGTATGCTTTCATTTTTCCCCTTCTCCTGACTTGTCCCCTTTTCATCCTTCCTGGCATCACAACACTATTGGACATGAGCAGCACTATTCCTTTACTGGAAATTTGACTTAATGAGCAGGTATCAGAGTGAAAGTTCCTTAAAGATGAGCAATGCTATGATGGTCACTCTTATGTTCATCTGAGTATCTCTCCCGACAGAGAGGAAGACAACCTTTTGAAACACTCTGGGAACAAGAGCCATAGAAACTTTTCATAGTTATATTTTATTCAGTCCTGTTGAGGGAAACGTAACAGACCCATGGAGACAAGGACGCGCACATACCCATAAACAAGCACTTCATGCTCACAGTCACTTCACAAATTATGAGACTAGCTTAGAGTCTTAATTTCACTGTTTACAACCACTTCAGATGCCCATTCCATACAACATTTAAAAAATCTATCTACCACTTAACTATGTTGTCATTTCCATATGTTAAAAAAGTTCCTCTCATATAAAAAAATTAGTCAAGTACCATTAAAGTAAGTATCCTTTTGATCAAATTGAAATTCTCAGCTAATTTAATTATTGGATACATGAATTAATCTCTAAGAAATGTGACAAAAATATATATTAGAAAAATCAATATATGACTAATGTTAATGGTGAATTTACTTTTATCAATTATAATAATAAATGGGCATGTTATAAGGAGAGACTGGTCCCCAGAGCAGGATATCATGCATCGTAAAGTAGAGGGGCAGCAAACAAGAGGATGCCTCTCCATGAGATGGATGGACACAGTGGCTGCAACAATGGGCTCAAACCTAACCATTGTGGGGATGGTGCAGGACCGGGTGGTGTTTTGTTTTGTTATGCATGAGGTCATTATTAGTCCAAACCAATTTGATAGCACCTAGCAGCAAAAGAAACAATGATCAATGGAAGTCCATCCAGATCATTGAGGGATGACTACAAATCTGTCATATTTTTATTGATAGAAATTCAAATTAGTATAAAGTTCAATAGATGAATCTGTCCTGGAGCACTGTTCCTGTAGAAGTAGCAAGTTGTCTAAAGGAAGATTGACTTTCCCAAATCCTCTTTGTCACTGCTGTTTATACTTTCCAGATAGGAAGATGAAGTATATCGATAAGTATATACTCACTGGTATTTAGATCAGTCTTATAGTACTAAAGCATTCTATGTCATACATACATGGGCTTAGTTCAAAGAAAATCAGTTTAAAGATGTTTTTTATTAAGAGTGGATGGTTGCACACAAGTTCTCTTAATAATGCATCATCTTAGTTTCTTTACGGTACTTAAAAAAATAAATAATAATAATAAAGACTTCCAAACAGTGCCTTTCAATGGGATTGGCAGGAAACATTATATTCAAGGCAGGAAAATCAGTGCAGAAGGTTATGGAGACTGTTTGAGGGGTCTCCACAGGGGTACTCTTGATAGAGTTTCATTGGGACAATCATTGGGGCTTATAAGAAGAAGTTGTAAGGTAATTGGAAAGCTGAATTGGTGAGAATATGATTGGGAAACTTTTGGCAACCACTTGTTTTCCAACACGACAGCGCACCTGTTCATTCGACAAGGGTAGCAGGAAGAATGCTAGATCTATTTCACTGGGAAACCTTACCCCATCCTTTCTGCAGGCCTGCCTTTTCCTTCTCTCTGAATTCCCAAAACTCAAGACACACACACATATATAGATAGATATATAGATATATAGATAGATAGATAGATAGATAGATAGATAGATAGATAGATAGATATAGGTATATTATATATATATATATATGAATTGAGTCCATGGAGGATGCCAAACATGTCTTTTTTGATAGGGTGTAAATCAAATAGGGCAGAATTATTTGGGAAAGGGTTCTCACTGCCACTTACTGCTTTATAGCAAATTTGACCCAGAATCCCAAAAGGACAGAGTAGAACTGTTTCTTCAAATCTCTCAGAGACTGTACATTTTCATGGAAGCAGACAGCCTCATCTAGCAATTAGTAGTCCAATGTTTGACCCACTTGTGAGTCTCATAAACCATAAGTCATAGCCATTGGCATGTGAGTCAGCCCTGCCCTGGGACGAGTGGTCCACCTACTATCCCTTTCATCAGCCCACTCTACCAGAGGCCAGAATCTCAGAGGATTCCCTGGGGTCTTCATGCAGTAATGGATGGTTTACCTTTTGGACTCTTTGAGTAAGAGATAGCTCTATGATATAAGTAGGGAGGAGGAGCCAGCCAGAAGCATTGACACAACAAAGAGAAATTCTAGCCACAACCCTCCCCTCCATTACATTTCCTTATTCCCCACAATGATCAGAACCCTCACTTAGTGCTGGAATTACGGACCATCTGTATGTTATCTGAAATTAACATTGTAACAGAAAAGCTGAGTTGAAAAGGTTGGCAGAACACCATAGACAGTTTGGATTTATAGTACAGTGTCCTCTGAGATTATATTCTTCACAGTTTATAGGGATTATTAGATGGGATCAATTGCTCCAGGACAAGGACTCTGCATTTAGAGGTCATACATTAAGCGACCAGATCACTGTAGGAAAGGCTTGAATGATGGAAACCCTACCTTCAAAACTGTGGACCTAGATGGAGCTATATCAAGAAACAATAGCTTCATATTTTGATATATTAAAAATATGTCTGATTTTTTAGTAATACTTTTTGATTTACTTGTGTCGTTCTGAATTTAGATTTAGAGTTTTCTTTTCATCCTTGTAAATAGAATAAAAGAAAACAAGCATACATGACAACATCTTCCATGTCATTAGGATTGAAGCTATACATTTTTTATTTAAATATTTTTGCCATTTTTCTTCATAATCCTTTGTTGTCCAGTAGTATCTATTTAATATATTGAACAACATTTCTCCTTAATATTCTAGAGAGGTTTATTTTAATTATCTCATTTTTTGCTTGAGGCATGCAATTTGAGATATGTTATATTATTTTCAAGATTCATTTTTATATTCCTAACCAATGTCAATTTGATTTCATTATTATATTGGCTGTACTACTACAACCAGAATTGACTCAATAACAGCGAGTTTGGCTTTTGTGTATTAATATACAGCTTAATAAAATTTTCCTTTCAATTCTTTCTTTTACTAGTTATGTTGGCTACTAATTGGCACTTATTTTCCATATAAACTTTACTCACTGCCATAGAGTAGTTCCAATACATAGAGAGCCTATGGGACAGTATATAACTGGTCTATCATCGCCCTGAGGCTGTAAAGCTTTGTGAAGCAGAGGACCTCTCCTTGCTCCCAAAGAGGCAAACCAGCGAGTGGGTTCGAGTGACCAGCTTTTGAATTCGCCACACCACCCTTAACGTAGAAGCTTTGTTGATGTCAACTGCCATCAAGTCCATTCCAATCCACAGTGAAAAATTACCTAGTCCTGCACCATCCTCACAATAGTTCCTATGGTTTAGCCTATTGTTACAGCCACTGTGTCAATCCATCCAATTGAGGGTCTTCTTTATTTGCTGCACTTCTATTTCACGCATCATGACCTTCTCCAGGGTCTAGTCGTTTGTGACTCTCTCTCTCTCTCTCTCTCTCTCTATATATATATATATATATATATATATATATATATATATATATATATATATATATATTCTGAGAAGCTAATACCAAGGGCTCAAATAGGAACAAAATGTTTTGAGAATGATGATGGCAACAAATGTGCTTGACAAAATGGATGTATGGATTGTGATAAGAGTTGTATGAGTCCTCAGTAAATGATTTAAATAATAATAAGAAAAAATTGTATATCTATCTGAAGTACATGAGGGCTTTTCATCCTTGGTTATAAAGAGTCTTCTTGCTGCACTTCTCACAAGACAGATTTGTTTGTTCTTTTGGCAGTCCATGTGGATTTTGATATTCTTTGCTAACATCATAAGGCCATTTAATTCAATTAAATGGCAATAATAACAGCGATTGATAATTTGTAAGTGTAATAAAATAATAAAATAGTTATATAAGTGTGTGTTTATTTAACTGTCTATATACATATTAAATTTTTGATAAAATACTTGAATTGATGAGAGATAAATGTGTCTGGATAAAATATAAATACACAAAAGTCAGTATGTTATGGCTGTTTAAAAGGAGTCCATTTAAACATGCTGCTTTAAACTAAACCTTCAGCATTTTGCACCTACTAGTTACTCCACAGGAAAAAGATGTGGCATACTACTTCTACAAAGACCCTAGCCTGGGCACCCTGAGGGCCATTCCACTCCGGTTCACAGGGTCAATCTGAATGGGAATGCTCTGAACCGCCCATTGCTTATGCCTATTCAAATCCAAAATAACCATCCTGATATCCAAATAAACACACAAAAGCATGATTTCTTTCAAAGGAGTCATAAAAGCCTCAGATCCTTAAGCTATATGGAGTAGAAAAGGTTCAGGATTCTTAGGAATAAAAAAAATTAAGTGATTTGTAAATTAGAATTAATGTAAAAATAGAATACATTTTTCTATTAGTTCTGCCAATAATGGGACGATTAATCCTGCAACAAGTATTTTGATTGCAAATATATGGTAACTGCTTCATTTACTCAGCTTTCAGCTTTGTAGCTTTGTAGCATATAGAGTTTTTAAATTCAAAATTTGATGCAATAAAACCAGTCTCAAGTTCAATGACCCATTGAACGTTCTAATACCCATAAATTCCAGGTCAGTCAAAGCTACTCTAAACAGCAATGCTCCATGACAATGAGTTTTGGTTTGGGAAGCATCTTTTGACAATTCCTATGTACTAGATTCATTTAATTTTCACAAAAATTCCGAGACATTTTGAAATTTGTTATCATAGTATGATAGTGGTTATGCACTGGGCAGTTCAAAACCTCCAGCCACACATGGAAGATGGGACTTTCTACTCCTGCTGTAAGAGTTGTAGTCTATGAATTGGCATTGACTTGATGGCAGTGTGTTTGGTTTGGGTCTTTGGTCTTGCGCAAGAACAGGAGTCCTTCGATATTGGGATGCCAACCCCAGCCAGGGTCAGTAGTTCAAACTCACTAGTCATTCTTTAGAAGAAAGATGAGGCTGTCTGTTCCCTTGTGGATTTGGAGCCTCAGAAATCGAATGCAGCACTTGTGCTCTGTTCTAGAGGGACAACTATGAACCAGAACTGAGTGTACAGGAGTAAGGTATTGGTTTATAGTGAAAGGCAGAAATGTTTTATAGGAGTGCCCCATCTATGGGGTTCTTTCCCTTGCCCCGTTAATAGTGATGAGGTACAGAGCCAAGTTTGCAACACAAACCAAAAGATTTGTTAGTCAAAGAAGGGTCTTACAGGGAGAGATGTGTCCAGGGCCTTAAGATCACACAAGGCAAAAAGATCTTGCCAAACAAAGAAAGGGAGAGTTTTTCACAAGTATTTAGATGGTAAGGGCATTATGTTTATTCATGGCCAGATGTGGAAAAGGCTAGGAATTAGTTCTACATGGGTGGCATTATGGTAATTGAGTGTGCTCACATCAGGTGTTCAAAAATGCAGTTTCACCCAGGGACATTAAGCCTATGGGGAAAGCTAATATAACAAGGATTTCAGGTGAAGGGGGGGGTCCAGAGGGGTAGCGGAGATAAGAGTGAGATGATGTCAAGGAATCCTGGAAGGAAAAGTATTTTGGAGACTGATTATGGAAGCGATTGTGAAATTTTATGTGACATGATTGTACTATGGAATAAGACGACACATGCATTAACTCCCAAGTTACAGCAAATTTAAAAAACAACAAAACAAACATAGTTTCAGGAATGGGTTTGGGACTCACACTAAATCATAGGTTCAACTTAAGGACAATTAGTTTTTGCATCATGGCCCTGTGCCATACTTGCCCTTCAAAAGGCAACACAGAAGATATGGGTGCTATAGCAAAATATGGCTAAGAATGTAAATGGTGCTTGGCTATAAGATAAAATAAGCACTTAGAGTCATAAAGTCTTGTCTCCGAACAAGCAATGAGGCATCAACTAATTCCACATGGAAGAATCATACCATCATCAGTCACTGAAGTATATACTCCAAAGTTGAGGAGGGATTAATTAGTATCAGAGCCTAAATTGTGGGAATCCGGTGTGCAGAAGGCGATGGATGACAGCAGGAGGCCAAGATTCATGTGTGAAATGACATAGGAACAACCCTCTGAAGAACTCCCTCCCCCTGTCTAAAATTGAGGGATAGGAGGAAAGCGGTCACTTAACAGAGTGCTTGGCAGAGAGAAGAGCAAAGGCATAAATCTGACCTAAACAGTTATGTAAGTAGATTTCCCCCCTATGATGCCATCTAGTCTGGACCTCATCTGGTTTTCAATATTTTCTGTATCTTGGGTTTGTATTGTTTTCTTCGGTTTTTGTTTGTTCAAATTCGAGTGTGTATCTCAGAGGCGTTATATCAATGGAGGTTAACCTCTTGAAGTTGTGTTATATTTATTTCCATTGTTCGGTATATGAAGCCCAGGCCTGAAGGACATCTAGGGACAGCAAGTAGAATAAAGGGCTTCAGGGCGAGTAGTGGTCATACAGTGGTGGTACAGTGGTGGTGACGGGTAAAGGAAAACAAGGTGAAGGAGTCCGTGTGAAGGCGGGGTAAAAGAAAATTATGTGAAGGAGTCCAAAAGAATGTTTGGAAACTGATAGTGGTAACAATTTTATAATTATACTTGATGAGATTGAAATATAGCATGCTAGGGTACACGTATTAAATCCTAACTAATAATTTTTTAATGGAGCTTCCAGAAAAGGCTTCTGGGTAAACTGTCATCACTTATTATGGGATGATCACAAGCCAGGTGCCCTAACATCACATTCTGCCTATCGGCATTGGGATAGATATGCTGAGATAAAGCTTGCAAACTGGAATCATTCCATCCCCTTGTTAAAGCCAGTTGAAGGGGGGAGGGGAAGAGAGTGATAATGGAAGGATCCTAATAGAAAAGGGAGGCTGACACAAACTTCCCCCAGGCTTCCCTTGCACAAAAGAAGGTGAAGAGCAGATAAGACACAATTCCTAGTCAATGGAAGAGATGAAGACAGTGAAATATGTGAGTAGGGAAAAACAGCATGTTCGCCCTACTCCCCCAATGGCTGAATTGATCCTTGATTTAGGAGCCTGTCAACAAAGGACAGCATTAACTTTGGAATGCAGGGATGCACTTAACCTAGAAAGTGAAGCCAATAACAGGACACCTGTCTGAATGCAAGCCAAAGGGCAAAGGTCCATCCATCATTAGCAGACTGCAAACCTAGCTCTTCATTCTACTATGACCTTGGATTAGCCAGGGGCCCTTTGTGGTCACACTCCCAAGTATCTCAGTGATACTCACTCATTCCATGTAAATATTTTCATTGACCCTGGTCCAAATGCCGTCCCTCATCTGAATTCTGTCTTGCAAGCCAGACAAAAATTCCTAAAGAGGAGAAGCTCAAAATCTTGGGTTGCCTTCCGGTAATCGCCCCACCAGTATAGCAATCGGCACTGGTCTAGTAATATGTCTATATCTATCAAAAAAGATGTTATTTTGAGGGCAGAGAAACAAACAAACAAACAAGAGACAGGTTTTTATGGCCAAATCCTCGTCCATCTCTTACACTTTATGATACTAATGTAAAACCGGATCTTAGAGTACCACAGCTTTCACAAATATGAACTGAGAATTAAAAACAAAACTCTACCTCTCTGGATTGTTTTAAGGTTTGAGTGAAAAATCCCCTGGCACAAAGTACACTGCCAATTCCTCTGACCAGTCTGTTTATGAACCCGTAAAGATCCACAATATGAGCAAAGTAAGAATGTGCAGAATAGAGAGGGTTCAAGGAGGAGAGGGGATTTACACAGACCTTTTGATGAGCCTTGGTGGTCCTACTGGTTCCTTATTGGTCACCAGTTGAAAAGCGCCAGCCAGCTCAGTAGGGGAAAGAGACTTTCTAGTCTGGTGGAATTTGCTCTTGGAAAGTCATCGGGACAGTTCTAGCCTGTCCTACATGGTCACTATGAGTCAGAATTGACTCGATGGCAGTGAGAGGTTTTATTGTTTATTTTTGTTTCATTGGTTTTGTTTTTTTTTTTGAGTTTTCAGAAGTTCTTAGATCTGCCAGGAGGCAAGGGAGGAACGCTTTCCAGAACACGCCAGTGTTTCTAGATGTATATGATCTTTCAGCTTTCAGAAGAACTAAAGTATTAAAGGACCTTTCCCTGAAAACAAAACAACCTGTGTAATTCGCAAATACCACTTCCCCAACCTGCATCACACTTAAACGTCCGAGAAAAATAACTATTATCCCATCAGCACTCACCATGTTATTTGCTTTCTGCTGTTTTATTGATTTACCTTTAATGCATAATTATCCTGGGTGCTTAACATTACTAATTCAGGCTCGGCTTAACTTCCCATTGAATGAAGACTCATTATTCTTCCTCAAGCTACTTCTCTCCTTCCTTTTCCAATTCCTTGAGTCCTGGTTACGCTAAATTAAAACTTTGCAGACTGTCATTTGTTCATGGAAATGAACTATTCCTGTTTAAATTTCTCGGGCGTCAAGCACCCATTTGTTACTGCGGCCACTGTTGCAAGTGCCAGTGTATTTTATGTGTTCCTGATGAAACAATCATTCTCTATTTGCCAACCCAAATGGGACGTTGAGGGATGCCAGGAGCTGATGGATTATAATTGAGAAAGACACTCAGGCGTTTGGATGAGGCTAGTGAGAGACCAGCTGAGATAACAGGAAATGACGGGAACCAGGGCAAAGCAAAACACAGCTCCGCAGGAGAGCCAGGAGCAGGGAGACTTTCCCACTGAGAGATGCTCTCTGGGTGGTTCTGCCCCTGGGAAATTTACTGGTCACAGGATAGCATAGCCATTTCATTAACCTAGTTTATAAATCCACGAGAATGTTTCAAGAACGCCAACAGCACGTTTCAGCCCCCCTCCCCTCACACTTTTACCCATCTGACCAGTTCTCTCCGTACAAGGAGAGCATCAGACTGGTAAGTGAGGCATTTGAGGCTACCAAAGCTTAAGAAGCTGCTCTCATTGTCTTCAGCGCAGATCTTGTTTTGACTTTTTCCAGGGGTATTTTCATTATAAGTGGCATAAAACTACATACTGCCAAACGCGAAGGAATCACGCAGTAATGGTGTATGGCACCAGGTTATAGAATACAAGAGAAAAAGAAGGATATTATGGGTAGTTTAAAGATACTTAAAATATGACACATCTGCTGATGAGTTTCATCTCAATAATTAGTAAATAACTTTCCACATAATATAAATGTGATATTTTATATGGATGAAAAATCAACAATTAAAATGAATCTTCCAGAGGCTCACAAAGGAAAGTAAAAATTCATCTAAAACGTTACCTAGGGTATTTTTTATTTGTTTGTTTTGATTTCGTTTTTTCACTTCTACCTACTGAATATATATTTTAAACTGTGTCATACACAGTTATCTGGTAATGTACCTATCTCAATATTAATAGGATTCATGTCTAAGCCATTGCTTTACCATGTCTAGTCAAGTACTTTGAAAATTTTCTGTCATTTTTCTAAGTTCATAATTTATAGGTTTATGTTCTCCACTTGGTTTTAGAGACTTTAAACTATTAAAACATGGTTTTCAAGAAAAGTTAAAATTAGGATTCTAATCCATAGAGTCAATTCCAACTCATAGCACCTTATAACACAGAATTAAACTGCTCCATAGGGTTTCCAAGGTCCACTGCCCCACCTGGCTCCCACAGACAAGCTGGCGGTTTCTAACTGCTAAACTTTTGCTAGCAGCATGTGTTAGTCTGGGTAAACTAGAGAAACAAATCCAGAAACACTCATATGTGTCTAAGAGAGAAACTTATATCAAAGAGTAATTGTACATTAAGAAAATATCCCAGCCTAGTCCAGGTCAAGTCCATTAGTCCTTTATTAGCCCATGTATCCATTACCAATCTATAAATTCCCCTTCAGACTCATGCAATACATGCAATGATGTGGAGCTCAGGAAAATCACAGGCTCCAGTGACAGTAGAGGCATCTCAGCACTGACAGGGCTCTCCGCGTGGCTCCTTCAGCTCGAGGGCTTTAGCATAGCTCAATGTGTCTTGTCAACAGGAATGTCTCACAGGGATTATGTGTGTATGTGTGGCCTCCAATGAGCTATTTAGCTCTGAGATGCCTCCACGTGAGGTCCTCAAGCTGTGACCTGAATGACAGGCTAAACTCCACCCCTTCAGTCTTCAGTCTCAAGTTGACAACTGATTATGTAACAACTACATAGCACAGTCCTTAACCAATTATGCTCCCAGAGCTCCTTCCTGTACTGCACCAGTCCTATGACCAAGCGAGGCCACTTCTCAGAATGTCTTCCTAAAACGTATCACCATTATCTTTTGGTTCTTTGGAAGAGAAAATGCATATGTATTAAGTACTATTTCCTCACACTCTGTTGCAAGTTCTTCCTCTTCTTTTTTTAGAGTTTTATTGGCACTTCGACCACACATAATACAATTCAATAGTTCAGTCATCTCAAGAAGAGTTGGACCATCATGATCACAAGCACTTTTAGAACATTTTCTTCTTCCTTGTGCTCCTTGTTATTCAAGTAATGATTTTCCCAATGGTGACAAAATTATACACCAGAAAACAGGCTCCCATTCAACAACTTATACATGTTTAATTCAGTGTCATTGATTATACTTTTCGTGTGAACCAACCATGAGTGATATCCCGCTCCAAACTGATTCACCAGCACTAAACCAAACTCAATGCCCCCTCAGCAAAAGTTTCCTCCTTCACTCATATAAGTAAGCATAGATTAAGTTTGGTTTCTTTCTGGTTTTATAATTTTCTTGACATCATATTCACATGTCATATACTCAGGAGATAATATCTATTAAGGAGACATCAGAGAAAAACTTCAGTTTAGTTTATTTCCTTGTGTAGCTTTCACAGCCTTCATTTTTATCGGCACTACCCAAATGCTTCCCATGTCAGGGCTCACGTCCAGCCTGTCGGGCTATTTTTCTAACTTAAGCAGCATGTCAAGCTATTGTGCTCTTGGACTCACCAGTCAGCCTTTCTCACGTCACCTGCCAAGCCTCAGCAGCGATCCTTGTCATGACCGTTCAGCACTCGGTAGTAGACTTGTACCTGTCCTAAAGTCCTAGGGTATCCAAAACCCCAAGGGAACTAAGCAAGCATCGAGAACAGGACGGAAACCATATGCTAAATTATTGTTTTGTGAGGGGCAAAGGGTAAGTTGTGCATGGTCTAGTCTTTCAGAAAAAAATGCTTTCCTCCCTTAGATAGGACCTGGACTTACTAATGAATTGTATTTTGGCAATATTATAATTTATCTTTTGAGACTTTTATGGTAAGAATTAGCAATTCCATGACTTTCATTTACAACTTTCTGTGTTCTCAAAATAAGAAACCTCTACATATTGTTTCATGACTGAATTTCAAAGGTCTTGGGAAAAGAAGATGGAACTTGGATGATTTACTGAATTAAAACTGTCAAGGTATATTATTTCCTTGGCATTAAAGGCAAAAGGTACTAACGTTACAGGTCTAGAGTAATTCTGAAAAAAGGGAGATCAGAGATCCACTATTGTGAAGCAACCAGCCTTAGGTGGAATTTAGGACAGGTTTGTTTTTGAATCAGACATAATATTCTCTACTTTTTCAGCCACTGAATTCTAACATTAATTAGAATGGTGGGTTAGTCCAGGTAGGCTAGAAAAACAAATCCATAGAACTTCATAGGTGTATAAGGAAGAGTTGTATATAAAGAGTACTTCTACAGTAAGAAAGCATCCCAACCCAGTCCAGTCCAAGGCCATAGGTTCAATATTAACCCATATGTCTGAGACCAATCTATAAAGTCCACATGCAAGGATGCCAAGTGCAGGAAAATCACAGGCCAGTGGGTAGAATCTCTTTGGATCCAGTGGTGTTGTAAGCATCTCAATGTTGTCAGGGGTATCCATGTGGCTTCTCCAACTTCCAGGGTTGCATCAGGGTAGGTCCATGTGGCTTTTCCTCAGGGATGTCTTACAGAAAATCAGCCGTGTCAGTAGAGAGTCTCCAAGGGAGTGAACAGAGAGAAAAAAGTGTCTTCTGACTCCAAGAAGGAAAAAGAATTTCCCAGAATCCTCAGGAGATGGCCATAGCTACACAGAGGCCTCATTGGCTATGATCTGATGGACAGGCTAGACTCCACTGCTACACTCTTTTTCTTAATTGACTAACAATTATATAACTATCAAAATTGGCCACACAAAACTCATAGACAATATTAATGGTTTATTAAAGAATTTAACAAGTTACAATGCAGGTGACAAATGCTCAGGATATAGTTGTTCAGTCACAACACACTACAATGCTCTTTCAAAGCTAGTAATAAATGCCCAAAGGGTATGACTTTCCACTGTAAGCCTCAACCTGAAGACAATTAACCCAAGTGCCATGCAAGGGTTAGTGAAGCCAGCTCCCTGAATTAAGTGTCCAGAGGTTCTCCTTTCCACAAGCCATCCTTCTGTCTAAAAGGACTCAGCTTTACTTGCTCTGTGTGATGGGAAATCTACCTCTCTGCCTCAAGCTGTCTCCTGGACAAGGTGATTCATTGAGCAACAATTTCAGTGTCATGGGGATGTGCTCCACTCCTGCCTATTGTGGGTAGAGAAATCCCCCTTCCTTCTTCTGAGAGGGATCATTTTATATGCAGCATTCACAATGAATCCTGTTAACTCACGCTAAGTGTTAGTGGTTCCTGGCCGGTCACTGCTGCCTGCTGTGATGGAATGACCAATGCTCAATCTCCAACCCCAACGTGCTTTTTGGAGAAAGTGGTGACAGCCTGATTCTGTAAAAATTTCAGTCTTGGGAACCATGGAAAACTACGGGGCACTTCTATTCTGTCTGGCAGGGTGGTTGTCAGTCAAAATAGATGCAACAGCAATTGGAACCACATTTTGTTTTTGTTTTTGGCTACTCATTGAAATAGAGGTTATGGGTAGAAGTACTATTAGCCGATCATCTTTTTAAGTAATCGATTGCTCTTGGCAGTGTGTGCTCTGTGATATTGGGAAAGAGCAAAGGACAATAAATAGTTTTCCTTCTCTTTGTGTTTCAGAAACTGATTGCTCTAAGAAACCATCCTTTCTAACTTGATTTACGTAAGACTCATGGAAGGCTATTGTTTACTGTGACAGAGTAAGACATAGCCCTGAAAATTCCTGTTCTTTGTTCCATAAATTATTAACGAATCTATTTGTACCTACTAACAAATATGAGCAAAATGCCTATTATCAGGATATGACCAGACCTTACTTAAGCTTAAGCTTGGCTCCGTTCCCCAGGAATCCTCACTTCCAAGGATTAATCCTGCTGTACTTCTTCCAAACCAGATTTGATTATTCTTCTGGAATCTAGGGTGCTTTTAATATTCTTCACCAGCACCATAATTCAAATGCCTTGATTCTTCATTCTTCCTTTTTTTTCATTTTTAAAGAATTTTATTATTTCTCTCTACAAAAAGTAGTACACGCTTATAAAAATTAAACAGAAATAAATTAATTTAGGTGGTAATCTCTTTATGAGGTTTCCAATCTAAGAACAAGGTTTCTCAGTATTCGTTCAGATTATTTCCTTTGGTGATCACTGTGGAGATTCATCATTTTCTCTATATGGGTCCTGTATACTTATTAAACTTGCTAAAACAAAAAATAACCCCACCTATTTTCTTAATTCTCTTTAGAATAGGACCTTTTATTTCATTGTATTTTCTGATGGCTAATGGTATACAATAAAGCTAGTTACTTTTAAGTGTTACATTTTAACTGGTTTTCAATTACTGATTGTAAGTTGAGTAAACAGAAACGATGTTTCCAAGGGAAGACTCTTAGTTCTCATGCCTCTCAGAATTTTCCACCAGGGTGAACTCGATGATACGTGATCCAAATCAGCATTAACCTTGGGAGTGTTCTGCATCTTCCTTGGTCTTAGGATTTTCCCTCACTGTGGACATTCTGATGCTGAGTAAGCTGGAAGCTAAACCTAAAGGCTTTCCTGCAAACACTGCACACATAGGGTTTCTTCCAAGTGTGGACAGTCTGATGTATAATACAGTCGGAACTATAACTGAAGCCTTTGCCACACTCAACACATCTGAAGAGTTTCTCCCCAGTGTGGCTTCTCTGGTGCCGGATCAAATGGGCATTAACATGGAAAGCTTTCCCACACTCCTTACACTGAAAGGGCTTCTCTCCGGTGTGGATTCTCTGATGCACAATATAGTCAGAACTGCAGCTAAATGCTTTCCCACACTCCACACACTTGAAAGGTTTCTCACCGGTGTGCACTCTCTGATGCCTCGTCAGTTTGGCATTGACACTGAAGGCTTTTCCACATTCCTTACATTGATAGGGCTTTTCTCCAGTGTGGATTCTGTGATGATCAAGCAGGTTTCTTTTAGAAGTGAAACATTTCCTGCACTCGTTACATTCAAAGGGCTTCTCCCCCGTGTGAATTCTCTGATGCTGAAGTAGCTTGGCATTAACATTGAAGGCTTTTCCACACTCATTACATTCATACGGCTTCTCCCCGGTGTGGATCCTCAGATGCTGCCGAAGCTGAGAATTACACCGGAAGGCTTTCCCACAGTCGTTGCACTGGAAGGGCTTCTCCCCAGTGTGGATCCTTTGATGCTGGATTAATTTCCCTTTGGCACTAAAGGCTTTCCCACATTCATTACACTCATAGGGTTTCTCTCCAGTGTGGACTCTTTGATGCTGAATGAGCTTTGCATTCTTGTGGAAGGCTTTGCCACACTCCCTACACTGACAGGGCTTCTTTCCAGTGTGGACGCTCTGGTGCTGCCTAAGCTGGGAGCTGCACCTGAAGCTTTTTCCACACTCAGTACACTCATAGGGCTTCTCCCCAGTGTGGACTCTCCGGTGTTGAATTAGCTTCGCATTGACATTGAAGGTCTTCCCACAGTCACTGCACTCATACGGCTTCTCCCCAGTGTGGACTCTCTGATGTGTAAGATACGCGGAGCTACAACTGAAGCCATTTCCACACTCCTTGCATCGGTAGGGCTTTTCTCCAGTGTGGATTCTCTGATGTCTGTTTAAACTCCCATTCACACTGAAGGTTTTCCCACACACCTTGCACTGATAGGGCTTCTCCCCACTGTGGATTGTCTGGTGTGTAATATAATGGGAACTGTAACTAAAGCTTTTCCCACACTCTGCACATTTGAAGGGTCTGTCCCCACTAAGAAGTCTCTGACTCCATGTTAATTTTGCGTTACCACTGCAGGCTTTGCCACATTCCTTAAATTGATAAGACTTTTCTCCAGTGTTGCTGTCTTTTTGCTGATTACATTGAGAGTCACACCTAGAAGTTTCTGCTAATTCTTCGCATTTGAAATGTTTCCCCTCAGTATCAGCTGTTTCATGCTGAGTAAACTTCTTGTCAGCACTGAAGACATTTCCTGGTCCTGCACACTCAGGGAGCTGCTCTCCGATGGAGACGGTATGACAGTGATACAAATTTGGACTTTGACTGAAAAAATATTCCTCCCTGGGACTCGTCTCAATTTTCACAATCTCATCAATGATACTGCTGTCTTCTTTTTTCACACTTTCTACCTCAGGGACTTCCTGATGTGTCTCTAACAGAGGCTTCTGAAAACTCTGTTTCTTGGGAAACGTCCTTGTGAAGTTTAAATATTGCGCTATCTTTTGTTTCACACATTTCCTTTGTCAAGTTACTATCGGACTGGATATAAGCATCACTCCAGAGGCCTTGGGGGGCTGTTCCCTTTCCAGTGGGCCCTGGAGGTGGGCACCACAGCTCATCTCCTCCCTCCAGTTGTGAGATCGCAGCAGGTTTGAGAAGCGGAGGCCCTAGAGAGGCCACAAGCCCATAATTCTCCAGCATCACATCCCTGTACAGGGCTCTCTGTGTGGGAGACAGACCATCCCATTCCGTCTGTGTGAAGTACACAGCCACATCCTCAAAGGTCACCAACTTCTGAAACAACAGGTTCCTGGGGCCAGGCTGTCAGGAACATGTCTGTCACCAACTGTTCACCTCTCACAGAAAGACTGCGGCTCCGCAGCCGGGAGCGGCGCGGCGCGGCCCTTTTTTTTTTTTTGAGTCCAACTTTCACATGCACATGAAGTAATTGAAAATAGCTGGCATGTGTCAGGCACACTTCAGTCCTTGATATTCTGCTCCTTAACATGTTAAAGAGGTTCTGTGCAACAGATTTGCCAATTGCAACTCACGGTTTAATTTCTTGACTCATGATTCCATAAGCACAGATTATGAATCCACATAAATGCAATCATACACAATATCAGTCTTTTCTCTGTTTATTATGATATATGGTTTATTGATCCAATCATGACGTTTTTTATTTCTTTTACATAGATGTGCAATTTATATTAAAGACTGCATGCAGTCTTTGCTCTTTATCAGTAAGTGATTGTCCTCTTAGCGTTCAGTCATCAAGGGTATGTCATTCCAGTATTACAGGTTGTTGATGAGTTCCTCCTCTCCTGATGTCCTATTTTTTTTCTAACAGACCAGTTTCTTGGTATGTAGATTTAATAATGAGGGTACAAGGCAAATTTCTTGGTACAGATGAGTGCTTTTAACATGACATCTACTTGTTGAAACATGTCTATTGGTATTCCATTACTTCCTGGATTCTCATTTTTCACCAATACATGCAGGGCAGCTTAGACTCAGTTTTCAATAGCATCATTTTTTATTCTCATATACTACCTCCACACATAGCTGACAATAAACAATTATCTTTGGTATAGTGACAGTGTGTGTTCCTTCTATGTTCTTTTGCTGCTTCCTGTATGATTTAATATTGTGGACATAGAATCTTGCAATATTGCTACTTGAGGCACGAAGTGCTTTTACATTCTTTAAGCTTGATAAATTCTGAGCTTATTCTTTCCCTCTAGTTTCTATTTCCAAATCTTTGCATGCTTCATTATAATAATTTATTTTGTCTTCTTGAGCTGACCTTCGAACATTTTTTTCAGTGCTTTTACATCATCATTTCTTTCATTCATATTTCAAAGTCTTTTCAGGTACCCATTTTGGTTTAATCTTTGTATCTTGTCTTTCAAAAGACACGTTGATATTTACATGTCTGTTATATTTGATGTCATTCCACAACTCTTCTTATCTTTGATCATTAGTGTTATATGTGTCAAATGTCTCCTTGAGATCATCTCTAAGCTTAGATAATCAGTTTTTGTTTTGGCTTTTGTGAATTGTTTTATTCTTCTTCAGTTTGAATCTGAACTTGCATAGAGCAATGATGGCCTGTTCTATGTGCCTCCTAGTCTTGTTTTGCCTAATGATATTGAGCTTCTACATTATCTATATACACAGATGTAATGTGTATCTAGTCTACACTTTGTGTTTTTACTTTGAATAGGTGATATTTGCAATAAACAAATCAATGAACAAATCAGTTACAAAACCTTATCATACAAAAGCCATCAGGGTTGGCTGTCCATACCCACCAGCAGCCCTATGGAAAAAAGATGAGGTTGTTTGCTCCCAGAGAAATATGAAGAAATGGAAAGTCTCAGAAACTCTCCACGGAGTCCCTATGAGTCAGACTCAACTGGATAACAGTGAGTTATTTTTAATCCCTATTACCAACGCTGTATTTCACAACTACAGATCCTTCCTTTTTGGTGTCTAGTCTTCACGTTGAAATAATATCTATTTTAATAATGTAATTCATTATCGCGACTGCATGTTTGATCCATTTCAGAGGTGGACGTTTTCAGTTTCTTTATGCTGGTGGCAGGTTGGTGCATAAGTATGCGTAACAGTCACATCAACTGATCTTTCTACAGATGTGTCGATGTTACCCTGTTACAGACAACACCGTTCTCCAAGACAGAGTCTTAATGATAAATAACTTCTCATTAAACATTATCCTTGCTCAGAAAACACTGGAAGATTGTGAAGAAATGACTGTCAAAAACTGTTTGATGAGATGGTCACAGGATAATGTTTGCACAACTTGTCTCAAAAATAATCTATGAGGATGTTTCCAAAAGTTCATGGATAAGTATAATGAGTACCTACTGATATTTTCCCATGAACGTTTTGATATACGCAGCTATTTCAGAAAACTATTTTTCTAGGGTCAGCTAATCTTGCAGACGTTTACTGCTATTGTCTTGTGACTAAACATAATACCAAGTCCTCATAAATATGATCCTCATAAATATGATCAGCATAACCTTTTCCCACTTTTCTGTATACAAGCTTACCTATTTCTCAGAGCGTTAGAACATTTGGTACTTTCAGTTTGTACCCTGTGTTTTCTGGTCTGGACTGTGTTTTCATACTCAATAAAATTATCTTCTTTTGCGTCCAAAGAGTAGCCAGTTTTACTCGTTGACATGAGCAATAATTTCAGCTCTGAGTAGAATGCATTCTGAAACCAAAAATCACACCCACTACCACGGAGTTGACTCCAAACTCATAGTGACCTTCGAAGGCTTAAAAACTAAATTAAAGGATTTTTGCCAACTGAGCTTAAGGCATATTTTTGTTGTAACTAGCTACAAGTTTTTATATTTTATAAAAATAGCAAATTACTTCAAAATCTCGCACAAATATTTTATAGACAGCTATTTTGGGGTCCCCTGTGACGGTTTCACCTGCACCATACACAGTTCTCTAGTGACGGCACTGGCACCAGTAGCTTTTCTCCCCTTAGAATGACCTGTTTAAACAAAATCTCTCCTTACTTAAGTCTGGATGTGTTTTTGAGTTGACACACTGCAGTTTAAAATTTCTTAGAATAGCTCAATTTAACTTCAACACGGGGAACATCTGAATTGTCCCTTCATCTTTAGAACAAAATTAAAAGCTTTTGATATGACAAGCAGGCAATCTAACCAGTTTATTATCTGTCAGCCAATTCCCATCAGCCCAGACAGCGCATCAATGATATGTAAGTGCTTGTCTGTCACATGAACTCTCCTTTCTTGATTTTTTTTTTAGATTTAAATTTCGGTTTATTAGTTATAAACATTGAAA
This sequence comes from Tenrec ecaudatus, assembly GCF_050624435.1. NCBI lineage: Eukaryota > Metazoa > Chordata > Mammalia > Afrosoricida > Tenrecidae > Tenrec > Tenrec ecaudatus. Next base: position 31,913,646 of record NC_134544.1, on the reverse strand, counting down.
TGGAAGGCAATCTCCAATGTTGACATTAGATAGAGACAGAGGCATTCTTATGTAGTGGGAGTGGAGGTTTAATTGGTATAAGTTTCCTGCAAGGCTATTTTACATCATCTATTGGAATTTCAAATATGCGAATTGTTTGACTTAGCATTTCCACTTGTGTGGGGAAAGTTGTTTGCTCCTTAGGCAAAGGGGGACAGGATCATCACCTACCAAGGTCATGACTCATGGGAGAGTGCTGATGGCTCAGCCATAGGATCGGATGAAACAATGGCTGATCTGTCTCTCCATATGAGGGAAAGGGACACTTGATAAATGGACTAAAGCTGCAGAAGGCAGCAGTCTATAAACTTATCAGTTACTTCATGGTCCCGGCCTCACCCTCCTGTCCCATCTGTGAAAAACTTGGCTGATGTGTTAAAGCTTCCTTGTAAACCTTCGCATTGTGAACTGTCCCTTTGTGTAATCCTGTTAGAAGTTTCAGGCTGTGTGCAGGGAATGTATTTAGACCTGCCTCAAATAAAGTACCGGGCCCTGGAGTGTCCACACTGCAGGGACCCACGCACTCTGACTGCATCTATCTATAACCTTTCTCTTATTTCTAAGGTTTCTCATAGCAGGTGGGGTGCCTCTGGAGCCGGTTAGGAATGTAAGATTAGAGCGGGTCTCTACACTATCTTATACACTTATATGAATGTACCGCTTACGGACACACCCTCTCCCCAGCAGTCTATCCTTCTTCTTTCCCTGATTTTTCTTCTCCCTTGTACAGATCTCCACCTTCCCTTTCATCCAAATCGACCCATCAACTTTCAAGGCTGTTGTGTCATCTTTCTATTCTATCCTTCCCTCCCTTGGGAACCTCCAAAGTCTGTTCCCTTAAGTCTATCAGCCTTGATAATGCACGGTTGCTATGAGTCTACATTGACTCAACAGGAATGAGTATGGTTCCGTTCTTTTTGGTAGTGTTACATTTTGTGTATGCACCAAAAGTTTCTTTATCCATTCTTCTACTGATGGGCACTTGGATATTTTTAGCTTCTTGCTATAATGAACAGTGCTGTTCTGGACAGTGGGGTGCATATGTCAGTTGTTTTATGGCCCTTCTGTAGGAGAGGCACCAAGCACTGTTAAAGCTAACATACCCTTTGGAATCTCTTACCCAAGTTGTTTCATGTAGTGCCACATCGCTTTCCACTGTGGCAGTGCACAGAGCACAGACCCACCACAGTGGATGAGAGTTCGAATTTCTCCACACCCGCTCCAGCATTTATCTTCTGTTGCTTCCAATTGGATGTCCAGTGTCAGTATCAGGTATAGCTCGTCATTGTTTTGATTTGCATCTCCTGGGTGGCTACTGATGAGGAGCATTTTTCGTATGTTTGTTAGCCATTTCAATGCCATTTGGGGAATTGTTTATGGCCGTTGACCCATGTTTCAGTGGATAACTCTTCTTTTTCTTTTTGAGGTATTGCAATTTTCTATAGATTGTTGAAATTAATCTCATTCATTACGTCCTTGTGAAACTTGTTTTCTTAGTGTGTGGGTTCTTGCTTTACTCTTGATGAAGAGTTTTGATGCACATAAGTATCTTATTTATAGTAGGTTTTAGTCATCTATTTTGTCTTCTGTGTGTGCACTTCATTATATTTGATAGTATATCAATGCTCTGCAATAGGACCCTTGACTTTGTCCCAAGTTCCTCACTGATAAGCTTTATAGTTCTGGGATTTATCTTTAGGTCTTTTATCCATTTTGTGTCTGCAGTCACACAGGGGTTGAGGTAGGGTCCTGTTTCACTCTTCAGCAGATTGAGATCCAGTTTTGGGCATGTCATTTGTTGAAGGGATGATCTCTTTCCTAACTAATGTTTTTCAAGTTTTTTCCAAGTTGTCTTTAGGTGGATATCTTTTTCTTGAGTTTTATAGAAAATTGTCTTGTGTTGGGGAATGGGATTAAGTTCTTCCCAACATGTTCACTGGGCAATAGCAGAGTAGTTAGAATATATTATTAACAAATAAGAGAGAGGGAAAAGATGGACAAATGGAACGGATGTTACAAGGCTGCAAGGATGGGAAGTTTTTAATTACAAATTGTTGCTATAACAACTCCCACTTTAAAATTTTACTGAAAATCACTGATCATAAATTGTATTTTGCCCTAGGCAAAGTGATCCTGTACAGTGGTAAGATACTTGCAATGTGATACAAGATTGTGATACGTGGAGGGATCAAGGGAATACAACATGACCCCAGCATAATCCCCTTAGGTGTAAAGGCCTCAAATCTACTCTTTATTTGCATATATCATTTACAACCTAGCTTTTCTTCATGTATTGCCTTAATTGGTAGTCTCTTATTATCGCTAGGCTCTAATGTTCATTGCAAAGACTACAGAGAACTCAGATAACATTCATGATTAAAGAATTTATTAAAGAAGTTGACAGGTTTAATACAAGTGAGAAGTACTCAGAATACAATTGTTGATCCAGATATGTCACAAAGTTCTTCCAGGTTTGCTAATGAATGTCCAGAGGGACATACAACTTTGCAGGAAGCCTCAGCCCCAAGGCATTCAGCTCAATCTCTGGGACAGAAAACCCAGAGATAAGTGCCCAGGAGCTCCCTACACCAGTAAACCTCACCCAGAAGACAGTCAGTTCCACCCTGGGACAGCAACTCCAACTTCCCCAATTAAGTGCCCAAAGGTGCCCCATTCCACAAGCCAGCTTCCTACACAAAAGTACTCAGCTTTACCTTCTCCATGCATTGGGAAACCCACCACTCTGTGCCATGCTCTGACTGCTAGCAATGCTGCTGCGCCTCTGGTGTTACAGTGGTGTTCTGGGTCCAGTAGGCTCCCTGAGCAGCAGGGATCTCAGCTGTAGAGGACACACTCCACTGCTGGCTGGTGCTGCTAACAAGACCCTTCTACCTGCTACTCAGAGGACACATTTTATATGCAGCAGGACTGCCTTCCAGCAATCTTGTTCACAATTGCTCACAGGTTAATCCTATGAGCATCTCTCCGCAACCTTCTTACTGCACCCATGTAGAAAAGGTCTTTGGTGGCAAAGACTGCCTTGAAGAACCACCTAAAATAATCCACTGCCCCTGCACTATAAACAATTATTGCCTATCCCTAACTTTTGTTGTATTATTCCATTTTCTTCCCAGCTCTCAAATGACTGGAACAATACTGTTTTTATTGACATGTCATGAACCCCGAAAAGAAACAACTTTGAAATTTACCACCCCTTCACCCCAAAGAATTACTTTACATCCTCTGTAGGGAAGCCAATCAGTATAATGCTGTGGTAAAGCTACTAATCTAACTAGGTGGAGATGCCATACATGTAATGATGATGGAAAAAATTAAATATTGATTTTTAAATATATGGTGAAATTCGTGTATGCTGTAATTTTGCATTACTTTTTACAATATGGTCTGAGTGTTGTTGAAGAATCACTTATAAAAGGTATAGTAGGCTTTAAAGGATTATGTGATATTGAAAAATAGGACGAGAAAGCAGGACATGCTTAATTAAGTCAGACATTGCTGAGAAATTGAGAGAAGCCAAATGAGCAAAGTACCAATTGAACAAAGAAAGCCCTCTCTAATGATATTAGTATAACATTGTTGAGAAGATGATGTCTCAGCTCTTCTTAACTTATCTGATACCTTTTTCAGCAAATATTTTGTGGCCTGTTTATCCATTTATTTTCATGGATTATTTGTAAAAATGCTTAAAACCAAAATTTCTTCTTTGTATCATTTGAACTAGTTCATGTGTAAATAAGGAACTTTGATGGCCAAGTGATTGAAGACCATCAAAATGACTGCCTAATTCAAATTCACCTAGTATCTCTGCAAAAGAAAAGATTTTGAGATCTGCTTCCATAAAGATTCCCACGGCTACCCAGTTGATTCTGATTCATATGACCCCATTCAAGGTTTCTAAAACTATACATCTTTAGATGAACAGGAAATCTCAACATTTTTCTGTGGAACAGCTGATTTAAACCTTTGACTTGACACCTGATTCTCAGCACCACCAGTGCACTATGGGATAAAGATAGCGTCCTAGAAAACGCCAAGGGAAAGTACTTCTCTTTCAGATTGAGTTGCTACTAGTTGAAAATTAACTCTATGCCACATATCAGCCATCAATGGGTTCAATTCAACTTGCTGGATTGAAATATCAACTTCATTTTTGATCAAATAATTGTTTAAAATATATTATAAAATTCATGTTACTGAAATATGTGTTGTGAATATTGCTTCTAATAACTTTAAATCACTGTTCTTATGCCTGTGGGCTCACTTAATTTATTTTATATGATCTTTGCTTTTTGAAATCATGAATTTTTATTTTGTAGACTTATACATGTTTATTTTTCATGGATATTTGAGATAGTTTTCTTTGCATATTATGCAAAGGTTATTCATGTTGTTACATATATCCATTCTATTCCTATTTTCATTTATCTATTTATTAATTTATGTTCTGAGAAAATATCTAAGGCTTTTTATGAGACTGATTGTTCATTGAGTAAAATGACATTATTTTACTTTTCAGATAGTAATGGACACTAAATCTTAGTTGACATTAATTCCAGAACACCCAAAACAGCACTGTGATCCACTCATTAGAACAGGGGTGTACAGAGATTAGGTTATTGATATTTTAACTGAGGTCAAAGAGTCATTTTAAAAAGACAAGAAAGAAAGAAATGATAAAAAATCAGAGAGTATGTCAGAAGAAATTTGTTCTTCAACAAAAGAGGGGGATACCCCCCAAAACTGGAACTGTGCTGGGCGGAGTAGAGCTTTTGTAATATGCATTTTTCCTACTAGGTGAGCACACAGCTACTGACTCTGAGTTAGTGCACCCAGTGGCATTGCCTGGGAAGGGTCTCTCAGATCACAGGGATTTTTTTTTTTTTTTTGCAAAAGCAGTTTCATTCAAACCACATTTGTTTGTTGTTGTGTGTGTGATGGCCAATTTAAGAGAAAAGCGAGCGACCATGAATTTTATTTCCTGCTCAGGAAAAATGTCTAAGATTCTGTGATTTTGTTGAACACAGCTTACACAGACAGCATCACGACAAAAAAGTGTAAGAGTGGTTTAAAGGATGCAATGTCAATTGATGACAAACCTCCTTCTGGCCATCCGCCAACTTCCTGAACAAATGAAAATGTCCACTCATAGTGCATTTGGAGTTCATTCCACTCGGTCAGACTGTTAGTCAAGCTTTCTATTTAGAGGTTTTGAAAAGAAGGCATAACTGTATGAGACAGAAAAGGTCTGATTTGTGGTGGTAGCCAGGGGACAGGATTTGCCACCGTGATAATGCTCCTGCTTATGCAGTCATACCCGTGCACCAGTTTTTGGCAAAAAACAGCATGCACCTCTTGCCCCACACACCTTACTCCCCTGACCTCATTCGAAGCAACTTCTTTTTGTTTACTTAAATGAAAAAGGACACGAAAGGACAGCAATTTGAGGATATAGAAGAGGTGAAGAAAAATATGAAGGTGCTGCCCACCATCCCAATAGATGAATTTAAAAAATGTTTCCATGAATGGGACCGCAGATTTGAAAAACATAGTAAGTGTAATGGAGAACACTTTGAAGATGATAAAGTTGTTTTGTAAAATAATTTAAATATATAGTTTTATTGAGTGTGTACCCCCTCATATATCATAAATCTAGTAAGCTTTGTATTCTAAATTTTAAACTGCTTATTTTCACAAAGACTCATACAATTTTGAGAAGTTACTTTATGTATTTTATGTTTGTTCAGGCCTACAATTTATTGTTTACAAGTCGTATTGCGGTTTCCTTCATTCTAATCATAATCCAAAATACATTTATGTTTGGAGCAATCAACTTTGTCTCAGATTAAATGATAATGCTTCTAATATTTAACAATAAATGAGATGCTGACTATTTGTTGTTGAAAGTATATTTAAATCATATTAAGAAGTATGGTTCTATTTATTCATTATGAAACTTACTAGCCACTATGTTGAATTTTGTTTTTTTAAAATAATTTATTTCTTATTGGGAGTTAATACTATATCATTCCATATTTGAATCATGTCAAACACAATTGTACAATTGCTACCACAATCAGCTTCCAAATTCTGCTTCCGCCCCCCCCCCCCGTTAAATTAAGATAATATTTTCCTTTGACACACTAAGATGACAGATTCCGTCATAATTCTTCCATTAATTAACTAATACATGTTGTTATTTTTGAAATGAATGTCAAGGCTTAGTTCCTGTTATTTCTGTTATCATTTTAACTGACTTTTCTAGAAGGAAATCCCAGGGCATATAGAAATAGTTTTCTTAAGCATTATGTTTTCAAATTGACATACTCATTATCAAATAGATTTATATCCACATAAAACAAAAAAAAACTTAATATAGAAGACATTCTTTTTCTTTATTTTGTTACCTTTGAGGGATGCTCTTAATTACTTTAAGGTCAACTCAGGAAGTTAACATCTCTTCTAATGATGTTATTGGTAGATTTTTTATGAAAGAATGCAAGAAAAAGAATAAGAGTTAGGGGAACAGGAAATAGCATGTTGAAATGTATGGAGGATTAGTGCTACTTAGCCAGAAGTGTTCCTCTGCTTTGTCCATCTGATCTAGCTACAAATTACCCTGTGAGTGTTTTGAAAACTCTGCATTTGACTAGGATAGGTAAGGTAAAGAGAACATTGCTGGCATGAAGCTCTGAGGCATTACCATTGTTAAGGGCATTGATTCTCTGCCTTAGTTACATTATTAGGAATTAAGCCTTCCAATATTTTTAACAGTTGATTTTGATTTTTTTAAAGCTTAGAGCAACCATGGAAGATGATTGAAGAGCGAGGACCCACACACACTTCAATTTTCCAAATTGCTTTAATTTGATGGGGATAGAAATGCTACATTTTGTTAAATCATATTATGATAAAGAGAAGCCGGTTGCCTCTCAGCATGAATCTGAAAGCAAATTGTTTCCACAAAAAAGGATGATGTATTTAACTAGACAAGTAATTATATTGTGGTACTATTATCTCCCTTGCCTCAGATTAGAAAAGAAGAATTCAATTATCACTCCAGAATATCAAAAAATAGTTTCAGTTATATATTTCAATAGAATTAATTTATTTCCAAGTAGAGTCCAATAAGTTTTGGGATTAGCCTTCATACATATTATTGATTGAAATTAGTCAATGCTTTCACTTAAAAATCAAGCTTACATCCATTTTATATTCAGTTAACATATTCTTCAATATTAATTTTTCTTTTAAATTAAGAATTATAAATATTTAATTTACAGTATAGGATAATTAGGTTCCTTGTGAGTTTAACTCAAGCACGATAAGTTATTTGCATACTATAAGATAATTTTATCATTTAATTTTTATTATTTTGCAATTAGGAATAGACACAAACAAAGTAACTATGTAAACACACACATGAGGATAATAACTAAATGGGAGAGAGTAGAAGAGAGGGAAGGAAAATGAGATGGAAAAGGAAATGTGGCTAAAAAGTTAAATGGCCATAAAATTCACTATTATCTCCTCTCTCTCTCTCCCTCTCTCTTTCTCTGGTTAAACTTTTTATATTTATAGTCCAGACTTCTATTTTAAAACATTACAAGAACATCTAGTGTCTCTCTCATTTTTGTTTTGTTTTGGTAAATTATCATTAGTAATGTGTGACATTTATTAAACTATATATTTTAATGTTAATTTAATAAAATTTTAAATATAGAATGAGGAAGATTTAGGGAATAATACTTTTTATTTTTGTGTTGGCAAGGAAGATTAAATACACCATGAACTGCAGGGGCCAGACCAAATCCAGGGATATATATCATAGCCAACTAAAAAGGAGTGGGGTGGAGGGAGGAAAAACATTAAAAAGAAATGGGTACTGGGGGAACAGGGCACTAACCCACCCAAGGGGAGGGTATTGTTTATATCTCCACAGGGAAACAGGGACCAGACTTCAACCCGGTACTCCAAGATGTGAATGCAACATGCTGGCACGGAGTGGAGAGGCCAGAGGGGCCAGTCCCAACCCCAATTGTGTGGACACCTGCACCTCCTCCCAAAAGAACTTATTTCAGAGGACAGCACTGAATCTGCAGCTCTGGGAGAGGGACATGTCTGATCATAGCACACATGAGCAGATGAAGGGGTAGGAAGAGAGAGTGGATCACATCATGGCCCACCAAGCCTTGAGGATGATATTCCTGCTCAGAGCAGCCAATCCACAGAGAAGACCATATGGCCGGCCCCACTATGAGACACGACATCCCTCACTGACCCATAGCCTCACAGGAGACAATTCTGGAGAGACAGTGTGAGAATTCTGCCCAATCTGATCTCACCGCACCGAGGCAAAACACTAAGACCATGGAGCAGAACAGCAAGGGGAACAGAGCAACAAAGTCCCCAGAGAATACCAAAAATAGACTTTTGGGGCCAGGTCTTCATGCCCCATCAGACTCGGCCAGAAAACACTCCTAAAGGCCAACAAACATTCCTTAAACTAACTACAAGCTTTACTATCTTGTTGATGTATTTTGTTTTGCTTTTTTTCCATTGGCTTGTTGCTGTTGTTGTTTTATTTTGTTGCTTGGTTTTGCTCTGTCTTGTTGTTGTGCATATTATTATCTCTGCAGGTCTGTCTAAATTAGATAGGCTGGATGAAAAATCTGGAGGAGAAAACAACGGGATGGACAGTTTTGGGAGGACATGGGAAAGGGGGAAGTGAGGGTAAAGGAAGTGGTGTTAACAAACCCAGGGACAAGGGAACAACAAGTGATTCAAATCGGTGGTGAGGAGGGTGTAGGAGACCTGGTAGGGCGTGACGAAGGGTAATGTAACCGAGAGGTATGACTGAAACCCAAATGAAAGCTAAACATGATAGTGGAACAAGAGGAAAGTAAAAGGAAATAGAGGAAATAGCTAGAAGGAAGGGCATTTATAGAGGTCTAAATAAAAGCATGTACATATCAAATATATTTATATATGAGGATTTGAAAATAGATCTAAGTGCATATATGTACAGGTTTAGTATTAAGGGAGCAGATGGACATTGTAGCAGATGGACAATGGGCCTCTATTCAAGTACTCCTTCAATGTAAGAGTATTTGTTCTATTAAACTGGCATTTCATGATACTCACTTTCCTGACACAATCCTTGAAGACAAAGCAGGTGAATAAACAAATGTGGTAAAGAAAGCTGATGGTGCCCGGCTATCAAAAGATATAGCATCTGGGGTCTTAAAGGTTTGAAGGTAAACAAGCGGCTATCTAGCTCAGGAGCAACAAAACCCACATGGAAGAAACACACAAGCCTATGTGACCATGAGGTGTCGAAAGAATCAGGTATCACGCATCATCAAAACAAAAAATCATATCATTATGAATGAGGGGAGTGCGGATTGGAGACCCAAAGCCCATCTATAGACAATTGAAAATCCCCTTATGGAAGGGTTATGGGGAGGAGAAAAGCCAGTCAGGGTGCAGTGTAGGAACAATGAAACATACAACTTTCTTCTAGTTCCTAAATGCTTCCTCGCCCACTATCCCAATTCTAGCTTACAAATCTGACTAGACCAGAGGATGTACACTGGTACAGAAAGGAACTGAAAACACAGGGAATCCAGGGCGGATGATTCCTTCACAACCAGTGATGAGACTGGTTATAAAGGAAGGGTAGAAGGAGGGTGGGATTAAAAGGGGGAACTGATTATAAGGATCTACATGTGACCTCCTCCCTGGGAGATGGACAACAGAAAAGAGTGTGATGGGACACGTTGGATAATGTAAGATATGAAAAAAAATAATTTGTAAATTATCAAGTGTTCATGAGGGAGGGGGGAGCAGGGAGGGAGGGGGAAATGAGGAGTTATGCCAGGGTCTTAAGTGAAGAGCAAATGTTTTGAGAATGATGAGGACAACAAATGTACAAATGCGCTTTACACAATTGATGTATATATGGATTGTGAAAAGAGTTCTATGAGTCCCAATAAAATGATTAAAAAACAAATAAGTAAATAAATATGCCATGTACTACCATGAGAAATTCGAAACCTGTTTAGGGACATGTAAAGCCTATGGCTCCTTAGAGTCAAGGAAGGTGAGAGCCCATCTCTGGGACTTTGGATATGTTATCAGTCTGGATCAATCCTTAGAGAAGGACATCAGGTTTCAAACATTAGAAAATAAATGCAATCCAGGAAGACTCTCAGCAAGATGGATTGACATAGTGGCTGCAGCCATGGCCTCCAGCATCACAATGATTTTGTGAAGACGGCTCAGGAGCAGGCATTGGTCCAGCCTTTGGAAATCAGGTCATTATGAGTTGGAACCAACTCAATGGCACCTTAGAGCAACAACAACAAACATTGCATGTATACATATAATAACACAAGTGTGTCCTCCCAAAATGGGTCAAATTTCATATGTTTTATACATAGAAAGAAAAGAGAGAAGCCGAATATCTTCTAATTGTTTAAGGTAGAAGACTCAACTGTGATTGCTCTAGTCCTCTTCTTGAGGACTAAGTCAATCTGGTATATAAGTCAATCTGGTATATAAGTGTTTACATGTCTGAGGCTCAGAAGGTTCATGACCTCACCGTGCAATATCAAAGGGCCAAACTCAACAATCGGCCAATTATGCTTTCAGAGAGACAACCTACGAAGGAAAGGGTGGGGGATAATCACAGTCTACCTCTTTGTTAAACCAAACAATTTAATCAGTTTACCAGTATTGTGTACACATATGAAACCATTACTACAATGAATATAGTTCACATATCCATGACTCAAAATTTTTCCTTATTTTAATTTGTAATTCTTCTTTCACATCCATCTCCACTTTCCCCATCCATAAGCATCTGCAAGCATTGGACTTTCTGTTACAGCAGAATAAATAAAATCTTAATAACAGTGTGTTTTATAACATCTTTCCAGCCTCATATCACATCATTCTATCCTAAGTATTCTACTCTTTCTTGATAACTCACTTTGATCAAACCCGTCGAATTATTAACATTTATTTACCTGAATATGTACTGCTCTTCTGCATCTTTTTCCACCCCCACCCCTACTGCCTCATAACTTCCACATAATCTAAAACAGCCCTGGTTTCATAGTTGTTAAGCATTCAAGAACTAACAAAATGTTGACAGTTTGAACCCACCATCCACTCCACAGGCGAAAGAAGCGGCAGCTTCCTTAACGATTAATAACTTTGGAAACACTCAGGAGCAGTTCTACTCTGTCCTGTAGGTTTGCTATAAGTCAGAACTGTCTTGACTACAATGGGTTTCCAACTTACCTATTGGATTTCACTAGTGCTCTCAAAAAACCTCCTGAGAACTCTTCTGATTTGACCCAGCAAGGAAATTAATTCATTTTAACATAACCCAATACTCTGGTGCCTCCTAATACAGAACCAGGGGTTAGTTTGAACCACTAACCTTCAGCCTGTTGCCAAGCCATTTGGTACAAACAGTTAAAGATTAAGGTACATTGGATTGCTAACCAAAGGGCATCCACCTAAATGAGGCTGAGAATTATATTGCAGTGGTGGAAAGCCCAATCCAGTAATGGTTGATAATTCAAGCAAAGAGTAGACCAGCAAGTTCATTTTTGAAGAATAAATAGAAACTAGTCAAGGCAACTCTGTAAGGTCACATTGAGAAGGCAGGTTGGCTGGCAATATTTTGGAACCAAGTGTACAATACATAAAATTTAATGCCTTGAGACTATATTAAATTAATGATAGTGCATGCAGATAGAGAAAGTAAAGAACAAATTAACTGTGGAATTATTTTCTCTACTGCAGTAGTACACATGCCCTACAAGACACAGCAAAAAGTTGTCCAAGTAGAAATGGAAGGACACACAGCAGCATTTAAAATATATAAATTAATATAAATATACATATTATATTTATATATTTGAAATAAGTGGTTACATTGGTAAATTTGAAGGTCGTTTTTACCCCATTTTGATGAGCAAACCTTCCTTTATTCTCTATGTGAGTACAGGAAAAATTTTTGAAACACTGATTACTATAAATTTATATTACTGAGTTTATGGTATAAAAAGATGCAATTTGTGACAAAAGTCAAATATCAATAACAACATAAAACAAGAAGCAGAGTCATGCAGGAGCAGAGTTTTATACGCTACTGGAGATAAATTGGAGTTAGTTCAAACTATGTTGGTATCATTTACAGACGTTGAATTTTAATCCATATGATAATCACAAAGAAAATGGAGTCTGTAAACTTCAACTGTAAATAGTCCAAGTCCTATTCTCTTCTGGCAAACAAGGTTGTGTCATCTACAGATTACGGCCTATGGACTCTTCCTTCAATCTTGACGTCAGATGCTTTATTTGGTTCAGCTCCTCAAGTGGGTTGCCTAGATTGCTGATTGAATAAGCCTGGTGAGAGGCTACAACCCTGGCACACTTTGTTGATTTTTAAACCTTCTGTCTCCCTTTCTTATGGTATATGGACAGCTTTTTGGTCCATGTACAGATCCTTTAAAAATACTTTTATTCTGAATTAAGTGGGGGTTTACTTTTCTTATAATCATTTTTGTACTAAAATATGGGACACCTTATTAACTCCAATAGCTTACACTCTCTCCCCTTTTAATCTCTTCTTGTAGAATGCTGCCCTACTGTTCACCTCTGCTAATACCACTCTGCCCTCTGCCCTATTCCTGTGCCTTCCTTTGCTTATTTTTCCATCACTGGTTAACCATCCGTGTCGTTTTATTTTATGGAGGGGATTATTTTTTTATTTATTGTTCTTTAATAACAATGGTCTCATACAATGTTTATCCTTTTGTAATGGATTAACTTTACTCAGCATAATGCAATCCTTTTTAAATAAATCTTTTTATTCAGGGCTCTTATAGCTTTTATAACAATCTGTACATCAATTGTATAAAGCACATTTAAGCATATGTTGCCATCACCTTTTTCAAAACATTTTCTTTCTACCTGAGCCCTTGGTATCAGCTTCTCTTTTTTTCCTTCCTCCCCCACCCTCCCACCCTTGTGAACCCTTGATACATTATTATATAAATTATTATAATTATTCCATAAATACACCCCCTACTGTCTTCCTTCACCCACGTTTCTGTTGTTTGTCCCCCTGGGAGTGGGGGGATTATGAACTGATCATTGTAATCGGTTTCCCTTTCCTCCTCCTTCCCCCTCCTACCCTCATGGAATCACTACTCCTCTTACTGTTCCTGAGGGGTTTATCTGTCCTAGAGTCTGTGGGTTGGTACCTTTTATCTCTACCAGTGTATGTGCTCCAGTCTAGCCAGATTTGTAAGGTAGAACTGGGGTCATGATAGTGTGGGAGGAAGAAGCTTTAAAGAACTAGAGCAGTGGTTCTCAACCTATGGGTCACAAGCCTTTTGAGGGTCGAATGACCCTTTCACATGGGGGTGCCTGATTCATAGAAATAACAAAATTATAGTGATAAAGTAGAAATGAAAATAATTTTATGGTTGGAGGTGTCACCACAACACGAGGAATTGTTTTAAAGGGTCGCAGCATTAGGAAGGTTGAGAACCACTGAACTAGAGAAATGTGTTTCATCAGTGTAATACTGTACCCTGGCTGATTCATCCCTTCTTTATGACCCTTTTGTGAGGAGATGTCCAATTGTCTACAGATGGGCTTTGGGTCTCCACTTCAATCCCCCTCATTAACATCAAGATAATTGTTTGTTTTGGGTCTTCTGATGCCTGACACCTGATCCCAATGACACCCCATTATCACACAGGCTGGTGTGATGCTTCCTTGTGGAGTTTTTTTGTGTCCCTGCAATATGGCCTCTTGTTTCACTTCAAAACTTTAAGACCCCAGTTGCTATATCTTGAAAGAGCCAGGCACCATCAGCTTTCTTCACCGCATTTGCTTATGCACCCATTTTATTTTCATTGTTCATGTCAGAAAGGTGAGCATCACAAAACACTGGGTTATTAGAACAAAGTGTTCTTATGTTGGGGGAGCATGTGCCTGGAGGCTCAATGTCTATCTGCTACCTCCCTATTGTTATATATTAATATATTTACATAAGTACATGCCTATATTTATACCTCTAAAAATGTCTTTTGCCTCATAGTTCTTTCATCATATCTCCACTCTCAATACTGGTCCTGAAGGAGTCATCTGTTCTGAATTCTCTGTGTTTCCAGTTCCTACCTGTACCTGTGCACATTCTCTGGTCTAGCCAGATTTGTAAGGTAGAATTGGGATCATGATATTAAATAAAGCTGATCATTTAGGGTATTAAAATGTTCTTTGTAAAAACGGAGACTCCTTCTCTATAATTTCCTAATTTTCTCTATGAGGAATTCACTGCCAGCCCTCTGGGGCCCCAAAACATGGCTCCTCCCTCCATGCAGCTTTGCAGAAAATGTTGATATTGAGTGTTATTTGTTGGGCCACATAAGTAGAAGGAGTGAGGATGTAAGTCAGGCCTGAACTCTTTTCAGTGAATTGTCTTCAAATGAAGCAAGCAAACAGAACAGAAAAGCAGGTGGTATCAAGGTGATTCTGACCCCTGGCAATCTCATGTGTGTCAGATTAGAAAGGATACAGAATCATGATTTGGAAGTAGGTCATGTGACAATTCTCCCACAGTTCCTCTGGGTAGCTTCGAAACATCAGCCTGTCTGTTAGTAGTAGAGTGCTACATCATCAATGTATTGCAATAATTTGCTTGCTGAGGACAAGTCTATGGTCTTGGGGACCCCAGGGATTGTCCCCACTTACCATGCAGGTCACAAATGTTTGGAGGAGCTAGAAGGAGGGCTGAAGAGACTCTCAGACCTTGTCTGATTGCTCTTATGCAGAGCACTTGGCTGCTCTACTGAAATCACCAGGTACTAGTGTGATGAATGAAGGCGAGATATAAGAGTTAGAAGGACATATAGAATAATTTATCTTTGGCTACTTTCTCAAAGCAAGCAACAAAAAAATTATCTTTCTCTGTTATCCTGAGGGTAAACCGGAATGCACCAAACCTTCAAAAAAATTAGAGATCTCACAGAGGGCATTTTCGAATGATGGCAGATAATGAACAGAGACAAATTTAAAAGTCACAATTAGAGGGAGCAATGTAGAGCTGGCAATTATGTGCTGGAGAAAGTTGAACTGTAGAGAATCTGAATTCACAGGAGGAAAGTCCAAGCTAAGGACCCTATTCATGAATCCATAAAGGCCATACTTGCTTCGAAAATGTCAAAGACTCAGAGCCAGTTACATCACAAAAGGGGAAAACACAAAAACACCCAGTGACTGATGATGGCCAGTGGGATATGAACCACTTCGATATTGATTTAGAGGGCTTTATTTTTAGACCGGATGAAGAATATAAACAAACAGTGGAATGCATGATTCTACAGTTAATAGATTTGAGTTGAAATATATGGAGTTTTAGTAACTCAGAGAATTAATAAGCATTAAAATGGATTAAATTTGAATAGACGGGGAAAGAAAGACCACAGGGAAGGGCAGCCCACGTACACCTGGAGGATGACATGGAAGTCCAGAGGCTATGGGCTAAAGGTCATCCTCTCTGCAGAACTAAGACAATGACAGGTGATGACGTCTAGAATGCTCTTGCTTCTTAAAATATTAAATGCCTAGAATGTGCTATCTCAGGTAGGATAATAAGGAGAAAATTCCAGTGTTCTTTAGAATTTCAAGGTAATTTTCAGAGTCTGTTGTCTTAGTCAACATCCATTTCCAAGTGAAAATTAACCACCATAGTCTTAGACATTGATCTTGCTAACATGGAAGAACAGGATAGCACCATTAAACAACATGGAGACATGGGACTATTCTTCCTGACAACCTGGAGTTGTATTATCCAATGTCCTGTCATTCTCGTCTGATCTATTGATCTCATCTCTGGGATCCCTTCCCAAAATACGTCCAGTACTCAGCTACCTCTGAGAGAGAGTCCCATCCAACTATCAAAACCTGCTTATGGGAATTGCTGTGTTCAAGCAATTCCTTAAATCACATTGAGGTGTAATGGATCAAAACTGGCATAAACAATATTTCAACTGGAGGCCCAGGTTTGTAAAGCTGAGGAATGGAGCTTCTGTGGGTGTTATGGAACATAAGACTTGGTTCTGGTACCCTTATCTGAAATCCCAACAGTGCTCACATGTCCTCATGTCCTTCATGCCATTCCTTACTTGTCACTCAGAGGCTCATTGTAAATTTGACTGGGGCACTTGCATTCAATCACCACAGTGCCTCTAGATGGGTGCACAGATCGCATGACTTTCCCAAGCTGGAAATATGGTTCCAGGAACTGAAGTGACTGGATGCAATGCACGCCTAGTCACAATTAAGGAAAATAAAATGGGAAAACAAAAAAAAATTATTAGTAGCATGCAGGAAGATATTCCTGATTCTTAATATAGTTCAATGAAATGGAAGAGAAGGGAAACTTCTAGGGGAAGTAGTATAGCTGCTAGTTTTGATGAAGATCATTCTATCCAACAATCCCACTCTCATGTTCAATGTCGTGAGATCTCCAGCCACAGTGCAGGGAGGCACTTAGTAAACAGAAAGAAAACCACGGGGATCTAGTGTAGTACCAGGACAGGTCAGTGGGAGTGCTCTCTGAACGTCATGGCCCAAGTTGAGGTCATGTTGTAAATCTAAGAGGGAGTTGAGTCTCTGGACATAACAACTCACAGGGACCAAGGCTCCTTTGTTCTTTCTCCTTCAACTAGAGGTTAAGATGACTTTCTGTTGAGACAAATCATTGTTAGATTGTTTCCCCCTGCAGTAATGCTTGTATTAATCCTACAATCTGTGAGTGGGTTTACGGTGTGGGATGCAAAGGACTGCAAGTCCTCCTGAAGGAAGGAAAGACACAGAGCAACAGCAGTTTAAAGAGGACCGAGTTTCGGTGCTGGGCCTTCCACTAGAGTTCTGAAGTTGCATTTCTCTAAGAACAACAGCTACAACAGGACAATATAAATGATGCACAGGCAGTGCCTTAGGGCTTACAAGTTCCGGCACTCAGTTTGTGGAAGGCTGTAGTCTACATTAGGACTCTGAACTCCAGTTGGAGTCTTGATGCCAATTGAGTTCTTGATATTTCTTCAACAATCTGGCTGGGCCTACACAAACCCACAGGGAGGGTACAACTCGGAGGTAAGTCTAGGCAGGGACAATTCAATCTCAGTCTTAAACAAAGATCTAGGAAATTTGCTTGGGCATGTTCTTACTGATAGCCCATATTATCTAATTTAAGTTAAAAGTTGGGGTTCTGGTAACTGTGATTTAAGACTGCACAAGGCCACATTAGTCATACCTACCAGGCAGGTAGTCAAAGCCCAGAATTATTCCTGTAAGTGTTTAAGCTGCAATTATATGTGCGTCTCAACCATGATTCTTCCCACCCAACCCTGTGCTCCCACTGGTGAGACGGGGGTTGATCTGCCACCTATTAGGATCTTACGAAGATCTACTTTGTTTTCTACTATATATAATAAATGATATGGTCATGATTTAATGGGCTCCTTTTCATCTTTGATGTGTATGCTGTTGGTTTCTCGCAAGAGGGAAAATTGTCTTTTAGTTAATTTTTGCTTATGCCTTATGGAACAAAAGAAACCCTGAGTTTGTCTGGGTAGACCAGAGAAGCAAATTCATAGACACTCGTGTGTATAAGAGAGAGCTTTATATCAAAGAGCAATCGTACATTGAGAAAAGATGCCTACCCAGCCCAGATCAAGTTCATAAGTCCAATATTAGCCCATATGTCCAATACCAATCTACAAATTCCTCTTCAGAGTCACATAACTGATGGCTTAAAAAGGACATGAGAGGTAGGAAGGAAATATAAGCAGCAAAATTAGGTTGGATGTCCGAAAATAAATGTATCAGACTAAGTATCATGATGTGTCTGTCTATGTCTAAATAACACCAGTAGAGGTTCCAGTCCAATATAATGTCAGGTCACATGATAACTATGGGCACTGGAACATTCACCTAATAAGACACAAAACTGCTCCTTTGGAGAGATAAAATTACTGTCCTTCCATTTATTAAACCATAACTTAAACTTCCATAGCTTGTCTAGTCATGTTTTTGCTGTTGTGATGAATATGATACATTTGTTAGCAAACTGTCAATCTAAACATCATAATATATAATCCTACTAGTTAGACAATTTATAGAAAAGGAGGAAATAGTTATTTTTATAGAGAGTAAAAGGCACTGCCATTGAATGTGCTTCTATTGAGCCTGTTCTCATCCTTGCAACCATCTAGGACAGGGTAGAACTGCCCCTGTGGGTGTCCAAGACTGTAAATCTGCAGGGGAGTAGGAAGCCTTATCTTTCTGCCATTTCTCCAATAGTTTTGAACCAAGGACCTTGCAGTTAGCAGCAAAATGTATAATGTTCTGACATAAAGAAATTCTAGAAACTTCTATTCTGTTTAGCGGTTCATTTCTCTTCTGCTCGATATCCGTGGCTGTTGGTGGGTGCTATTGAGTCATTTAGGGAGCATCAAGACCTGATGCTCAATGGAACAAAACACCGCCCAATCCTTTACCAACTCACAATTGTCCTCTTAGCAGAGCAGAGTTCTTGTAGTATTCTTCACTAGCCCCACAATCCCAGCACATCAATTCTTCTTCAGTCTTCTTTATTCACTGTTCAAATATCACATGCAAATGAGCGATTGGAAAACACCATGTTGGGGTCGGATACAACTTAGGCCTCAAAGTAACACCTTGCTTTTCAATAATTGAAAGGGGTAGTGTGCAGCTCATTTACCCAACTCAGTAAGTCATTTAATTTCTTGATTGCTGCTCTTTGGAGAAGTTGTAATTCATGAATCCCATCAACTTCTAGAATTCTGGAACCCTTGATTTAGTCTGGTGGGCTCCAAGCTCAATGCATTAGTGGGTTTTTTTCTTCTTTAAAGTCCATTATAGTCTAATGATTATTAGAAAATTTTGATGAAATGTCTTGTCTGGTCCACCAAGTCACGCTTCTTTGTAGGTGACACATCTTGATATGGCCATAGTGAATTCCCACTTAAGATTTGATAAAAAGCTCTCCTGGTGACTCTGTCAGTCCACTAACTGAAACATCAGTGGTTCAAGTCCACAGGCTGCTCCATAGGAAAAAGTTGAGGCTATTTGCCCTGAGAAGCTTTAGAGCAGTGGTCCTCAACTTTCCTAATGCCGCGACCCTTTAATATAGTTCCTCATGTTGTGGTGACCCCCCAACCATAAAATTATTTTTGTTGCTACTTCATAACTGTCATTTTGCTACTGTTATGAATCGGGTGGCACCTGTGAAAGGGTTATTCAACCCCCAATGGGGTCGTAACCCACAAGTTGAAAACTGCTGCTTTAGAGCCTTTGAAACCTAAATAGAAGCACAATGAGTAAAAATCCACTCAATGGTAGTGGATTTTGGTTTATAGAACGTATCTGAATCTGATGTCTTTTTGTTTTTTTTGCCCTATCATAAACAATCAGGCTATTTCAGTCTCATACAAACTTTGGGAGAATGCATAAATAAAATATTTGGAAAGAGAGAAAGATAGGTTGCAGAATGGGAACAAATAGAAAAAAAGACAAACCTTACCATCCTCTAATTTCCCTTTTAAAATGTCTATTATTGCTTATATCTTGTCTTTTTCCCCCTCATCCTCCTTTTTATAAAACTATTATTGGCCCAAATATTGCATTATAAAAGAATGCATATTATAGAAGAGTCATAGACTATGGGACTTTTTACTTGGTGTCTGATTCTTTCATGTTTCATGATATACTAGAAAGAGTAAACACAAAATTCAATATTTGTGCTTTGATTTTTTTTTAATCTAAAGAGGAATTTATAACAGGGCACATCAATCCAGAGAATGTTCAGCTCTACAAAGACAGTGCCTTTGGCTAAAGCAACTGTGATTGGGGAAGGGACTAAATATTATAGAACCCTTGGATTTTAGAGGCTGTGTTTCCTGGAAACAAAAGGAAGGGGGAGTGGGGGAAAAAGAAGTAAATCTAGCCCCCTGCCTCTGAACTGCCGCTCAGCATGTTTAGCCTGTTTATCTAGCCAAGCATTCCTTGAACAGGCCCCCTATTAGTTTTATTTAACAAGAAAGGCACATTGATGTACCTTTAGTGATTGTTAGTTTAAGGGAAATGCAACAGAATAACAGGACAAATGAAAGTTACCATTAAGACAAAGCAGAGTGTCACTATACAAAGTATAAAGTGGCATCTGTACTCCCTCCCCCTATTTGTTAAATTATTTCACAGAAGGGAAAGGGTTTTTAAAAATCATTTTATTGGGGCACATACAACTCTTATCACAATCCATACATGCATGAATTGAGTAAAGCACTTTTATACACTCTTTTCCCTCATCATTCTCAAAATTCGCCTTCCGCTTAAGTTCCTGGAATCAGCTCATTTTCCTTTTTTCCCTCCCCTCCCTCCCCGCTGTCCCTTCCCTCATGAACCCTTAATAATTTACAAGTTATTTTTATCTTATCTTACACAGCCCAGCGTCTCCTTTCACCCACTTTCCTTTTGCCCATCCCTCAGAGAGGAGGTTACATGTAGATCCCCGACATGGGTTCCCCCTTTCTACTCGCCCCTTCCCTCCCAGTATCGCCACTCTCACCATTGGTCCTGAGGGTTTCATCTGTCCTAGATTCCCTGTGTTTCCAGATACCAACTGTACCATTGTGCATCCTCTGGTCTAACCAGGTTTGCAAGGTCGAATTGGGATCATGATAGTTAGGGGGAAGGAAGCATTTAAGAACTAGAAGAAGGCTGTGAGTTTCATTATTGCTATACTGAACCCTGAGTGACTCATCTCCTCCCCACTACCCCTCTGCAAGGGATGTCCAGTTGTCTACAGATGGGCATTGGGTCCCCATCATGCACTCCCCTCATTCACAATGATATGAGTTTTTTCCCCTGCCTTTGCTGCTTGAAACCCAGTCCCCTCGAACCTTCATGATCACACATGTTGGCGTGCTGCTCCCATGTGGGCTTTGTTGCTTCTGGGCTAGATGGCCGCTTGTTTACTTTCAAGCCTTTAAGACCCCAGAGGCTATATCTCTCAATAGCTGGGCACCATCAGCCTTCTTCACCACACTTACTTATGTACACATTCGTCTTCAGTGTTTATGTGGGGAAGGTTATCACACAATGATGGTTTTTGTTCTTTGGTGTCTGCTACTTGATCCCTTCAAGACCTCATGTTGACTTAGGCTTGTGTGCTTCTTCTCTGTGAGCTTTGTTGCTTCCGAGCAAGATGGCCGCTTGTTTGCCTTCAAGCCTTTAGACCCCAGACACTATATATATTTTTGATAGCCGGGCACCATCAGCTTTCTTCACCATGTTTGCTTATGCACACATCTGTCTTCAGCGATCATGTCAGGAAGGTGGGTGTCATGGAATGATCGTTTAGCTGAGCAAGGTGCTATTGTATTGAGAGGGTGTGCACAAGGAGGCCCAATGTCCACCTGCTACACAACCACTGAACCTATAAATATATGCACATAGGTCTATTTCCCCCATAATCATAAATATATTTACATATGTACATGTCTGTATTTAGGCTTCTATGTATGACCCCTTTGCCTCCTAATTATTCCCTCTATTTCCTTATGCTTTTCCACTACCATGTTCAGCCTTCATTCTGGTTTCAGTAATTCTTCTCATTTACCTTGCCCTTGGTCACTCCCTATGAGTCCTCCCATCCCCTCCCTCCACTGATTTTGAACCACTCATTGTTCCCTTGTCCCTGTGTTGGCCAACACCTCCTGCCTTCCCCTATCTCCCACACTCTCATGTTTCCGGGACCATTGGTCCCGTTATTTTCTTCTCACATTGTTAGTCCAGCCTATCTTAAATAGGTGGACCTGCAGATATAGCAACATGTGCATAAAAATGCGGATGGCTTTGACAGCACCAAAGTAGCACATAAGAACATGGCATTAGCAGCAGGAACACCAACATGCTAACAAACAAAAAAGACACTGTCATACAAAATTTAAAAGAAGAAAAAACAAATAAAAATAAACAAAACAAAAAGACAGCAAAAATAACAGCAAAAAAACCCAAAACCCCAACCTTTTAGTAGTTTAAGGTCTGTTTTTTTACCTTTAGGAGGGTGTTCTGGACGAGTCTGATGGGGTACCACGTCTTGGCCCCAAATTCCATCCTTTATAATCCCTCAGGACCTCCTTGCTCTTCTTTCCCCGCTGCTCCATTGCATGCCCCCAGTGTTTTTGCCTCTGTGTGGTGAGGTCAGCTCAGTTGCACATCCCCCACTGTGTCTCATGTGCTGTCCCTTATAGGGCTATGGGTCAGTGCAGGATGTTGCATCTCGCCGTGGGGTCGGCTATATGGTCCTCTCTGTACTTTGGGCCCTTCAAGCTGGGCTATCGTCCTCTGAGCTTCGTGGGTCCAGGTGTACTCCACTCCATTCTTCCTCCTTACTTTGCTTCAGCTTCCTTCTTGGTGTAGTGTGGTAGGTCAGTTCCTTTCCCATGCCAGACGATCTATTTTCATTTTCTGTGGTATTCCCTTCAAGTGTGGGGGTCGGGCTAATTCTGGTTGGGGCTAGGGTATGGTCCACTCTCTTTGTGTATTCCTCTGCACTTTACGTTGCCCTCCTGGCTTGGCGTGTCATGGTGGGGTCTGTATGCATGTTCCAGTTCTGTGGGGACCAAACCAATACTCTCCCCCGGGTAGGTTAGTGCCCTGTTTCCCCCATGTCATCCACTCGGTTTCTCCCCACACTGCTTCCCCCCACCTCACCCATTTCCCCTTCTTTATGCTGGGCTCTCATGTACCTCCCTAGGTGTGGCCTGCCCTCCCTCCAACTATCTATGTTTCCACCCGTTTATTGTGAGATAGATGTTTATTCTTCTATTCCTGGCGTCCTGATTGTACTTACCTCAGGGGACTCATGTTATTCCTGTCCTTTTGCGTTTGGATTACCTGGCTTAACATAATTCCTCCCAGCTCTTCCCATGAAACAATGTGTTTCATGTGATCGTCCGTGATGTTTAGTGCTGCATAGTACTCCATTGTGTGTATGTGCCAAAGTTTACTAATCCACTCATCTATCGATGGAAACGTAGGCTGTTTCCAAGTCTTTGCGATTGTGAATTGTGCCTCAATAAACATTGGAGTGCATATGACTGGTCACGTTCTATTTGCTGCTTCCACCGGGTATATGCCCAGGAGAGGGATGGCTGGGTCATAAGGTAGATTAATTTGCATTTTCTTTAAGTATCACCACATTGTTTCCACAATATAAAGTACCTGGTCTAGATGTTTTTATTGGTGAGTTATACTAAATATTTAAGGAAACAATGATATAAATGATTAACAATGTTCTTGAGAAAATATGAGGGAGTTTCAAAATATTTGTGGAAAATTCCATTATCTTTAATTCCAATTTTCTACTAAAATGTTGAAGCAAAGTGGAGAGAATGCATTCTAATGCATTCAACATCTCCCTAATAACCAAAAAAAATCTATAAAAACGAAAATAATAGAAGAAATGAAAATGCAGTTCAATATCCCTCTTGAACATAGAAAATTCTCAACAAGTTAATAGCAATTAAATCAATTAAAGTGTAAAATCAATTATATACCACATACAAGTGCAATTTATTTATGGTATGGAAAGCTGGAATATTAAAATCCCAATGAATGCAATCTATCACATTAAAAGGCTAACCTTAAAAATTCATTTGAACATATTAAGTAATTCAGGGGAGAATCTGACAAGAGAAATGTAGTACATATATGGAAGCAGACCCCTCATATTCTGTCATACTTACAGAAGGTAAAGTAGATAATAAACATAGCTTTATATGCATTTACTAATTTGAATCCTTAATTGATAACCTTCCTGAATATATAGCACCTGGCATAGATGATTTCACTGGTGAGCTCTATTAAATATACAAGGAAGAGATGATAAAAATTATTTATAATTTATTTGAGTTCATATATTCCAGAAAGTATTTACCACATAAAGGACACTAAATATACAATAAAGACTGACTAATTATCCAAATTTTAAAAAATTGACAGCATCTTATCTCTGTTAACAGAAAACCTATTGTTAGAACAATACACTATGAATACATTATTAATGATAGGAGGGGTAAACATTGTGTGAGACTAGAAGAGCTTGGTAGTACCTGATTACCATTACTTAATATTTTGATCAGATATGTTATAAATCAATCACAAGTATCAACATTTAACCCTTTCCCAGGTGACAAACAACATAAAAGTGGGTGACAGGTGACAGAGGACAATGTTAGGTATGAAAATAATAATATATAGCTTATCTAGGATTCATAAGAGTGGGTGTGGGAAGTAGTGGGAAAATGAGGAGCTCATATTAAGGGCTCAATTAGAAACAAAATGCTTTGAAAATGATGATGGCAGCATATGTATGAATATGGTTGACACAATATATGAATGCATGGATACTGATGAGCTGTAAGACTCCCAAATAAAAGTATTTAATTAAAAAAAGGGTGGAGGATTCAGAACAGAAATGATTGATTCAAAAAAAAATCTTTAAACAGACGACTTCCGGAAAGATGAATTGACACATACCAAAGGGACTCGGGAGAATTCAGCCAAGTAGAGTTGCTTAGAGGGAAAGGCAAGGCTGCTAGACTGAAAGAGAAGCATCATAAAGATAAGTAGGCACAGACCTATGGGGTTTTGAAAGGCTGGGCCTTTTGGCTTACCTCAGTGAAGGGGTTCACCTACATTGTTACATTTGTTTCCAACTCTGCTCTCTATTGTCGCACAGACTTGGAGGGCAGCTCAGGGGATTTTCTCAACATAGCAAAGGCAGGCCACCGCCCCCTTGGGGAAGGGACCAAACCCTCTCAGCTCCATGGGCAGGGAGTTGGGTTCAGCTACATTGTTGCTTTTGTTTCCATTTCTTGTCTCTATCCCCCCACAGTCCTGGAGGGCTGAGAAGGGGCTTTTTCTCAACTCAGCCACAGCTGGCCACCACCCCCTCTGGGCAGCTCTATGGGCGGGGATTGGGACTCGGGTACAATGTTGCTTTTGTTTCCCTCTCTTCTCTATAGCCTCACAGTCTAAGTGGTCTTATTTTTCCCTTCTCTTTGTCTCTTTCCCTTTTTTCATACTCCACTGCTGACCTCCAGACCACTCACCTTAGTCTAGGGTATTTATGCTTGCATCATACACATCTAGGTGAGCTCCACCCTGTGTCTCTAGCCCAAGGCTGGGGAAAGAGCTACTAACCCACACCAGGGGATAATCTGCCCAAATTCTTACCAGGGAATTCCTGCCTGTGTACCTGTGGGCGTAAGGGAGGTTGGCCAACACACGTCAACATTCCAAGCTGCTGTAGGAACCTCTACGCAACTCCACAACCACAAAGCAGGCAACACACCACCCTCTGCACACTCCCCTGAGAGGGAAGTCACAGGAGGATAAAGTGGTAGATTAATTACATAGTGAAATTAGCTGTAAGCAGTTAGAAGATGCATTCCTACAAGTCTCCCAGAGAGAGCCAGTGCTCTTTGACTCTCTGGAAAATGTGACCTGGCTCCTTTAAAACAATGCAATGCAAACAGCCATCAACCCAATGACCTCAATGAAAAAACAGGAGAAACAAAAGGCAATGGCAAAAGATGTCCCAAATATAACCACATGCATAGAAGAAGCAGACATTGAGCTGCCAGAGAAATAATATTCAGAATGCTGCTTGGAGTCATAGAGGATATGAGAGAAACAATACAGAAAAGGGATGAAATGGTAGAGGGAATAAAGGCCATACACCAAAGATAAATACAGGAGCTTAGGGAGGAGATAGCAAAAACAAGTAGCAGAAACACAGACCATGAGAGAAGCGACTGGAGGAAGCAGAGAACTGAATCGGTGACTTGAGGGACAGCCAAGCAGACTTAAAAAATGCAAACCAAAATCTAATAAGACCATCAAAGAAGCTGAAGAAAACCAAAGAGCTATGTCTGATGCTATGAAACAGAACAATATTAGAATTATTGGCTTGTCAGAGGAGGACACAACAAAGAAGTTATCTGCAACAATAGTGAGAGAATTATTGGAGGAAAACTTCCCCAGCTTATGAATAAAAACCAAGCAACCATTCAGGAGGCTGAAAGAACACAAGCTAGACTGAATTCCAAGAGTAAGTAACCAAGGCACATAATAGTTAAACTATGCAATTTTTAGGAAAAGGAGAAAATAATGAGAGCAGCTAGGGAAAAACAAGCAATCACATATAGAGTTTCCCAAATAAGAATATGCTCAGACCTATCAGCAGAAACCATGAAGAAGGGGAGGGAGTGGAGTAACATATTCCAAAAATTGAAGGAAAACAATGCAAACCCAAGAATACTCTACCCAGCCAAACTATAGTTCAAGATAGATGGAGTAGTAAGAGTCTTCCCAGACAATGAACAACTCAAAGAATACGTTAGAGGAAACCCAGTCCTACAAAAGATATTGCCGACCCAGTATGGGGAGAAGAACAAAAGTCACCAAACCTAAATAAGAAACTGCCACGTAGAATAACCTCACCCATAGGGCAACAAAGAGAAAACCAACCCCAAGGTAGAATTGACTTAAAGATGCAAAGAAGTAAGAATGATCCAGACACACACATGCACAACACACTAATGAGAAAGGAAAGAAAAACACCCAATACAGAAGGTGTAAGATGCCATCACAGAGTCTGCAGATGGAGATAATAAATAACCTTGAATATCAATGGCCTGAAATCAGTCATTAAAAGAATGAGACTAGCGGACTGGCTTAGAAAACACAACCCATCACTCTGCTGCCTATAGGAGACCTATCTCAAGGCTACAGACAAAAACAGGCTGAGAATCAAAGGCTGGAGAAAGGCATTCCAAGCAAACCACAATTCAAGAAAAGCCGAGATTGCAATCCTAATCTTGGATAAAATTGACCTCAATGTGCAAACCATAAAAAGAGATAAGGAGGGACACTATATAAAGCTCAAGGGTATGGTAGACAGAGAACCATTAATTATTGTAAACATATATTCCCAGAATGAGAGACCCACTGAATAATATATCAACCAAACACTCCAAAAGATGAAAAAGACATCACAGCCTCAACAATTATAGTGGGTGACTTCAACACACCACTATCTGAGAAAGATCACGGGTAAAGACACTCAACAAGGATACTAGAGATCTAAATTCTACAATTAGACAGTTTTACCTGATAGAAATTTACAGAGCTTTTCACCCAAACACAAAAATTCATATTCTTCTCAAGCTCACATGTCACATATTTGAAGATAGACCACATGCTGGGTCATAAGGCAACTGTAAATAAATTTAAGCAAATTGATATCATACTGACCACTCTCCACTGCACCAGATGGTTGGAAATCAACAAAAGGAAGATGAAGAAAACAAGAGCAAACAATTGGAGGAAGAATAACTCTCTAATGCAAAAGGAATGCATAATGACACAGATCAGAGATGAAATTAGGAAATTTCTAGAAACCAATGAGAATGAGCACACGACGTACCAAAACTTATGGAGCACAGCAAAGGCAGTAATCAGAGGAAGTTTCATAGCAATACATGCACACCTGAGAAAGGAAGAGAGACTCATAAATGATATGGTGGCACAAAATTTACAACTAGAGCCGAGTCGGCAGGACAAGCCTACTAATAGCAAAAGAAAAGAAATTATAAAAATCAGTGCTGAGATTCAGGAAAGGGAAAATAAGAAAACTATGGGGAAAATTAATGCTGCTAAAAGTTGGTTCTTTGAAAGGATAAACAGAATTGACAGACCTGTGGAAAACCTAACTAAAGAAAGAAGGAACAAATTTCAATAGCAAGAATAAGGGATGAAGTAGGGGACATTAAAATAGACCCTAATGAAATCAAAAGGATAATTACACAGTACTATGAAAAATTGTACTCCAATGAACTCAAAAATTTAGAAACATGCACGAATTCTTGGAAAAAGAATACCTCCCTAGACTCTCCTTAATGGACATCAAGAATCTCAGCAGACCCTTGACAATATAAGAAATAGACAAGGTTATAAAGGGATTGCCAACAAAAAAATCCCCTGGACCAGATGGCTTCACTGGAGAATTCTACCAAGCATTTAGGGAATAACTAACACCAATCCTACACAAACTCTTCTAGAACATAGAAAAAGATGGCAAACTCCCAAACTCCTTCTATGAAGCTAGTATAACTCTGATAGAAAAACCGGGCAAGGATCCCACAAGAATCTGGAACTACAGACCAATATCCCTAAGGAACATCGATGCAAAATTCCTTAACAAAATACTAGCCAACAGAATACAAAATTATATAAAACAAATAATTTTCCATGACCGAGTGGGATTCATACCAGGGATGGAGGGATGGTTCAACATACGAAAGACCATTAGTATTATTCATCACATTGAGATCAAAAACAATAAGAACCACATGACAATATCATAGATGCAAAAGAAACATTCAACAACACCCAACAGCAATTCCTATTTAAGACACTTGAGAAGACAGAAATGGAAAGAAAATTCCTCAAGATAATACAACTGTACATGGAAAACAACAGCCAATATAGTAGTCAATGGAGAAAAGAATTACACAATCCCTCTGAAAAAAAAGGACCAGACAAGGATACCCCTTTTCTCCACTCTTATTCAACATCGTGCTGGAGGTTTTAGTTAACAGAATAAGGCAAAGAAAAGACATCAAAGGTATTCATCTGGGGAAGGAAGAGATGAAACTATAGTTATTTGCAGATGATACGATTTTCTATATGGAAAATCCCAAAAGTTCCACAAGGGGAGTACTGGAAGCAATAGAGGAGTTTAGCAGAGTGGCAGGATACAGGACCAACAAACAAAAGTCCATCAGACTGTTATACACATTGGATAAGACCACAGAAGAGATTAAAAAAAGGCATTACCCTTCACAATAGTCAAACACAAGTTGAAATATCGAGGGATATACCTGACTAAAAGAACAAAAGATCTATATGGGAAAAACTACAGAACACTACTACAAGAAATAAGAGCCACCTCAACAAATGGAAGAATATCCCATGCTCGGGAAATGGAAGATTCAATATAGTCAAGCTGTCAGTTCTGCCAAAGGCTCTATATAAGATTACTGCAATCCTGATACAGCTACCCTCACCTTTCTTCAAAGAAATGGAAAAACTAATTACTAACTCAATATGGAGTGGGAAGAAGCCCAGAATTAGAAGAGAACTCGTCAAGAAGAAGGACACAGTGGGAAGGTTTGCTTTACCTGACTTTAGCACATACTATACAGCCACAGTTGTCAAAACTGCAAGGTATTGGTACAATGATAGATACTCAGACCAATGGAAAAGAACTGAAAACCCAGAAATAAAATCATCAGCATACTGACAACTGATCTTGTATAAGGACCCCAAAAATATCAAATGGGAAGCAGATGCCATCGTTAACAAGTGGTGCTGGGAAAAAATGGATATTTACCTTCAGAAAAATGAAGCTAGACCCTTATCTCACTCCATGCACAAGAATAAACTCAAGGTGGATCACAGCTCTTGAAGGTAACCCCTCAAACTATTAGGGCCATCAATGAGGGAATTGTACCAACTTGAGAACTTTGGCATAGGCTATCAGAAATAGGGAAGGACACAGTCACAGAGGAGGTACAAATTGACAAATGGGATATACTGAAGATAAAATACCCGTGTACATCAAAAGAATTCACTGAGAATGTAATAATTGAGTCCATGGACTGGGACAACATCTTTAGCAATGACACATCAGTAAAAGGTCTTATTACTAAAATCTACAATACACTGCTAGCTTCCAAAAAGATAAAAAAGTATTTGCCTACTTGAGAGGTGGGCAAAAGACCTGAACAGAAGTTTCACAGGGCAGAAATCCTAATGGCCAATAAACATATGAGAAAATATTTCCCATCTTTAGCCATAAGAGAAACACACAATAAAACAACAATGAGGTACCATCTAACATGCTCAAAAGTAGCCCAATTCAAAAAATTAGAAAGCAACAAGTGTTGGAGGGGCTGTGGGGAGACAAGAACTCTCATCCACTGCTGTTGGACTTGTATGTACAGCCACTATGGAAATCATCTGGAAATATCTAAAACAGATGAGAATCAAGTTACCATACAACCCAGCAATCCCCCTACTGGGCATATACCCAGAAGAGTCAAGAAATAAACCATCGCAGCACAGTTCACAATTGCAAGGAGTTGGAAGCAACCCAAATTTCCATCAACTGACAATTGGATTAAAATGCTGTGGTATATACATACAATGGAGTACTACACATCGCTAAAAAAGCAGTGATGGATGTATGAAGCACACAGCTGCATGTGAAGAACTAGAAAAATCATGCTAAGCGAAGTATGTCAAGCACAAAGGGACAAGTACAACATGAGTCCACTGAGATAAGCTTTTAAAAAATGCAAAAGGAGCATAGGGTAAAAGCTACTGTATACAAACATTCCTGGGGTGAGGACCAGGTAATATTTCAGGGACCATATCAAATACTGGGATACACATGGTAGACAACTAAAAAGGAGGTACGGAAAGGAAAAAAAAACAATAAAAAAAGAAATGGGTAGTGGGGACATAGGGAAATAATCCACCCAAGGGGAAGGTATTGTTTATATCTTCATAGGGAAGGAGGGACCAGACTTTAACTCAGTGCTCAAAGATGTGAATGCAATATGCTAGCCTAGAGTAGGGAGCCAGTGGAGAGGTTTGGGGGGCCGGCCCCAATCCCAACTACTAAGTGGACACATTCCCCTCCCCCAGAATAATTTATTTCAAATGATGGCATTGAACCTGCAGCTTTGTGAGAGGAAAGTATCTCATGGGAACACACAGGAGCAGATGAAGAGGCAGGAGGAGAGAGTGGAGCACATCCTGGCCCACCAGGCTGTAAGGATGTTGTACCAATTAGAGCAGCCACAGAGAGAGAGAACCACATGGCCAGCCCCACTAGGAGACATGACTCTTCTCACTGACTCATAGCCCTACAGGGGACAACACCAGAGACATAGTGTGGGAATTGCACCCAATATGATCCTGCCACACCGAGGCAAAATACTAAGGGAATGCAGCAGAACAGCAAGGGAATAGAGTGGCGAGGTACCCAGGGAATGCTCAAGGTAGATTTTGGGGCCAGGGCTTGGTACCCCAACAGACTGGACTGAAAACACTCCTAAAGGCCAACAAGCAATCCTTGAACTAACTACAAGCTTTTCTTTCTTGTTGTGTTTTATTTATTTATTTTTTGTCATTGTTTTGTTTTTGTTTTGTTGTACATTGTTGCTTGGTTTTGCTCTGTCTTGTTTTTGTGCACGTTATTATCGCCTCAGGTCTGTCTCAATGAGATAGGCTGGATGAACAATCTGGAGGAGAAAGCAACAGGACTGACAGTTCTGGGGGGACATTGGAGAGAGGAGGTGGTGTAAAGGTAGTGGTGTTAACAAATCCAGGGACAAGGGAACAGCAAGTGATCCAAATCGGTGGTGGGAGGCCTGGTAGGGCATGATCAAGGGTAATGTAACCAAGAGGAAATGCTGAAACCCTGGTGGGGACTGAGCACGATAGTGGAACAGGAGGAAAGTCAAAGGAAATAAAGGAAAGAGCTGGGAGGCAAAGGGCATTTATAGAGGTCTAGATAAAGACATGTACACATCCAAATACATTTATGTATGAGGATGGGGAAATAGATCTATGTGCATATATTTATAGGTTTAGTATTAAGGTAGCAGAAGGACATTGTGCCTCCATTGAAGTACTCACTCAATAAAAGAATAATTTTTCTCTATTAAATTGACATTCTATGATGCTCACCTTCCCGACACACCACTGAAGACAAAGCAGGTGAATAAGCACATGTGGTGAATAAAGCTGATGGTGCCCGGCTATCAAAAGATTAGTGTCTGGGTTCTTAAAGGCTGGAAGGCAAACAAGTGGCCATCCAGCTCAGAAGCAACAAAGCCCACATGGAAGAAGCACACCAGCCTGTGTGATCATGGAGTGCTGAAGGGATCAGTTATCAGGCATCAGAGAACAAAAAATCATATCACTGTGTGCTCATCTCCATGATATGATCACTGAAGACAAATGGGTGCATAAGCAAATGTGGCAAAGAAAGCTGATGGTGCTCGGCTATCAAAAGATATAGCATCTGGGTTCTTAAAGGCTTGAAGGTAAACAAGTGGCCATCTACCTCAGAAGCAACAAAGCCCACATGGAAGAAGCACACCAGCCTGTGTGATCACGAAGTGTGGAAGGGATCAATTATCAGGCATCATCAGAACAAAAAAATCTTACAATAGTGAATGAGGGGGGCGGAGTGCAGGGTGGAAACCGAACGTCCATTTGTAGGCCAATGGATATCCCCATACAGAAGGGGCTCAGGGAGGAGACTAACCAGTCAAGGTGCGATGTAGCAATGATGAAAAATACAACTTTCCTCTAGTTTCTAAATGCTTCCTCCCCCACCTCCCCTACTATCATGACTCCAATTCTACCTTGCAAGTCTGGCTAGACCAGAGGATGTATACTGGTAGAGACAGGAACTGGAAACACAGAGAATCCAGGGCAGATGATCCCTTCAGGACCAGAGGTGTGAGTGACGCTAGTGGGAGGGTAGGTTGTAAAGGGGGAACCGATTACAAGGATCTTCCTGTGACCTCCTCCTTGGGACATGGGCAACAATAAAGTGGGTTAAGGGAGACATTGGACAGGTAAAAATAAGGAAAAATAATAATTTATAAATTATCAAGGGTTCTTGAGGCAGGGGGAAGTGGGAAGGTAGGGGAAAAATGAGGACCTCATGCCAGAGGGCTTAAGTGGAGAGCAAATATTTTGAGAATTATGAGGGCAATGAATGTACAGATGCTTTACACAATTGATGTATGGATGCATGGTATTAAGAGTTATGTGAACCCCTAATAAAATGATTTTTAAAATCTTTAAACTTTAAATCAAGACTATCCCTTGATATATTGTGATTGTTATTGAGTGTACACACAGAACACCCAGCAATTTCAGTTTGTACTTGTACAGATCGGTGACATTGATGATATGTTTTTAGTTGTGCAAACACCCACCTTTCTATTAGCAGCTGAGCACTTACTCTACCACTGCCCCATCAGGTTTAAAATTCTATGATTCAGGTATTTTATACAATATTCCTGAAGTCTTCTTAAAACCTTAACGAATGATGAACATCTGCCTTGAGCATTGTACTCTTTTAAGAGTTACTATATTCATGGAATCAAATTGGCAACAGCAACCTGAAAGCTGAAACAGGAGCAGTAAGGGGCTATGTATGTGTGTGAGGATCCCTGGTAGCATAATGATTACACGTTGGGTTGCAAACCACTAGGTTAGGAGTTCAAAAGCACCAGCAGCTCCATTGAAGAAATATAAGGCTTTCTACTGCTCTAATGAGTTACAGTCTTGGAAACTCCCAAGAATAGTTTCACCCTGTGCTATAGGGTCACTGTTAATTGGAATTGATTTATGGTAATGAGGTTGGCTTTTGTTTGTTTCGGGTGGTGGTGGTGGCATATGAAATATAAATAACAAAAATGAAACAACCTATTAAAATAATTCAAATTAAAAATAAAATTATAGCATTATTGTGAAAGAGCATGTGTTAATCACACAATTCCTTTAAGAAAATATGGTCACATTGCTCGGTACTGCATTTTACCAAGCAGAGAGAACTAAGCAATCTCTACTGGCAGATGCGTTAAATAACTATTAGAGCATAATGTATGCTTGGTAGAGGAGAGGGGCTCAAAAATGAGGAAGACCCTGGACAAGATGAACTGACAATTCTGAAATATTGGACTCAAACATTACAAATGTGAAGATGTCACAGAAGTAAGTAGTGTTTTGTTCTGTTGTCCCTGGGTCACTCTGAGTCAACGGACACAATGGCACCTGAAAATAACAACTTAGCCATCATTAAAGGGTTTTTGTTTTTTGTATTCCAAAGTGAGCATCCCTAGTTTTATAGTCAGCCAGAGGCAAACTTGGACTCATAGAAAATTTATCATTGGCTACCTCCCATTCTTGCTTTTACACATCTAAAACTTAATATTTTTATGATGTTCTGTTTTGTTCCAAAATCTCTCACCAATATTCTGAATTAATTTTTCCAGTTTCTTTCCCATCAGATGCCAACTCAACTTAATTTATTACATTTTTGTGTCTATTGTAATAGACTCACTGTGCTTAAGAAGTGAAGCCAAAATAAGAACAATGGAAACATTAAAAAGTACACAACTTATGTACTCTATAACTTTCATCTAATTCACAATAAAAAAGTTAAAACATTTTTTGCTAACGTGAGTGGGACACAGCAGTAACCCCGCCATTCATCACATTTATTTTTTAGAAAGAGTTGAATCTAGTGGATACAACACCATTAATTCTGAGTAGCAAAAAGAAAACCGTTTATAGTTTGAAGGCTTGTCTTATAATTATAGCCAGGCCTTCATGACACAGGCAAGAACGAGCTGAGAGCATTTCAGCACCATAAAGAAGTGGAGGGAAATTCAGGAATAAGCTACCTCTTGTTCCTAAATAACAAAGATGTAGCATTATAACTAATGCACATATCAGTTCTTCCACAGATAATTGGACTATGTATGTCAAGGGGGCTTTCTACTCTCAGAAAAGGACAGTCTTAGAAACCCACAGGGATAGTTCTACCCTTTCCAAAAAGGTCACTATGAGTTGGGATCAACTTGATGGCTGTGAGGTTTTCTTAGTTAGTTTGTTTAATTGTGTGGGGGCCTACTTTATATGTTACATGGATCTTACTTGAGAACTCACTAGTGGGTGGTATGAGGAGAAACAAAAAGATCCACATTCAAATTTATGCAATAGTCTTTAGCAATATAGCTCAGAATCCCAAAGTCAATTGATCCAAAGTGAATTTAAAGCATGCTTTCATTACATAACTCAGAAAATTACCAACGTGTAAAACTTCTGGAGAACGCTGAGCTTGGGGAAGTAAAGGTGAATGTGGAACTTGGAGAGAGATCTGTTCATTATGACACCATCAATGGAACTTCATTGCCCACTCTTCTAATAAAGCTTAAGATGTGCCATCATCTTGGCATGAAGCATTCAGTCATTCCCAATTTTTATTTTCAGTCTGCTTCAGAAAAAAGACTGTGGTACCTTCAGGTGAACTACATTCAGGAATAATCTTGGAGTCTTTATCAGAGGTTTACTACCTACTTCTTGAGGAGCCCTGGAGAATGCCCTTGATATAAGAAGTAATAGAAATCCAAATCCAATTCGGGTTTTGTTTGTATAGTTTAGCCAGGACATTTTTTTCTACTCATCTATATTTTAAAAAGGAAGAATGGCATATAGAATATTATTCCAAATGTTTACCTATAACACTATGATAATGCTTCAAAATGTTTGTATAAAAATGATCTTTTATTTCCATTTCCCATACACCTTTTAAAGAATCCTGGTATAGTTCCACAGGAAGGCACCCTAGCAGATTCAGACACGTGACAGTTATTTCAAAATGTTTAAAGTGCCTGCTTGGGATTCACCCATCTCCCAGTGTAGAGACACAATTATATACACCTAAAAGAATGAAGGACATGATATGGTATGTAACTTGTGTGGTTTATAAATAACACTTTATATGATATAATGTGTAAATTACATGAGCATGAACACTACCGTCCCAGAGGTTGCCATCTAAATTCATGGTTCCTCCATCCTACTAGTTACTACTAGACCCAAAATATTGACAATCAACCTATGTTTTATTTTACTCTTCTAGGCACAGGGTTAATGACTCAGGTGATCTGAGAGCCTGGCAGTTCCAATTCACCAGGCCCTCCGCCAGAGACACAGGAGGTAAATTATTTCTACACGGAGCCCAGTTTTGAAAACACGATGGGGCAGTTCTACTCTGTCCTTTTATGAGCTGTAATTGACTCAAAGGCAATGGTTTTGTTTTCTTGATATTTGTGGTAGTTACATATCTGGTGTCAATTTGAGGATTAAGAGTGTAGGGGTGGAGTCTAGCCTGTCAATCAGCATTTGGCCAATGAGGCCTCTGTGTGGGCGTGGCCTTTTCTTGAGGATTCAGGGATCTCCTGTTTTCCCTCCTTGGAGGATCACTTCCTCACTTCCTGGGAGACATTCCTTTGGAGAAGACACATGGTGAGACGATGATGGAAACAGACCTCTGCCAGAGCTGAGATGTTACAATACCACTGGATCCACAAGACTTCCCATCCACTGGTCTGTGATCTTCCTGCATTCGGCTTGATTGCATGTGTTGCCTAAGTCTGAAGAGGGCTTTATAGACTGGTTTCGGACATATGGACGAATGACTTGTGGACTTGATCTGGACTGGGTTGGGCTATTTTCTCAATATTCAATTGCCCTTGTATATAAAGCTCTTTCTTTCTTTTAAATCATTTTATTGGGGGCTCATACAACTCTTATCACAATCCATAGATCCATACATTTTGTCAAACACATTCATACATTTGTTGCCATCACCATTTTCAAAACATTTTATTTCTATTTGAGCTCACGGTATCAGCTCCTCATTTTACCCCCTCCCTCCTCCACTCTCCTTCCCTCATGAACCCTTGATAATTTAGAAATTATTATTATTTTTTCATGTCTTTCACTGACCAATGTCTCCCTTCACCGACTTTTCTGTTGTCTGTCCCTCAGGGAGGGGGTTATATGTGGATCATTGTGATCGGTTCCCCCTTTTCCCTCCACCTTTCCATTACCCTCCTGGTAGCTAAAGCTCTTTCTTATACACATATGACTGTCTATGAATTTGTTTTTACAGTCTACCCAGACGAACACAATATTTAATGCCACCTTAGGTCTATCAAAGGCCATGATCCTGACATTTCATAGGAGTCAACAATCAGCTCTATTTCTACCCATTTCCTATATTGGGAGCTCATTGACCCAACAACTATTTTGAAAATATCCACAATAAGCTCCCCATTTTATTTGCTACATTAGGAGACGAATGATTTATCTGGTTTCTTTGCTATTGCTGTTTTCATCAGATGGCCCAGGC
Source organism: Tenrec ecaudatus (assembly GCF_050624435.1). Taxonomy (NCBI): domain Eukaryota; kingdom Metazoa; phylum Chordata; class Mammalia; order Afrosoricida; family Tenrecidae; genus Tenrec; species Tenrec ecaudatus. Next base: position 31,876,388 of record NC_134544.1, on the reverse strand, counting down.
CCTTGAGGACTCCTAGACTAAAGGGTTGGACAATACATGCCTTAATTTATTGCACACGGAGTGTCTTGGCTCTCAGGGTCAGGCAGAAAGTTATTTTGGAAATCGATATCTCTCACCAGCATGAGTTATTGGACTCATCTTTTTTTTTTTAAGACTCTACTTTTTTGGTATCAGGATCGTAGTGGTGTCTCACATAAGTTCGAACTGGACTTGAAATTCAAGTGAAATAAAGGACAGCCTTTTCAAGGGTTTTTGTTGCATTTACATAGACTCCAAAATAATTCAACTATATGTACGCATACAAATGTACACACACATACATACGTTTAAATTTATGGAAAACTTCCATAACTTTTCATTAACTTTTCCCCCAACCTTCCTTTTGCCCATATGTAATGTGTAAATACCCGTATGTATGAAGACCTTTTTATAAGCCATTAGTATTCCTGAGTATGGTTGTCTTTTTCTCAAGAGGAGAAGTAAGGTGCCATACCCCAAATGTCAATGGCATAGTTACAGGTTCTATTGTGACCCTCCTCCCTAGACCCATTTAACTAGATATAATGCTGCAAAGAAAATGTTTCTCCAAATCACATTTGAAAGGGAACTGTCAAATAATTTATTTCAATGTTCTCAATCTGATGATAAAATGTATGAATTCAAAGGGCAAGTTAACTTTCCCAAGTTTATCCCAGTTGTTAGAGATTGAACAGATCCTGCAACTAGGTTCTCATAGCTGAGATTTCAATGCCTTTCTTATTGCCCAATTTAGTGAGACCTGGAAGGAATTTAGCTATGAGTGGAATGTTACTTCACATACTTATATTCCTCTGGGTTCCAATTATAATTTTACTCTTTAACCTCTTCCTGTGAATTTGGGACCTTTATATAATAGTATTCAGATTATTAAAATGTATGTAATCTAGTCAACCAATTCAGAGTATTCTCTTTTTAAAACAATAACTTCTTAATATGTCTAATTTATCCATATTTATCCTTTACAAATGTGGGCACACAATGAAAATAAAAATAAAATTTAAAATTAAAATAATATTTGCTCTTTCTGGTTCCTCTTCAACTACACATGGATTCTATATGCATTCTGCTTTTTTCTTTATATAACTATTCTGCCTTTTCTTTTTTTCTTTATATAACTGCAAGGTTCAGGGTCATTTTAAGGCCATCCTCATTTTATTATCTTTTCCCATTGATCACAGAATGATGTCACTGCATCATCGTAAGCCAGCAATGCAATACATAATCTAGGATTCTGAGTGAGGTGTGGAATGAGTTGAGGAGGGTTAAGAGGTTGTTTTGTGGGCTTCATACAGTGGTGTTTTCAAAGAGAAAGTCCAGTGATTCAACCAAACAAATCCATAGAAGCATGCCAAATGCCCACGGTTTATGAAGAAAAGTGGGGACATTCCAGGGGACAAGGCAGAACTAGGAATGAGAAAGTTCTTTTAGAATGATGAGTCATATTAGGGGGCCAAGAATTTGGAATGATCTATTGTGTTGGAGGTAGGAAAAAATGGGAATTGTTATAAACATTAGGTCAGTTTGCAAAATATGTCTGCCATCCCCTATGAATGTAAGCAGAATAATTAATCTAGGAATGAAACTGAAAAATCAGTGTACTTTGTCATTATCCCATTTCCTACCTTTTTGAACACAAATGAATAGGTTACGTGTCTGTCAGTTTAAGTATCTAATGAGCCCCTCACGCCCATCCTTAACTCATATCTTGAACTGTCCTTGTAATACAAATAAATATTAACTCTTTGTTATTTCAAACCACTGGCTTAAGGGTTGTGTGTTGTCTCAATATAAACTATCCTATTTTGACTGACATCTGTGTCTTGGTGATTTGATACATCCCATGTACTTTCAAATTCTTTCTGCACGTAAAGAGCAATGATCCTTTCCCTCATATCACTAGGAAGCAAATTATCTCCTGTTATTTACAATTTTTCATCTAGATCTGTTAACCAGTGTCACCAGCTGTAATAGATGCAAAATGGAAGACGAAAACTGACCATGATTAAAAATGATTTGATATCTATAGACAGAAACAACTAGACTAACAATGCCCCTTGGAGAGGCCTCCCTTGTCTTCATGAGTATATCTAGGTTATTTCTCAGCAGAGCTATTTTCAGAGAGGGTCTCTTATGAGAAGGTATCTCCAATGAGAATATATCTAAAATTATGTTTCCACTTCTACCCTCCAAATTTTAGAAGTTTTATTCATTTAAACAGCTTCCTTTTCAAGCCACAAACAGGAAAATCAAAATTATGCTTACAATAAGAAAAGAAACATGATTTCTCAACAAATTTTCAGAGTTGGAAGATGGAATTTCATGCAAAATATCTAGATCCTAGTCTAAGGATTGTCAAGCCAGTTTATCTCATCTGATCTTTATTGAACTCAACTGCCTATATAAGAGATATGTAGGATATATTACTACTCTGGTAGAGTCCTAATAGTCTCTGACTCTAATCCATTCTGTTATTCATGACTTTTTGTAATTTACTCAGTGGTATTATATATTTGCCAAGAGCACCTACAATACTTTAATCTCTAATTTTAGAGTGGGGGGATAGCCACATTTTAACAAAAATGGTATTAAAAATTACATTAAGAAGTTAATTAGCATAAAAGGCATTCTAGTACATTAAAGTGTGCTGTTCTTCTGAGCCTTCTTTACACAACGACTGGGATTACCCCCTAAGGAGCTATAATTGACAAAATGCAAACTATGTTTAAAATAATGATTAGTGATACTAATATGTGATATTATAATTCCATTAAGCTCTATCTTTGACTATTAATTGGAAAAACACCAAAATATTCCCATATAATCACCTTTGCTTTATTTTCTTCAAAATTTCAAAGATAAACAATAAGGCCTAAATCAGATTTTTTTGTATATGTCTTCTAACTACTCTCTTTCTGGAACCATTACACTTCTCATTTGAATTGGTGATTCATTATGTGTAATGTGGAGAGAAAACACAAAAGGTCTGTGCTGCATTCACTCTGCAGAGTTATTTGTTGGGCAGGGGGAGTCATGGGAAGAGGCCAGAAGTGCCCTTCAATAGGCTATCTTAGCCACTTTAGGACCTTGTCAAGAGTGTAAAAGATGGGAGCCTCCAGATCTTCATAAATTTAGTGACAGACAGTCTAAACAATGAGGTATCCAGAGCGATGTGTGAGTTCCATTTTCAGTTTGCTTGAATTCTTTCCAAGGTAGAACCAGGGACAAATGTCTCTATGTAGAAAGTCAAAGTGGTCATTGCAGATCAAGTAGGGCAAAAAGAAAGGGGCAATGGAAGATTCATTGGGGCACTTGGCATCACTATGATTGTGAATTATCGATACTCAATCCAACCAGACCTGTAATAGACCTAAGAAATTGCACTCACGCAGGTTCTGCCTTACTGTCTCGTCATGCGTGTCCCACGCTTAGTCTCCAGGATTAGCCACTCCATCTGAAAGGCAGGCATCAGAGTTATTTCCATGATTGAGCTTTCAGAGATGGTTGGATTGGTCAAATTCATCCCCAGCCATATTGCAGTGTCTTCGGTTGTATAGTATGTGAGCATACAATACCCATGTTTGATATCACCACAGTCTTTTACCAACAGGAAAGAGAGAATGAAGTCAATCAGTTGTTCCCAAAAGCCTAGGATCTCTTCCTTGAGAACTGAAGGAAAGTGTATTAACACTTCAATATGCGGATGATACAACCTTGTTTGCTGAAGGTGAGGAGGACTTCAAGCACTTGTGGTGAAGATGAAGTTTTGTAGCCATCGGGATAGATTACAACTTAAGGTGAAAAAATACCCAAATCCTCACAAGCAGATGGCCAATAGATAACATGATAAAGGAAGCAAAGATTGAAGTTTGCCGAGGTTTTCACTTTGCATAAATCCACAAGCAAATCCCATGGGAGCAGTACCCCGGAAATAGCAGTGCCTTGCCTTGTGTACAGAGTTCTGCTATGGAAGACCTCTTTAGGGTCTTGAAAAGCAAAGATATTACTTTGAAGAATAGGGTACACCTGACCCAAGCGATAGTAATTTCAATCACCTTAAACACATGTGAATGTTGACAGGAAATAAGGAAGGCCAAAGCAGAATCCCTGCCTTTGAATGACAGCTCTGGCAAAGAATATGGAAAATACTGTCCAAAGAACAAGCAAACCTGTCTTGGAAAGCAGGCAGCTAGAATGCGCATTCTAAGCAAGCAAGGCTGAGGAAACTTACAGCCCATGTATTTTGACATGTTAGCAGGAGAGACCAGGACATTGTCCTTGTTAAAGCAGAAGGGTGGCAACAACGAGGAAGACTTTACACTAGATGGATTGATACAGTCACTGCGCTGATGGATTCAAACCTAGGAACAATTGTGACGATGGCACAGGAGGAGGCTGTGTTTCATTCGGTTGTGCGTGGGTCCTTATGGGTTGGAACCAGCTCTATGGCACCTAACAACAACAGTGGGTTACATGTTGGGCTGCCAACTGCCAGGTAAGCATTTCAAAACCACCAAATACTCCTTAGGAGATGGATGTGGTTTTCTACTCCTGGCTTTACCATTGTGAACTCCCACAGGCACAGTACTACTCTGTCCTGCAAGGTGCTAAGAGTTGGAATTGATTACATGGAAGCCAGTTCGGTTTGTTATTCTGAGTCAAAGGAATCCTGGTGGTACTGTGAAATAGGTCTTGAATTACTAATCCAAAGACACCTGGTTCAAATACACCAGCTACTCCTTTAGAGAAATATTAGATATCAGCTCCCATAAATATTTACAGCCTCTGCATCCATTTATAGGGACACTAAGAGGCAGATCTACTTGATGCCAGTGGGTTAGATTATGGTATTATGAACTCGGCCTGGTGCTAGGCACAATGTAGAGTGACATTTAGTACCAAAGAAGAGCAGACGTTCTTCTAAATGAAACTTAAATCAGTGCCAGTCAGGGATCTTTGTATTAAGAAGGCCTGCAGTGACTTTGATGCACTTTAACTGTTGAGGATCACTGGGCTATTTAACAAAACTCCAGAAATGAATCTCCCTGCATTTACAAGTTAAGTTTATTAAAACACAACTGTGCTCTTTCATGTGTTGATTTTTCATTTATAGCTGCTTTTACTGGAACGGAACATTCGAGAGTTTGCAGCAGACACTCTACGGCCTGTAGAGCTTAACATAAGTAAAGCCTCATAGGACTCCACCCCACTCCCACAATGAAAGAAACATTTCTAACACCTGAGACAAGATCAAAACAGGAAGGCTATGATAAAACAGGCCGCCGTTCGTTGATTACCATGTATCGACAATACATACCATAGGAGTTAAGAAGAGGCATCGAGAAAGACGCTAGTATGAATCAAAAGGAAACAACTCAAGTAAAGTAACAGAAGAAGCTGGAAATGGGAGTGTTAGAGGAGATTGGGAAGAAAATAGAAGGGTGCTTTTCAAATAGTCTAAGAAGATGCAGAGTCGTGTAAAATAGTAAATACCGCTGGTTTTCAGGAAGAGTTGGGTTTTGTTAGGAAGCTATGTAGAAAGCATAAGAATCTAGTTCATGTATTAGATCCTGGATTTAAGGACCTCAGCAGTGGTTTTTAAGGCTTCTTCCTTGGTCAGGTGTGAAAGTAAAAAATCCCCCAACATCTTGAGACTGCTGCTGGAGGGATGGACAACAAGGAAACAAGACAAATGTCCAGCACAAGCTTCCTTCATAATCATGTTCTCTCCGCTTCTGGTGCCCTTGTAAAACCAAATGTTCTTGCCTCTTGTAATGCAATGAAAGTTTCCGTGATTCATAGTGATATACTTGCAACCCATCATAATTTCCAGCTATCGCTGTTGGAACTGTTGGGCATTAGGAGAAATAAGCACAAATGATCTATGGAAAAATCAAAGTGCACTGCAGATGCAGACTTTCCAAGGGGCCTCTCTCGTGTGTTTCTTCTGCTAAAATATCGTCAGGAAGGAGGAAAGTTCAAAGCCCATGTGAAATGTCTCAGGTACCTCTCATAACGCCACCTCTTCTCTACTCATGCCCTTCTGAGTTGTGACTGATTGGTTATAGAGTCATGAATTAAAAATCCCTCTTTCCATAAAAGCCAAAAGGCAGGTCCACTGTCTGATCAATTGGTGTGGATAAATCATTCTCCACTAGGATCATTTAAGATCTCAGATTGTCCAAAATTGTTTTCAGAATCACCCGGTGGTAGATGAGGAGATCTCTGGTGCATTTTTGCCCAGATAACCACCAAGTGACTAGGGACTCTCGGGCAAGTACCCCAGGACTTCATCTCCCCTTTTAGGAGGGCAAGGGAAAGAAGTTTCCCGGCCCCCAGGTGAGACTTTCTATTCCCATAAAGAGTTAAAGCCTCAGAAATCCATAGGGAGATTTCTAGCCTGACCTATATGGTCACAATGAGTTGGAATTGACTTGATGGTAATGAGTTTGTTTGGTTGTTTGGGTTTATGGTTTAAGAAGATTTAATGCATAATAAACGAGGGCTGTTTTTATTATATATTTAAAAGCTTAGCAACCTCACCGCTATAGAGTTTACTCGGACTCCTAGCGAGCTCATTAAGCCAGATAGAACTGCCTCTGTTGATTTCTGAAACCGTAATTGTAAGAGAGCAGAAAGCATCGTGGCTGTTGGTTTTGAACTGCTGAGCTTTCAGTTAGCAATACAGCACATAACATAGGAGAATTTTAAAACAATAGATATGTAGAATTGATCGTTTAACAAATAGTCTAGAAACAAAACAATGACCATATTTATGTATAAATGCACACACCATGTTTTTGTAAACCACGGACCTTCCTTGCCCCATGTGTGGTATTTATTGTTTTGGTTATTTATGTTAAAACATCAAATGTGAAAATCCAATAAGCTGAAACACTTTGCCTTGTGTGGAAATGAAGATAAGGCATTTCTTCTAATACAGAATAGGGATAATAACTGGCTTTTTGGAGTACAGCGCATGGGCACTGTTATTTTGATTTTTTAGTCACCTCTATAAATGACTCATATATGGTCTTCTTTTGGACCAGCAGATGCAAGAGCAAGAGATGGCACCAGACACTTGCTCTGTGGATAAGTCTGTGAAAGACAAGGGTAACTGGCTCTTTGTTTTACCGCATCATTCCTCTGCACAAGGAGATCTAGGCAGTTTGGGGAAAGCAGTGAGACTGAGCTGGCCCAGAGCAGAGCGGGCCTGTATCCTGGTATTTCTTCAGGGGACACTCTCCCTCTTCCTACAACTCGGAATTCCCTAAAGCTCACAACAAGGTGTGTTGGAACCACTGTTGTAGTCGAGAGTCCAATGTGTTAAACATTAGACTGCTAACTGCAGGGTCAGTTGTTCAAACCTTTGGAACAAAGATGAGGCAAACTGAATCTGGGACGATTTCCAGTCTCAGAAGCTCTGTGGAGTCATTCTCCTCTACCCTGTAGGGTAGCCATGAGTTTGAATGGACTCGACAGCAGTGGGTGGGCTTTACTCCAGAAAGAAGAATATAAATTCTAAACTTTTGAATCATTACAGAACAATTCTCAATATTTCCCAAAGTACAATGTCACTAGGTTGGCTCAGGAGCCCTGATGGCCCTGTGGGTTAGGCATTTGATGGCTAATTCTTAGAATCGGATTCAACCCCAGCAGTTATTCATTGGGAGAAAGATGAAGCTCTGTAACAATTGAGCATCTCAGAAATCACGCATGGGTGAATGATGTGTTGGAAGGAACGTGATGGTGGTGACAATGGGTAGTGGCTTGTAGAAATAGCCACATGAGTGATGCTTAAACATTTTATACATGATAGAAAAAAACATTTCCCTATTTAAGTAAAAAACCCCTGTTAACAGATACATCATGTGAAGCATTTGCTTAACAGACAATACAGAATCAGAGGAGCTGCAGCGACAAGTTCAGACGACAACAGGAACCTCTTTAAAGTCTTGTCATCAACACCTAAGAGTTCTGTGAGGTTATAGGGCAATTAATCTATGTGTATAGTATGTATGCGTTAACAGAAAAACATTCTTATTCCTGATCATAACGGTGTCCTAGTAGGAAGCCAAAGGATATAAGAAGTGTGTTGACTCTTTTTTGATATGTTCAAGGTGCCTGGTAAGCGTCTTACATCACCTGACTACCCTATAGTGCCTTGCAAATATTAACCTTGTCTTCTCCCATAGAGGATTCACAATTCTCTCATTCCCAGGGGTTTTGGTCACTGGTCACCAAGAACATCCTTCAGGCTGTCACCTGTCATTTCTGCCACATAAGGAAAAAGCTATAAGCAAACCTCTAAATTTGCAAGACTATATGCTTGAAACTTATTTTGTTTCATTTCCCATCCAAAAAATGATAACTCTTTGATTGGTTTACTAAATGTTGAAACCCAATAAAATGACCGCCACAGTTTTGTACCCTGAATCTCACCCCCAAAAGAAAACATCCTCCAGAGGGATTTCTCTCTTCTGCAGGGATTCTAACCAGAGAGGAAACCTAGTCTGTTCGGCATGGTTTTTATGGGCATGTGGTTTCCAAGGAAACCTTGCCCTGATATTACTAAATGCTAGTTAGGATACTAAGTGGTGTCCCTTAGATTTCTAGCTCTGAGCACAATAAAAATGTTCATGACATCCAGAAATGGGGGAGGATGAGTTCTCTTGGAGAGAGAGAGAGAGAGAGAGAGAGAGAGAGAGAGAGAGAGAGAGAGAGAGAGAGAGAGAGAGAGAGAGAAAACAGAATAGACTCCCATTAGTTTAAGGAGATATATTCCAAAATACCTTTAAAAGGGGTCACAGGGAAGATCAAGTTTCACATTTAAGTGAGTGAACCAGAAAGAAATTCCTTTGTTTAGATGAGCAAACAGATCGTTATTTTAGGAACGTTTTTCAGGTTTCACGAAGTCCTGGTAGCAGAATGGCGAATGTTCTGGACCACAGAGATGGAGGCACAACCTCCATCCCCTAAACACCCCCCACCCCCAAGTCCAAGCTTCTCTTCAAGAGAAAGAGCTTCCATTGAGACTTATAGTCCCGGAAACCTTCTGTACAGTGCTACTCTGTTGTGTGGGCTTGTTGTGAGTCAGAGTGAACTCCCAAGCAGTAGGTTTGAGTTTCAGGTTTGAAGGTAATGGTTAGAAAATAAATGAGGAGTTTGTTGTTTCAATTATTAGAGGAGGGAATGACAGCCATATGACTTTGTTAGAAAACTGACCTTAGTGACAGTGTCCCAGAAGACAACATGAAAAAAATGACATTAACCTTTCAATGTGCATAATTAGATACGTGTTAATAGTGTGATTGTGGAATCATAATGTTAAAAACAACCACAAAATTAGCAAAGACTACAATTTCTTTCTTTCTGAATTATGATTCTCTGATGAAAATTTTATATTCTTAATTTCCTTTCTACCCATTTAAAATCTATCCTTCATTTCAGGCCCTCTGCACATATCAAAACTGCTTTCCATTTTTTATCTTCTCTCAAATGCATTTACAACTGGCATGATATTTTGCATTAATGTTCTGTCTTCAAAATATAGCTTTCTAAAAACTACTACAGCTTTTTGGATGTACGAGACTGTCATTTGATAATATTACCTCTTTGTAGTTAAAGCTTCCCCTGATCTTAACTTCTTTTGGTTAGAATGCTCAATTTTAAAATACCAAATATATAACTCTTAAAAATGGCAGGGATGGGAACAGTTTTCAGAGAAATGGGAGGGAGGGGAAGATGGGAGTGCCTTTCTCGCAGAGGTCAACAGTGACTATCTACCCAGGGAGGGATGAAAACATGATAACCTCTCTCCTTAATTAGGGACTCCCCCTTTTCTGCAGGAAGTGAAGGAAGGAGATTAAGAAATGGGGTATATTTCCCACTTTAATACTGTTCTGAGGAGAAAGAAGTATTGATGTGATTCCCATTGCATGACTCATTAATTCAGGGATAAACAGTGTTCAGTCCATAACCATTTTCATATGTTTTTTTTTTTGGGGGGGGGTTCTTCCTAGAAGGAAGATCCTATTTCTCAGCGCACTCTTTGGTACAATATATCCAGTAACATGAATAAGAGAATGAGACAGGAGGGGTACCGGGGTGTCCCGATCCTAGCTGAGGTTGTGTTGGAGGAAGTAGACTTGAACGTGAACCTAAACATACAGACAGGACAGTAGTGGTTCAATGGGAGAATTCATGTCTTTCATGTGGGAGAACTTGCTTCTATTTTCAACCAATGCACTTCGTGCCCCCAATGGTGTGTGGCTGGAGGCTTGCATATTACTTTAATGGTAAGCTTCATGTGAAAATTGGATATTGAATAAGAAAGACTGAAAAAGAGTCGATGCATTTGAATTGTGGTGCTGGTGAAGAATATTGAAAGTACCAGAGACTGCCAAAAGAACAGACAAATCTGTCTTGGAAGAAGGGCAGCCCGAATAGTTCTTAGAGGCAAGGATGTCAAGACTTTGTCTCGTGTTCATTAGACATTTTGTTCAGTTCCTCAGGAGGAAACTCTGCATGGTAAAGCAGAGGACAATGAACATGAGGAAGGCCCTGAACAAGATGGATTGACACAATGGCAACAAAAGGGGTCTCAAAGAGAAGAACAATGATGAGACTGGAGCATGAGTGGGCAGTGTTTCATCCTGTAGTATCAGAACAGGCTCAACAGCACCGACCAACAAAAATAATGATGCTTCCAGACTAGGATGGACCAAAACAAAATGTTTAGCAATCTACTTCCAAAAATATAGCCAGTGAAAATACCGTGGACCACACTGGTTCAATCCCCTTGTAACATGCCATCACCAGGACTCAGAGGTTGATTCCATGGCAGCTAACAAACAAATGGATGGTCGTCAGGGATGTTAATTAGCCTGGCCAAATGAGAACACACAGAAGGGAAAGCACACGCGATCTCACGGATCTATCGCATGCATAATGTTCAAATCGATCCTCAACAATTCCGGTAAAAAAAATTCTAGATCAGCCAAGATTTGAAGAGAAATGTTAGATCTGAATTGCCTGGTTTTGATATATTCATCATAAACAAAATAGATCATTGAAATGGTTTACTCATGCTGTGAAAATGTAAACCTTTCAATTTTCCCCAATATTCTAGTGCAGATGGTCCCTTATTGCACAGCCAACCACTATCACTTTCTTTTACCAATATCTTAGAGACAGAATAATTACATCTGCATCCATCATGTAGAATAATAGAGACCAAGACCACAACATTATTGTAAAATAAATGTCTCCCACTTTTTAGAGAAGTGTGTGTGACTTGCAATATTTATTTTGTCGATGCTGTATGAGCTACTCAGATGACAATATGCTAGCCTGTTTAGCCGGAGGTGACGAATGATGCCAGAATGCTTTTGTCTTCTTTTGAGGACTATTAAAGACTCCAAGGGTCAGACATTATTATTAATTCTCAGACACTATGGAAGCAGCTCTATGTACCCAAAGGCCTAAATGTGTTGACTGATAGGATTAGAAAGCAAAATAGTTACTAAAGCATCTCATTTTCTCTGAGTGTTTTGACAACCTTCGTCTGTGGTTTCAACTGAGATCATGACTACCAACTGATGTGATATATTTCTGCTGTCTTAACAATTATGGCATATCTAATCATCATGTCTGAAACCAGCTCTGTAGTCAGAGCATTGAAAGAGAAACTGGAAGAAAAACAAAATTTATTAACTTCTCTCTTTCAACCAGATAGCTTATTCAGTTCAAAAATACAAATACTGGTTTCTAAGCTACTGAAAGAAGCACTGGTGACTTAGTGGATTGGGCACTTGACTGCTAACCAGGTTCAGCAGTTCAAGCCCATCAACTTCTCTGCAAGATAAAGATGAAGCTTCCTATTCCCATAAAGAGTTACAGTCTCAGAAACACACAAGGGCAGGTTGACTCTGTTCTAGAGAGTCATTATCAGTTGGAATCAACTTGATGGCAGCAAGCTTTCTTCTTCTTATTTAAAAAAAATCATTTTATTGGGGTTCATACAATGCTTATCACAACCCATCCATACCTCCATTATTTCAAGCATATTTTTACATTTTTTGCCATCATCATTCTCAGAAAATTTGCTTTCTACTTGAGCCCTTGGTATCAGCTCCTCCCTGATCCCCCCTTCCTCATGAACTCTTGATAATTTATAAATTATTATTTTATCATATCTTACACTGTCTGACGTCTCCCTTCACCCACTTTTCTGTGGTCCATCCCCCAGAGAGGAGGAGATTACATGTAGATCCTTGTAATTGTCTCCCTCTTTTTTTGGGAAGGAAATTTAAGAAACAACAATGAATTGGAATCAATAGATATTTCATTTATTTTCCTCATAGCACACATGTTGTTGTTGAGTTGTTGATTCTGACTCATAGAAACTCTACATCCAACAGAATAAACCATTATCTGGTCCTGCCCTAACCTCACCATCATGTTCATGTTTGAGTCCACTGGAACAGCCCCTTGTCCATCTACTGTTAACCCTCCGGTTCAAGGGCCAAAGGTAACCCGCTTTACCACCAGAGCTGCACTGTTCATAGACTGAGTCCACTGAGTTGATTATGACTTGTAGGGACACTACAGGTCAGAATTGACTGTCAGATCGGTTCTAAGGCTGCCCTTTTGTGGAAGCAGACGGCTATTATCTTTCCCACAAGGAATAGTTGGCAGGATAAAACTGCCGATTTTTCGGTTAGCGTGCAAATGCTTTAACCATTGTGTCACCATGGTTCCTTTACATAGATAGAAAATAGAACAATGTTTTGGAAGAAAGTGATAACGCTATGTGAATGTTTTCCTTTTAACTTAAAATGCCTTACTCCAAGCATAATGGATTGTACTTTGGTCTCCTAAATGCTTTTTTAAAGATTTACAGCCTCTGGAAACCCAAATAGGACAAATTTTCAGGGTTGCTCTGAGTCAGAATCAGGAATAGACTCCCTAGCAGTGAGTGGATACTCGGAGACATGATTATACAAATTAGCAGACTGTTGGCCCTCCCCTAGCTTGCTTTCCTGGTCCCCAAAGGCACAGGGAATGTCTCCCTATCTCATTTCATGAATCACTCTGAATGCTGGTTTGATACATTCTTGGCACTTACTAAATAATTTGGGGTTGGTTGAGGTACAGTGGTATTTATCTCTTGTCTGACTTTGGTATATGTGCTTTGAAAACGCATAATCTAGCTCTCAAATTATCCAAAGAGTAATCATATTTTGTTTTGTTTTTACTTATCACATTCTTTGCTTTTTCATGTAGCACAGACTATTTAGTTGTTTTGGAGTTATAGACTGATGGAAAAAACACAAATTTCCATCTTATTAAAATTAAGACTTCTCTGAGCAGTAAGTTAAAAACAGCTGAACAAAAACACTTCAAACTTGGCAGGTGTTAGGACTCCTGAGGAATCATGTCACAGCAAAGTTTCAGAGAAATATTTTGAAATTAAAGTTTAGAGCTTGTGAAGGTCCCTTCTGAGTCCAACATTTTGGCACATGTCAAGATTTTAGGAAATCATTTGGAAGAAAGGAAACTATTCCAACAGTCCACCCCCCACTGTCTGAAAAGACACACAAAAATCCACAAGACCCTGTTCAGAAAGATTAACTATTAAATATTCCATCAGTAATAATATTGGAAAGAGAACAATATTAACATAACTGACAATCCTTCACTGTGGGGTCATATGATTGAGATCTCAGTGAAGGGAAGGTGCAGTGGGAATCACCTTGGCTGTGAGTTCTGCTCCTCAATATTACAACAGTTGTGTTAATTTAGGGAACTTCTATGTTTTCTCTGGGCATCCATTCTTCTAAGTCTCAGTATGATTCATGGTAATGACAATAAGATTTTGCTGTTAGTATTCTATTCAAAATTACTTTCAATTGATGGAGAGCAAAATTATTAGAATTTTGTTGACTCAGATATATTTTGATCATCTTATTCAGATAATCCATTTGACCAATAGCATTATCACTATAAATTGATATCAATAGCATTATCTTGATGAAATCAACTTTTGAGGGCCACCTTGGATACTGATGTCCATGGCACTGGATAAACATAATTACAGCCCCTGGAGTTGGAGATGACGCTGATGTAAGCTCTGACTGCTCATACATCATGTAAATCAAGTCTGTACTAACACACTGAAACAGAAAACACTGAGCAATAAAGTAAACCTGCAGTATTTTACCCATAGAATCCTTCAGTATTTTAACTCAAGACTTGAATATGTTCTTTAGTCCTTTCAGTTTGGGAAATGTTGAGAGCAGTCTTGCCTTTAGACTTTCTAAACCCGGCGTTTGCACATCTCACTATTACACTTGACTTTGTCTTCTTCTTTTTTTTTAAACGTTTTATTAGGGGCTCATACAACTCTTATCACAGTCCATACATATACATACATCATTTGTATAAAGCACATCTGTACATTCTTTGCCCTAATCATTTTCTTTTCTTACTTTCTTTTCCCTTTTCTTTTTTTACATTTTATTAGGGACTCATACAACTCTTATCACAATCCATACATATACATACATCAATTGTATAAAGCACATCCATACATTCCCTGCCCCAATCATTCTCAAAGCATTTGCTTTCCACTTAAGCCCTTTGCATCAGGTCCTCTTTTTTTCCCCCTCCCTCCCCGCTCCCCCCCTCCCTCATGTGTCCTTTGTAATTTATACATCGTTATTTTGTCATATCTTGCTCTATCCGGAGTCTCCCTTCCCCCCCTTCTCTGTCGTCCCTCTCCCAGGGAGGAGGTCACATGTGGATCCCTGTAATCAGTTCCCCCTTTCCAACCCATTCGCCCTCCACTCTCCCAGCATCGCCCCTCACACCCTTGGTCCTGAAGGTATCATCCACCCTGGATTACCTGTGCCTCCAGCCCCCATATGCACCAGTGTACAACCTCTGCCCTATCCAGGCCTGCAAGGTAGAATTCGGATCATGGTAGTTGGGGGGAGGAAGCATCCAGGATCTGGGGGGAAAGCTGTGCTCTTCGTCGGTACTACCTTGCACCCTGACTGACCCATCTCCTTTCCTAAACCCCTCTATGAGGGGATCTCCAGTGGCTGACACTTGGGCCTTGGGTCTCCACTCTGCACTGACTTTGTCTTCTTGAACCCCCTTTGAAAGATTCAGCTCAACCCCTTTGCTTCATCAGTCATTCCTTTTGCTTTAGCTACTCTCAGAGCAAGTCTCGTAAGCTCTTCTGGCAATCATTTGACCTGTTCTTTCTTTCCTGTCTTTTTAATGGCCTTTGCTTTCTTCATGTGTCATGTTCTTGACGTCACCCCACAACCCATCCCGTCTTCAGTCATGAGAGTTTCAATACATCAAATCTGTAACTGAGAGGTCTCTAAATTCAGGTGGGATATCGTCAAGGTCATATTTCAGCTCTTATAGACTTTCTTTGATGTTATTTTGCTTGGGATTGCACATGGGCAGTTGTTGGTGTGTTCTGCAGTCTGCCCAGGTTTTGTTTTGCTTGGTGATACTGAGCATCTCCATTGCTTTCCAGAGGTGGAGTGAATGTGAATCCCATGAATTTCATCCAATGGGGTCCATGTATATAGTTCGCATTTATGTTGTTCCAAAAATGTATGTACAATGAACTAGTTGTTAAGATAAGCTATTTTATACAAATGTATTACTTAAACCCACGTAGCACATTTATGTTACTAGTGGATCAACACATGGCTTGTAGTGGGCAACATACCCATTTCTAAGAAACTCCCAGAATGATTGACCCTTTCGCTTCCCAACTCTTTTCCACTCAGCTTACTTCTAGAGAATGCACTGCCTTCATTTTCTGTTACATGCCTGCTAGACAACTGATAGAATATAATGGATCAGCAATTCTGAGCCCACAGAGCTCAAGAGCCACTTAATCAGTGAATAGCATGGGAAGTGCTGTGGACTGAAATTCTTTTAAAATAACTATGCCACAATCCAGACCAACTGCTGAGTGACAAAAGGGCATGCGCAAGCCAGGAGAATAGAGTCAGCTATTCTTACTATCAAATGTGTGTTTTTATGAGTCATTTATTTTAATATACTGGCATAAAACTTTTAATTCTTTTCATCTTGTATCCCATTTAATATTCATCGCACCTACGTCGCATGGGTATATATCATATCTTTATTCCAAAGATGAGGAAACTGGGGTCAAGATATTGACAGAGATGCTCCTTTTGATAATGAAAAACCAGAAACTACAATGTAAGCAAGCTGTCCCAAATACGTTGGGATTGAAACTCAATGTTTCAATCTTATAAATCAAGCACCACATACAATCACATTGTGATTGTGCTTCTGACATGGCAGAACCCTTTTTTGTTGTTGGTTTTCTTCAATTCAAGACAAATTTATGGTTTATCTGTGTGGAACCTGTTGACAGAAATATGGTTTTCAACTCATTGCTTTGAGATCGTTCCTTTCACTTATCAAACCTTCCCAGTCATCTGGATTTAAATACTAATTAATCCTGGAATCATTCCAATATAAATTCTGTGAATTAATGTATTGGATTTTGAAGATAGAAAGGATGTTCTATGGAAATATCCATGAGAGTTAATGCCTTTTAATCAAAAGATTTGAAACTAAGGCTGGCATTCATGCACCAAATAGGGAAGGTTTTGAAACACATAAGAACAATATAAGTCAATAATGATAACAGGGGTATTGATAGAGTTGAAGATTTAGAATGAGCAGATGATGTGAGATTACCTCATAAAGATATTTTATGGAAAGAAAAATTTGAGTCACAATTTTAAAAAACACAATATTTCATATCTGGCAGGTGAGTAAAATTCTAATGCACATTTGTAAATCATATTTACCAGTGATGTTATGGCTATGGAATGTAGTGGGTAAGATAAATAGCATTTCAAAGAAACTATAGCAGTAAGAACATATAATGTTGTTGACATTTCAATATTGGTTACAGTACAGGATTTATTAGTATGGGCAATATTTTATATATGGTTGAAAAGATGCTACATTGTAGGAATACTTGCATTTTGAAAGACTGAGTGGCGTTACTTTATTTTATATTCATTTTATTTTTATAAATTAAGTATTTATTTTTGTGGTAATTACATAATCTGGTGTCAACTTGAGGATATAAGAGTGAAGTAGTGTAGTTTAGCCTGTCAATCAGGTCGCAGCTTGATATCCTCATTTGGAGGCGTGAGGAAGACAAATAGTTTACTGGTGGCCAGATCAGCACAGACCTTCCTGCTGACAAGCCATGGAGTCCTGCTGATGGAGCCAGAGCCCTGGAGTTGGAGGAGCCAGGTGGAAGCCCCTGTCAGCACCGAGATGCTTCTTCCACCACCTCTGGATCTATAAGACTTCCCACCCACTGGCCTGTGGCCTTCTTGCATTTGGTGTCATTGCATGTATTTCACATGTCTAAAGAGGACTTTATAGATTGGCATCAGACATATGGGCTAATATTGGACTTATGGACTTGATCTAGACTAGGCTGGGATATTTTCTTAATGTCCAATTACTCGTTGACACACAGTCATCTCTGAGTGTCTCTGGATTTGTTTCTCTAGTCAACCCAGACTAACCAAACTTGTGCCAGGCAATGTGCTCAGCACCTTTGGTAAAATAATAGGGATCCACTGATGTGTACAAACAGGTGCTTCAAAATGAGAGAGATTCTATTTGTGTGCTTGCTTTTTTGTCTTTTAAGTAATCCAAATTTCATTGAAAAACTAGGAAGTAAAATTGTTTCTTCAAAATACATAATGGGGTCAAAGAATGTGGGGACCTGAGAAAAAGCAGTAGGCATTCATTCCTAAATAAACACCAGAAGCATGGTCTACGAATATTTGATGCCAGTATTGCCACATTATATCCTTTGTTATGAAGAATAGAAGGACTATATTAATTCTTTGGGGGTTCTTTGAAGAATTTTAAAAGAAAATTGGCATTAGCTAAGAGCTTTCCACTATAAAATAAAAAATACTAAATAAAACAAAACTATCTGGGACTAAATTTCAAGCGCACTCCGGTACCACCCCGTCAATGGTGCGATGCAGAAACTGCCTCCGCATCTTCACACTTGATGGCAGTGTTCTGCTGCAAGTCCAGACAAAATGCTCTGCTGTCTCCACCAGCCTGAATTCAGATTTATTGGGAAGCCAGGCTCTATTTGAATGCACACATTATTGTTATTGAGAGTCATCGCGCTTTGTCAAACTCTGCAAATGTCTTTTAAATGACCATTATAGTAAGAAAGACAATGAGATGTGGGAGCAGAGACATAATGCAGTCATAATAATTTTCACCCCTAAATCTGAATTCTCAAATCACCAGGTCAAAGGAAGAATGCAATTAGTTTGAAAAATAAACAGGGAAGGGCAGCGACTATAGTTCTCCCTTTGGTCTCTGCTGGTATTCATGCCCCTGAAGGAAAGTGGCAGACTGAGGTGAGAGGTCACAGTTTAGTTGCTTTGTAATTGTGTCACAGCGAAAACCCAACCCTCTTAGAGAACAGTTGTTGAAAAGAAACAACCACTCTGAGAACAGGTACATATCATTTCCTGCAATTTAAGTGTGAATATTTAAGTTTCATGGGTATGGATATGCTATCTATCTTACAGACACAGCTAGTGCGTACTTGTTTATGTATGTGCACTTGTATGTTTGTATTTACAAGGACATCAATCAACTTGACCCACATATATATTTCTGGATATGTTGATAGAAAGTGGACCACACAACCATCCAACTTTCTATCTCAATTGTTCAAGACTGTAGACAATAAAACATCTATAGTAATACTAGGAAGAAGAATCAATGCCAAATTTTCTAGTAAGTGTGCCTATTCCCACTCTTAGCATTCTTTGGTTTCAAATGGGATTGCTGCTTATCAACTGTGTAACTATTTTCCTCACACATGATATTTACATTGGCTAGCATTCTTAATCTAACCATAGTCTTTAAAAAAAACAAAACATCGTCTTAGGGAGGCAATACTCCCCAATCAGAACATGCTATCAAAGAATCTATATAGGATAAGGTACCATATGAATTTCATTTTATGTTTGAGTGCTATTTTTCCAAACCACAGGCAGTTACAGTTTAGAGCAGTGGTTCTCAATCCTCCTAATGCTGTGACCCTTTACTACAGTTCCTCATGTTGTGGTGACCCCCCCAACCATAAAATGATTTTTGCTGCTACTTCATAACTGTCATTTTGCTCCTGTTATGAATCTGACAACCCTTGTCAAAAGGTTGTTTGATCCCCAAAGGGGTCATGACCCACAGGTTGAGAACCGCTGGCTTAGAGTAATTGATATATAAGAGTAATGATCACAGGTGAAGATAGATTAAGCACACATTCCAATATCACCTTAGTTGTTCCAACAGTTTCCTCTCTGGACACTTTTTAATGTTCATATGCTTTTAAATCTCCTCATGTGCTAGATGTATCATCACCATATTTTTCTTCCTCCCCTCATGTCTCCTTTGAGCACTGTACTCTTTTACATAACTATTTATAGGGGATTATAATGAGAGCAGCAGCTCAAAACCATTAGATAAGTTGCTTAGGAGCAATGAGTTTATGTCAATGTTGGAAGAATAATCAGAAAAAAGGGGACGATTATAAAACTTGAGAACTGTAATCCATATTGAATGGAAAATGTGGAAGTATTTGAAGAGATGTATATTTTGCCGTGGATGTGTCCAACAACAAGGCTATGGTACTTAGTTGTTTGGTCAGATATTGTTATGAAGTTGTTGTTGTCCATTGTCTTTGGATTGGTTTTGACTTATAGACACCCTAGGTCTAATGTGTTGGTGATAAGAATGCACCCATGTCTTCAAGGAAGATCAGTTAATTATGACTATTTTTCAAACTGTACACCAACCACTAATGACAATGATAAACAATAGGAAGAAAGAATTATATCAACTTCTTTAGTTTGAACTAGGAAAACATGCACTGAAGATGCACTTGTAATTTCTGGTGATGCGAATGTGAAAGTTGGAAACAAAGTGAAGGAACAGTAGTTGGAAAATGTGGCCTTGTGATAATAACAAAATTGAAACCTCATAACAAAATTATACAAGGCCAATGACTTATTATTTGAAAATATCATTATTTTAAAACATAAATATAAACTATATACCCAGACCCTTGCAGATGAAATTGAGACAAATCAAGCTGATGATATCTATGGAAAGAGACCTCTGAGAAACTCATTACAACCATCCAAATCAAGGCCAAGGTTGCCTGTGGAACAGACCCATAAATTACTCTAGTACAAGTTCAGGTTGCAAGTAAATAAAATGAAAGCAAAAACAAGTCCACAGTAGCCAAAATACAAGAATATGTCACTTGAAGGTACAGAATATTTTGACACATTAACGCTTACAACTGAAGACCAGAAGATCTGTAGAAAGACACCCAGAACATCCTATTAAGAAGACAAAGAGTCACTGAAAAGATCGGAATGAAAGAAAATTCAAAATTGGACACAAGAAGAGACTGAAATTTGCTCTTCAATACAGGTCACTTAAGGTGCATGGGAGCAATTATGAAGTAAATAACTGAACAGAAAATGTCACAGAGCAACACAAGAAGACAAAATAAATATTGTAAAGATGTGAAAAGTTAGCAAACCATTAGAGAACAGAATTCACTCAAGCTAAAGGAACTGAAGGAAATTCCAAGCTCAAGGTACAAAATTGAAGAATTCTATGGGAAAAAATATCAATGCTCAAGGAAGCACAAGTCAAGAAATCAAGTAATGGGTATCCTACTGGGCTAATTGACTGCATAAGCTCACTTTAAAATATTGAAGACAAGGATGTCACTTTGAGCAGTAAATTGACCTGACCCATGGTATTTTCATTTGCCTCCTCTGCATGTGAAAAATGAATGATTAATAAAAAGGACCACAGAAGTGATGCATTGGAATGATGGTGTCAGCCAAGAATATTGGAGGTATCATGGAATACATGTCTTGAAAGAAGTGCAGCCAAAATGTAATTTAGAATTAAGGCTGATGAAACTTCCTCACACATAATTTAGTTGTTATAAGGGAAGAATAGGCCCTGAGAAAGGGCATCATGGTAAAACATGGTATGTTGTTGTTAGGTGTCATCAAGCTAGTTCTGAGCCATAGAGATCCACTGCAAAACAGCAAAATACTCCTGGGTCCTACCATCCTTCAGAATGTCCCTCTGCCTGAGCCCATTGTTGCCCCTTGGTGTCAATCTGTCTCAGTGGGGGCCTTCTTTTGTTGCTTCACCACTTTGCAAAGTATCATGTCCTTCACCAGGGGCTGGGCTTTCCTGATAACATGTCAAATGTAGGTAATTCAAAGTCTTGCCATCTTTGCTTCTAAGGAGCATCTGACAATACTTCTTCCCAGGCAGATTTGAGTGTCCCCTTAGGAATCCTTGATTCTTTCAATATTCTTCTCCAACACCACCATTCATATACATTGATTTGTCTTCAGTCTTCCTTATTCGATATCCAACTTTCACTTACACGTAAGAGAGTTGAACATACTAGTGCCTGAGTTAGGCACAACTTACTTAGTCCTCAAAGTAGAACCCTTGCATTGCAATACCTCAAAGAGGTCTTGTGCAGCAGATTTACCTCATCTTTTGACTGCTGCTTCTATGAGCATTCAGTGTGGATCCATGTAAAAATGAAATCCTTGACTTTAAACTCTTCTCCATTTTTGAGGATGTTACTAATTTGTCTAGTTGTGAGAATTGTTTCTTTATATTAGCCTTTAATTCATCTTGAAGACTACGATCCTTGATCTTTGTCAGCAAATGCTTCAAATTCTCCTCACTGTCAGCAAGTTTTTGTCATGTGTATATTGTAGGCTGTTAATAAGCTTTCCTCCAATCCTAATAATACATTCTTCTTCATAGAATACAGCTTCTCCGATGATCTGCTGAGTATACAAATTGAATAAGTATGTTGAGAAATTGTAGTCCTGTCTAACACCTTCGCTGATTTTAAATCATGCAGTTTTCCTTTATTATGTTCAAAGTACAAGTTCCACAGGAGCACATTGCCGTGTTCTGGAATTCCTGTCATTCACAAGGGTATTCATAGTTTGCTATGATCCACACAGTGGACTGTTTTGTAATAAAACAAAAGTAGACTTATTTTTTACATTCTCTGTTGTCAGCCAAGACCCATCTGATATCAACAATATTACCCCTTATTTTATGGCTTCTTCTGAATCTCACCTGAATCTTTTGGCAGCTGCTTGTCAATGTATCACTGCAACCACTGCTGGATGATCTTCAGCAAAATTATACTTGCTTGTGATATCAGTGGTATTGTTCTATAATTTGAGCCAATTGTAGGGTAACCTTTCTTTGGAATCAATACAAATATGGATGGCTTACAGTCAGTTGGCAAGTACCTGTTTTCCAAATTTCCTGGCATAGATGAGTAAGTGGTCCCAGTGCTTCATCAGCTTATTGTAATATTTCAGTTAATATTCTGTCAATAACAGGAGTCTAGTTTTTGTTAATGCTTTCAGTACAGCTTGAACTTGTTCCTTCCGCACCACCCTTGCTTCTTGCTCATATACTTGCTCACTTCTGAGATGTTGGGACATCGACTATTTATTTTTGATAGAGTGGATCTTAGTTTTCTTTCCATCTTTGGATGCTTCCTACATAGCTCAACATTTTACCCAGAGAATCCCTCAATACTGCAACTCTAGGTTTGAATTTTACTGGGATCTTTCCGTTTAATATGCTGGACATGCTCTTCCTCTTTGGTTTTCTACCTCTAAGTCTTTGTACATTTCTTTGTAATATTGCATTTTGTCTTCTCCAGCTGCCCTTTGAAATTCCCTATTCAGCTTTTTGACTTCGTCATTTATTGCCTTTGCTTTAGCTATTCTGCATTTAAAAGCATATTTCTGAGTCTATTTTGACATCCACATTGATCTTTTCTTTCCTTACTGTCTTTTTAATGATCTCCCCTCCCCCTTCATGAAAAATGTTCTTGATGTCCTCCCGCAGCTCATGGGGTTTCCTGTTATTAGCATTCAATGTAGCAAATCTGTTCTTGAGATCTTCTGGAAATTCACGTAGGATAGACATGAATTCTTGACAGTCATAGTTCATCTCTCATGAGCTTGTTTTAATTTTTTTTCACTTTAACCTGAACTTATATATGAGCAATTGATGGTCTGTTCCATAGTCAGCCCCTGGCCTGGTTTTAGCTGCGGATCTCTCCATCCCGAAAATGTACTGAATTTGAATTCTGTGTAGTTAGTCCACTTGAATCCTATGAATGCCATCTGGAGAAATCCACATGTTGTTCAAAAAGGTATTGGATACGAAGATGTCCTTGGTCTTTCACAATTCTATGATGATATCCCAGCTTCTTTTCTATAATCAAGATCATTTTTCCTAACTACTGTTCCTTCCTTTTTGTTTCCAACTTTTGGAAACAAATTATCAGTGCATTAATAATTATCTATGCATCTTGATTACATGTTTGATGAATTTCAGACTGAAGGCCTTGGAGACTTCTTCATCGCTTGCTTTTGTGGTGGGTACATAAATTTGAGTAATAGTTATATTGATTGGATTTTCCTTGAAGGCGGATCCATATAAACTTATCACAGACAACAGTGTGCTTCAAGATTGATTTTTGAAATGTCCATTTTGACAATGAACATAAAGGCATTTTTCTTGGTTATGCTATTTTTGGCATAGTAAATTATAAGATTTTCTGATTCAAAATGGCCAATATGAGTCCATTTTAATCCACAAATGCCTGGGATATCAAGAATTTTATATTCCATTTGATTTTTGATGACTTCCAATTTTCAGGATTCATACTGCACACATTACAAGTTCTGGTCATGAGAAGATTTTTGCAGCTGTTTGTTCTAACCTAGAGTCAGGCCTCATCAGCAAATGAAGAGTGTGAGGGTAGCATAGGTCTTGGAAATGTTTATCCATCTGCATTATACTAAAAATAGGTGGTACCATTTACCTCTTTCAATAGGTAGCCTAGTTTCAAAACCAAGGGTATCATCAGAAGTCCAAGCAGCACTGATATCCTTGGTGAAAACAATGTTTCAAGAGATTAATGAAATACAGCAAACGATGCATTGCTGGAAGCTCTTAGAAGTCGGTGTCTACAAATTCGGAGGAGAGCCACCAGACCTACCAACTGGAAGAGAGCCATCTCAATGCTCATCCTAAGGAAAGATGGCCCAGAAAAAGCTAGAAATTATTCGGCACTATTATCAATATCAGATACAAATAACATTTTGCTGAAGAGAATTCTTCAATCCTCATGCTGCACTCTTCTCCATATACTACAAACCTTTGGGGTATTTGCTCAGCATATTGATTAACTAAGGCAAATGGATACAACCCAGATGCATATCTTTCCTGATTTTAAATAACACAAATTCCTCTTGTTTTGTTCTAATGAGTAACTATTGGTCAATATAAATGTTTTACATAAACACAATGAAGTGTTAAGTAATTTACATTCTTTGCAATGTTTTCCAAAATTTCTTATGATCTACACTAATCCTATATAATGCTTTTGTACTGCCAAAGACACAGAAGTAACCACAGACCTGGTATTTTCTGTCAGGCAAGATTCTTCTGACATCAGTAATGATTCTCTTCCTAATTCCAGGTCATTTTCTGATCTTAGATTGAATTGCTGCCAGTTACCTGCTGTTGACCAGCTTCAATTATTTAAAAAAAATATCTTTAGCAAAATCTTATTTGTATTTGGTATTACTGATATTGTTCCATTATTTCCAAGTTCTATTTGACCACATTTCTTTGGGACACACGAAGACATGGATCTCTTCATGTCAGTTGGGATTGTAGCTGTTTGTGAACTCTTTGGAAATAGAAGAGTGAGTCTTCCTGGTACTGTATCTGTTTTATGAAACATCTCAATTGATAATCCTTCCATTACTGCAACCTTGACTTTTTTTTTTTTTGCCAATGCCTTCAGTGCCACTCAGACTTCTGTAGGTATTGTTATTTGACCATATGTTACCTACAAAGTAATTTCTGATACACTGACTCCAGCCTTGCTCTTTATTCCTTCCAATTCTTTCAGCTTGGGAAAAGCTAAGTGTGCTCGACCAAGTTTTCTGGTCTCATATTTTGAAGTCTTTTGTTCAACTCCTTACTTCATAATTTCTCCTATTCATCTTACTGCTGTATGTCCAAGACCATGCTGTCTTTACTTTCCTTCTGTCTTTTAATACCTTTTTGCTTTGAATAAATGTGGTGAGGTCCTGGAATCACCTGGTTTGTAGTCATTACTGCTCAATGTGTCAGCTTCATTTTAGAACTCTGGATATGGTCCCTAAATTCAGATGGGATATTCTCAAGGTTGTGTTTTGGCTTTCGTGGATTTGCTTTAAATTTTTTTTCGGTTTCAAATTGAATGTGTATATGAACAATTGATAGTATCTGTTACAGTCAACCCCGGTCCTCTTCTGACTGTTGTTAAGCTTTTCCATTGTCTCCTCTCACAGATGTATTGGATCATAGCCTACGTATCCCATATGGTTAGGTTCAAATCTTCACTCACGTTTTACTTTGTTGAAAAAAAAAATTTAAAGTATTTTCAATGAATATGTCAACAATCTTGCAAAATTTTATCCCATGACTTTTGGTATCCTTTGTAATAACAAAGCCATACATTCCAGTTACTGATCTTCCATCTTTTGATTTCCAATCACCAGTAATCATAAATGCATCTTGAGTGTATGTTTGATCAATCTTAGAATTCAAAAGTTGATAAGAATTTTCAATTTCTTCATCTTGCCATTAGCAGTTGGAGTGTCATTTTGCATCATTGTCCTAGTAACGGGCATTCCTTGTAGGCATATGGATGCTCTGCTCTCGTTGACAGTGTTGAACTTCAGGTGAGATCCCGAAATGTTCTTTTTGATGATGACTGTAACACTGTTCATCTTCAATGTGTCATTCCTTTTAGAGTTGACCATATAAGTGTCCAATTCCAAATGGCTAATACTAGTCCATTTCAGTTCACTAATTGCCTAAGTTACATCTATCTTCAAGCATTCCATTTTATTTTGGACAGCATCAATTTTTCTGGGTTCATATTTTGTATATGCCATAGATTATCAACAAATGTTGACAGATATTTTTCCTCATTTTCATGTGTAAACACCATGCAATGAAGTTCCCCCAAACTTTATTCCATATGTGTTATCCATTTAGGTCAACTTTGAAGAGCCAGTTCTTCTCCATCTGTCTTCTGAAAATTTTCCAACCTGACGGACATCTCTTTTGACACTCTATCAGACAATGTTTCTGCTATTCATACATGTTTTATACTCTTTATAAAATTTTCAATGGGGAGTTTATTAGAAATTGATCACCTGGTACTTCTTCCTGGTGAGTTACATGTGATTATATAACCAGGTGTGTCCTTCTATTGACTACATGTGATTACATCAACTGGTCTTAAGTGAAGTAGATAATTCTGCATTATGTGGGTGGGTAGCATGGAATCACTTATAGACCTTCCAAGTATAAAGAGATTCTTTTAGGCAGATTTCTAGACTCCTTCATTGTTTCTGTTGTCAGTTCTATGGATCTGGGGACACACGACTGCGGTTATCTCCAGCTTGTTACTTGATCTGCAGATTGTGTGACTTAGAACCCCATTTTAGTTACCCAATCGCTTACAATAAACTTTTATCTTATTTTCTCTATCAACCTATATTCTTTTACAATGTTGTTGTGATGCATAGAAATATTATGCACAACAAAATAAAACCCTGCCTGGCCCTCCACCATCCTTACAATTTTTGGTACTGAAAATTGGAGCCATTGTTGCAGTCACTCAATCAGCCCAGTCAAGCCTGTCTTCTTCTTTGATACTGCTCTCCTTCTTTACCAAGCATGATGTCCTGTTCCAGGGACTTGTCTCTCCTGATGACCCGTACAAAGTACGGATAACGTCTCGCCATCTTCTTCATAAGGAGCATTCTGGTTGTACTTATTTTTAGGGGCTCATATAACTTTAAAAAAATCATTTTGTTGGGGCTCATACAACTCTTTTCACAATCCACACATACATCAATTGTGTAAAGCACACTTATACATTCATTGCCCTCATCATTCTCAAAACTTGCTTCCTGCTTGGGTTCCTGGAATCAGCTCATTTTCTCATTTTCCTTTTTCCCCTCCATCTCCCTCCCTACTCCCCCCTCCCTCATGAACTGATTGTACTTTTTACCAAGACAAATTTGTTTGTTCTTTTGGCAGTTCATGGTCCTTGCAATAATCTTCACCTGCACTATGATTCAAATGTATCTATTCTTTTCGGTTCCTCCTTATTCAGTGCCCAAATATCAAATGCATATGAGGCAATAGCATGTCCTTGGTCAGGCACACCTCAGTCCTGAAAATATCATCCTTGATCTTCAATATTTTAAAGAGATCTAATGCAGCATATTTATCTAATGTTACATGTCATTTGGTTTCTTGACTCTTGTTTCCGTGAGCATTGAGTATGGATCCAAGCAAGATGAAATCCTTATTCAGTATTTTCTTTAATGTTGAAGAATTTTTCAATATTCTTTAAATGTGAATATGCTTCAACATTTCTACTTCAATAGTTTCCCTATTTATCATGATGTTATTAATTGATCTGATTACAATTGACTTGTAATCCATAATGAAGGCAGACATTCTCGATCTTCATCAGTGAGTACTTCAAGTCCTCCTTTCATCAAGAAATGTTGGATCATCTACATATTGAAATAGGATGATAGTCAGCTTCCCTCCAGCCTCGGTGCTGTGTTCTTCCTCATATTGACAAGATTCTTGGGTTATTTGTTCAGCATACAGGTTAAATAAGGATGGTGAAAAGATATAACCCAGATGAAAACCTTTTCTCATTTTAAACCCTGCAGTATCCCCTTGTTCTGGTCAAATTATTTCATTTTGATGCATGTACATATTCCACATGAACACAATGAAGTGTTCTGGAATTCCCATTCTTCCCAATGCTATACATATTTTCTTTTGGTCCACATAATTAAATACCTTTGCATTGTCAATAAAATACAAGGAAACAGGTTCCCAGTATTCACTGCTTTCATCTGTCCATCTGACCTCAGCAGTAATGTCCCTTGTTTTAAGTCCTTTTCTGAATCAGGCTTGACTTTCTGGCCACTTCCAGTTGTTTTACTGTTGGAACTATTGTGCAATGATCTTCAGCAAAATTTTAATTGCATGTGATGCTGAGTATATTGTTTAATAATTTGTGCATTCTCTTCAGCCACCTTCCTTTTAATGGGAAGAGATATGGATTTTTCCAATCAATTGGCCAAGTAAAATTTGTCATGAACATTTTCTTGGCATGGATGAATGACTGTGCCCTCAGCATGTTTATTTCAACATTTCATTTGTTAGTCTATGAATCCCTGAAGCTATTCTTCCTGTTCTTTTTTTAAAATTTTTTTGGTAACTGTCTTCAATGCTGCTTGGACTTACCAGTTCCTGAACATAAACTACCTCTTGAAAGGGTTAATTGTCCTCCAGTTTTTTTGTAAACTGACTGTGTATTCCTTATATCTTCTTTGATACTTTGTCAATAGCAGTGCCTTTTCTAGGCCATACCCACGGGTGTGCCTCTCCCTGGTCCTTGGACTCTCAGCCTCACAACCCCTTGGCCTCTGCCTGGCTTGTGCAAGTGTTACAGAGCTTCTTTATTCTGAAAATATCGAAAGGGCTCCCACTCTTCAAATAAGGCCACTACTCAAAGGCAGTCAGTTTTACTCATTCTGTGAGTTGAGAAGCCCATCACTCCATTTCATGACTGAATGTGGCTCATCTGCTTTGTCTCATGGTGTTGATGCAGTGGTCTTGGTGTCTCTGCTGCCTCTGCCACTTCATGTCGGGACCTTGCATGCACTCAGCTGGCTGTTCTTCCTGGATGATCATGAGAGCAATCTGTTCTTGCTTCTGGAATGACACATTTATACCCAGTGAAATCGAAAAATTCGACAATACCCAAGTTAGAGCCCCCATACTTTATTTGCATAATCCTAGCCTATCATTTGATGGCAGTTACAACACGGTAGTTAGAAGAGCCGTCCCAAGTCCTTTTACTTCACACACCTTCTTTGCACTTCAAGATAGAAGCAGGCAGAATCACAACAAATCCAGCTAAGCTTTAATACAACTCAGGTAGACTAAAACTTTTAAGTAAATTCCTGCCCAGTCAGTCACTTAGAAGAGCAAACAAGGCAGGGCTTCTGAAACAGAATGAGCTGCTTGTGTGATTAGCCACGCAGGCTAACACATTCCTGGGGCAGAACACATGCATTGTTTCTCCTCTCTTCTCCAGAACCTCTGCCATGGACCAGCTGTAACTAGTGGCAAGTATATGTGTAATAAATACCTAATTGTTCTCTACTTGACCCCATATCTAAATAATTCATGTCAAGGAACCCAAAGTACTGGATAGAGGTCAAATGTGTCATCGGGTGCTGCCCAGACACTTTTCCAAAGTGAGAGCTCCGACAGCAGCGCTCATGCCAAGGGCTTACATCAATCCCTTTGAATAATGTCTTTAAATTTCCCGAAATATAATGAATATATGTAATTTCTTTTTCTTCACCGGCATTTCGACTCCCTGGCTCCATGACTCAGGGATAAAGCACTTTGAGACTCTCTTTCTGTCTCCTTACCTGTTACAAGTCAAAAAAGATGTATGTGCTACTTTTAGATACACATGACTACGCTATTCTTCACTGAAGAATTAGTGACTGGCCTGCTGCATTCAGTGACAATCTGAAAATTACACTGAAAAAAATTCTTGATTTTATGTTAAATATGGGGTAGGAGGAGTCATGAAAGTCATCATCGATCTACTAGGATTTCATAAATATAATTTTCACCCTTCTTGCTCAACTACTCTCTGAAAGGTTAGAAATTCAATTCCACTGGCAGCTGCTCCTCACAAGAATGCTACAGCCAACGCTTCTACACAAAACCTGGGAAAGTCTATGAGGTCGTCTTACTCTGTTCTAGGATATTGATGAGTTGGAATGGACACGATGGCAATGATTTGGGATTTTAGTTGAGCATAATCTAAGATTACTAAGAAAGTTGATGCTAGCCAATTTCCAAACTAAATAAATCCTGGTCCAGATAAAACCTCATTTATATAACCTCATGTTTGTTCTTTTGTTTGTTTATTTGTTTGTGGGCAAGGGGTGGAGGAGAGTAATTCTCACTGTAATCAAATATACCCTTTATAATCATCTTAACTTCTATAGGAATGTACATAAGTTAATTTTTGCTCATGAGGTCAATTCATTGTTTTCCTGGTTTTCAGTTGTGCATGATAAAACCAGGCTTCAAATTTTCTATTGATTAACTTACACCTTCAACTAACTTTCTATCATTCGTGATATCCATTTCGATTTCTAAGTCTTTGATCATAATTCCCCCACTCTCTGGAAAAACTACTTCAAAATCATGTTGACCTAAATCTTCTCATCCTGAAAGGGTAAACTAAGAGATCCCAACTTCTTCAGGGTTTTCTAACTCATCTCCAAAATCAATCACCAAATTTTCTGAATTCAGACACATCTGGGGTTATGAATCACAAATATGTACTTACCAAGGACTTTATTTACAAATCCTTTATTTGCCCTTCACTTGTATTAAATGAAGAACTAGTTGTTTGGGGTATCCCTCCAAAATGTGCTGGACATTATATATTTTCTACATACTATGCCTGTAACATTTCGCTGTTTTCCATATACTTTGAAGTTGTTTGCCAAAATAATTTGTAATTTATTTAAAAATCAGAGTTGGTTAGTAGCCCACTATTTTAGAGTACCCAAGACGATGCTATGCACTGTAAATAGATGCTCAGCAGCTGCTTCTTGTTTGTCTGATTGATTGCTTCATTAAGTTCAATGTCAGAGTTTGATTGGAGGAGCCACTTTTGCTCACATCTTTAGGGACAATGGGCAGCAAGTTCACATAAATATCTGTACTGGATTTGTATAACAGAACATGGATTTTTTTTTAGTGTTAATCCTTGGATTTTACACTTTCCTGGGTGTTCTATGGTAAAATTAAATCAATTAGAAGTGCTATCATATGGGAACAACTCTTGTGAATTAAAAACACCTCTAGAAATATTTTCCGAGCATTTCATCCATCTTCATTTTCTTAGTCTTTCTTATTCTCAACAGCAAGTTATGCACTTTAATTTCATGAGTATCATGAAAACTGCCTCACAAACTATTAGACTTTGAAATATCATGTTGAAATAAGATTGACTCATTTACGAGTCAGAATAAAAGAGGAAAGAAGTCCAACATGAACAAAGCAGGAAGTATAGGCCAGCGAAATCCAATTTCCTCCAGTAAATTACTATGTGCAGATAACAGCAAACAGGTCATTTAAACAGACCAGATGAGTCATTTATCCATTGTTCAGAGTTAGCAAAATTCATTGCACTGGAGGGACATCCTGATTATTGACACAATCTAGTATGTGTCATCTATCAGGAACTCACTAGTTTAAGGCAACTAGTTTCGTGTTTTCTTCTCCAAATCAATATTGAGAAGGAATATTAGTTCAGAGGAAAAGCATCCACCCTCTAAACCTGCTTTTAAGTGGCTTCAACCAGTCAAGTAACATATTATCAGTATAGTGGAAAGTTTGGTCTCAGTGTTGTGGGAAAGTGAGCTTTATCTATAAGATATAAAGATTTTAAACTTACACATCATTTGTAATTCTCATATATATAGCAATATAGTCGTACTTTTCCATCTGTGTGGGTATTTTATCTCCTTGACCGTATTTGAAAATATTGTGTGCATATAGATCATGTTTACCTGAAGAAAAGAGCATGGAAACCTGAAAACACCTCCTGCCATTGTGGGGGGAGGGAAGAGGAATAAATACCCAGACCAGCCCAGTGCCAACTCTAGCTACTCTCCTTCCTTCACTGACCTACTATGACACCAGTTATTCATTCCAGAACTCTCTCCTTCTCTTCTAGTTTCAATAATCCAATTCACTGGACACACAGAACTCACATACAATTTTCACAATTATGGGACTTTAAAATAGAAGTAAACAAGTTAACACAAGTCAGGATCATACAATAGTAAGGTTAGAGTCTTTTCTCCTCAGCAATGCCTCTCTTCAACCAGTAGCCATGTTTGTCTCTGGTCATCAGCCTCTTCATCAGATGGTCCCTTGCTCCGATCTGCAGGGACCAAGAATTTTGCCTGCCGCCTCCCACTGTAGTGAGGAAATAGCCATTGACAATAGGTACAATGTAGGAGTGGCTGTGTTCCTGTACATCTTTATTTATAAAAACAGACTGGAGGTGGGCGTCGGATTTAGTTTTAACAACTCTGTTTTAGATCATGATTGTTTTAAGTCATCTCTGAATTCTATTTAACAGTCTGTATTAGACCGATATGGGTTAGAATAGACTCAATGGTAATCAGTTTGATTTGGGGTTTGGTGCGGGACATTGTGATGGTTAGGTTTGGTGTCAACTTGGCTGGGCCCAAGTTCTCAGTAGTTTTACAATAATTCCCCATGATGTGATCTAACACAACTTCATCAATTATATGAGCACCCTGCAGCTGTGGTAGAATGGCATACCCTTGCTGTAATTGGACGAAATACTCTCCAGGTGTGGCCTACACCACAGAATATGGGAAAGCTTCATTTCTGCTGGATCCCTATCCTGCACCTGGTTCATTGACTTCCTATCATACTGTCGGCTAATAGCAGGATCCATTAGACTTTGCATCTCCCAGCCTGTGGTCTTCCTGATTCCTGGTCATCAACTCCTACAGCTACATGAATCCAAAGAAGACACCAGCTTAGCATCTCACCCACAAATGTGAACTTGACCAGAAGTTACCCACTTCTACAACTGTGTGGGTCCTTTCTTGTTATAATTATCTATCTATCTATCTATCTATCTATCTATCTATCTATCTATCTATCTATCATATATCTATCCACATCATACACATGTATGTGTTACTGGTTTTGTTTCTCTAGAGAACGAAAAGTCTGTTTGTTTAAGACAGTCTTAATCAGGAACAGTACTACACAAAGTCTGAATAGCTAGCTGCTGGGTCAAATCTAGGGTATGATTGAGGAAAGTAAAATCAGTTTGAAAACCAGAACATCTACCTGGTCAACTTGCCATACATCTTGTTAAGGATTGAATTGTGTCCTCCCAGAAGACATATTGATGTCCTAACCCCTGTACCTATGAGGGTGACCTTGTTTGAGGAAATAAAGTTTTTTCTTTGAGGAGTTGTCAGTTTGAATTATCAGATATGCCTCCAGGCAGCAAAAGAATGTGTATAATTACTAGCAGAAACCAGGAGCTAGGAGAGAGGCATAGGATAATTCCTATCTCAGAGGTCTCATAAGAAATCAGTGGCCAAGTACCCTGATCTGGGTTCAGACTCCAGAACTGTGAGAAAACTAGGGGCTTCTCTTTAATGTCACCCATTTTGTATTTTTATTACTACAGCACTAGGAAATGAGGGCCTTCCCACAATTTCTATCTTTGGATTTTCTAATAAAGTTCCCCCAAATTAACAATATCTGCAGGTACTTTTGCTAAACAATGAACAGAAATTAGTTTTCTAATTTGCTTAAGAAGCTCTGACGATACTGTGAAATAAGTTTTCAGTGGCTAATTGTAAGGTCAGTGATTCAAACATACCAGCCCCTTTGAGGGAGAAAGCAGAGGCTGTGAAGGTATTAAATTTTCTGTTCTGACCAAGCATTATTGTCTCAGAAACCCTGCTTTGAGTCCCTCTGAGTTGGTGGCCTTGGGTTCCCATAGTACTGAGTGAGAAGTGAAATTTTTAAGCAGGTGGGTCCTAAAAGAGGTGTGTTTGAAATATATGTTGTGGTTTTATGTAAAACACCATATAGGCAAAATAATGCATTCAGTTAAAGCATAAACAAAAATATTATTTAATTAAATTATGGCATCAGACATTGGGAGACAAAGCAACCAGTAACGTATTCATTAATTTATTAGCAGACATTCTAATTAATTATTTATTAGACATATTTATTCATGAGGTTATGTTCATTAAACAGTAAATCTAAACGTTGTACTATGACATAGCTTCAACATGTATCCTATATTTCAATATCATATATTATTTATATTTTAAAGTTTTTGTGAGACCATATACACCAAATTTTAATAAAAGTCATCTCTAGTTTGTGACCTTGTGCTAGTTTACTATTCTACTTTATTCCCTATTTTTATAATGTTACTTCAGAAAGCACAGTTTTTAAAAAAAAAAATCCTCAAAAGTTGCGTCTAGCTGTGTTAGTTTAGAAGACTGCATGGAAGCAAAACTCCTTGCAACCCAGAAAAGAGGCCTCTGTTTCTTGTCATGTCCCTGCTGTGCCCTCTACTGACAAAGTCTGTCATTGTGCCAACGTGGACACACCAGTGTAATGGGAGGGATCCCATTTGCTGGAGTTGCTTCATGAAAGAATGGAAGCCAAGAAAGAGAGGCTGTGTTAGATATGCCTTTGACAGGGATACTGTCACTGAGATGGCAGATGAAGGAAGATACTGGGATAGGAGCATTTTGTTTTAATGATGAAAATGAACAAATGGAGAAAGAAAGATTGACGATGCAGAAGAAAAAGATCAGGGATGTGGAACAATTCTTAAATAAGAGAAAAGGCCAGATCATGTGCCCTGGAGAAATAATGGGTTGGGCTTAGGAAGAGAGTCATTCATAATAATCAGAAGCCAGGGGAAGGAGGGTAAGTGGAGTGTATGCAGGGGGTAGAGTATCTGGGGGTTGCAGGAGAGATAAGGCATTTATTTCCAAATTGCAACGAAGATCCCAGCTAAAACCCCACATCCCTTTCCCAAGATGGCCTTCTCGAAGAATGTGAGAGTTTGGAATGAATCAGCTGACCAGGTTTCAATCTGCACATTGGGGGTATCAGAAACAGGATTTTCAGTTAAATTAGTGCTTCAGATAAACAGGTTTCAGTGAAGTAGAATGTGACTCAGCTACTACCTGAGACAAAGTAGTTTAATTAAATGAAATCTGGAATAATGTATCACTGGGCACAGGAGATTCTTATATTACATGAGACATAGAATGTTAGTATGCATTTTGTATGATAAAATATTTTTACTATAATACAATGATTAGGACTTTTGTATATAAAAATTATGTGCTCTCCATTTTTATTATTAAATTTGTCAATAGAAACACCTAAATAATTCTCACATTTTATTAGGAGATATATATATAACATTTTTAGGCAAAGGTTAGCTTCCCTCATCTGCTCTCCCACAGCCAGCATCTCCACTCTGCTGTTGGCGAGTATCGCACAGTAAGGTAATTCAGAAAACTAATATCAGCAATAATTTCCTTAGTTTGACTCTGTCTTGTCAGAAATTGATGAGTAATAGGAAGCAACTCAAAGAAATTTAGCATCTCCCATAAGTACTTTGCATTTTCTTGATGATGGATCCAAATGGTGAAGGGTTCAAGTGCCACAAAGCCAGGATCCTCAGGAGCACCGAGAGACAACTTGAGAAACTGGGACCACATAACACAGAAAGAGCATTGCAGCACATCCGTTGCAACAAACATGTGAGTCTATCTAAGTGTAGAAGATAATGTTGCATGGGTTACAACAATGGACACTATACTTTGGTGGGTTCACTGTTAAATAATTAGTGGAAGTAGAGTGAATATCCAAGATAACATAATATCATCTGTTGGTGCCAAATACATTAGATAGAATTTGCCATAAAGTGACTAATAGGGTCTTTGGTAAGAATTGAAGATTTACAGAGTTTAGACATCCAAAAATCTATGATTTATTTTATGCACATGAATAAATGGATCTGTGTGCCAGGATTTGTGCTAAATGTAGAAGTTGAAAATTGAGTAAGCCACAATCTGTGTCCAAGTCAGAAGAACCTTTAGGAAAAATAATGAGAAAGGAAAATAAGATGTTATTTCAATAATGTTAAAGAGCATCAACTAATTCTTTTTATTAAATATGAAAATCTCTCTACAGAAAACTAGAAATAATTATTAGAAAATATAAAAATCTAAAACAATATACATTGTAAACTTCATGGAATAGAGTAGTCCTTGAAATGTACAGTTCCACCATACACCAATATACTGCTGGCGGTGGTCTCTTCAAACGATTCATGGGAAAATTCCATCATCTTTGCATTCTGTTTTCCATGAAATTCTTGAAACTCCTTCATATGGCCATTGTAGTTCCAATTAAAATAAAAGAAAATTTGCTTAGCAATTGGAAAGTTCATCCTAAAAATTTATGGAAATGCAAAGGGTCAGAAGAAATATAGGTTGGGAGGGCTACCATCTCAGACCGCCGATTTGTTAGAACAAAGTGTTCTTGTATTGAGGGAGGGTATAAGTAGAAGCCTGAAGTCCGTCCCCTGCCTCATTATATTGCCATATAAATATATGTACAGGGGCCAATACCTCTATTTTTATGGATTAATATATTTGCATATGTACACCACTATGTTTATACCTCTATCTATTGCTCTGCTTCCTAGGTCCTTCCTCTATTTCCTTTCACCTTCCTCCTGCCCCACCATCACTTTCCCCTTAGACAAAACTGGTACTATCATTAGGAATCATAGGGACCCAGCAAGAGGTATCAGCTGCACATAACAAACAAATAAACAAGCAAAAACACATTGTTGAGAGCAAGGGCGGTTGGAGCAGAGATCTGAAGCCTGTCTATAGACAATGGAACAATTCCCCCACAGAGGGGCAAAAGGGAAGGGACGAGTCAACCAGGGTGCAGTAAAGTGTCAATGAAACACACTATATTCTTCTGGTTCATTGAGGTTCCCTCACCCCCCACTACCATGACCCCAGTGCTGCTTCTCAATTCAGAGTAGACCAGAACATGTACACAGGTATAGAAAAGAGATGGCAGCTCATGACACACAGAATCCAGGAACAGGGGGGGTAATAGTAATACCAGAGTGTAGGGGGAAAAGGGAGAGAGGAGTGGAGAAAGGGGGAACCAACTGCAATGATTGACACATAATCATACCCTCCTCTCCAGGGAGAAGAACAAGAGCAAACATGGGAGAAGGGAAACAGCAGTTGGTGTAAGATATGATAATAATAACAATATACAATTTATCAAGGGGTTAAGATGGTGGCGGGGTGGGGGAGAGGAGCTGATAACAAGGACTCCATAGAAAATAAATGAAAATAATGAAAGAAACATATGCTGAAATACACCTGATGCAAGTGATGAATGCATTTTCACAAGATTTATAAGCATCCCCAATAAAATGATATTTTAATAAAAAAAGAAAAGAAAAAGTATAGGTGATCTTAGAGAAGAAAAAAACTGGATGATTTGTTGATATCAGAGCTTATAATCATCACTCAGTAATTATTAAAGAGGAACCCTGATGATGCTGTCAGGTAAATGCCACCCTGAATTTTAGGGGGGTGGGGTTCACATCCACCAGCCCCTCTTCTAATGAACGATGAAGCTGGCTGCTTGCGGAAAGATAGCCTATGTGTCAGCATCCATTCCGTGATGGGGGGGCGGGGGGTCTGGTTAGGGAGTTTTAAGATATTGTGGTCTTGGTGCAAGACTTGTTAGGAATGGAACAAATTAGATGGCCCACAGACACACACATTCAAAGTAACTTGATTTACCATAAAGACAGCAGCCTGATGCAATGGGGAGGAGAGCCTTTTCAATAAATTGTTCTATCTATATCTGATATTCATACATTAAAAATAATCTTGAATACCTAACTCTCATCACAAACCTAATTCAAATTCTAAAATGTAATTCAATTTCAAATGGAATATATATGTATATATGAAAATAAAAAAGTAAATATATGTAAATATCTATCAATGAATAAGCAAAATGTGGTATACCTATATAATGAGATAGTATTCAACCATAACAATGAGTGACATGCTGATACATGCTACAGCATAGGTGGACTTCGAAATACTACTATGCCATGTGAAATAAACCAATCACAAATTACTACAAAAAATAAAATTCCATTAAAAAATTCCAGAATAAGGAAACCTATAAAAACAGAAAAATTTATAGCTGTTTAGTATTAGGAAGGGTGGGGAGATATGAAGGTTAAAGATTATGGTTTTCAGTTTTGTTTTGTTTTGTTTTTGAGGTGCTGAAAATGTTCTCAAATTGACTTTGGAGATAGTTGTACATATTTGTAAATGTGTGAAAAATGATTGAATGTGTTAATTGTATGGTAGGCAAGTTAGATCTCAACAAAGTTGTTGTTTTCAGCAGGGCCTAACCCCAAATGAACTGGTTTGAAGTACTGGTGTGAAACTAAACCTTTCTTTACATCATCATATTTCATAAAGAGGTGAAAAGTCAAGCCCCATAGTGAGAAGACACATTTATTATATACATACTCATACCAAAACCACACTATAGAAAGGACTCTGGAAATCAGTAGGCATAAGTCAGGCCACCTAACAGACAAGGTGGCACCAGGGTTGAACTTAAAAAAAATGTACCTCAAATAACCAAAACTCTGAAATCAAACTCATAGCAAACACATCTGGGAAAATATGCTCATTCTCATTAATAGGAAAAAGACATACCAGATAAACTTACATTGCAATGCCACCATCACCTACCAGAATTAAAATAATAAAATCATGCAAAACATGCCAAATGTCTTTGTGGCTATGGAGTAATCAGAGCTGTCCTATAATGCAAATGGAAGAATAAATTTGTGCTGCCATTTTATAAATCAGTTGGCAGCATCACCTACAGAAGATTATACTTGTATCTTATGCCTCCAACATGTCCCTCTTGGGTATAGAACCAATAACAGGCATGCATATTTATCAGTATGCATAGACTGTGATCTTCATGTTCACACCAGCTATGTTATGCCAATACTGGGTATCTCCACGACTCCCTTGAAGTATCAATATGATAAACAGGCTGTGGTATTCCTGTAAAACAGACCCCTGAAAAGCCAAGAGACTGGATGTACTACAAATATACCAATCAACATCGATGGATATCAAATACCTATTGAGATAACAGGCACAACACATACATCTTCTATATTTACATTGCTATGAATTTCAAAACCAGTTGAAGTACATGAGAGAAGTCAAGCTAGTGACTACCCATTGACCAATAAAAATGAGGTAAGGAAACGCGTGGTGTGGAAGTGGGAGTTCAGAAAGGCTTTCAGGACAATTCAGCGATCTACTTCTTGAACTCATAAGTAATTGCACAAGTGTGCTCATTTAATAAAACTCTGTGGAACTGCACATTTGTGACATCACGGGTCATCGACTGCAATGAAAGCATGGTATAACATCCAGGAAGGTGTGTGTGAAGGTTATATCTTTTCACCACACTTACTCAATCAGTGTGCAGAGCAAATCATCCATGAAGCTGTACTATATGAAGAAAGAGCCTCTGGCAGGACTGGAAGAAAATCCATTAACAACCTTCCAAATGTAAACGATGCAACTTTGCTTACTGGAAGCCAAGAAGACTTGAAGAATTTACCGATGAATATCAAAGATTACAGTCTTCAATATGGAGAACACCTTAGGGGCTAGGGTGTACCTGACACAACCGCTAGTGTTTTCAATCATCTCACATGCAGGTGAGAACCAGAAAATGAAGAAGGAAGATCAAAGAGCCGAGGTCTTAAAATTATGGTTGAAGTGAAAAAATATAGAATGTTTCATGGACTTCCAGACAAGCAAGCAAATCTGTCTTAGGAGAAGAAGTACAACGCGAATGCTCTGTAGAGGTGATGTTGGCAAGACTATCAGGAGGAAGGAAGACTATTTTACATGCTTTTTAAAATAGGGCATCGGCCAAAAAGAGGCAGACTCTCACCAAGATGGGTCGGCACAATGGAGGGACTACACAAACGCTCAAACCTAGCGCCAACTGATGAAGGCCCGGACTGGGTAGAGTGACATTGTCCTGTACAGAGAATCACTGGGCATCAGGACCGTCTTGGTGACACCTAAGAACAAAGGCCAAGGGACAAAGATCACCAGCTGCACCCAGAAGCAGTGATCACAGCTGGCTGCAGTGGAAGGCCTACATCCATAATTGGAGCCCAAAGGGGAATCATTGAAAATGGGCTATGCAAACAACTATTTCAATGCTCTGTTGCAAAATTGCCTAGATGAAATTCTATGGAGGAGGCTCTAAAATAGTTTTGTTTAAAAACAAGCAAACAAACACACAAAATTTATTCTCTGAATATCAGGTATAGTATATACATCAGGAAATAGAAATACACTTACAGTGTGTATGACTGTACCCTTTACCAACCAGTCTCAGGTATCTAACTGTGACTGTTGATAGATGAGAGATACGCCCGAACTCAATACCAAGCTCATTACCATCTAGTTGATTCTAACTCAGAATGACCTACAGGGCAGGTTAGAGCTGCCCCTTCTGCATTTCCAAGACTGTAACTCTTTATATAAAGCCTGGTCTCTGCAACTCTTTATATAAAGCCTGGGGTGGCTGGTGGTTTTGAACTGTTGACCTTGTGGTTAGCAGCCTAATGTGTGTCTGACAACTGTGCCTCCAGGGCGTCTCTGAGGTGTAAATAAGGGGTGGTATTCTGTTTTCTACTACCAGAAACTTTTGTGTAACAGGTGCAAAACCAGCTTGTCAGAGTTTCAGCCAAAGAAATTATTTTCTAATAGTAAGATTATTGGCCCCACCAAGTTAAAAGGGGCAGATCCATTAAAAATAGGGCTTGAGGGAGGAGATAAAGAACCTTTAGTAGTCAATTAAATGTGTCAAAAATTCAGCATAATTTGTCATCACAGAAATGTGTGAAAACCAGATAAGGTCCCCTTTTGGACAGGATGTAGTAAAGGGATGCTGTGTTTGTTTGCTTTATAAAGACAAATGCAGGCGTAGGCATCCTCAAAGGCCAACGACTACGGTGTGCCTTTAAAACCTGCCTTCTAAACTGTTTGGAAGAATCATGTTCACTTATTTACTCATTCATTCATTCCTGCTAGTGTGAATTCCATTCAATAGATAAGGGTTTGGAATGGTTTTCTACTCTTATTTCTCAGGTCTGGTCAGGCAACTCCAAAGGCCTTGCCATCATTTCTTGAAATATTTTTTTAATATTATAATGAGAAACTAAGAAGTTGTTTCAGCATGGGGCCAAAAATATTTAGCACACTTCTTTTTTTTAATTTAATTTTTTTGCACACTTCTATTTAAAGATTCTACTTAAGAATTCTGACCAGATGTTCTTCAAGGTAAATGTCTTACATGAAAACCTAGCCCCCAATGGAGCGTCCTCCTCCTCAATGGAAATATTTCCTGCAATGGTTCTTTTTCTACTAATCTCATTGCTTGATATGCCCAAGCTTTAGGTACCAAAATACACTGTCGTTTCCTTATAAAGGTGTTTCTGACAATTACTTGCAAATTCAATGTCTTTAAACAGAATTCTATTTTTAGTGTACTAAGGAAGCTCACTATTTACAGAAACCCTAAGGTAAATGCCTTAGCAATTTGGACAAACATTTGATAAGGATATAATCACCTTTTCACTTGGTTTAGCTTGTTAGTGCTCTATCTTGAAAGTGGCAGTTCCACTGAATTGACTTTCACTAATACCTAGTTCCAAGCCCTCCACCAATTTCTACAGGCTCCTCTCTTTAGTAAAGTGAGTATTATGTGTACCATTCCAAGAGGGAATATTATAATATTCATTTTTTATTTTAGTCTGTTGATTGCCCTGCCCAGATGCCCATGCAACACGGACTATTA
Source organism: Tenrec ecaudatus (assembly GCF_050624435.1). Taxonomy (NCBI): domain Eukaryota; kingdom Metazoa; phylum Chordata; class Mammalia; order Afrosoricida; family Tenrecidae; genus Tenrec; species Tenrec ecaudatus. Next base: position 31,834,412 of record NC_134544.1, on the reverse strand, counting down.
TAATAACCACGGTAGATCTCTGACCTCTCCCGCTCAATGCCATTGTGGACTGGATTCCTTCAGCTTTCCCATACAATGTTGGCATTGTCCAAGAATCAAGTTGCTTTTATGTTAGTGTTTTCAATTAATTATTCCCTCGGTGTATCCTTCTTAACAGAAACTGCAGGCCTGTCTTACTATTTAGACTCCATTTCCTTCTTAGTAAAAGAACTCCTAGTTTGATTTTGTTGATTTATTTTGCCTATTTGATTTTTTAAAATACTTTTACTGGGGACTCCTACATCTCTTATCACAATCCATACATTCCTTCAATGTGTCAAGCACATTTGCACATATGCTTCCATCCTCATTTTCAAAGCATTCTCTTCCCATTTGAGTCCTTGATATCAGCTTCCCATGTCTTCCCCCTTCCTCCCCGGCCCGCTCTCCATCATGAACCCTTGATAAGTCATAGATTATTATTTTTATATCTTACATCATCCTCCGTCACCCCTCACCCACTTTTCCGTTATTCGTCCCCCTGGGAGAATGTTGTCGATCATTTCCCCTTTACTCCCTCTCCCCGCCCTAAACTCTCTTTCTTGTTGGTCCTGAGGGGTTTATCTATCCTAGATTCCCCATGTGCAGGCTCTTACCTAGCAGTGTGCATGCTTTGGTCTAATCCACTTTGTAAGGTTGATAGAATAGAAGTCATGATAGTGGGGTGAAGGAAGCACCAAAGAACTAGAGGAAAAATTGTGTTTCATTGATGGTATACTGCATCTTGAATGGCTCATCTCTTCCCTATGACCCCTCTGTGGGGGGATGTCCAATTGTCCACATGGGCATTGGGTTTCCACTCTATGTCCTCTCCCGCCCCCATTCACCTTGAGTATGGTTTTATTCTTGCTTTCTGTTGTTGTGTTATTGCTTTGTTGGTTTTGACTTCCTTTGTTTTTTTATTTTGTGTTGTCTGGTTTTTGCACTTATTAATGTATCTGCATATCTGTGGGGGTCTCGTCCAGCGAGACCCTCACGCGGTGACCCGGAGGGGCAGCGAACCTGGATGGAAAAAAGACACAGAGACGTGGAGCAAGACAAGTGCTGATCAAGCCCATTTATTTCGTCAAAACTCGGGGCATATACTTACATTAAAGAGGAACTGGGAGGTGTATATGCTAATGAGGCATACTGCATAACATCCAATACAATATGCGTATTATAATGAAGCATAACAACGTTAGCCAATCAGCTGCTGGTAGGAAGTGGGAGGCACATATTCTAATGAGGCATATTGTGTAACAACCAATCGGCTACATGTTCTAATGAAGCATACTGTATAACAACTAATCAGGCACATGTTCCTAATAAGGGAAAAAGGGCATGCAACATGACATTCGCATGCTAATTAAGGCTTACCAGATGAACCACTAATTTCGTTATGTACCTAATATGGTATGTCTGTAGTCCAATGGGTGTTCAGTATTTTAACCAACAAGGTCAGTTATCGAAACTGCCCATGCTACTGAGCACCTAGCTTGGAATGTGGGGGCAAAGTTGGGCAGGAAACAAAGTCTTGCTGTTAGAAAGCAGCCAGGTTTCTGCTACGTGGCTGAGGCCAGGGTCTTAGTGGTTATCGGCTCCCAACATATATCTATCTAGATAAGAGACGGGATAAATAATTTGTAGCTGAAAAGAACAGGACCAATGCTTCCTGGGGCATATTTTATTTTTAAAATAGTTTTATTATCACTTTATCCACATGTCCTACAATCCAGTAATTCAATCATATCAAGAAGAGTTGTATAATTGTCATCATATTCAAAACTAGAGCATTTTCTTCTTCCTTATAGTCATTGTTATATGTGTATTTTTTTCTAATTTTGGCAAAAATATACACAACAGAACATTCTCCAATTCCACAACTTCTACTGGTTTAATCCCACGTCATTGATTATACTATTTGTTGGGTTTTGGAAGCAAGCAATGAATGCAGGAAGCAGGAGGGAGCACTAGAACTGTTTGTGATTTTACAACTCTTTTTAAAAGCAATTTAACCATGACAGTATATGATATGTGACTACTATATCAAAATAAAGTATATGTGACTACTCTATACAAAAAGAAACCAAACTTGATCGATGGTTACTATAGGTGAAGGGAAAGGAGTTCTTGCTTAGGGGACATTAAGCTTATGTCGATGGTGGTAGAATACACCAATAATGGTTGTATCACACAAAGAGTACAATCAATGACATGGGGCCTGTATGTTTTGATCTCTGCAGCTAGAAGTGTTGTGTGAAGAAGTGCTGGCAGTAGAAAAGTTGTGTTTAACTTAAAGGGTCATATAGCCACTGACCACTGTGTGGACTCCTAGTCATGGCAATTCAGAGTCGAAGGGTAGATACTTCATATATCAGAGTCGAAGGGTAGGTATTTCATAGTGTTTTCAGTGGCTGATTTGTGAGAAGTAGAGCATCTTGGTTTTCTTACACAAGGCCCCTTGGGGGACTCGAACTTCCAAACTCTCAGTCATCAGTAATTGCCGGAATCATTGGCATCATTCTGGGAGAGCCCTTAAAATGAAATGAAACATTTCAGTCCCTCCTTCTACTCATTCAGCTTTGAAATGGAGACGTGATGAGTTGTGAGAAGAAAACCGCATTCTCAATATTGAGGGGATACATCTGAAAAACCTTGGGTTCCTCTAGACTTATGTGATGGGGAGGTAAGACTCGAAGTGGTAAGAGATGTTTCACTGGGTAGTCTTTAAAGCTTTTGGGTGTGTACAAATTTGAATTTGGTGCATGCACATTTTGATTTAATATAGCGAGCTTACAGTAAAATAGTAAGTAGCATAAGGGAGGTTTTAGGTTAGTAATAAGGTCCAAATCTTGTCCTTTTAAATAACAGGTGGGATCATTGATTGTCTGATGGGCTCTTGTTAGTATCGCTGGATAGGTGTTTATGGATAAAAAATAGACTCCAAGAGGGCACTAAATATGGAGACACATTTTTCCCTGCTGGCTAAGGTTCTGGTCTTAGAGAGCCGTGGAGAACTCCATTGAATAGTAGAAAGATATCCTAAAACTCCCCTCTGGCATTCTGTCTTACTGCTTAGAGCAAGAGCAGCTCAAAGCACACAGCTTCTGTCTTTCCCCAATCTAATTAGACTACAGGAATTTTGTCAGTCTTACTCAGTCTTTGGGTTGGGGAAGGACAGCAAAGTCTTTCACTGCAGAAACAGAAGCATTAAAAAAAATCCTATCCTAAGTCTCGGGGAAGAGTTTAGGCAGCTGCCATGTGTTGGCAAGACAACTCAGTACAATGGCTAAGCACCAGACATGGGCTGAAGATGTCAGATCAAATCCCAGTCCTGAAACTTCTTTCTACAGTTTTTGGGAGTAAGACATCCTTCTCTACCTTGATTGACTCAACTGTCAAAGGAAAACCTTCAAAGTAGCCACCTCCAAAGACGGACATGAAAATTGCACGTTTTCCCTGTAGCAAGCCCTATCATTTGCTATTATTTTTGTCTTTGTTCACTTTTGAAGGATCTCCATGCTGTTACAGAAGAGGAGCAAAGTCTTTGATAAATGTGGGATGAGATGAGATGATGCATCTTGGTGTGTGTTAGGTGGCTAATGAGTTGCCCCTTCTAGGGAAGATCGAGTAGTAAAACCCATCACTTCATCAGTCGGCTCCTGCTGGGCCCTCGGTTCTGTGAGGAGGAGAGCAGATGGTGGGATTTTAGTCACTGGAGGATGCCAATAAGGAGAATATTTCTGTTGAAGGAAAAAAACATTTTTTGTTACCTAGTTTGTTTATCCAACACGGCAGGCCTCTGGAGAGGCTGGCATGATGTTCCCCTGTTATTGTTCTTTCTAGTTTTCATTGTAAGGTTTCATCCTAAAGCATTTATTTCTAAAAGTGCCACAAGGACAAACTCTGGATGGATTTTATAAGCACTGTTTCGAGGTAAATTGAATGTCAAAAACCAATTACATCATTAGGGAAACTGTACTGGCTTCACAAACTAATATAGGGATGAAAATGGGATGAAGATATTTTCAGAAATATTCCAATTTAGTAAGTTTTTCCTACTCTGAGGAAAAATAAACACCTATCAACAGTACTGCTACCCAAATAATAGTAACCATGACAGAAACAAACCCTACTTTTGCTAGTGCCTAGTGGGCTATGAATGGGTGCTAACCTCAAAGACGCCCTTTTGCAAACATCAGTCTCACTGTGGGAGGAAGATGAGACTTTCTACTTCAGCAAAAGTTGCAGTCTCCAAAAAACGATGGGTGGTGGGTCTACTCTGTCCTATGGCATTGCTATATGTTGAAAACTGCTTGATGGCAGTTTGTTCATTTTGCTTTAGATTCTTACAGACGTCCTTAGGAAGTACAATAGTTAACTATCGGATTCTTAGCTAGGATGATGACTGTCAGAACCTCCAGGCCAGGGAAACACGTGGATGGCCAAATCTGCTTTGGAAAGTTCTCCGCCTTGAAAACTCTCCGCGGCTGTTTTACTCTGCACCCACAGGGCTGCTGCTAGTTGAAATGGACCCAAAAGTAAGTAACAAGATGTTTACAATGCCTACTATGAGATTTTATCCATCCAATTCTTTCAAATTTACATCAGAGAACTTCAAGGCTTAAAGGGATGTAGCCATTTACCAATGTCTCGAAATTGGTGGCTTAAAATATCAAGAACTTGAACGTCACCTTTGCCATCCATGTAGTCAATACTAATAGCAAAAGCCCCAGCTTCTTATCTTGGCAGAAAGGTGCTCCAGAGTCTTTCCTAAACGACTCTTCTTCCTCACCCAGCATTCCCCCAAGTCCAACTCTTTCTTCCAACTAGAACAGTCTTTTCATTTTTTAGTTTGCCTAACCCCATTTTTCTTACTTAGGGTTTCCCCTTGCATCATTCCTTCTCTCCTCTAAACGGATGATTTAAATCTATGTCGATGTCTGTGTCTGTATCTCTGTCTCTATGTCTATATCATTATCCTCTCTTTGTCCCTCTCTCTCCACATTTTGGTTGCAGATTAGAGGAACAATCTACCACAGAGAATAATGTGGCCATATTCTGAACTGTGAGTTGCCCAGCTAAAGAACTCAGAGAGAGAGGTGGATTTTATTTGAGTTCTGAGTGATCTATAACCTTTGGGAATGGGCACTTAGGCTGGCGTTGGGCTGTTGGTTGAGATGTTAGAAGACAGGCAATGGGAAATGTCTAACATCCACTCACTATACATGGGATATTTACCGATCATCCATTTTACCTTATGATGTAAGCATGAGTCGATGTGTGGGGAAAGGAGGGAAAGGAGTGCTCCTGAGATCATGAGTACAGGGTTTTCTGAAAGCAATGATGGAGAAATCTTACTACACCAGGAGAGAATACCTGCTGCACACGTTAAACTCCAATTTCCCAAGTCATATTGCTTTTCAATTTGTGTTTTATCTTCTCCCTTGAGTCTTCCCACAGTGCCAGGCCCTGGGATGCTCTAGTCTGGAAACATTTCAGAATAACACTTACTGCACACTAGGGAGGTAAGGTAAAATTAAAAAAATATTAATAAAGAAGTTACAAAAAACATGAAATTAAAAAGAGCACTGTCAACATTTTCCTGGCGAAAATAAATATTTACTTCTTCCCTTTCTAGTGTGAATTGAGTACAGGAAGACCCCTTTGCAGGTATCTTATTCTGAATGTGGTAGGTAACTGAGGCTCCCTTGCAGCACTAGAGCCTGATGCGTGCAGGTAAGTAAACAAGAAAATGGAGTGGATTATCTATGGCCATTGTTTACCCCCAGGCTGAAAAAGGCAGAAGTAAATGGATGTTTGAAATTTTCTTCCAGGAGTTTGAGACTGACACAGCAAGAAATATATAGTAACAGGTTTCATGGGCAGAGTCCTTGTGAAACCACTGTCATTGTTTCCTAAAAGCTCTTTTAGTTGAATGACTACAAATCAAACCAAACCCACTGCCGTGGAGTCTATTCCACATGATACCAATGCTCTTAGGCACAGTAAAGTGGCCCCACAGGGTCTCCAAGGACACAGAGCTTTATGGAAGCAGACTGAAACATGTCTCTTTCAATATTTTAGTTAGCATCAAAGTGCACCCCTGTACCATCAGCACTCATTTAATTAAGAACAGAAACTCTTAATTGAGACAGACATAAATTCAGACCTCGACTCTTGGATCAGTGTGGCTATTCCTTATTCCTGTTTCACCACCAGACACTGAGAAATGTCACCTACACATTCTTTGTAGCAAGAAAGAAAAACAGTGAGATGGTTTATGCAAAACTTCTTTCAAACACTTCCTGATATGATGGATTTCCTAAGAATAATTCATTAAGAAGCCATAATTATAGTGAATAGCTGAAGGAGATATTGTAGAAAATAAATAAATAGATGGGGAGCTCTATTTTGATCTAGAAAATAAAAGTGAGACAGAAATAGATAGCAGGTCAATGTGTGTGTGTGTGTGTGTGTGTGTGTGTATTAGGAGTAAATGTGTTCAACCAGGTACAAAAGAAAAATCAATAAGGCCAGCATGATGAATGAATGTACCAGAGATGGAACAAAAAGATGGACACTATGCTGTAACCTGACAGTCCAGGTGGAAACCTAGTGTGAGAATTGGCAGCAGGAACAGGAAGTTCTCCACTTCAGCTTCATGCCTTCATCTTTGTTAGACATTGCATTAGACAGGGTTCTCTAGAGAGGTAAAACCAGATTGGTGATAATTATATATATATATATATATATATGATATAGATAGATATAGATATAGATATAACACAAGAAATGAACTGTTAAATTATATACCAATAGATACAAAATACAAGAAATGAACAGTTAAATTATAAAGCAGTACAAATAGCTCAGTGCAACTCACTGCAGTGAGTGAGTTGTGAGACACTAGCAGTCTTTCAATTCTTGAGGGCTGCCAGGTAGCTCTCTGTAGAGATAGCTAGGCTATCCCAGCACATGCAGCAAACAGCAAGGCAGGTCACCAACTGTCATCCAGGTCACCAAAAGTCAGTCCCCAGCTCAAGAGATGTAAATTCCAATCTTATGGTCTTAAAGAGATCTCAAATTATAGTGACACAGTCCACAGGCTAGGTGTCCCACAGGTAGTGTAGCCTGCTAATAGAGGCACAGAACAAGTAAGACAGCCTCACACTGGTCTGATGATCAAAGAGCGAGAGATAAGAGAGGCTAGGCTCACCTAGCCATTTATCTCTCCATCCTTCAATTAATCCCACTTGTGTATATAAGCCAGGCTGGCACAATAAACTATTTCAATCCAACCCTTTCCAAACTGGCACCTGTACACAATTCTTTAGCCATATATACTTATTGATGAAATCACACTTATATAATCATCTATCATACATATAAATGAAAACACACTGAGTCCAATTGTATCTGACATATCGTCCCTAAAGAAAGGAAAGATATGCAATAAGCATGTAAAAAGAAAATACAGTGACAATTACAAATCTCGCTTTTGCAGTTGATCATGTAGTTGTAATTGATAGGTAGAACTACTTTCTACTACCCATTCTGTATTATCTTTGCTCTCAGCAAACACCTCAGCTGGCTGTGGTTTTTTGCCTGGTGGGGTGATCCAGACCTTCATTCCTGAGGGGTCTGGGTCAATATTTGTCCTGTCAGGATTGGGTTGCTGTAATTTACCATTTACTTTCATCATAGGGCATGGTAACACTGAGAGTCGGTCTATGGGATCTCCTAGATTCCAGACATATTCTTCTTTACCTCCATTATGTAACACCTGTCCAATTTCTCCTTGGTAATCAGGATCAATCACACCACTTAGTACTGTGACACCTTTCCTGACCTGTTGATCCAAAGGCATGAAAAGCCCAAAGTGGCCAGTGGGCATTCTCAGCTGCCAGTTCAGTGGAATCCGTGCTGTGTTTCCAGGTGGGAGAGTTCCTTCATTCAGGACCAGGACTTCCAGACCTGAGGAACACAGGTTTGCTGGGACAGGAAGCAAAAATGCTGCAAGGGGATCATTAGGAGTAATAGTGAGTGGTGCCTCACCAGCTTCCACCCCTTGGTTCCTGGACCCATGAATTCTGGCTATTGGAGACACAGCACCATATATTGGCCGCTGGTTTAGAGCGTATACAGCTTCCTGGAGAACACTGCCCCAGCCCCGCAAATTGTTGCCACCTAGTTGACACCATTATTGTGTCTTTAGAAGCCCATTCCATTTTCCTAGCAAGCCAGCGGCTTCAGGATGACGCGAAACATGATAGACCAGTGTGTTCCATGGGAATGGGTATATTGCCACGCTGCATTTGCTGTGAAGCCAGTTCCTTCATCTGAAGCAATGCTATGTGGGATGCCATGCCGGTGGATGAGGCATTCTGTATTCACGAATAGTAGTTTTGGCAGAAGCATCACGTGCAGGGAAGGCAAATCCATAACCAGAGTAGGTGTCTATTCCAGTAAGAACAAAATGCTGTCCCCTCCATGATGGAAGTGGTCCTATGTAATCAACCTGCCACCAAGTTGCTGTTTGATCTCCCCGAGGAATGGTCCCATATCTTGGACTTAATGTTGGTTTCTGCTGCTGGCAAATGGGGCACTCAGCAGTGGCAGTGGTCAAGTCAGCCTTGGTGAGTGGAAGTCCATGTTGCTGTGCCCATGCATAACTTCCATCCCTGCCACCATGCCCACTTTGTTCATGTGCCCATTGGGCGATAACAGGAGTGGCAGAGGAAAGAGGAGGACCAGTCTCCACAGCGTGTGTCATCTTATCCACTTGATTGTTAAAGTCTTCCTCTTCAGAGATAATCTTTGGTGAGTGTTCATGTGAGATACTATTACCTTTACTTTCTTGGCCCATTCAGAGAGATCTATTCACATACCTCTTCCCCACACCTCCTTGTCACCAATTTTCCAATCATAGTCCTTCTAATTCCCTGACCACCCAGCTAAACCATTAGTCACAGCCCATGAATCAGTCAGTATACAGTCTCACATCTGGTCATTTTTCCTTATATGCAACCTGAATGGCCAGGTGCACTGCTCAAAGTTCTGCCCTGTAAACTAACTACCTCAGACATTTTCAAAAGAGAAGACCAACAAGAGAAAATAGATGTGAATTTGTCTTTGAAATTATAAACCTATTATCACATTATTATTATTTTTTATTTAGTGATCATTTTTTAGTTTATTTGATCTTTCTTTTTTAAAAAAGATAATTTTATTGGGTGCTCATACAATTCTTATCACAATCCGTACATACATCCATTCTGTCAAACACATTTGTACATTTGTTGCCATCCTCATTCTCAAAACATTTTCTTTCTACTTGAGCTCTTGATATCAGCTTTTCATTTTATCCTTCCTTCCCTGCTGCCCCTCCCTCATGAACCCTTGATAATTTATAAATTCTTATTTTGCCATATCTTACACTGTCCAACGTCTGCCTTCACCCACTTTTCTGTTGTCCATCCCCCATGGAGGAGGTTTTATGTAGATTATTTAGAGATCTTTGTAGAGAAAATACATATTTCTTATCTGTGGTATCTTACATAGGTCAAGCATAAATGTGCCAAATGAGCCAATGGTATGTTTCATGTTTTAAGCAGAGCAGTCACTCCAGTTTTGGCCTGAACTCTTCACCCAACTATTTCAACCCCCTCACTGGAGAACACAAATTAATGAACTACTTCTAACCCTTGGCCACTGCATTTTCACTCTCGAGTTGGGAAAAGCATTTGAATTAAAGGTTCAAACAAAGTGTTTAGAAGGAATTATAATCGTGTTTGAGGGATTTCCATTGTGCTATATTGTGACTGGATATTTCAATAGAACCAGGCATTATATGACCCTGGAAGCTAAGAGTTAGGGGTCAAAAGAGCCCTTTCACTAGTGGTTAAAATGCAAACAAACACATCTGTATTCTACACGCTTGCAGAAACCACTACTAAAAAAAATTAAGTCCGTTCTTGGTATTGAAGTGCTGTGACTTTCCTGCTTTCTACAATATATTTTCATATGCAGCTAAGGTGCTTACTTTCTTCCTCGTTTTTTTGGTACCAATAAAACTCACTGCTCTCAAATCAACTCTGAGTTATCACAAACCCATCCGACAGACCAGAACTGATTCTAGGGCCTGCCGACCCCGTCCATCTCTGCAGGAGAAGAAAACGTCGCTGTTCTCCTGCAGAGTCCCTGCTGGTTTTGAACTGCTGACTTTGTGGCTGGCAGCACAACGCATAGTCCATTAGAAGCTCTAATTCATGTACATCATTAGGCATCAATAGCTGATGATAACTTAAAGCTTTTCACATGTTGATTCAGTAAGCCAGCCTAGTCTTACCTTAACGGCAAAAGACAAGTGGAGGCAAGAGTGCAGTGTTATTGTTGCAGACATGAGTTGTCAGGCTGCAGAGAACATATTAGAGGAGGTGTGTGAAAGAGACAGGCCATGAGAGCGAGGTTGTGTCTGGGGCCACCGAGACCAGACCAACCACCAACATCTGCATCCGCCTTCTCACAAAGTACATCTGACCATAGGGTCCCGCGAGCTACAGGGCAGTGCTTTTCCTTAAATGATGGTTTACTTTGGCAAAATCAAGAAACTTAAGACAGGGGATCAGAAGTGTTTGGCAAGAATGTCTACCAAATCATGTTCTGGAAGGAACACATTCTCCAAGACAAAAGCAATCTGGGGGTCTGACCAGAGAAGCAATTCATGTCCTTATGCAATTGACTCAGCCTAGCTCTGTGTAAGGCGTCAACGTGTTGGGGGTTGGGGGGACGGGGAGGGAGGTTGAGTGAGACTTCTCTAGTCCACTCCTCTGAAGGACAAGGCCTTGCTTCAAATACATGGCCGTGAATATCAGGCAATTTCCACACACATAAAAACCAATCATCTTTAGACTCATTTCCCATGTTCTCCTTGCGAAGCCGACCTCAGCGATTTCCGTTGGGGTTCTTTTATTTTGTGCGGGGACGGCAGGGTGAGCGAAGCTGCGCAAGTGTTCCACCAGTCTCCAAGCATATGCCTGAATTTGTTTACCACAAACAAAACCTCCTCAGCTACCGTTACTGTCACCATAGCAACAAGATTGAGGTTCTATCTGTCAACAAAGCACCACACAAGGCAACGGGCGGGCAGCTAATAAAGAAGAGCAATGATAATTACATGGCAGGCCGTCGCCAGCTCTCACACAGAATGTCCTTTTTCCGCAGTGTAGTCCCATTTTCTATGTAGAAATGGAAATTATACCTCACTAGGCATTGGAAGTCCATCCTGTATTTATCTGGGAGGTGGAAAAATAAACAGCAGGAAACTCTCCACAGATCTTAGCTCGGCTGCATGGCGTAACCCTATTAGGAGGGTTATTTGCTTCAGTAATTTAACACTGCCTCATTAATGAGTAAGAATAAAAACCAGGAATGGCTGTGAAAAATCAATTTCTTATTTTAAATCCAAATATTAAAGCAAGATTCAGTGAGCAAGAATGGGCTTCTCTAGGAAAGTGAAATTTGCTAGGCATCTTTCCCTGTTCCCAGCACTCATCCAGGCCCATGCGTTTAGGTGGACTTAATGCCTGGTTAGGTTCGATCTACCATTCATCAACCTGAGCATTTCCTATCCAATGCCTAGTTTCATATTTTTGCCATAAAGGAAAACACCACAGGAGAAAGATTCAACAAATAATTTATATAAAATAATACACAATACATATTGATTCATTCACTAAGCTTTAATAACTATTGGCAATGAGCACAATGGGCCAGGAATTGTACAAATCCCCAAGGACACTAGGTGAATAAAAGGCAGATCTCATCCTTAATGATTGTCAGGGGAAATGCAAACAAAAATACTAATAAATCAAACTCACATAAACAAATAAAGGAATATCATAATTTTCCTAGGGTAATTTTTGGTCAGTACTTTAGGATGCTGCTCCAATGCTGAGGACTGCAAAGTGACTGTGAATTCTATGATGTTTGAGAGCTCCAGCAAAGATTTTGACTATCAGACATAATTTATAACAAAGGCATATCATTGCCAGACTGCAAATGACCCTGAAAGACAAAAGCAAACATTAGTTTCCAAGGATGCAGCATCATGGCCAGAATCAGCTGATAGGACAGGATGAACATAAATCACTTGAGTCTGTTATCTGTGGTGAAGTACCAACAGTAGTACCATCAAAGGGCTGATAGCCACAGTTTTCCAAGAGCGGATCTCTTTAACCATGAGACCTAAACAGAGAGCCAATCTGACTCATAGCAACCATATAAAAGAAACTGATTGCCATTGAGACCATGCAGATCCATAGTGACCCTATAGGGTGGGATAGACTAGCCGAGTGCATTTCTGAGACTGGACCTGTTTACAGCAGCAGAAGGCCCACTCTTTTTTCGGTGGAGTACCTGGAGCTGATCCTATGGACCACAGCCCAGTCCAGAACCATTGCGCCACCAGGGTTCCAGGCATCCACTGAGGACAAGTCTAGCTCCACCACAGGGTTTCCAAGGCTGAAATATTTACAGAAAGAGACTCTCCCATCTTTCTCCTGTGGAGTGAGTGCTGAGTCCTTACTAGGACCCTTTTCATTAGCAGTTAACCACGGTATCACCTGGGCTCCCAAGCATGAGACAACTGGGTCAAATTATTTCAGTAGGAGTCCTAAGTCTGGCAGGTGCAGTCTGTACTTGAAGTTCATTGTTGTTCTTAAATGTCTTCCAGTTAGGTCTGATGGATGTACAACAGCACACTACTCAATTCTGACAACCACTGTTATGTTTGAGCCCATCGCTGCAGCCACTGTGTCTACCCGTCTCCTGGAGCCTTATGTCTGTCTTTGCTGGCCGTCCCTTTACTGATCCTGAGGGCCTTTTCCCTACCTTGGCTTCTGCTGATATGTCACAGGCCATAAAATGGACGCGGATGCTCCTCGATTCCAGGAAGCAGTCTTGTTGCACTTCCCAGACTGATTTGTTTGTTCTTTGGCCATCCTTGGCACTTTAAATATGTTTTACTAACACCATACTTCAAACTCTGCGGTCTTTCTGACCCATTGTCCAGCTTTGGCTGCACATGAGATCATATAAAATGCAATGCTTTGCTCTTCAACACTTTTAAGAGACCTTGGACAATGTGTATGTCATCTTTTTAATTTTTTTGACTGCTGCTTCCATGAGGATTGATGTGGATTCAGAAAGACAAAATTTTTGACAGCTTCAATCTTTTCTCCATTTATCATGCTGTTGTCTGTTGGTAGAGTTGTGGATATTCGGGGTTTCTTCACACTGAGTTGCAATCCAGACTGAAGACTGCAGTCATTGATCTTCATTGCAAAGTGTGCCAAGTCCGCCTGGCTTTCAGCAAGCAAGATGGTATCAGATCCTGTCACAGGCTATTAGTAAGTCTTCAGACAGCCCTGTTCTTTTCATCGAGCCTGCCTTCTCAGCGTTTGCTCACATAGAATAAGTATGAAGAAAGGCTACAACCCTGACATAAAGTTGTCTTGCTTTTAAACTACACTATATCCCCCTGTTCCATTCTAACAACTACCCCTTGTCCTTTGTACAGGTTCAGCATGAGCACAGTGGAATATCCATTCATTTCAAAGTTATTCATAATCTGTGTGATCTACAGAGTCAAATGCCTTTTCTTCCTTTTAAAACAATAATTTCATTGGGGGCTCACACAGCTCTTATCACAATCCATCCATCCATTGTCTCAAGCACATTTATACATTTGTTGCCATCATCATTTTCAAAACATGTTCTTTCCACTTGAACCCTTGGTACCAGCTCCTCATTTTCCCTCTCCCTCTCCCATCTTCCCTCCCTCATGAACCCTTGATCATTTATAGATTATTATTATGTTTTCATGTCTTACACTGACTGATACCTCCCTTCACCCATAGACAATAAAACGCTGAGACATCTTTCTGGTATTCTCAGTTTTCAGTTAAGATTCATCTGACATTAGCAATGATATCCCTCATGCCAACTCCTCTAAATCTAGCTTGAATTTCTGCCAGCTCCCTGTTGTACAGCTGCAACTGGTTTTGAATTATCCCCCACAAAATTTTATTTGCATGTTATGCTCATACGAATGTTATTAGTAGATCATTTCTGAATTCTGTTAAGCCCTCCTGTCTTTGGAATGGATACAAATCTGGATATCTTCCAGTTGATTGGCCAGGTAGATATCTTCCAAATTCTTGGCATATATGAGTGAATGTTCCCAGTACTTTACCAATTTATCAAAACACTTATATTAGTATTTGGCCCATACCTGAAGGTTTGTTTTGCACTAATGCCTTCAGTACAACTTGGATTTCTTCCTTTATAACCATTGGTTCTTCATATTAAGCTACTTCTTGAATTGGTTATAGTCAACCTGCTCTTTTTGAGACAGTGACTCGGTGGATTCCTTCCATCTTCTTTTGTTGCTCCCTGCATCATTTAATATTTTGCATAGATTCCTTTATTTATATTCAGTTTATGGTCATGGATATAGTGCCTGTCCAGTACCATGGTGCATACAGGTATCAATCTGGATGGTTAAGGCACATATCACAGGTTATAGCCAGTCCCATCAGACAATCCAGTCCCATCCTTACAACTTTAATGACCCGGACATCTCAATTGGAAATCAAAATTGGCTTTTTATATTTTGGGACAACCCTTCCCCCAAGAGGAATGTCTTTCATCTGTCAATCTTTTGCGAAACAAATAGAAAATCAGACAGCTAAGTCATGGGCAACAGCTCTAGAGTCAGTGAAACTATAATAAAATTCATCAGAGTGAGTATTATCTACTTATGAGAATTTCCTGGAGGTTTACCTCTGAGTGAGTCTACTATGTCTAATTATGATTCTGCTCAGTAAAATTGGGACTTAATAGTCATAGCAGTCCAGTGTATACCAATGGGTTTCAAATAAGAAGAGCTATTAATGAACCAGACCCAGGCTTTTAGAAGCATCTTTAAGAATTTGGGTGGGACTGAAGCATTACATTAGCAACTCTGTTTGAAGAAGTGAGTTGAGGATAAAGTTTCCTACAAAGAAAAAAAGCCACATCACTGACCACTGGGTCAGCTCTGACTCATGACAACCTTATTGTGTCACAGTAGAATTGACATAGGAACAACACAGCGGATTATTTAATACGGTTCTTCTAACCCTGGGTGTTTTACTCCCACAAATACAACCTTTGTTTTTCTGAGGGCTCTGAGTAAGGGGGAGGAGGAGAATACTAATAGGATTATATGATGCGGCTTTAAATAATTGTTAACAGGTTAATTGTGATTGTCTTCATGCCAGGTAGAAAATCTCAGACACTCAAAGTAGGAATTTTATTACTAAAGAGAAGAGGAAGGAGTGATGCTCTTTGGACCTCAAGGCATTGAGCCTTCTTAATCCAAGGGACAGGTGTGACATTAGAGGAGAGGCAGAAGAGCAGCAACAGAACCAGGCACCAGAACTTGAGTCAGAGGGGTAGATCCCCAGGCCACAGGGCCAGTGGAGCTGAGAGCATTTGAGCAGGAGGCTGTCTTACGGAGTAGAGGGCTTCTGGGCATTCAACTGGGGGAGCTGGATTTTCTGACCATGAAGCTTGAGCTATGTGACTTCAGATGGAGGTTTATGCCTGACTGGCATATCTTTGGGGGATTGATGACCAGTCCTCAAAGAACCTTGTAACATTGGCCGAATCTGGCAGAGGCCAGGACAAGAGACTGGCCTGCTTCAGCCACAGCAGAGTAGAAATAGTTGTGTAGAAATTGTCCTGACTAAATAACTCTATCCTGACATTTTCTCATATAAATTGTACCCTATTAACTTCCCGAATAAACTTTGTAATCATGAGTGTTTTCTGTGAGTTCTCTGATGACTTATAAAACCCAGCAAAAATTTAGAGATTGCTATAAGAGTTGAAGCAATGAAAATAGAGGGTGCTTTGAAAGTCAGAGCATATTTTCTGTACTTTTGGTGTGTATTGCTTTGTTTACTTGTTCACCTTAGGGTGTGTCTCAGAAGGATTATTCCACTGGAGGTCACCCTCATGAAGTTATGTTGTATGTTTTTCTGTGTTTCAGTATATGAAACCCTATATTGATGTGCCTATAGGGACAGCAAGTACAACAGGGTGTCGAGTACGGGGGAGGCATGCACATTGGTGGTAGCGGAGCAAAAGGGAGATGATGTCAAGGAGTCCAGGAAGAACATGAATGTTTAGAAACTGAGAGTGGTCGCAATTGTACAATTCTGCTAGATGTGATTGAACTGTGGAACGATATGATAGATGAAGTAAATTCTAATTAATAATAGAAGGAGAGAAAGAAAGTGAGTTGCCAAGGTTTGTCCTGAGGCATCTCTCAGCAGTTTCTCAATACCACCTACTGCTTAGCAGCTGGACCCCTTAACCTTGACACAACTCAGGGCAGTCTGATCAGAGCTGGGGTTGTTTAGAGCTTTGTGCTGGGAGTTTACTACAACAGAGCAGCGTAATGTAAATATCTGATATGCAGGATGTATTTTCTTTCTTTTTTTCTCTTTTAAAACATTTTAATGTGGACTTGTATGCATTACAATTCACAATAGTAGCAAAATTGCAGCTATGAAGTTGCAACAAAAATAATTTTATGGTTGGAGCACCACAACATGAGGAACTATATTAAAGAGGTGTGGCATTGAGAAGGATGAGAACCACTGACTTAGAATGACCTAATAGGACAGAGGAGAAAGCACCGCGGGATTCCCTAGGTTGCTGTCTTTATGGGAATCGATTCCAAGTCTTTCCCCTAATAAAGGCCTTCAAATTCCCAACCTTTTGGTTAGCAGCCGAGCTCCTGACCCTGGCACCCCCAGGCCTCTTTTTCAAAGAGATGACCCTTTCACCTTTAATGTTGAAATGCCACGGGCATCGGAACAGCTGCTGCTGCTGCTTCTTGTGCTTATTGCTGTTCTTCCTTCTTCTTCTTCTTCTTCTTCTTCTTCTTCTTCTTCTTCTTCTTCTTCTTCTTCTTCTTCTGCTGCTGCTGCTGCTGCTGCTGCTGCTGCTGCTGCTGCTGCTGCTGCTGCTGCTGCTGCTGCTGCTGCTTCTGCTTCTGCTTCTGCTTCTGCTTCTCCTTCTCCTTCATATATCCCTTTCTTATTTGACAAGCAAATCCACTGTGCTCATTCTATCTTGTTTCTATTGGATTTGAATTTATCCTCCTCCAATGGGATTGTCAGGAAAGAAAGATTCCATGAAACAGGCTTTTTTTTTTTTTTTTTTGACAAGAGCCTATTGATGCATCGTTAGGTGCTGTTGAGAGAGCTCAGACCCATAGAAACTCCATGTACAATGGAATGAAACACTTCCCGGGCCTGTGCCATCCCCAAATTGTCATGTTCCAGCCCACTGTGGAAGCCACTGTGCCTGTCTATTTTGTGGGTGATCTTCCTCTTTTGTTACTGAACCTTTACTTTATCAAGCATCGTGAGAGCCTAAATTCAAAATAAATCCAAAACTCACTACAATGGGTAAATATTAGCACAATAAGGTTACTATTAACTTATGTCAGGTTTCTAAAGCTGTACATTTTTATGGTAACAGCACAATCTTGCTCCTGTGAAGGGGCTGGTGTGTTTGAACTGTAAACCTTATGGGTAGCAGTCCAACGCTTATTCAACAACACTCCTAGGAGGTTGGGAACAAACAAATATAGGAATATTCCATTTTTTGAGTTTTGCTTTTTAGCACATCACAGTTGTTTCTATCTATCTATCTATCTATCTATCTATCTATCTATCTATCTATCTATCTACCTCTCTTCCTTTCCAAATCAAAGGTTTATGTCAAACCTGCATCTAGCAAATCTATTGGTACCCTATTTTTCAATACTGTCTGCTGGCCTCCTGTCTCGGTGTCACATTTTGGTAATGTAACGTGGCAAACAGTTTCATAATGCTATTGCATACTTAATGTATTATGACATAGTGTAAGTTTAATTTAAATAGGCCCTGATAAGTCAAATTTTTGTGTGACTGGCTTTTTTTGTGATAATCCCTTTCTTTTGGTTGTTGTCAAATTGAACCTGCAATATGTGAGATATTCCTGTGATCGGTTTTTAATGGACATACAGGTTATATGCTATTTAAGACAGGCTCTGTGTTTGATGATATGAATAGGTAGCTAAAATACGGACAAGTGGGGTTGTCTCCCCAATGCCTGCAAAGGCCCGTATAGAAGGGACTTTGGACACCTATGGGAAAATTCAGAACTAAGCATGCTCAAACACAAGCCCCCTGAGCCCAGGTGGGAGGTACACCTGGGCACACAGACTAGGACTGCTGGCACAGGTGAAGGCAAGAACTTAACCTCCACCTGACCATGACATCACCAGGTATATTTAAATGCATCCAATAAGATCAGCCAATATTTTCAACCGTGCCTTCCCAGCCAGAGGTGCCAAATACCCAGGCTGAGGGAAAGCCAAGTTCCTCTTTTTATTTGGCTCCTGTTCAGTTGCATGTGGAGGCTAGGGGGTCTCTCTACCACAGGTAGGTGCACTCATGTCTCATGCCCCATCATGCCTGTTCAGGACCTGCACCCTTGGTCTCTTGACCTCTCGGTCCCCTGAAATCTCCAGATCACACGGGTGGGTGTTCTTTTCCACATGGCTTTTCATGCCCAGTTGTGAACCCCAGTGCAATAGTCTGTACCTTTTTGTGTCTGTAACACTTGAAACTTTTCTTTACTTCATAAAAACTCACTTGTATACAAAAGTGCTTTTGCTAGTTTATTCTCTCAACTTCATGTAGCAGGAACCCAAGTATATCCCTCCAGAAGCCTAACAACGCCAGTGTACCTTAGTCTGACATGTCAATTCTGATGTAAGTCAAATGACACTTTTTTGTTTGTTTTTGTTATTAGTATCTTTATAACATGTGTCTTTATTTGTCTTTGGAAAGAGGAAATAACACACGAATAGTTACAGATGTGTTTCAGTACATACATGCTGTCATGGATTGAGTTGTATCCCCCACTCCAAATATGTGTCTATATGACTAGGTCACAATACTCAGTGGTTTAAAAGTTAGGTAACAATATAGCAATGAGGGAATCTGAAGTAACCAACCACTCAGTTATAAAAGGCTAAGGGCAGGATACAACACCATTACTCAGCTTTCAGTCCTGAGTCAATGGAGGGAGAGTTTCCTGTGATTGTGACTTGGATTACCTATCTCTTACAAGAGATAAAAGAGACAGAAGCAAGCAAAGAAGGAGGTGCATACTATTATCAAGAAAGAAGGTCTAGGAGTCAGCATCCTCTGGAGTGACTGTCCTTACAGTGAAAATCTAATAAACATACAAAGAGGATCTACATTCTACCAGGCCTTTTAGACATTCTATGGTCTCTTTGGGCTTTTTCCCCAAAGTATCTCCACAAAAAAACCCACCTTTTTTTCTGTTCAAACCTTTCCTCTGATTCTGATGTGAATTTTGTCCCAACCTGAAATATTTCTTGTGAGTGGGACAAGAACCAAAAAGTGAAGAAGCTTGAAACTCTAAGAAGTGAGAATGTTGAAACTTCATCTCACAAACTTGGCACATGTTACTGGGAGAAATAATCCCTGGCTGGTGAAGGATACAAAAAAGCAACGTATGAATAAACAATAACAACAACAAAATCCAGAACATTGAATAATTAATGAATTAGATTGAATTATTAGTTACAACCTTAGCCTCAAAAATGGCAAAGATTGTAAGGATGCCAAGAATTTTGTTTTATTTTATTGTATGGTTGTCCCTAAGAATAAGAAAAGTACCTCCCAATAATACCATTTGAAATAGTTGAAGTTTATTATGCCAATCTGGCCAATAAACATATGTGGCATTAATTGATGGGTGAGACCCAAGTTCTTGGGTCTCTTGCTTGGTGAGCCTGGCCTTTCAAGTTCTTGGGTCTCTTGCTTTGTGACAGTAGGACCAGGGTGCAGCTGCCTTAGCAGTTCCCTGCTTCAGCTGGCAAGGCTAACTTCCTGCAAGACAACCCCGAGGAGAAACCACATGGACCTACCCTGATGCAGCCCTGGGTGCTGGAGCAGCTGAGATGCTTACATATTCACTGACTCAGCTTTCCTCCAGCCATTGGCATCATTGCATGTGTTTTATGAGATGGAGGAGGAATTTGTGGATTGGTGTCGGACATATAGGCTAATGTTGGACTTGTGAGCTTGGACAGTACTGGGTTGGATGCTTTTTGATGTGCACTTACCCTTTATATAAACTCTTTCTTTTACATATGGGTTTCTGTGGATTTGTTTCTTTAATGTACCTAGACTAACACACCATTTTAATTATATGTTAAGATTTTCTTTTCTTTGAAAACATTTTCAATATTTTTGGTGGTGGGTATATACTTTTATATTTTCACCATAATTGTATGAATATACCCATTTGAGGGGATAACAACTTTGATTATTATTTTAATATATTTATAAATGTTCATATGTTTTTGAAACCAATATTGGGTTTACATTGATTTGCTGATTTTTTTATTCATGGTTACAAAGATGATCTATTTTGCTAACCCCTGTGTCCCACAAGTAATTCTTGCAAATTGACTGTAATTGTCCCCTATTACCCATCTACTTGCTCAAAGTAAGGTTGCCAAAAGTCTTCCACCCTTCAGGTATCATAGATTCCTCTCCCTGACAGTCCAGTTCCTCCTCTGGAAATCTGACAATATGTTAATGCAACACCACAACCTTCTTATCCAACACCACAACCACAATCAAAGGAATGTATTTGAGCATTCTTACTCATATCAAAGAAATAAAGATATCTACTTTCACCGGAAAAGTAGTATTTGGAAAAGAAAGCCTAGAAGAAAAATCTATGATCAGTTTTACAGTGATGTGACACTTTGTTGGAGATGATGGCTCAGGAACTCAACTCAGGTGCTCACTTAACCTGGGTAATGGCCCCCAAACTTAGACTAGGCGATGATGTTGCAAAGAACAACATCACTGACCATTTTCCAACTCTCCTGGGTCATAAATCAGTTATCAATTTCTGACAGTCAATTTCTGCAATTCAATAAATCTGAGTTTCCACAAAGTCTTCCAGCATCAATTTTTCTCTAGTTCTTAAATGCTTCCTCCTCCTTGACCCACTATCATGATCCCAATTCTACCTTACAAATCCAGCTAGACCAGTGGATGTACACTGGTACAGATAGAAACTGGAAACACATGGAATCCGACAGATGATTTCTTCAGGACCAGTGATGAGAGTGGTGATACCAGAGAGTGGAGGGAAGGTGGGAGTAGAAAGGGGGCCAATTATAAGGATCTACATATAACCTTCTCTCTGGGGGACAGACAATAGGAAAGTGGTTGAGGGGATATGTTGGACAGTGGAAGATATGACAAAATAATAATAATTTATAAATTTTCAAGGGTTCATGAGGGAGGGAGAGCGGGGAGGGATGGGAAAATGAGGCGCTGATAACAAGAGCTTAAGTGGAAAGCAATGTTTTGAGAATGATGAGGGCAATACGTGTACAAATGTGCTTGACATACAATGGATGGATGGAGTGTGACAAGAGTTGTACAATCCCCCAATAAAATGATTTTTAAAGCCACTGCTTTCAAATCAATTCTGACTTATAATGGCCTAACAGAAAACAGTAAAACTTCCCCTGAGAGCTCTTCAGTCTGTACTTGTTTAAGGGAACAAACGGCCTCATTTTATTCCTTTGGAGTGCCTGGTGGGTTTGAGCCCTCAATTTCTTGGTTAGCAGCTGTGTTTTGCAGCCACTACACCATCAGGATTCCCGTACTCTTGTGCTCTAGAACTGTTCTGCATCCCAGAAATAGCTAGGAAGTTTAAGAAACAAAATCTCAATGTCTATACCTCAAAGCAGTAAATTCAAGATATCTGAGATTAGAACTCAAATATTTGTATTTCACAAATTCTACCAAATTCAATGTGCACAGGAATTACCTGAAGCTTATGGGATTTAGTAGGTCTGGGATAGGAGTCTATGACTTTACATTGAGTACCAAGTAACTTGAGTCTAAAATCTGTGCATTGGATTCATATTCAGGAATAAATGAAGGAAGGACTATTTGAAAAGATGAATGGATATTTTAATTAAAAGTGAAGCATTAACTTAATTCTAGCCCTAATTTAAAAAATAGTTCTTATGACATGGCACTACTTGATATTTACCCTTATGAAGAGATCACTGAAGACATAGGAGCAACAGAAAAGTGTGAAGAAACTACATGATGCCCGGCTATCACAAAGAATAGTATCTGAGGTCTTTGAGAGCTTTCCTCAAACATTTAGCCATTTTAGTGAGCCATCAACTAAGTCCCCATGGAAGAAGAACACCAACCTAGGTGACTCCAAAATTGTGAAAATTATAGTACAAATCTCAAGGAGGGAATGGTATAAGATCTTTAATTGCGAATACCCAGTGTACAGAAGGTTATGTATGAGAGAACCCTCAAATCCTTGTACAGCCTCCACACATAAAGACTCCAGGGAGGCATTCCCCTCCTACCATAATCAAGGGTTGTGAATGTCCTTGTTATCAGAAAGAGTGTACTGTAGAAACTAATATAGTAGATTTACTTAAATTAAAATATAACAGCTTATTTGATCTCTCTTTTGAATCATTTAAAAGTTGTATCAGCTTTTAAAAAATGAAGGGGAAATGCATGTGGATTAAACCTCTGGTGAATCCTCTCTGAACATAGACTAGGGATGTGAACAGCTTTGCTATCTTGCAGAATGTATTGGAATATGGGTTTTGGCAGATGGAGCTAGATTAAAATTTCACGCCTTATTATTTGATCTATGTTTGACCCATTTTACAGTTGTTACAGTTTTTATTGTCTCCTGCTTACTTTTCAATTGAGGTTTTTCACCATTTCATTTTACTATTTCTGTTAGCTATGTTCTTTCTATTTTGACTTTGTATGAATCCAGGATTGGTGACAATAGAGACAGTAGCTGGATTAACGATTTCTTGGGGGTATGGCAAGACGGTTGAGGGAGCTAATAACAAAGAGTACAAAAAAGGAGAAGATGTTCTAATTTTATCTGGTAATGAATGTACAACTCTTCTTGATGTGATTGAACTATTGAATTGTGTGATATTTGGATTATGTCCCAATAACACTGTGTGGGTAATTTGTCTTTTTTACCCCATGTGAAGCATGAACTTCATGTCCAGGGTATAGCAAGAATTTAGAGTACTGAATATTACTCAGCTTTATCTCATTGTATTAGTTGATGGCCCAACCTATACAAGAAAGAAGAAACTGGTATTTAAGAAAAAGTGGGGTTGGTTCAGAAAGCAGGATTTCTACCGTGTTTATCCTTCGGGAGTGTGCAGCTTCTTCCAGAGGATGGGAGACGCTCACTACCAACTTCACAAGTATCTGCACATGAAGGAGTGTCAGCAGCAGAGTCAGCTATCTGGGATCAGGCCAGAGAAAGTAAACTCAGTGGAGTGTTCACAATATAATATTTATCATCCGAAATGGAAGAAATGAAGGGTCGGAGGATGTGTTTTGCTGGTGCTCCTTTTATAGCCGCAGCATCACAAGTGGAACTGGAACTTTGGGAGGTTAGAGGTCATTTTCTTTGGGCAGAACAGCATTTCCTGTTTCTCAGAGAAATAAAGAAGACAAAACTGCCCTAGAATGTTGCTTTAACGTCAAAGGCGGTTGGTTACAAAACAGCACTTGATAAATTGACTGCAAATGAATGAGAAACACATGGATTAAGTTTCCATTAACATCCACATGGGCTTATTAATTAAGGGGAAAATGCTGGACAAAAATCATGCCTTACTGAGGTTTGCTAAATTGAAATTTTGTAAAAGAAGAAGAAGAAGCAAGCACCCCCAAACACTTGATCATAGCTCTTGTGACTTTAGGTTCCTCATCCTGAACCCAAACAAACAAATTAGATGCCTACTTTCAGACCCAGGCACCACTCTCTAAAATCCAGTTATGAAACCTCTCAAAGTCTGGGAAATGATATTGAGTCATTCTTTGATCATTAGTCAGCTTTAAAATTTTACACTTCTCACACCAGGTACCTCAGTTTCTAACATTTTTGTTTTGTGTTTAATGAATTCGGTTCCTTTTATTCATTAACTAGATTTAACTCCACGTTAAGTTTATGCAATTGTACAAAAAGTTAAGCTGTCTCCAGAGGCAGCCCCTTGGTGAGATAGTGAGCATCAAGTCATTGAAAATACTCTCCTTCATGTCCCTCAAAATCATGGAGAAGATAAACCTATGCGAGTGTTTCCCAACCCGAAAAAGAGATACTCCTTGATTTATGGCCCATTTTTGCAACCTATTACAGTTACTATGAACCTCATTTAAAACTCTCTTTTCTTTGGTTGAAGGTACATCTTATTAGTGATACATACCACATACAATGGTGCACCATGTGATTTGCTGATGTTGTCCGTTTCAGATGCTCACTCACAGATGTTCAAGGTTATGGTTTACTCTTCAAAACATTGCTGAATAGCACTCTATGAAGACTTGAAAAAAAATAAGCTCTTCAGTTTAGATCCAAACTGCATTATGATGGAATCTTTGGAATGGAACTTTGTGGCAAATCAGGGACCACATGTACTTTGGAATATTAAGTAACATTTTCCATGTTGCATATTAAAAGTTAGCAAAAGGGTGGGGGGAATAACTGGAAATGAAACAATTCCACAATCAATATGAAAAAATAAGAATGTTGGGTGGATGTAATTTTGACTGATACATTTTTTATATAACAAACTAAAATATTTGCAAAAATGAATTTATTGACTAATAAGAACAAATTAGCATAGAACCCCACTTATTGTTTAGACTGTTCCACCACTACGCATTCTAGATATTTCAAGTGGAAGATAGTTGGACTTGGTGAGCATTTATTCATGAAGACGACTTTTGTTGTTAACAATCACAGAGCTGATTTGGATCCATAATGACATGATGCACAGCAAAACAAAACACCAGTCTGTCTAAGGCACCTTCACAAGCTCTTTTGTATTTGAGCTCAAAGATGGAATCAATGGATCAATCCATCTCATTTAAGGTTTTCCTTTTTTTTTTAACTGACCCTGTGTGTTACAAAATATTATATCCTTCTTTAGGATTGGCCCCTCCTAATAATATGTTCAAATCAGATGAAGTTACCTTTCTTGCTTCCAAAAAAGGATTCTGGTTGTACTTCTTCTAAAACAAATGTTCTGACCGTCCATGGCACATTCAACATTCTTCACGATGAGTTAGGTTTATTGTGCCAACCAGGTCTCCAAGGGAACATGTGGGCAGAATTTAATCAGGTCTCAGCTTGATTGGTGGGCAACTGAGATAAATGCTTTTTGAGGCCAGCAACCCGTTTCTTTTCCTCCCTCCTGATCAGACCAGTGTGCTGCTGCTTGAGCTAATTCTGTGCCTCAGCTATTTCCTCCACTGCCTATGGGCTCAGCCAACCCGTGGATCCTGTTGCTAGAGTTTGTGCTTCCCAGCATTGTTGGTGTGTGTATCACTTGAGTTTGAGGCTGGTGGATTGTGTGGCCATGCTCAAATCTCTTGTGTTCAAGATCCTGGGACAACTGACCATTGCTGCCTCACCCTGCTGTTTGCTACCTGCTGGGCCAACTCTGCCTGTCTTAACTGTGGGCAGACTCCACTTTCTGATTCCTTGGTCTTAGACCTGCAGCCCACATGAGTTGAAGGACCTTCAGTATAGTAACTGTTCCACAAAAGTGAGTTATACTGAGCTCTCTGTACTGCTGTGTGGACTAATTAATAGTTATATTCCTTCTTGCTGTAAAAACCTATCCTTTTATATGTACAATATACTCATAAGTGGCCTGGTTTTGTTTCTCTAGAGAACCCTGTCTAACATATTCACCAAAACAATAATTCAAACTCATCAGTTTGTCTCTGGTCCTCTTTATTCACTGTCCAGCTTTTGCTTGAATTCGAAGCCATTGAAAATACCATGCTTTGGATCAGGCTCATCTTATTCCTTAAAATGAAATCCCGCCCACCCACACTTGAAAAAAGTGTACAACAGATTTACACAATTTAATATATCATTTGATTTCTTGACTTCTACTTCCATGAGCATTGACTATGGATCCAGATATTTGTCTTGTTGTGAGGCTTTTTGTTTTCTTACATGGACTTGTACTTCATACTGAAAGCTATAGTCTTTGACCTTCATCAGTAAGTCCTTGAGTTCTATTAGCTTTCAATAAACAACGGTATGTCATGTGCATATTGTAGGCTATTAATGAGCTTTCTTCCTATCCTGATGCTGCTTTCTTCTTCAGGTAGTCCAACATCATGCATTATTTGCTCAGCATATGGAGTGAATAAATATAGTGAAGGGATACAACCCTGATGCACACCTTTCCTGATTTTAAATCACGCGATATCCCCTTATTCTGCTCAAATGGCTGCACATGTGCCTCTTGGTCTACGTACAGGTTCCCCAGAAGCAAAGTTCAGCATTCTGGAATTCCCAATCTTTGAAATGTGAGCTGTAGTTTGTTATGATCCACAGAGTCAAATGCCTTTGCATAGTAATAAAAATGCATAAACACCTTTCTTGCATTCTCAGCTTTAAGGCAAGGTCCATACAACATCAACAACGATAATTTTTACTCTGTGTCCTTTCCTGGATCAGGTTTGAATTTCTGGCCAACTTGTAAATTATATTCATGTGTATTAAAGATACTGTTTACTGACTTCTAAATTATGCTGGTTCACCTTTATTTAGAATGGGCAAAATTATGGATCTCTTTGAGTTGGTTGCCCAGGTAGCTGTCTCTACATTTCTTAGTGTAGAGGAGCGAATGCTTCCAGTGCTGCACAATTATGTGCAAACATTTCTGGTGGTATTCCACCAATGCCGGGAACCTAGTTTTTCACCAGTACTTCCACTGCAGCATGGTCTTCTCCCTTAGTCCCATAGATTCTTGGTCACATGCTATTGCTTGGAATGTTGGAGTCTCAATTAATTCCTTTTGGTACAGTAGTTTTCTATATTGCTTCTATATTCTTTTGAGACTTCTAGCAGAGTTTAGTATTTTACCCATAGAATATTTTTATATTTCAACTCAAGACTCCGATCCTATCTTCATCTATTTCAGCTTGAGAAATGACCATCATGATCTTTCCTCCTTTCCCTTTTCTTACTTCAGGTCTCTCCACATTTCAGTAAAGGACTTAACTATTCTTCTCAAGCTGCCCTTTGAACTCACTAGTTTAGCTCACTTACCTCATCATTCCCTCAATCACTGTAGCTACTCTTCTTTCAAGAACAGGTCTCCAAGCGCCTTCTGACTTTTGGTATGCCCTTTTAGTTATTTCCTGTGATTTTCAATGACCTGTTTTGTTTTTTGTTTTCTTCATTTACAATGTTTTGTTTTGTTTTTGTCTCATCTCATAACCCCTCCAGTCTTTGTTCACTAGTGTTCAATATGTCTAGTCCGAGGTGATCTCCAAATTCAGGTGAGATACACTCAAATTTTATATTTAGGTTTATATGGATTTGTTTTAATTTTCTTCCATTTCAACTACTTTAACCTTTATTTGCAGATGTGTAGCTGATAATAATGGTCCATCATTAGCTTTTGACCTTTTTTGGTGTTTGTTTTAACATCTTCATACTCTTTCCATAGATGCATTTATATGTATAAATATGTTTCATAAATATATATTTTTGAAAAACTGGAATCATAGTGTATAAACTGGCAGTCTTTCTACTTATACTTTTAAACCTAATGCAGTTTTATAAACACATTATTATCTAATTCATTTTGTCATGGCTATAAAATACTTCATTTCATAATTTGAGATATTTTTACAGTTTTGTTTAGAAAATGTTCCAAATAAATATTTGTTTCATGATTAAATTAGTAAATTGGACTGTGCGACCATCAGTATATTGCCAGCATTTGCTACAAACAATTTTGCAGTAATTCTTGGAACAAAATCTTTTCTCATATATCTCAGTTTATATATGAGCTAAATTCCAAAGAGAATAATTATTTGGGCCAGGGACATGCACATCACACTTCGATAAACATAAAAATTATCACATAACATCAGTTTTAACTTGCACCAAATATATGAGAGAGCATGTTTTCCCACATACCTACCAATATTTTTGTGTATTTAAAGTTTATTAATATCTCCTTCACGAACTTCCTGTTAACGTATCTGTCTTTTTTAAATGAGTACTTGGTTTTTATTTGTAAGACATTTATTTAAGGTATATCTATTAATAGTTACACAATTATAGGATGCCAAACCAAATCCGCTGCCATTGTGTTGATTTGACTCAGGAGGACCCTCTATAGGGTTTCGGAGACGAAATCTTCAGAAGCACAGTTGGCCTCCTTCTCTCCTGTGCAGGGGCTGTGGGCTGGAGCTGCCGCCCTTGTGGTTCAGCAGCCCACATCGCTCAAGGGTACCCCAGAGCTTTAGCACTATTTCATGCATCACAACTCAGACATTTACTTTTAAAAACATACATATATATATATAATTTTCCCGTATTGCATTTTATATTCAATTTCTTTTATCATTTTCTTTTTTTAATGACTTTAGAGATTCACACATCTCTGTTTTTCATATGTGTGCTTCATTTTTTAATTTTACATTGTGATTTAGGTAAAATTTTACAGAGGAAATGAGCTTTTCATTCAACAATTCATATATATTCTGTTTTGTAGTTTGGTTGTGATTCCTACAAAGTAACAGCATTCTTCCTACTTCCTCTCTATGTTCACCTCTCCTACTTATCTTTTTTTGATTTGTTTTTTCCTATGCATTCAAGCTTTCTGAGTTTTCTTCCTGAGAAAATGCTACCCTTTGTCCTTTCAGTTGGAATGTTCTAGGAAGTGCATACCTTTTGGGTGGCACTGTTGACCTTCTAGAACTCTCTATCACTTGTCGTAAGTGGAACCATGTGGGTGAGGTCAGCTCTAGTCCTGAAGGATTCTTGAAGGTTAGAGTCACAAGAATTCCACCAATTTTTCTCTAACCTATAAACCTGTTTTGGGGTTTTAAAAATTATTTTGAATTTTTCTGCATTTTCTCCCAGTGTAACCAGGTCCTTCTAATGTGATTTCTTTTAGAGCAGTGGTTCTCGACTTTCCTCATGCCGTGATACTTTAATACAGTTCATCATGTTGTGGCGAGCTCCAATCATAAAATTATTTTCGTTGTTACTTCATAACTGTCATTCTGCTACTGTTATGAATCAGGCAACCTCTGTGAAAGGGCCATTCAACCCCCAAAGGGGTCGCGACCCACAGGTTGAGAACCATGATTTTAGACTGCCTAGCAGTAGTAGCCAGGCATCATCTAGTTGTTGATAATACGTTGATCTTTTCTATACATTTTAGGGATCACAACCTTGTCTTGGGAGTTCTGGTGGGGTAGTGATTATGCTTTTGACTTTTAACTTCAAGGTCAGTAGTTTGAAGCCACCTGCTACTTCTTGGAAGAAAGACATCTTTCTACTCCCATAAAGAGTCACAGTCTCAGACATCAACAGGGACAGTTCTACCTTGTCCTATAGGATCAATGGCCATAAGTCTGCATAATGTACTCTACGCACTTTTTCTTACAGGTTGTTGTCAAGTTTTTCCTTGATCTTTACGTTCTCTTTTTATGTTTTTGGTGCATCTCTTGATGTACATAAATGTTTAAATGTTAGGTGGTCTCAGTGGTCTAGTCTGCCTTCTGCTGTGTGTGCATTTTTAGATATTTTTGATAGTGTATCTGCGTCATACAGTAGGACAAATATATTTGCTCTAATAGCTTCTTTTATAATATTACATCGGAAAGTTTGTATCTTTATTTATTTATTTATTTATTTATTTATTCACAGTTCTTAGCTTTATTTTTAACTTGATCTACTTTAATTTATTGATAGTTTTGTGAAAGAAGTTAAGGATCAAATTATTGTAAACAATGACTTCATCAGATACTAAATTATTCTGTCTTAGTGACTTATTAGCCTCCCCATGCCAGGAAAATTGTCTTTACTATAGCAATTTTGTAATGAGTTTTAAATTTTTGAATACTTTTTCAATTCTCTCTATTGTTGTTGTTAGGTGTCATCCAGTCAGTTCTGACCCGCTGCGACCCTCAGGGTGATGGAAGGAAACATGTTGATCTTGTGTAATGTTCACAGTTAGTGGTACATTTGAGCCCATTGTCCAGCCACCGTGTCAACTGATCTCACTAATAGTCTTCTTTGTCTCTTCCCTTCTATTTTGCCAGGCATCGTGTTCTTTTCATGAGACTGGACTTTCTTGAGAAAATGTTCAAAGTATGTGAGACAAAAGTCTACATTAAATTTTACATGCTATTTATTATTATTTAAAATAGTTGGCTATTTGAATGTTATCTTTTCTATTTAAAATTTAGAAACAGCTTCTATACCTTACAAAAGAAAATTAAACAACAACAAAGGTCCCCAAACTTACTATACTGGTTGAAAAAGCATTGAATGTATAAACAACATGGGAGAACATTTTCATGTGCTCTGAGATCATCTGGTAGTATTATTAATTGCTAGCATTGCTTTTAACTTTATGCGGTATTGATATTCCCATTTCTAGAGTTGAATTATTCACCCTTCTTTCTTTTTTAATAACGTTTTCAATGCTGCCCTTTAGCTTAAAAGATAAAGTATGAATTCTTAAGCATAAGATACCAGGAGTGCCATAAAATAGTGCTAGCCTAGTTTCCTAATTTTATGTCATTGTCTCTCTGGAACATCATACTCCCATCACCCAAACTGCGTAATGTCTCACAACTGCCTAAATATCCCTTTGGAAAACCTGAAAAAGCAGTTCTTTCCATTCTGTAATACTAAGCACATGATGTATGACACTCAGTACCAAGCCATGTGGTAAAGGTGTCATCTACATGGGACACACCCAGATTATCCTGGTCTATTTTTCAATAGTTGGCTACATAATAGTTGCTTTCCCAGTAAATATCTATTAATAAAATAATGTTACCTTAAATTGGATTATTATTGCAGCGATCTCCTTTCCCCCTTTTTCTTGCTATTGCTTAATCTGTTTAATCAAAAGATTAGAAGTGAATATGTAGATGACCTATATCTAGACTGTTTGGAAAAACTTGTCGATAATGGACCAGAATTTCTCCATAATTGTAAATTTTACTACTTAGAAAAATCATTTATATTTCCTTCCAATATACAGAAAGGAAAGGACTCTTTAAATCATATCTAAGAAACAGAGGTAGTCACACCATCTGAATATTTCTTTTTTTTAAAAAAAAATAGTAAAATGAGCCAGACAAGTTAAAATACTTCTATTATGCTGTAAATAACTAGTTTTTTTTTTACCATTGTATTATCCTATTAGGATTTTTTTCCTATTTAAATTTAGATATGTTGGTATATATTACAAACAAAGAAATAAAATAGATTTTGTCACACTGCTTTCTTAGTGGGACTAATCTGTGTTGGATTATTTGGTACTCTCTGAAATGTTGTTTCCCAGAGTCTGGGAAGGCGACTTCATTTTGAAAAATTTTTGTGATTATAATTGAGCTAAGGACCTTGAAATAAATTATTCAGGTAGGCCCTAAATTAAAAAAAAAAGATATTTTCTTGTAAGAGAATGGCAAATGGAGATATGAGACAGAGTGAAGAAAACAATGTGAAGGTTGAGACAGAGGTTGAAGTCATACAGTCAGAAGATAAGGTGTGCCTGCAGTCACCAGAACTTGGAAGAGGCAACAAGAATTCTCTAGAGATGTGGGAGGAAGTGCAATACGTCTGACATCTTGCTTTTGGACTTCTGACCTCTGTAACTGTGACATAATACATTTCTGTTGTTCAAACCAACAAACTTTGTGGTAATTTGTTACAGCTGTCCTCGGAAATGAAGACAACAGCTCTCTTTTTACCAGGGAAATTCAATGGGTTCCTAATGTCTCACGAGGATGAGAAGCAAATAACGCTGAGAAAAGCAAAGCAAAACTAAGTCAAGGCCATTGCCATTGAATCAATTCCGACTCATGGAAACCTCCTGAGTGACAGTGAACTAACTACTCTACCGTGTTTTCTTGAATGTAAATGTTGTAGAAGCTAATTGCTAGACCCTTTTGCTTTTTGATGCATTTTTGACAGTTTGAATCATCAATATTTATGTTAATAGTTCAATGCCAAAAGTTTGCACCATCAGGGACTAAGGGAAAACTAGAGAAGGTCTTGCTGAGCACTCTCATTCAAATTCACAAAACCAGGGCAGACTGGGGGGTTGGGGAGAGGGAGGGAGAGCTGCAAAGGATTAGTGTTGTTGTTAGGGGCCATAGTTGGTTCTAGACTAAGACAAACCAGGAAGGAGGGCCTGGCAATCTATTTAAGAAAATACACACATTCTGGAAAATGTATCTACAATGAAAATATTTCAGATAGCTGCGGGATATCATCTGATGTAGTGCTTGATGGTGAGACCTTAAAGTTGCAAGTAACTTCGGGCTACACCTGAGAGTTACCTCCTCAAAGTTAAATAAAGAATTGAAAAAGATGTTATGCTCACTGCCATCCAGTCAGTGCTGACTCACAATGAACCTATAGACAGGGGAGAACTGCCCCTACAAGTTTATGAATCTCTCTCTCTCTCTCTCTCTCTCAATCCTTTTATTGGAGCTCATTCAATTCTTATCACAATCCATACATACATCCATTGTGTCAATCACATTTGTACATTTGTTGCCATCAATCATTCTCAAAACATTTGCTTTCTACCTGAGCCCTTGATATCAGCTCCTCATTTTTCCCCTCCTTACTCTCCCCACATCCTTCATGAACCCTTGGTCATTTATAAATTATGATCATTTTGTCATATATTACACCATCTGACATCTCCATTTACCCACTTTTCTGTTGTCCATCCCCCAGGGAAAAGGTTATATGTAGATCCTTATAATCAGTTCCCACTTTCTACCCACCTTCACTCCACTCTCCAGGTATTGCCACTCTCACCACTGGTCCTGAAGGAGTCGTATGTCCTGGATTCCCTGTGTTCCCAGTTCCTATCTGTACCAATCTTTATGAGAGTCAAAAGCCCTATCCGAACTCCTAACCACTGTACCATGAGAGATCTTCAATGTAAAGCTCACTGTAATGACATAGATGAGTAAGGTACCCCGGACCTTCAGGTGTTGACATGGCATTGGCATGACCCAGAATGAGAAGAAACAGTTGAAATGCATCAAATGCAATGTGAATTGTACAAAATATGAGCTGAAAACAATTTCTAAGTCATCAAAGAAGAAATGGCACACATGACTATCGATACGGTAGGCATTAGTGAACTGAAATCAGATAGTCACAAAGACAGCTATGCAAGAATGACAAGTTAAAGAAAAAAAGTGTCACATCCACATTTACACTAAATATAATGCTGTCAATAATACGACAATCTTCCAGTTAATACAACTATTACTCAAATTCATGAACCAACTACTAATGCCAAAGATGAAGATATTAATCATCTTTTCCAAATTGTACGGTTATCTGAAATGTATCAAAAAGGCAATCAAGATTGACTTATAAATACTAGTGATTGGAATATAAAATTGGGGTGGGGATGAGAAGGATCAGTAGTCGGAAAACATGTTCATGATATTAAAGTGACACTGGAGATTGTGCAATAGAATTCTCCTAGAACAAAGGTTCATTCATAAGAAGTACATTTTTAAGAAACAATATAAGCAGTAACGATACATGTGGGTGTAAGTGACTGTACCTGTGGAAAGGTGCAATGGAGAAACTCAATGAATTCAGTAAAAACAAAGTCAGAAACAGTCTGTGGAACAGGCTAACAATTGTTCATATGAAAATTCAATTTGAAGAACTCCACAGCAGCCAAAATTTGACCGTGAGTATACAGTGTGCAACTTTGGAGACCATCTCAAGAATAGATTTCAGGCACCGAACATCAATGACAGAACACCAGAAGAGTTGCAAGGTGACGCCAGGAAGGTAATACGTGAATAAAGCAAAATGTCATTCAAAAGACAGGAAAGCTAGAAAAGAGCAAAATAGGTCAGAAGAGACTTTAAAACATTCTGAGGAAAGAAAAGAAAGCAAAGAAAAGAATGATAAGAGACAAAGAGCTCCTTTCAAGAAGTGCCTCCAAAACGGGAGCTAAAGTATTTTAATAAACTGTGCAAAAATATACTTGATATTTTTCATGCAAAAAACTGCAGAAAAACTATAAGCAATATTGAAGGATTCCAGAAGAAAAAATGAATGACTCGGGAAGCATCAAAAGAAAATAGGTGGTATACAAAGTCACTGTAACAAGAATCACTAGCCAATGTTCAAGCATAAAGAGATGTAGCACATAATCAAGAAGCAATGGTGTTGAAGGAAGAAGTTCAAGATGTACTGAAGTAAGGGGCCAAACACAAGGGTACAGGAATTGACTGAATATGAATTGAGATGGTTTAACAAATATAAGAAATTTGGAAGGCTGCTACCTGGCCAACTGGTTGAAAGAGATCTTTATCTGTGATCACTCCAAAGAACGCTGATCAATTGAAACAAAGACATTATTGAACAATATCATTACTATTACATGAAATCGAAATCTTGCTGATGTCAGATCATGTGTGAGAGAATGCTAGAGTGATATATATCTATTATATATTGACCTTGAAAAAGCATTTGGCTGTTGGGACCATAACAAATCATAGATATATAGATACCATGTCAAACAGTGGGAATGACAGAGAAGTCAACTGTGTCCATATGGAAACTGTACATAGACAAAGAGGCAGCTGCTCAAACATAGCAAGAGGGCAAGGTGTGCTTTAACGTTGGGAAAATGTGCACCAGGGTTGCATTATTTCACATTATTTAATCTTCATGCCAAGAAAATACTCTAAAAAGTTGGTTTATATGAAGGACAACACAGCATTAAGATTAGAGCAAGTTTTATTATAACCTGTAATGCATAAATAACACAACCTGACTTGGTGTAATCAAGAGGGCTTGAAGCACTTCTTGATGAAGGTCAAAGACTATAGCTTTGATCTGTAGATTACATCTCAATATAAAAGAAACCAAAATCCACAAATTGGACAAATAAGCAACATCATGGTAAGTAGAGAAAAGATTAAAATTTTTTAGATTTAATATTTCTGGGACCAACAATCAGTGTGCTCTTGGAAGCTTCAGTCAAGAAATCAAATGTTATATTGCACTGAGCAATCTAATGTATAAGATCTTTTAAAAAATTAAACAAAGGTGTGACTTTGTGGAATAAGGTGCATCTATCATAAGGCAGGGTATTCTCAGTTATCTCCTGCATGGGTGGAGCACTTGGCTATAGACCTTAAGGTCAGCAGTTCAAACCCACAATCCCTACAAGGGAAAATGATGAATTCATCTGCCTCCATAAAGAGGAACAGTCTTGGAAACACCTCAAGGAGCAGTTCTACGCTGTCCTATAAACTGGGAGATACCTGTGATCCTGA
The DNA here is from genome assembly GCF_050624435.1 of Tenrec ecaudatus. Taxonomy (NCBI): domain Eukaryota; kingdom Metazoa; phylum Chordata; class Mammalia; order Afrosoricida; family Tenrecidae; genus Tenrec; species Tenrec ecaudatus. The sequence continues at coordinate 31,798,809 of NC_134544.1, read as the reverse complement.
AGTGATATACTTTCAAAGTGTGGGCAATAAATAAGGAAAATCCAAGGATAGTTGACAGATTTGAAGTATGGCATTGGCAAAGAATACTGAATATTCCACAGACAACCAGATGAACGAACAAATCTATCATGGGAGAACAAATCTATCACGGGAGCACCAGAATGCTCTTTAGAACTGAGGAGGACAAGACTTCCTCTCATGCACTTTAGACATGGCATCAGGAAGCGTGACTCTCTGGAAAAAAAGATTATATATGGTGACGTGCGAGTTAGCGAAAAGTAGAAGACTTGTACCAAAGTGGGCTGACAGAGTAGTTGCGGTGATGGTCCCAAACATACCTATCATTCTGAGGATGGCTCATGACAAAGGCATGTTTTATGCCTGGGGTCCAACTTTGGTATGTGGAACCAACTTTGGCGCATCTAACAAGAACTTATAGGAAGAGCTTTACACGAGAAAAAGTAAGAATTCAATGAGAGTGATAGTTTGTGTGTGTAGAAGAGATTGTTTTGGAGACCCTAAATATTTAAGTGAAAATCAGATCAACTAGCAAATATTGTGGTATTTTCAATTTAGTTTATTTTCTATTGGCCCATTTTGTGATAAACCATATCTAGTATGATAGTCAAATTAACTCAAGTGAGTTTTTAATTTCCTGTGTTTTAAATAGATGGGTCAAACTACTTATCACTATCATCAGTATCTCTAACTAGTCCACATTGGGTGACAATCTGCAGGTCAACAGTTCGAAACCACCAGCTTCTCTTCAGGAGAAAGATGGGGCTTTCTACTCTCATAAAGAGTTGCAGTCTGAAATGCACAGCGGAAGTTCTGCCCTGCCCTATAGGATCACTATGAGTTGACATTGACTAGATGGCAGGGACACACTGTCCACTGTTGTTTTCCAAACATCTTGATTCTCTGAAAAATCTTGGAAATGAAGCAAGACAGGATGGAGAATCATCCCCATACTCAGTGTGGTTAACAGCATGTTGATGATCTCCCAGGCAAATTCACAGTTGTAAATTAGACCTCAATTTTCATTCCTCACAGAGAGTGCTCCCCTTTGATGGATCTTTCATTAATGATAATCATATGTTTTCCTTATATTCCACATTTACTTAAGGAAAGCACTTTCAGACTTATGTAATTGCTTTTGATGGAGTCTGCTCCATCTCGTCTCCCTTGAACACCTTGCTGGCAGAGAGTTCTTCTGAAACACAAGTTTAGATGCAGGTTGCTGTCATCAATTCAAAAATATTTGCTTCCACAATGAATTTCATATACTTCTCTCTATATTTTCTTTTCTCTGTAGATTAAATCCATCTGCATTTTAGCTCCTTTAGAGTAGACAGATTTTGAGGTAGGACCTCCCGTTATTTACCAAAGTTCCAACAGGTGTGTGTGTGTGTGTGTGTGTGTGTGTGTGTCGGGGTGTAAAAGGGATTTATCAAATAGTTCTGAATAAATTAAAAAATGAAAGTATTTGTTTTCCATAATAGTCTTGTGATTTAGGCAAAACAGAGATTGTTATTTTGGAAATTAAGCCAGAAAGGTGATATGAGCAGGCCATGGTCGCTCAATCTGTGGAACAGCCAGAGCAGGACCACAAGGCTTCTTATTTCTCTGTTGTCCCTTGTAGGTGGTGGATCTGTGGATCAGGGAGAAACAAGATGGATTTCATTGCAAACGACGAATAGCTCCCTGAACATTTACGCTATTGGCATAATATTTTAGGGGCAGCCAGTGCTGCATGACAGCTGAAACCTTTAATATTATAAGGAAAAATAAAGATGACAAAATAAACAAAGACCCGCTATAAAAGATGAAAGAGGGCTGGTTCTGGGAAGTAAACTGTGATCCTGCTCTTTATTTTCAGAGTAATTCTTAATTAGAAACTTTTGTCAGCTGTCGTCGTGACACAAAGGGAAAAGAGGCTGCCCTCCGCCACGAGCACTCTCACTGTCCTACTATGTTGTACGTGATGCAATTTGTAAAAATAGCAACTCCTGTCTCACATCAAGCGTATGGCTTCAGGGCAGGAGGAGCACACACATACGCACATGCATGTGGAAGCACACAGTGTATGCAGAGAGTGGAGTTTCAGATGCCAGTCTGATGCAGCTGGTGAGGACCTCAAGGGGGGGCCGTCCCCTCATTTTGCAGGTAGGAAGAGAGAGGGCCGAGTGGAGTCAGAGAGTCCGGAATACCCACAGGCTTGCCCAGCCCAGGACTAAAAGGACGGTAACTAACAGAAGCAATCAATCCTTCCTGCACTGGATGCGGGTTATTTCAGATCAGAGACGTCAGAAATGAATGGGCATGAGGAGAAAGGGCCTTGGGGCAGACGTGAGCACCGGAAGGAGCAAATCTGTGGGTCTCCGTTTGCACAGCCCAAGTCAAGGCAGGGTCCGTTCCGGGGGAGCCTAGCTTGTTTGCCATCCGACCCGGTTAATCAGGCTGTCGCTTAACTTCGGTGCATCAGCCTCTTCCAAAGACAAGTGACCCCCGGATCTAGCATACTGGGCTTTCGGTATCTTCGAAATGCCCAAGATAAAAGCTAGGCTTGTTATGTACAAATGGATCTCTGCCGCCCACACAGGCACTTCTCTCTGCTTTCTCCTGGGCAGACTCCAAAACATCCCAGGGGAGACATGAGGGTGCAATCGCATTAACAAAGACCTAATAACAAAATTACCCCCAAAATCTAATTAGTGAGGTTACCTCTGGAGCAGCAGGCCCATGAAAATAAACACAGGCTCACATTTGTTTACTGCCTGAAATCATTTTTTTTTCATTTCCCTAAAAAATACAGCCTTCCTTCCCAAGCGTGTCCATGCTTCTGCTTACATTATTATTGTTTCATGTGGACATCTGGGCTTACTGGTGTGGCCCAGACCCTGGGTTCCTTCTCAGTATACTTGGGAGTGGGGGTGGGGGTGGGCTAACACTGTCTCTAGCTGAGCCCTTTCCATTGATGGGCATCCTTTGGTCTCAAGACCTCCCTGATTCAAACCCTGGAAGGGAGTCCCAGTGAAGGCACTATTCCCAGAGGCTACCTCTGGAGCAGACATGGTAGTTGTTCCCGGGCCCAGATCCCAAATGCTGAGGAAGGCAGGGCAGGCTGGGGTGTGAGGAAAATGCCATAATCCTATGCCAGTGGAACTGCAGGGGAGACCTGGGCTGCAGATTGCAATGACATGGATTGGAGAGTGTCCAGGGCACCAAGGTGCAATGCATCCCCCTCCCGGAACAGGCTGAGGACTTTACACATCATTTACATCATGCACTGGAACTTTCAGAGGCAGCTTGTGATTGGCCTGTAAGAATCTGCATTCAAGGAGACCGGGCTTTGCTTCCTTATAAAATTAGTGCTCACAGGGAACAGGGATGTTTTCCATCCTAACCCCTCATTTAGCAAATGAAGGACCCACACCCCTACTCAGTGAAGTTACTTCTGCCAGGCCAGACAGCCTAGGGTGGAGGCTTTGAGTGAGAGCACAAGCCTTCCACAGCTCAGTACCACCTTATTGCTACTTTCTTGAACCGAGCTGTAATTCAGGACATTGGACAAGCCTGGGCCACATGCACATGCTCACCATGTTTGCTTCAATATGTTTGTTCTAAATCCCAAATAGTCATAGTAATGCCCATTTCACAAGTACTTGTATGAATGAACCTATTACATTTCTAAGAGGAAGTACAGGGAAAAATCTTTACTGTCTTGAGGTAAGTAAAATTGTCTTAGGTCACAAAAAGGACAAATCATAAAGTAAAGGCCATTAATAAATTACAATACATTAAAAATTGGAAGTTACTCCTCTGATGATACCATTAAGGAAATGAAAAGGCAGGACATGAGCTTGGAGGAATATTGGCGATGCATATAGCTGACCAAAGAAACCCTTACATTCAGAATTCATAAATAACTCTTGCAACTCAATTAATTACCAGAAAACAAAGAACCTGAACAAAGGACTTGTGCAGATACTCGAGAAAAGCATATAGGTGTGGTCCTTGCCAGTGAACACAGCAAAGATCCTGAACATCTTTGGTGAGGGGAGCAGGCAAACTAAAAGCACAATGAGACACTTATTTGCTTTCAAAGCAAATGTACTGGCATTGTTGTTGAGTCTATTCTGACTCAGAAGAACTCTAAGACAGAATCCGACTTCCTCTATAGGATTCGCCACAGGCTTGCAGTCTTTACAGAGACAGGTGGCTGTTTCTTTTTCCCACGAAGCAGCTGGTTCCACTAATCAATATTTCAGTCATCGATTGAGTTGTAAATTTAACACGTTTATTACCAATTCTCAAACGCTCTCCCCCTTGAGTCAATTCCTAATCAGAACATTCCTTTACTTGGTATCTGAGACTTCAGATCTTTATAGGAACAAAAGTCTCATCTCTTAAAAATATATATCTGGTGAATTTGAACCATCTAGCTGTGGGGAGTAGCTTGAGGCCTACCTCAAAGTCCAATAAGTCTTCACAAGACCCAGTGTTGGAGAGACTCTGGAATTACCTGAAATCTGATATATTGTGGTGGCAGTGAACTTGCAAAACAGTTTGGCAGCTTCTTAAAAAAATTAAGCATTTACAGTCTCAGAAACCCTATATAGACCCATAAGAGTGGGATTCAACTCAAGGGAAGTGGGTATGACACAGATCAAGAGCACTGGTGGAGCAAGTGGGCAACACTAGACTGCTAACAACAAGGTCAGAGGTTCAAACCAAACAGCTGTGTCCTGGGAGAAAGATGAGACAGTTTGTTCGATAAAGATTTATTTTTAGAAATCCTACAGAACAGTTCTCCTTTGTCACATAGCTCATCGCTATAAGTCTGAAAATTGACTCAGTGGCACTGGGTGATGTTTTGGTATGGCTGAGAAATTCCCCTGCTATGTATTTCTCTGAAATGAAAACAAACTTGCGTAAAGTCTGCTCATAGCAGCTTCATTGATAATATCCCAAAGTAGAAACACTCCGAAGTCTTTCGTCGTATCCAGTGGTGGGATGTAGTTGGTTAAGACAAATTCAGCAGAACTGATGCCTTTTGGTGAGTTTGGTGAACAAGTTATTAAGCTGGCACTTGGAATCAGGGTTCTCTCTGAGGTGGGTAGCTGACTCCTGCCCAATATCAAAATCACAAATTTAGATTCCTTATGCTTTTTGTAATGTTTGCCTGCACCACAGCGTATTCTAATGCCCGTAGTAATGTTCATTCCATCCATACATAAAAAGGATTAGACAGAACTTATAATATTTATGCATTTCTTTCCTAAAACATATTGTACGTTTGTTGAAATGCTATATTTTTATTCCCTTGAGTTTGTTACTTCAGTAAACAAACATATGATATAAAAAGAAAAGGTACCACACAGCTACAGGGTGACATGTAATCATTCGTTTCAGCTTTGGCCTACCCCCACATATGCATGAGATAATATGGGTTAATCACACAATTCCTGAAAGTGTTCAAGAGCTAAAAATATTCTCAGAACAATGGCTATAAATTCAGCAGAAGCAGAAAGGTTGGGGACCTGAGAAACAGGAAGGAAGTGCAGGAGGACAAATTCTCTACGCTCATTGTTAAGGAGTTCAGAGGATGAGGCTGGTGGAGGGAGGCCTTCACGCTTGTGAATTGGAGATGAGTCCCATTCTCATTCTCCTAAGTGGAAGTTATTCCCCATATCGTTATACCCCCCCTATAAAAATGCCAATTTAAAAATGCTTCTTACAAGCTCATAGCTGCTTATGTTATGCTTGAAGGTTATCTGCCTGAAGGTTGTCTGCCAGGGAGAACAATCAGATCCCATTGTCCACCCCACCCTAAGTGTGGCCTACTCCCACATGAGAGTGATCACAGATTGTTCCCCTATGTAAGATCTCAGGGACACCTAAGGTTGAGTCAGCTCAAGGATGTCCAAGGTTAAGAAGCCCTCTTAACTCTAGAACCTGCCCATCCCATTACTTATGTGCCTTCCTATCAGGTATATGCCCCTAGAATCTCCCCTTCCTATTATGTGTGTGCCTCTAGTATGTGCACTCCCTGTTACATGTGTGTATGATATGGCTTGCATGCCCAATGATTATATAAGCCTGTTAGAGAATATATTCTCTTTATCTCTCTCTTCTCTCTCTCTCTCTCTCTCTCTCTCTCTCTCTCTCTCTCTCTCTCTCTCTCTCTCTCTCTCTCTGTCTCTCTCCCCCCCCCCCCTCTCTCTTTCTGGTTCCAGACTCCAGAGAAGAGGTGAGCTATTGCATGTTTTGTCTGTTCTCCTTTATTTCTTCCCTTTCAATTACACAACTGCTTCTTAGGTCCCTCTCAGTTGTGGAGGCTGGTGCCCCATAAGAAAGGAGTTTTCAAAAAATGAACATAATATGTTCAGAGAAGAGAAGCCACCTGTTTCTAATATAACAAACACAATGATTATTTTTCTGATTGGTCTACCACTAATTGGGAACCTCATCTTACAATGAGACTATGAGTAAGATACTTACCTGGTAGGGGAGATACCATGATCAAGAAGGTGGTTTTCCAAGGGCGAGGCTTATCCATTGTACTCCAGATTTGCTGACCCCTGTGATTTCCCCAAATGTGAGAAGATGAAGTGCATAATTTGTGGTAGTGGGGGACTGTGCTCGTTCTCTCCCCTATTGAAAAAAAATATGGATAAGAATAAAACATGATTGATTATGTGCAGATTAAAGCAAAGACTATTGCAAGTGAAGATGCCAATCAAGAAGCAATATGGGATTTTAAATAATAGTTTTTAATTGATATTTTAAATAATAATTTTAAATTGATATTTTCAGGTAGTATTTAATACTTTTATAGCATTTTGAAACACAATGTAATTTAGCTTTGTGTACCTCTTTTATTGTTCTTATTAAATATTAACTGTATGAAATAATAAACTTCCTTTTGGCATGTCATTCTTAAGTATTTAGAATGATCATTAGGTCAGTGAGCCTGTTGTTAATTATTTGAATCCTAACACTGGCCATATTTAGCTTAGCATCATCTACTTAGAATGAACTTCAGATCCCCTCACAGCTTAGCATCATCTACTTGGAATGAACTCACAGCACTCCCAGCAGCACAGATGATTCAGTGTTAACAACGGGTTAACAGAATTGAGTAAGGCGCAAGAATACTTTCATTTAGACAAAGTTATAAAATGGGAAACACATCTGTAGAAATATCAATCAAGTCAATATTTGCCTGGGACAAATTGCTGTACTTTATTGACTGTAAATGGTCATAAAGGGTCTACCGTCCCAAAACCAAAACCACTCCCATGGAGATTCTGAATTACAGCAACCATGTATAGGTGTACGGAATTATAAGTCTTTACAAGAGCAGACAAACTCATCTTTAGCCAATAGAGGGACTGGGAGATTTGAACCATGATCTTAATCCCATTACTTAATCCTAGCATTACGGGGACTATTTATAGGAGAAATTTATTTCACATATTTGCTAAGATGATAGTTACATGTCTGCCTCATTTATTACTTACTGGAAGTAGTCTATATGTCAGAACGAATGGAACTAACCATTTAAGGTGGATGCATTTTATTGTATGTAAACTAGGTCTCCAAAAAGCATTTGAAAAGTCAACATACTACTTCCCTCTGGGACAGAAGGAACACAAAGGGCTTCAATTACATTGATTCTGTTGTCACTTAGAAGATGGGCCATCTGTTCACAGTGTTTGGCTTGTTATTGTGCTTATTAGTACACACACCTGGTGTACACTATAATGTATCTGTTATTGCATCATACAAGTTTTAAAGAAACTGAAAATTAGTATTAGGAGAGGCATTGTCTATAAGCCCGATAAATGTTGCCACTTTATGTTCAGTCGATCCCCACACAAGCTGATGGAGAAGTTACTGTTATTGATATCAGGCACCATGGAAATGGCTTCAATGTATCGTAACCCTGTGTGACAGTCTAGAACAGCCGCACAGTGTTATCTAGGCTTTTCTTCTTTGAGAAAACAAATTACCAGGGTTTTCTCTCAAGGAGTGACAGGTTGGATTTGGCTTTTCCAACACTGCAATAAGCTTCTAATCACAACCACCAGATCACTGTATATAGCAATCTAGCCTATTTCATGATAGATATGAAGAAATAAGTATCCATCCATTTATATACATCTTCTGTGTTAACACACGTGTACACACATATATATTCAAAAGCAAATGTGTATATATACTGATTATATATATAATATATAATTTAAATATATATATATATTTACCAAAAAGCCCATCAACAAAAGCTCATCAACATTACATGAGAAACAAAAAGTCAAGACAAAACTACCATGTTTTAACGTTTAACCCACCAGGCTGTAGCTGCTTCAGTTAGTTCATTCCTTGTTGTGATACATTTCTTGGCTTCAGGACAAGTAAATAAGTAAAGAAGGTTAATCCAAAAGTATGGCTACTAGGTCCCTTATTTGTATGCGCACAGATTTAGTCCAAACAAAATATATTCAACATGTCTGTGTGATCAACGGATGGCAGCAGAGAGACAAGTTCTATCAGCAATGCATTTCTCTTAGTATTAAGGTACCCTCAAAAAAAAATGGAATTGAAGCCATGGCTTCCTAGAGCAGCAGTTCTCAACCTGTGGGTCACGACCCTTTGGTGGTCAAAGGACCCTTTCACAGGGGTCACCTGATTCCCTGATTCATAACAGTCGCAAAATGACAGTGATGAAGTAGCAACGAAAATTATGTTATGGTTGGGGGTCACTACAACACGAGGAACTGTCTTGAAGAGGCATGGCATGAGGAAGGTTGAGAACACTGTGACCTAGAGGATCTCCTAGACTAGTGACGTCCGAGGCAGACAGAGCTCTGAAGGTTAATCGCTGACCGTTGTTACTGCGGGGATAGCAGCAGGGTCATCCGGATATGTTCTCTCTGGGGAAGCAGCATGATTGTAGGGTCTTATTAGGAAGAAGTTTTAACAAGATAAGGAATCAAAATATGAGGTGTTTGTTTTTCAATCTATCTTCCATCTATGTTGATACACGGGGGAAATTTATATCTCTCTAACCCTTCCCCAAATAATTCTATTTTCTTTAATTTGTCGAAAATGGAAGTTTGGCGTCCTTGAGGGAACATTCTTTTTCAATGTTCTTTGAGTTTGGGAATAAAAAAAGGATGAAAGGGGAAAGATCAGGAATTTGAAGTGGATGAGGCAAGGTTCCCCAGTGGAATTCTTCTGGGCCACGCCACACTACCTTGGAAGAGTGGGCAAGTGCATTGGCTTGATGGGAGAAAGAAAGAAAGAGAGAGGGAGAGAGAGAAGTTAGGAAGGAAGTTAGGAAGTTAGGTAGGAGGGAAGGAAGGAAGGAAGGAAGAAAGGAAGATAGGAATGAAAAAAGAAAGGTTTCACAAACTAGGATGGCCTCTTTATTATGAATACAGTTTTTAATTATCTTAGAAACTTCTGACCCCCATGATCATCCTGTGATCTATAAAAGACTTATTAAGATTATCCCTTTACAATCCAAAGTAGTCACCATTACCTTCGGTGACCTCTCCACTTTGAATTCCGTTTAAGGTCTTCCTGATCTCTCTGAAAATGCTTGATCAATCTCAAATGCATATTTCACATGGGACAGCATTTGTGTGTATTTGCTGCAAAGCGTCAATAATTTGGGAATAAGTCTACTTGTTCTTTGTTTAAATATTTTATATTAGCTCTGATCACAAATGTGTTTCCCACAATTTCATGCCCCACCCCTGTGTCACAAATGCAATTGTGTGTGTGTGTGTGTGTGTGTGTGTGTAAGCACTTTAAATGACTGTAAGACGAGTATATTATGGAGAGAACTTTTATAGCCATCCACTGACCACAGTGGCATGCTTAAACATGTTTTGTTGTGAATAAACCCACGTATGTATAAACTGAAACCTAAATATCAATGTTTTTTGTCTTAACCACATATTATTATAAAATATTCTCTTATAAATGGTAGTAAAATGTTCTTTCTTAACAAAATTATTATATTAAAATAGCTTTAAATATATAGCAGTAAAGTGCCTTCAAAAGGAGACACGTTTTTATAAATTTCACAAATATATATATACGTAGGCTAATGACAGAAATATTCACTGCTTAAATTCACCAAGCTCTTGGAATACTGAAATCTAAACATTACAAATATTTAAATTTTATGCATTAAGTTCTCCCAAAAAGCCAAACTCACAGCCATCGAGTCTATACTGAATCCTAGTGACTCTCTGCAGGGATCTGAGGCTGCCACTGTTTGCCTGAGTGGAAGCCCAGTCTCCGTTCCGTGGAACTGCTGGTGATCTGGAGCTTCTGACCACATGCCTCATAGCACAGCGTGTAAGCTGTACGCCACCAGGGCTGCTATTAGCTTCTAGAGAAGTCTACAAGCAATACGTATATAGAAATCATGGTGAGAGTGGGAAGGGTACTTGTGGTTTCTGGTTTTGACGACCTTCATCTGTAAGTCAGTAGACAGCCTAAGGTGAGGCAGAATGACCTGGAGTGCACACCTCTTTATTCTGGGATGTTATATCCTTTTAATAATTCATATCCATCAGGCTAATAATAAATACTACTATCTCCCAGAGTTTAAAAATAAATAATCAGTGTTTAAGGTATATTTTCACTGATTTCTGAGTTTTTATTCTGTTCACATTTTCACTGATTTTAAAAATAACACTATATGGGTTTGTATAACTGGTCAGGTATCATTTTTTAAAAATGATTGCATAAGTCACAGTCTCACAGTCTTTAATTTTAAAAATATTTAAAAATCACCTAGACAATATTCTATAGGTCAGTAAATGTTGTTTGAGCTTTTAGTTCAAAGAAAGCTCACTTAAGAAAACTGCCAAGGTCAAGGGCTAAATGCTTTTGAAGTCAGGGAAGATGTTAGTGGACAGATTCTGGACACATACACACTTTAAATTGGCACTCTTCCTAGAGTGGGACAAATTGTTCCTAACTCTGGCCTGGTGGTTACTGTTAGCAATACAAAGTCATTAAATTCAACAGTGACCTCAGCATCAAACCTCACCCAAATAGCTTCCCGTTTCACAGCTTGGATCTCTAATTGCATTGATTCAAACTCATCTCCTGTCTAGATAGTCTTCACGATGAGAGTTTTTTCCCCATGGACTGAACTTGATTTTGACAATTCCATTCTTGGTAATCACAGTGCTTTGAACTCATTTCCAGGCATGAGTTTCCAATGACTATTGTCAGTCAAGCTGTTCACTTCCAGCTGTTAAAGTTCAGAATCATTGGACACAATTAAGAACTACAGAAGGAATCTTCTTCCATCATATAAATGGTGATGATGTAATTGGAAAGAATCACTCAGTTGATTTAACATGTTTTCTAGTTTTTTTTTGGTAAAAGTCTGTCTCCTCAATTATTCCACAAATCCAACAAAGGAAACAGCCACAATCTGTGCTTGTACATCCCTGGTGTAGCCTGCCCACAGGGCGGAGTAGAGCGCTAACGGTGAATTTTGGCTGACTGAGTTGGCTTAATGACCCTTAGCTATTCAATCATAATAGTGACTTTAATTATTTAGACATACATTTATGAGTAGCTATAAGTGGTGTGTTGTCCTTTCAATGTGCCTGTATGGGACTCAAAAGTAAAAAAGGAATGGGACAAGAAAGCACAAAAACTAGCACAGTGAAATATGATAGAGAGTCTGTCTTCAGGGACCTTAGAGACGAGTGGAAGCAATCAGATGAAAAAGATAAAGTGGGGATAAACCAACACAGAAGTAGAAGACGTTGCAATGCTTTATAAAATTGTTTTGCACCTCCATGCTCCTAGAAATAGCTATGAAAGGGGTGACTTTAAACTGGATTTTTAAAAACTAAGGAAGAATTGGATATGCAGAAATGGAAGAGAAAGGTTTTAAGCAAGATTTATTGATTGAGTAATTTATTCATACCATGCACTTGTTCAATGTCTGTGCTGTTCTTGCTGGCAAGGAATATGGAAAGTAGCATGGATGACCCAGAACACAAACAAATCTCTCTTGGATGAAGTGCAGCCCTATGACAGCCAAGATGGTAAAACTTTGTCCCGTGTCCTTCAGACACGTTCTCAGGAGAGAACAGTCCCTGCAAAAGGACATTATTCTTGGTAAAATAGTAGGAGAGCAAAAAAAGAGAGAGAGAGAAAGAGAGAGAACCCTCGGTAAGAGGGATTCACACTGCAACATTGGGCTCAAATATAATGACAATAAGATAGGATCCAAGATTAAACGCATATAGAAACATGTCCTGGTGACACAGTGGTTGACCATTTGGCTATTAACCCAAAAGTTCACCATTCAATTCAGTGAGCTGCCTAGCTAAAGAAAGATGCATAAATATTCCACAGAGATAAGAATTATGCCCTGGAAACGCTATGGGTCTGGTTGACTTCTCTTTCCAAAGGGACACTACGAGTCGGAATCCAGTCGACAGCAATGGGTTTAAAAATAAAGGTCTGGAGACAGACAAGGCAGCAGTTGAAGATAGGGATTTTAAAGAACACATGCCTTCATCACGGGTGTGGATAAAATTATCCATGAGAAATCTTTGAACAAAATGTAGAAGCGGCATATTTAGAGATAGATATCGGTCCTCCCCCTTACTAGTAATGTGAGAAAGGTTATTTCGTGGAAGTGATACTGATTATAGATCTTAAGAAGATTCAAGTGAACAGGCTTCCTTTGAGTGTCCCATTTTAATTTTAACCTGGCCTTATTTTTCTATTAGATTTGGGAAACTGGTTTCCTTAAAATCGGTCTCCCAGATACATACTGAAGTGATTGGGTGGCATGACGAATCCTCCAGGAGACTGATTAGTCATGTGATTCTGATGACTACTGATAGGTAAGACTGATGTTCAGACTGAAAATAAGCTATGCGTTCTAGTGATTCTATAGGGCTGGAGCTTTGAAAATGAATGAGAAGGCCATCTATTCTTTATAATTTATGGACATGCTGACAGAAAGATGCCATCTGCTCTTAAAGTCACAAGCCCTTTAATAAAATAAGTCCATGTTTTTGAAGTTAACTTTTCACCAGTAAGTCTTGGTACTGGGTCATGCACTTCAGGTAAGCCAGGCTAAGTGGGGGAGAAATGGCTAAGAACCAGGAGACATTTTTCAGAAGTGAAGGACAGAGAAACATACAGTGCTGAGACTCACTAGGGGTCATTGAATAACAGAAGCTAAGGGAAATCCTCCCTTTTTATAATTCATGAAGTAAGAGATAGAGCAGGACTACAACTATTAGAAAAGATGTGACAAGTAACCCAGTGACAGAGAGTATGATCCAGGAAACCAAAGCTACAATACATCTTGGATACTTTCTGGAAGGAAACAGACATTCTACTAATGTCAGTGGTATTGCCAAGTGAAACTGTGTCAGGTCACCGTCTGAGTCCCTTAGTCTATCATTCTATGCAGAAAAGTTGAATAAACCCTGAACTTGAGATACTTGTGTGGGGATATAAGTAAAAGGGATATAAAGAGGAACTAGATGGAATAGACTCAGTATTACATTTCAGTAAAGAGTATTTGAAAAGTATAGCTTTCTTCTGATATTCTGTCAATGTGTAATAGATGCTTTCGGGAATATGTCGGTTTTCATGAAGATCCTGTAGACTTGTTTCCTCTTCCAAATTAGGCCCCAACCAAACATGGTTTTTGCAGTCACCTGTCAGGGAAAATATTAAACCAAAATGGAATAGAAAATTAGCAGCAAGAGAAGGCGATTCCGAAAAATCATAAAAGAGCCGTCAGACACATTTTAAAGGTGACTCTTGGTTCCATTTCTTACGGGAATCAGAAATGACTCATCAAATTTGTTAGGTTCAAAGCCTTTTTGAGAACAGAGGCACAGTTCCATCACTACATGTCGCATTCAAGAATAATTATACAATGCTAATTCTAGACCACAGGGGGATAAAAGCCATTAAAATATAACCTTCCCAATTCCCTTGGTCTCCATGTAGACACTATATGTCAAAGAAGAGCTCCACGTTCTTTCTAACTCCCTCCCAAATCCAGGCCAGTGCTGCCTCCCTGATGGGCAATGAGACCACGGAGGCTGTAATATCACCACTGAGAAAACAGTGAGAGCAGCTTTCTTCTAGTGTTTTTAGTGTCTGCTGTGTCTAACTCATACTAGAAAGGCATTGTAAATCTTCAGAAAAGGAAAATATAAGGGAAAATATTCTATTAATAATTAAAGATGCATGGAAAATTATTCACCCTGTCTGTATCTTGTAATTGGGAATGGCATTTAACTCTTCTTATGTTAAAATACTATTGGGGCACTGTTGTTTTCCAAGATCTTTGTGCGTGTGCTTATTACATCTGTCTTCACATTGAGCCAATCATTATCAGCACCCTCCCCCCCACACCTATAGGACACCCCGCATAATGTATTAACTCTCCATGACTTGTTGATTCTGAGTGTAAGACTGGGCTGTTAGGTTCTTAACCCTTTGAATCAGGTTAGTGTGAGATGAATAGAGATGATACCATTCACTAATATTTAGTCTCCTCATCTGTTAATTGGGACTATTGTTAGCACACAGAATTGCTGAGAATATTAAATAGAATGGTGACAATCAACTTACTAGGGAATAGTAACCGGAGGTGGTTATTTCTTAAATAGTAATTAGTATGATTATTTACTTCCTGCTAAGTGGATTTTCCTTCATTTCTAACTAACGATATTTTATTAATTCTTAACTTTGTCTCATGACCTACTTCACCATCAATTTCCCTATTTAGTCAATTTACTTGCTAAATTATATATGATTTACTCAATATATATGTGCGCTGAGCAAATAATCCTACAGAGTATTCTAAGAAGGGGAGGATGGCATCAATTAGAGGTGCTCATTAATAACCTGTGGCATGTAACTGACACCACTATGCTGGATGTAAGCGAAGAGGACTTGAAGCACTTAAAGATGAAAATCACAGATTATGTATTCACTACGGTTTACATCACAATTTATTGTAAACTATATCATCAGAGCTAGTCCAATAAACAGCATCAAAATAGAGTGAGAGAAGATTGAGGTTGTTAAGGATTTCGTTTTACCTGGATCCATAATCAACACCTATGAAAGCACCCGTCAATAAATCTTTTCCCTAAAGTGTAGAAGAGCAATCTGAGAGCTAATGTGCTTCCACGGTTCTTTCAGTCGCCTCATGTGCAATGAATCTGGACAATGAATTGGAAAGACCAAAGAATGATTAATAATTTGAATTGGGGCACTGGCCAAAAATAATGAATATGCTATTGGCTGCCAGAACAACAAAACAATCTGTCTTGGAAGAAGAACAGATAGTCAGAAAACTCTTCAGAAGTGAGAGTGGCAAGATTTTGTCTCAAAGAATGTGTCCATGTTATTGGGAGGGGTCGGTTCCCGGAGAAGAATAGTTTACTGTGTAAAGTGGAGGGTGAGCAAAAAGAGAAATCTCCTCAATGCCGTGGACTGGCACAGTGGCTGCAACAATGGGATCAAACACGGCTGCTCTTCACCTAGATCGTGGCCCAGGGGTTCTTCTGGTGGAAGTAGGTTGATTATCACATGGAAGACACTCAATGGAACCTAACAACAATTTCCTTGATATTTTATTAAACAAGATGATTATACCATCTCATAATGTATCGGTTAATAATAAATTATTTTAGAAAATAAAGTAACTTCTCAATTATATAACTAACAATTCACAGGAAAGAATAACAACTTTTACAAGTCTATTTGAATTTCATTTACAATTTGCTATGCATGAATAAAGCACACACAATTACTTAGAAAATAAGGGCTGATTGAACATATTATCCCCTTATCAAAGAATTGCTTACTGCCAAAACATTACTAAGAATAATGAATTTAAAAGGTCTTGGTTTCAACACTCATAAATTCACATTTCTTCAGGAACACATCTAATCAGAATGAATGGAAGCCTGGTAATCCATTCTGATTCAGAGCAGCCAGAGAGGGCAGGGTACAGCTGTCATACAGGGTTCACAAGGATCACAATCTCTTACAGAAACTCACTTCTACGTCTTTTCCAGAAGCTCACTTCCACATCTTTGTTGACTCAAATGGCAAGCAGCTATTGGATTTAAATGCCAACTAGCTGGATTACCAACCAAGCACTTCACCCCTGTGACTCTGGCACCAAGGAACCTTGAATACTAACCAGTACCCTTGAATCGACTATGTCAAAATGAAATCAATTGCAGAAAACCCTCAGGTTATAAACATCCAATTCACAGATAATTCATACTCAGCCATTATGTTTTGTTATTTAGAACCAACTTTGAAATGATAGAACCACCCCTTATTCTCAAAAAAATTCTTTGAATTCAGCACCTTTTCTTGCTGCATATGTAGCCTTAGCTTGTGCTTTCACTAAAGTAAGCCTAAATGAGAACCAATATGCACCTGCTCTAACTTACCTACAAATTCAACGCAAAGAGTCATGTAGGAACTAATATCATTTGTAGCACAGGAACTGTCTGCACATGCTATAGTATGTGAATTTATATTGAAATCCTAGACAATATAAACATCAACTAGCTGTGGCGTGATAGGAAAAAAAAAAACAAGAGCGGTACAAAGGTGTAACAGTCCTGCACTGGGCAATGAGTGTATACATCAGAACAGAAATAGACCATGGTAGCACATATCAGAAATATATCAGTGCTCCCCTGGTCAATATAAAATATAAAGACCATTCAAATCAAAACACCACATGTGTTGCACATGCAGTTTTCCTTAAAGGCCTTTTCCTGATCCCAAGTACCCACCAGAGACCTGGGATGAGAATTCCACACAGTAGTCGATGTTAGCTGCTGTGACTCACTTCCAGCTCACAGCAACCCAATGTGCCACAGAACAAAACAACCCTGGCCTTGTGCCAGCCTCACACTTGTTCTTATATTTAAGCCAATTCATGCAGCCGTGGTGTCAGTTTATCTTGTCAGAGATCTCCCTTTCTTCACTGCCTCTCCACTTTACCACGCCGGATGTCTTTTTCGAGGGACTGTTGTTTTCCAACATGTCTGCATGAAGTGAGATGAGGTCTTGCCATCCATGCCTTTGAAGGACCTTCTGCCTATGCTTTCATACAGGACCGATTTGTTTATTCTTTCATCAGTCCATGGTACTTTCAAGAATTTTCTACAGCATCACTATTCAAATGCATTGATTCTTTTTGATCTTCCTTATTCAATATGCAACTTTATTTAATGCATATAAGGTAATTGAAAATACCATAACTTGGGTAAGGTAGACTTTAGTCCTCAAAGTAACCTCCCTAGTTTTCAACACTTTAATGAGGCTCTGTGCAGCACATGTATCCAATGAAATGAGTCCTTAGATCTCTTGTCTGCTGCTTCCATGAGCGTTCACTGTGGATCCAAGCAAGATGAGATACTTGGAAGCTTCAATCTTCTCTTATTTTATCATGCTATTAGCTACTGGGCCAGTTGTGAAGATGTTGGCTTTCTTTAAATTGATCTGCAATCATTAATAAAGGCTGCAGTCCTTGACCTTTATCGGTAAATGATTTAAGTCCTCCTTATCTTCAGCAAGCAAGAATGAGTCAACTACCGAGTATGATAGGTTGCTAATAATCCTTTGTCCTATACGGATGCCAAATACCTCTTCATATAATCCTTCTTTCACTATCTGCTTAGAACATAGATTAAATATGTATGGTGAGAGGACACAACCCTGATGCACTACATTCCTGATTTGAAACCATTCCCTTGCTTTGTTCACACAACTCCTTTTTGATCCATGTAAAAGTTCAGCATGAACACAATGAAGTGTTCTGAGGTTTCCATCTCTCAGAGCTAAGCATAGCTTGTTAGGGTTCAGTCGAATGCCTAAGCATAATCAATAAAACAGATGTACACATATTTCTAGTATTCTCTGCCTCCAGTCAAGATCCATGTGATGTCAGCAATGATCTCCCTGGTTCCACATCTTCTTTGGAATTCATTCTCTGGCAGGTCCCTGACAATGTACTTTGTTGAATAATCTTCAGTGCAATTTACTTGCATATGACATTATTCTGTAATTTGAGCATTCTGTTGGACCACCTTTCTTTGGAATGGGAACAACTATGGATCTCTGCCAGTTAGTTGGCCAAGTCTTCCAAATTTCTTGGCATAGTTTCCAGTGCTTCATGAGCTTGTTGAAATATTTCAACTGGTCTTACATCAATTCCTGCAGCCTTGTTTTGGGTTAATGCTTTCAGTGCAGCTTGAATTTCCTCCAGCACCATTGGTTCTTGATCATATGCTACCCTTTGAGATGGAACGTCAACTACTGTATATACTAGAGTATAAGCCAACCCGCGTATAAGCCGAGGTACCTAATTATTACCTGGGAAACCAGAAAAACGGATTGACTCGAGTATAAGCCTAGGGTGGGAAATGCAGGATGTGAATTAACCCAGAGACCAGAGGGGAGAGACTGAGCGCAGCCACAGACACATCCTTACCAGTTAAGCTGCCAGCATAAGTGAATCACTGGATGCTTCTGCAAATAGGAGCTGTCCACATCATAGGACGGCTCTGATTAGCTAGAGGTGAGTAAACAAACATTCAAAGCCCTGCAGTGTCAGCGGGGCTTTGAATGAACAGCGGAGAAATGGCAATCACCCGTGAGATGTTATACCTCGCTGGGGTACCACTGACCCATGTATAAGCCGAAGTCTAGATTTTCAACATATTTTTTGTGCTGAAAACCTCAGCTTATACCCGAGGATATATGGTAGTTCTTTCTGGTAGAGTGACTATGTGTTCTTCCCATCTCCTTTGGTGGTTGCCTGCACAACTCAATGTTTTGCCCATAAAATCTTTCAATGTTGTACCTCAAGGTTTGATTGTTTTTTTGGTTTTGTTTTCATTTCTTTCAGTTTACGAGAGGCTGACTCTATTCTTCTTTTTGGTTTTCTAACTCTAAGTCTTTGCACATTTTATTATAGTCCTTTACTTTGACTCCTTGAGCTGCCCTTTGAAAGTTTATGTTCTTTTCATTGATTTCATTTCTTCCTTGTGCCTCAGCTACGATAAAATTAAGAACAACTTTCAGTTTCTTCTCAGACCCTCGCAGATCTTTTCTTTCTTTCCTGGCTTTTTAATGACCTTTTTGCTTTCTTCATGTATGATTTTTTTTAATGTTCTCCGGTAGCTTATCATTCTTCTGTTATAACTGTTCAGTGTCTCAAATCTGTCTTTGAGATATTCTGGAAATTCAGGTGGAATACAGTCAATATCGTATTTTGGCTCTTAAATATGTGTTTTAATTTTCTTCACCTTAAATTTCAATTTACATATGAAGAGTCAGCCCTTGTACTGGTGTGAGCTTCTAATATTGAACTTCTCCATTGTCTCTTCTTACACGTATAGTCAATTTTATTTCTTTGTATTCCATCTAGGGAAGTCCACCTATAGAGTCACCTTTTGTGTTGTCCCCAAAAAATGTATTTTTGATGAGCATGTTGTGAGCTATTAAAATTTCTGTCAAGGCATCTCCAGCTTAGGTTCTATCATCGGGACTATATTTTTCAACTTCTGTTCCTTCCTCTTTGTTTCCAAATTTTGCATTCCAATCTCCAACAATTAGCAATGAATCCTTAGGGCATGTTTGATCAATGTGAGACTGAAGCCATTGAAATAATTAATCAACTGCTTTATCATTATTTTTTGAGGTTGCTACAAAAATTTGAATAGTTTTGTATCTCTAGATCAGTATGAATCCTCATTTTACCAGTCCCTGCTGCATTTCAACACCCTTTTCATGGCATGCTTACTATCCTACTGTGCCACTGGACATAAAATCCGTAGAAATATGGTCCTTGGCTCTCTTGTTTTAGCTCTACATCTCAAATATGTGGCATAAGGCTTGACACATTTATAAGTTAAGGTATGGTGGTATGGCTGGTAAAGTATACAAATTAGAATAAAAATATCAGCACATAGACAACAATAAAATAAATTAATTATTACATTGTTGCTCAAAATCCATATTAGATAATATTTTATATTTGCAAAAATGTTCACTGTTGGCAAGGGTAGGGGAAAGCAAGCAAGCAGCACTTTCCAATCACTAATGAGAATGTGAACTGAAGCACTTTTCTAGATGCCTACTAGACAGAGACATAGGTCAAATGGTTTAAGGACACCTTCTTTGACCCAGTAATTACACTTCTAGAGGCTTTTCTAAATGCATTAATCATTATTTTATGCTAAGGTTTTCCTGTTAGGATGTTTACATCACCATAGTGTTATTGGTAATGAAGAAAAAGTAATAATCTAAAGGTTTCAGTTTAGGTTTTTGACTTACAGAAATTGAACTATATTAATATATTTAATATTATTTTATAGAAAAATCCTTTATGACATATCATATTTTCATAGTATTTTAAATGCAGGTGCACTTTTAATTTGAAAAATTGCCACTAGTATAGATGGCCTCACATTAAAACATCTTCCTATTTTCATTTATTTTTTTAAATTAATGAATCTTTTCATTGGGGCTCATACAACTCTTATCACAATCCATACATACATCAATTGAGCAATTCATTGCACTCATCATTCTCAAAATCGCCTTCCACTTGGGTTCCTGGAATTAACTTGGGTTCCTGGAATTAGCTCGGTTTCCTTTTTTTTCCCCTCCCCCTCCCTCCCCACACCCCCTTCCCCCTGCTCCCTTAAGTGTTTATAAATAATTATTTTATCTTATCTTACACTGCCTGGCATCTCCCCTCACCCACCTTCCCATCTCCCATCTCCCATCAGCTTATCGCCTGATGTTAATTTGGAAGCAACTTCTCCCATTGTTTGTCCAGCCTATCTTGTCTAGGTGGACCTGCTGATATAGTAATATGTTCATACGAATGCAGATGACTTTGACAGCACCCAAGTGGCACATATGAACATGGCTTCGACAGCAGCAACACCGACATGCTGATAAGCAGAAAAGCCAATAACATACAAAATTTACAAGGTAAAAAAAAAAGACAAAACGAAAATATAGCAAAAAAAAATTGCTAGTATTTCAAGGTCTGTTTGTTGGCCTTTAGGAGTGTTTTCCAGATGAAACTTGTGTGGTGCCACATCCTGGCCTCAAAGTCCATCTTTTAAACTCCCTCGGGATCTCTTTGCTCTGCTTCCCCCGCTGCTTCATTGCACGCCCCCCATGTTTGCCTCAGTATGGTGGGGTCAGCTCAGTCGCACATCCCCCACTGTGTCTCAAGTGCTGTCCCGTGTAGGGCCATGGGTTGGTGCAGGATGTCGCATCTCGCAGTGTGGCCAGCTGTATGGTCCTCTCTGTACGATGGGTCCTTTGAGCTGGTCTATCGTCCTGTGGGTTTGGTGGACCCAGGTGTACTCCACTACGTCCTTTCTCCTTCCTTTGTTTCAGCTTCCTTCTGGATGTGGTGTGGTGGGTCAGTTCCTTTCCCACACCAGACGATCTATTTTCGTTTTCTGTGGTATTCCCTTCAAGTGTGGGGGTCGGGCTAATTCTGGTTTGGGCTGGCGTATGGCCCAGCCTCTTTGTGTAGTCCTCCGTACTTTACGTTGCCCTCCTTGTTTGGTGTGTCGTGGTGGGGTCCATATGCATGTTCCAGTTCTGTGGGGACACAACCAATACTGTCCCCCGGGTGGGTTAGTACCCTGTTCCCCCCCATACATTCCACTCGGATTCTCCCCCTCCCGGTTCTCCCTCTCCCTGCCCCACTTCTCCTTCGTTATGCTGGGCTCTCATGTACCTCCCTAAGTGTTGCCTGCCCTCCCTCCAACTATCTCTGCTTCCCCCATTTATTGTGGGATGGATGTTTATTCTTCTATTTCTGTCATGCTGATTGTACTTACCTCAGGGGACTCATGCTGTACCTGTCCCTTTGAGTCTGGCTTAACATAATTACTTCCAGCTCTTCCCATGAAATTACGTGTTTCATGTGCTCATCCGTGCTTTTCAGTGCTGCATAGTACTCTATTGTGTGTATGTGCCAAAGTTTACTAATCCACTCGTCTATCGATGGAAACTTAGGCTGTTTCCAAGTCTTTGCAATTGTGAATTGTGTCGCAATAAACATTGGAGCGCATATGACTGGTCATGTTTTATTTGCTGTTTCCACTGGGTATATGCCCAGTAGAAGGATGGCTGGGTCATAAGGTAGATCAATTTCCATTTTCTTTAAGTATCACCAGATTGCTTTCCACAGTGGCTGTACAAATCTGCATGACCACCAGCAGTGGAGGAGAGTTCCTACTTCACAACAGCCCCTCCAACACTTGTTGCTCTCTGATTTACTGATCTGGGCTAGTCTCAGGGGTGTTAGGTGGTATCTCATGGTTGTTTTGACATCTTCCTATTTTCAAATCTGATAATATGAAATGCTCCATTTGTTCTGTCTCTTTGGGAGCTATCTAGGCAGAGTTCTGCATGAGAGCAGATCCTATTTCTGATTTTTACTCGATGTCACTTGACACCCTCCTTAGTTTGACCAATGTGATGGGATTGCTTTCTGTACGTATGGAGGAGTCCCAGCTGACCCCCTTCACACAGAGGATTGGAGGAATATGATCCCAGGCGCAAAAGTACTTTGAAAAACCAAAGCCTGAACACAGCTCAAAGCCTCTGAGTGAAGGTACATTGTGGCGTCCTTCTCTCCAGAATCTCCAGGATCATCATTTCACTTGCTCACGTGCTTCGGGAATGATGTCACTGACACCCATCTCTCTGGAGAGGTTCTCAGCCTCTCTAATAAGCTGTATTAAAATAATTCACTCAACCATGCATCTGGCAACTGGTAAAGAGTAATTTGATGAGCATGAGTTCTAAAATGGAGCTAGGTTCTTCTGTGTCTTAGGCATTGAAGAATAAGCCTCTGATGTTGGAAAAGAGAAGAAAACCCCATAATACCTTATTTTTCCACCAAGAAGCCTTCCATGGTGGGGAGGCGGGCTGTGATATTGCATCCAAAGCCTAAACATAGGAGAAAGATTGAGGGTTAGATCCTAGCTCAAACTTAGCTACAACCGGGCAAATACAAGAATACGTACATACTGGCATGTACATTATGCATGACTTTAAAATCTGCTGCAGCCCCTTTGCCCTCAAAAAGCAATCGAATTTTCTTGAAGTGATGCACAATCATTTTGATATCCAACTACCTACGTACTATACCAGCTTACCAAATCCAGTTTTTTGTTCGGATTTGTTTTCAGCCATGAGACTTCAGCCATGAGTAATTCTTCCATGAGCTTAAACGTCTCTGAAAATACCAGGCTCCTTCCTGCCGCCTGCTCTCATTAGCTGCATGGACTTTCTTTTTTTGCCTCTTCTGAATCTATTCACATTTCAAAATCCACTTAGAGCCCTACCAATTCTTGAGGTCTGAGATTATATGAACCTCATTTCGGCACGCTAGTGTGGACCCTCCTCTTTAAAGCTGTGCTTGATGTATGGTCTACGGGCCTGCTGCGATGGGCACTCTCACCTCACCCTCACGCTGCTGTCGAGTCCATTGAAACGGTCCTGCGGAACAGAGCAGAACCGCCCCAGGGGATTTCCAAGGCTGTAAATCTCCACAGAAACATAGAGTCACATCTTTCTCCCACACAGAGCTGGTGCGATTGAATTGCTGACCCTTCGGTTAGCTACAGAGATCTCTTAACCACGGCACCACCAGGGCTTCCTCAGCACCTAACATCCATGGATTAACCATCTGCTTACTAGTCTATTTCTTCAAATCGTCTGCGTGGTTTACCAGAGAAGCATCTGTTTGGCATCACCATTTTGTTCCAAGTACCCATACTCAGACGCTGGTACCATGGGAAATACAGGATCCTGGGCTGAGTTGAATATCTCTGTTCTTTGTTGTCAGGATGTTCTGCTTAGGTGACACACATTGTAAGATGACGGTCTGTCCCTGGGCCTCACCCATTAGAGTACAAGTTCCTTGAGAGCAGAGACTATACATCCGTCATAGTTAGACCTCTAATATCAGGCAGCATGATAGAATTTGATATGTTGTTTGTTGTTGTCAAGTAGATTCCAACGCACGGTGACCTCAAATGTCCCAAGTAGAACTTCATTCCGCGGTGTTTTCCTGGCTGTCACCATTAGAAGCTTATCGCCTGATGTTAATTTGGAGGCATCTATCTCCGGGTGGAATTGAATTGCAAACTCTCCGCTTGTAGTCCAGTATTGACTGGCTCGTGCCACCCAGGAGCTCTTTAATTTAGGCTCTCGGAGGTTCTAAGTATTCTAGTATTAATTATTATTAAGATAAATTTTGACTAAACAAATACATATCAAGACATAGTTTAGTAAATGTGGGACAGGATTATAATGGGGACAGAAGGCGCAACACATGCCATGAGTAAGATGATGCAAAAACAATTATTCTGAGGACTCGTCAAAAGGGAGCAAGGGAACAGGGCATCCTTACAAGAGCTACTCAGATAAAGTGAGGTGAGAAAGTATAATTCAGGTGAACACTCCCTGGACCTTACAATTTAGATTGGTCGAGTTTTGAAGACTATTGGAGTTCCATCGCTGTTGTTTCTTTTTGTTTTGCTGATCAGCCATCTCCTGCAAGCTTACGGACATCAAGGAAATGGATGTTGGGCCGTCAAGTGGGTAGATGCTTGATGTCTCAAAGGCATGGTGCATCTTGTGGCAGTGTGGTAGCCTGGCTTTCGTGATCAAATAAAATGGTATTTTCATTTTAATAAAAAGGTCTGTAAGGCATTGCCTTGCAGTATTGTTCAATCCTACCTAATCACCTCACACAATAGACCTGGTTCCAAGTCCTGGGGGAATGTTTTCTACTCACCCACCAAAGGAGAATGAGCGCAAGTCAGTGGTTCCTTTCCAAACAGAGAATTCATTTGGGGGATGTCAGCTATATCAAGCTTAAATGCAAATGGTGTGGAAAAATAACTGCCAGATGAGGGCTCCGAGCCAGGGTCAAGGGCAGGTTGTGAGACTCTTCTAACACGTTTGGTAAGGATGAGGGAGCCCCCTGACAAGGATGTGCCCCTGAAGACTGAGTGTCCGTTTGGCTCTTGAATTTCCCTGTGAAAATAGAAAACCCAGTGGCTGTGTTTTGCTCGGTGTTTCTCTTCTGACTGCAAGCTGCCTGCCCACCTTCTCATTGTTCTCTCTGTGACCCTCCAACTCGCTTCTCCAGTCACTGCTCAGGGCAGTGTTGGGATCTGCAAACTGCTGTGTTCACATTTCAGTAGGGGGAAAGGGGAGGGTAAGGGCATAGCAGAGTGGGGGTGGGGAGCGATGAAGAAAGGCAATAACCAAATCCAAATGTAACAAAATTCACGTTATATTTTCAAAACCATTCATTAGGTCACCTTAAATTTCGAAGCGGGGAAGAAAGCAGGCACATGTCTGTTCTTCCTCTCCTCATTACCTTCGGGCATTAACCTACTTTGAATCCGTCTATCAGATGAGCTGAGCTGGTTGCACACCCAAGAGGCATTCTGATCACCCAGTTCAAAAGTGCTCACCATATGGACATCATCCAAACCCAAACTGACTTTATGTTCCTCATTGCTAGGAAGCGATTAAAGAAAGCTAATCAAGACACATGCCTGTGTCAGGGGCTAGGCAATGCACCATTAAGTGTCCCATTGAGTTGTGTGCAGAGCTTGCAAGACAAACTCATTTTCATTTTACACAGACAACTGGAAAGACCCAATATCTTCATTAGGGTGCAGCTCTCATTTAAATAAAATAAAATAACCCAAAACCCATGAAGTCATGATGGAAAACAGAAGTTGCATCTTCAAAATCACATCCATATTGGCATTTCACAACTGTAGCCTGATTGTATTGTTAATTAATTCTTGAAATGCACAGTAAGCCAAAGGGACAATTTGAGAAGAGTACTCGTCACTTAATTAGTAAATTGAGTTTTTTTTCTTTTTAATTTCAAATGATTCTCCATTTAATTAGTATGTACTGTAGGCCAAAATTTCACACCAGCTGGATATTTTCAGGATAAATGACTTTGCTTATTTTTTCATTTATCAAGCCAGGAGCTTTTCTGAAGGAGGGTGTGAGCATGGGTGGTGAGAGGCTGAGGGGATACTGTGGATTTCGGGATCTAAAGAGGAAGGGATCTCTATTTCAAGGTGTTACTCTGGCATCCGTACAGCTGGAACACAGTGAGGACTCCTCTAGACTAACTCTTGTTTGCTACAATGCTGCAGCTGACAGAGATCCAAACACATTGGAAGTTTCTACCTAGCTAAGCCTAGTGGTCAGAACCATCATTGAGGACACCTGACTTTTAATACAAAGCTCGTTCAATTGTCTTTATGTTCATGAAAATGCGTGTAAATTATAATTGTACAGATGCATAGAAAGCACACGGAGGATATGAAGAGAAGGCTTTGGAATTTAGGTACTTTTTTTTTTAGTTACTATTTTGAAGCCTTGTTGTACTGAGACCTCACTAGATTAAATTGGCCTTATGCATTATCTATTAATAATTCAGATTTTTAAATGAAGAGTTAGTTTGTTTCATTTCACATTCTGGGAGCAGTTTTGTCATTTTGAAGTGAGGTTCCACAGGTACTTCTTAATATCATACCAGGACATGTCACCTTGGTTTTAACTCATTTGTGCAAAGTCTCTATTTCCTTCTTAATTAAACACAGAGATGCTGATTGGGGGACAAAAATAGAATCGGATGAAGTCTAAATTTCTTCCCGGAAAATATTTTGTCTTTGCCTCCAGATGTGAAAAGTGACACACAAGTGTAACCCAGATGTGGAGGAGGGGCAGACAGCCATGCCTTGGCCTGCCAAGAGGACCGTCCTTAGCTGGAGAAGGTCACTTTTAGAAGGCTGGTGGCCCTGAATACTGGAACTAAAGTTCTGTGATGCCTAAGTAATACTGAGATCTCTACAAGAATGGGAAAGATGTAATAGAATTAGAACATAATTCTATTCATCAAGTTTAATGATTAATTAAGGCTACACAAAGGCTTGATTGGATAAATATAAAGTAATACCACCCAAGCATCTCCAGTGGAAAGTGGTTACAAAGTTGAGCTGCAATCTGCAAGGTCAGGAGTTTGAATCCACTAGCTGCTCTGCGGGAGAAAGACGTGGTTTCTAATCCCGTAAAGAGTAACAGTCCCTGAAACTCACAGGGACACTTGAGTTTTGGGGTTATTTTGTTTTTGTTTTTGATGACCTATTAACCCAGTATCCTGTAGTCTGCTCAGAATAATAGCAATCCTATAGGACAGAGTAGAATTGCTCCATAGAGTTTCTGAGGCTATAATCTTTATAGAAAGGATTGTAATATCTGGTAGGTTCTAACCAATTAGGTGTATATATATATATATCACATATAAATGTATATAACTTCATTATATATAATACATATACAATACACACACACATATAATACATACATATGCACACACACACAACCAAATACACTACCACTGCCACTGAGTCTATGCCCAAAATCACTGCTATTGAGTCAATGCCGACACATAGTGACTGTATAGTAACCCTACAGGACAGTGTAGAATTACACCTGTGAGTTTCTGAGGCTGTAACTCTTTGTAGGAGGAGAAAAACCTATATTTTTTCGGTGGAGTGGCTGGTGGTTTCGAACTGCTGGCCTGGCACTCAGCAGCCCAATTCATAATCACTACGCCACCAGCACTCTGATTCTACTAAAAGAATAAATAAAAGGAATCATTCTACCTAAAGTTATGGACATGTATGTAAAAGTATGTACATGTATGCATATAACTTTTAATAGAACATTTAAAGGGTACATGTATGTGTTTCATGCTTAATGAAAAGACTCAAGGAAAGGCTTATATATCCTTAATATAAGGCCTGAAAGAGAAAAGGACACATTTATGTTGGCAGGTTTTACACAGTGGAGGCCCTATGGAGACAGGCAGGTGTCAAGTGTTGTTAATGAGCTCACTAGACCCACTACAGGAGTCTTGTTATTTCTTCCCTTATGGCTCTTTCACCTGTGTATCAGGTGGTAGCCTCTCACCATTCACATTCAATCTGTAAGCTAAGCAAGCACTCTGAGAAACGGGACTATAGAAAGATGTATAAAAGCATCAGAATTAGAGGAAGACTCATCAACAACCTGCAATATACAGATAGAAAACCCTTGCTGACTGAAAGGGAAGAGGACTTAAAATGGTCATGAAGATGAAAGGCTACAATCGTCGGTGTCAATTACACATCAGCATTAGGAAACCAAAGTTTCCATGACTACACCAACAAGCAGCATCCTTATGCATGGAAGCAAGTTTGAAATCATTGAGGATTTAATTCTTTTTGGATCCACAATAAACGCTCATGGAAGCAACAGTCAAGAGATCAAATGATGTACCACACTGGGAAAATAGAAGCCTCTTTAAAGTGTAAAAAAAAAAAAGCAAATACTTCACTTTGAGAGCGAAAGTGTACGTGCATAACCAATATTATTTCCAATCACCTCTTCTGCGTGCCAGAGCTAGGCAATAAGTAAGGAAAACTGGAGAAAACTCGATGATTTGAATGAGGGTGTTTGGGAAGAGTATTAAATCTAGCGAGGACTGACACAATAATAAAGACATACCTCTTGGAAGAATTATAGCCAGGATGCTCTTCAGAAGGATGACTGAGGAGACTTCGTCTCTTGTACTGTGGGCATGTGATGAGGAAGAATGCGTCCTGGGGAAAGGACCTACTGGCTTGTAAAACAGAGGGTCAGCAAAAAGAAAGATGTGTGTCAGTTGGCATAGACTGGGATGAATGAGAATAATAGGAGGAATAAAGTTCAGGAGTCTTCTTAGTCACTGGTAAAGATTGAATTGTGTGCCCCTCCCCCAAAATATGTTTTATAAATCCCAGCCTCTATGTCTGTGATGATAATTCCATTTAGAAATGAGTGGTTCTTATTTTCTGAATGATGCAAGGTTCATGTATTGTATCTACAAAAGTGATCAGAAGCAGAGATGGGGAAAGAGAGATATCAAGTTCATGAAGATTGCCAAAAACTTGTGCTCAGAAGAGACAAGATGCTGGCCCTTGAACTGACAGAAACAGAAAGTCCTCCCCAAATGTTTGTGCCATGAATTTGGGTTTCTAGTCTCTGACTACATGAGGCTAAAAATAAATTCCTTTTAGTTATAGGCACCCATGGTGATATTTTTGTTATAGTGGCATTAGGTAACTAAGACAGACTTTTGTCTAGAAGTGAGGGTTCTGTTGTAGCAAATACAAACCATTTAGAAGTGGCTTTCAAATTGGATAATGGCTGGAGACTGAAAGAGTTTTTTGGTGCCTGATAGTAGAAATAAGAGGCCTGGTAGTGTAGAGCATTATACATTGGCCTATTAACTGCGAAGTCAGCAGTTTGAAACCACCAACTCTTCACAGGAGAAATAGGTAGGCTTCTACCCCCAGTAAGATTTACAGTCTTAGAAGCCCATGTGGGCAGTTCTATTCCATCCTATAGGGTTGCTCTAAGTCAGAATCGACTCAATGGCAGTGAAATGATCAATTGATTAGTAAAAGCACAGGTTACCTTGAAGACACTCTTGGCAGAGTTATGGGTAGCAAACTCAATTCTGGTGAAAACCCATGAGGAAGTTGTGGGTTCACTAAAGAAACAAACGCAGAGATGATCATATGTGTGTAAGGGAGAAGTTTATAGCAAAGAATAATTATATATTAAGAAAACCTCTAGGCCAGGCCGGATCAAGCCCATAAGTTTGATCTTAGCCCATATGTCTAATACTAGTCTATAAATTCCTCTTCAGATTCATGCAACACGTGCAATGATGCTGAATGCAGGAAGATCACAGGTCAGTGAGTGGAAAGTCCTGTGGGTCCAGTGGTGGTGGAAACATCTCCAGGGTTCTGGCTGCAATCACCTTGGCTCCATGTGGCTTGACAATAGGAATGTCTAATAGTGAGAGGGAGTTTGTCCCACTTCCTAGGGAGGAATACAGGAATTCACAGAACCCTCAGGAGAAGGACATGCCCACACAGAGGCATTCTTGGCTATGAACTGATGGACAGGGTAGGCTCCACCCCTTTGACAGGACATTATGTAACTTACACAGAAGTGAAGAGAGAGCATTAGAGAAAATTTATTTTGTCTTAGAGTATTGCCAGCAACAGAATGTCACTAGAAATGTAGACATGCAATGCACTTTATCTAAAACATTAAAATAAAGCGATAAACAAGTAATTGTACATTGAAGGAAGGCTGATACTTTTTATAGAGTGTGAAAGAATTTTTCTCAACTATGTTCAGATATTTGGTGGGGGGGTAGGGCTTGTAAATGATAAAGTTGGATAGCTCGCTGATGAGATTTATAAACAAGCTGTTAAAGGGACTGTGTGGTATTTCTTTGCCACTTGTAGTAAAATGTGAGTGGGAAAATGAACTTTAAACTGAACTGCCACATGACAGTAGATATTACAAATTTGGATAAATCTAGGACCCATGTTCCAGACTGTTTTTCCAGGATATGGTAACACCATCTTTTGTTGAAGAGAGTGAGTCTGGGGCAGAGTTAACCAACTACCACTGCAGAACAGATTGTAGCTTAGAAGAAAAGAGACAAAGAAAGAACCAAACGACACCATCTGCCTCTTGGAACGGTACAGACAGAAAACAGCCTCAAGCAGCTACATCTCTTGCCCCCCAGGAACAAAGGACCATCCCTAGAACATCTGGGGGTTAACGGAATGTTTGGAAAGAGCAGAAAGTGGGGATTTCTTGAGTTCTAACATGGGAATAAGCCACATGGCCATCACCCAGGAGCTAAAGCTCAACAGAGACAAGGATCTCTCTCCAGAGCCATCAACAGAGAGACAGTTTCCCCTCGAGTCAGAACCCTGAACTTGGATTTCTAGGCTCTGAAATGGAGGGAAAATAAATCTCTTGATTAAAGTTACTCACTTGTGGCATTTTTGTGATAGGAACATTGGATATTTAAGAAATACACCAACTTGATTCAAACCGTTAGTTGATTGTATTGGCTTCCTAGTACTTATTCATATTTAATAACATCGTACACATTTGCATCTTTATCTGTTCTTTTCTTCCTATATCTGTCCTTTTCTACAAAGTTAGATCTATAAAGCAGCGGCTTTACCTGACAATTATAGGGTTTACCCTAGTAACCAAACCAGGGCCTGGCATTACACCAACATTTTTTAAATGAATGAATTGTTTGCAATAACAAGGAAATTGACTAGAGAAGTCTAAAACTACACAAGGTCAGGAGGCCTTCTGGGACTGAAAATTGGATCTGTGGATGGGTAGCTCATAAATATTTTAAGCCCTGTGGGCCAGACAGTCTGTATTATAACCACTCAACTCTGGGCCAACTCTGCCACTGCACTGAAAGCAACCACAGACCATGTAGAAAACAGACAGGTGCCTCCGTGTTACAATAAAGGTTTTTTTTACAAAACAGGCTGCAGTTAGTTTTCGCCTGAAAGTCATAGTTAATTGACTTCTGCTTAGAGCATGGCAGTAGTCTGAGGAGCTGTGGTCCTGAGAGCGCATTCTCAAGGGTCCGGCTACAGGATTTCAGTCGGAATCTTCCACTAGCCCTCACAATTCGTTTGCGTAAAAAGGAGTGTTAGCCCCCTCCTACACCAGAATTATGACTACAGTAGAACTCCTATGTATCAGAATTAAAGGATATTAAGCATAAAATGTACTTAATAGAATATTTGGGGACATTGCATACATTTATTACCATGAATAAAAGAATGAACAAATCTATCTTTGAAAAAGTATAGTTAGAATGATCCTTAAAATGGAGGACGGTGACACTGCATCTCATGTGCTGTGGACATGCTATCCCCCCTTAGAAAAGGACACTATGCTTGGGCATGCTGAGAGCCAGTGAAAAAGATGAAGGCCCGCATGGAACAGACACCACATTGACTGTAGCAATGGGCTCAAATGTAACAAAATAGGGGCAGGTGGTGCAGGTCTGGGTAGTGTTTCCTTCTCTTGTACATGAAATCCCCATGAGTCAGAAGCAACTCAATGGCATGTAACAGTAATAACATGATTTTAATAAATACCCAAGTTCTATTTAACAGTAAATTTCTATTGTTATTTCTTCTTCATTTAGTTTTGTCATAATTCCTCGTGACAGCTGGCACAGTACCTTCTACATATTCACTTACTCGAGTTGCTACATCAACACAACGTCCACAGACAAAACACAGCACCATAAACAATGGCTGACTGATTGGCTTTCAGGGAGGTAGCATCGTCTTGGCGGTTCAAGCAATCCCATTGGGATATGTCCCTCTCCACTTACTCCCCATTCCCTACGCCACCAACCCTCCATCATCTGCACTAAGTGGGACTTGAAAATCATTCTTATGTATGATAATTAATGAGAACAAAATGTCTTGGATAGAATATTACTGCCAAAATGTGTTCTAATCAGATGTTGTGCAATGCAAGACCCATGAAAAAGCAATGAAGAACTCTACTCCTGAGTCATGCCTGCCTAACTGAGAAATGTTTGCTTTGAAAAAGCAAATGAATATATATATATATATATATATATATGTATATTTCAAAGACCACATCTTGTGAAGCAATGAATTCTTTCCCAAATAATTCAAAAAGTTTAGATTATTACCACCCAAACATTGTAAAATAAGCCCTTAATTTTCTTGGGGAGAAGCATTTAAAATCAGGAATTACATCAATAATGATTCTTTTGGCGTTAATTTTTATCATTGTAAAAATAAGTTCCCCTCATAGAGAGGTTTAGGAGAGGAGATGGGTTAATTAGGGTGCGAGGTAGTACCGATGAAGAACACAGCTTTCCCCCAGATCCTGGATGCTTCCTCCCCCCAACTACAATGATCCGAATTCTACCTTGCAGGACTGGATAGGGCAGAGGCTGTACACTGGTACATATGAGGGCTGGAGACACAGGGATTCCAGGGTGGATGATACCTTCGAGACCAAGGGTGTGAGGGGCGATGTTGGGAGAGTGGAGGGTGAGTGGGTTGGAAAGGGGGAACTGATTACAAGGATCCACATGTGACCTCTTCCCTGGGAGAGGGACAGCAGAGAAGGGGGGGAGGGGAGACTCCGGATAGGGCAAGATATGACAAAACAACGATGTATAAATTACCAAGGGCATATGAGGGAGGGGGGAATGGGGAGGGAGAGGGAAAAAAAAAAGAGGACCTGATGCAAGGGGCTTAAGTGGAGAGCAAATGCCTTGAGAATGATTGGGGCAGGGAATGTATGGATGTGCTTTATACAGTTGATGTATGTATATGTGTGGATTGTGGTAAGAGTTGTATGAGTCCCTAATAAAATATAAAAGAAGAAAAGAGAAAAAAATGATTAGGGCAAAGACTGTACAGATGTGCTTTATACAATTGATGTATGTATATATATGAACTGTGAAAAGAATTGTATGAGCCCCAATAAATTGTTAAAATTAAAAATAAATAAATAAATAAATAAAATTTAAAAAAAAAGAAAAAAAAAAAAAAAGAGAGGTTTAGGAGAGGAGATGGGTTAATTAGGGTGCGAGGTAGTACCGATGAAGAACACAGCTTTCCCCCAGATCCTGGATGCTTCCTCCCCCCAACTACCATGATCCGAATTCTACCTTGCAGGACTGGATAGGGCAGAGGCTGTACACTGGTACATATGAGGGCTGGAGACACAGGGATTCCAGGGTGGATGATACCTTCGAGACCAAGGGTGTGAGGGGCGATGTTGGGAGAGTGGAGGGTGAGTGGGTTGGAAAGGGGGAACTGATTACAAGGATCCACATGTGACCTCTTCCCTGGGAGAGGGACAGCAGAGAAGGGGGGGAGGGGAGACTCCGGATAGGGCAAGATATGACAAAATAACCATGTATAAATTACCAAGGGCACATGAGGGAGGGGGGAGAGGGGAGGGAGGGGAAAAAAAAAGAGGACCTGATGCAAAGGGCTTAAGTGGAGAGCAAATGCTTTGAGAATGATTGGGGCAGGGAATGTATGGATGTGCTTTATACAATTGATGTATGTATATGTATGGATTGTGTTAAGAGTTGTATGAGTCCCTAATAAAATGTAAAAAAAGAAAAGAGGAGAAAAAAATGATTAGGGCAAAGAATGTACAGATGTTCTTTATATAATTGATGTATGTATATGTATGGACTGTGATAAGAGTTATATGAGCCCCTAATAAATTGTTTAAAAAATTACACATATTAATTTTATGTTATTTCAAAACTTAAATGACATAAAGATAAAAATTAAGCTGCTCATAATTTTAATACCCCAAATGTATGGTTATTAACATTTTTATGTACTTACCATTTGTCAATATCTATGCTTATATTTGTAACGGAGCAATTTTTCCCCTCCTTTTGAAGTCATGTTCCCTTACCACCTTCCACCTTCCATTTGATGGAACCTGAGCCATTTCATTTTTTTCTGGAAAAAGAGCCAGTGTTTGCTATTAAAAACAAAGCAAATGAACAAACCCCCTGTTCAACTGCTTGCTTTCAATGCTAACTTTCTGGAGTCCACAAAAAGATTATCCTTATTAAAGAATGGCTTTGATTTTTAAGTTCAACAAGTAGGAATTCATAAAGAAAGGGTTTCCCCAAATTTATGTAGCTGCTAATTAATTTAGTAAGACCTAGACTGAGTGACTAGATCAAAATATTCTGTTTCATGAGAATTCAGGTTATAAATTTGGGTCATGTGTATATAACCTCATTTGGTTATAGGATCAAGGTTTTGGGGAGAACAAAGTTATACAATTCAAAAACAACAGCAACAAAAACAATTGTCATGGAGTTGATTTCAATGCAAGATTATCTCATGTGTGTTAAAGTGGAACCATACACGCTAAGGTTATCAATAGCTGAACTTTCACACATTGATCATTGTGCCTTTCTTCTGGGGAGTCTCTAGGTGTAGTGAAATCACCAACTTTTAGTTTAGCAACTGAGCATGTTAACCATTGGAACCACCAAGAAACAAGGATGAAGAAACAATGACCATTGAGTCAATTTTGACTCATATTGATCCCGTAGGATAGAGTAGAATTCTCCCTGGGTTTTCAGAGGCTGTAAGTCTTTACAGAAACAAACTTATTTCTTGTATTTCCCCCATGGAGGGGAAAGTGCAGTTGAACTGCTTACCACCCCTTATGCTACCAGGGCTCCTTGCTCCAGGGAAGTGGTGCTCAACCTTCCTCATGCTGCGACCCTTTCATACAGCTCCTCATGGGGTGGTGACCCCCCAACCACAAAATTATTTTCGTTGCTACTTCAGAACTGTCATTTTGCTCCTGTTATGAATTGGGTGACCCCTGTGAAAGGGTTATTTGACCCCCAAAGGGGTTGCGACCCACCGGTTGAGATCTGCTGATCTACAAATATAACTCAAATACACTGCCATCAACTTGATACCTTAAGGGATAGAGCAGAACTGTCCTTGTGGATTTCCAAGACTCTAGCTCCGTATGGGATTAGAAAGCCACAGGTTTCTGCCATGCTGGTAGTTTTGAACTGCTGACCTCATGGTAAACAGCCCAATGCTTAATGCATTCTGTTCCTAGGGCTTCTGTTCTGTAGGCTGTTGTTGTTGTAGTTGTGAGGTGCCATCCAGTCAGTTCCAACCCATAGCAACCCTATGCACAACGGAACTGGACATGACCCACTCCTACACCATCCTTACAATTGGTCCTATGCCTGAGGCCATTGTTGTAGCCACTATGTCAATCCAGTGAAGGCTCTCCTCCTTTTCACTGCCCATCCACTTTACCAAGCATGATAACCTTCTCCAGAGACTGGGCTCCCCTGGCAATACATCCAATATATGTAAGAAGCAGTTTTGTCATCCTTGCCTCCAAAGAACACTCCGGTCTTAGTTCTTGCTACAGATCAGTTTGTCTTTTTAGCAGTCCATGGTCCTTTCAACGTTCCATTCCAGAGCCGCAATTCTGATGCAATGATTCTGTTTTCCTCCTTTAATGTCCAATTTACATGTATATGAGGCAATCAGAAACACCATGACCTTAATCAGGCACACCTCAAAATAATATCCTTGTTTATCAATAGTTTAAAGAGATGTCATATAACAGATTTATCTAATGCAGTGAATTTTTTGATATCTTGACTGCTACTTGAATGCACATGGGTTGTGTATCCAAGCAAGACAAAATCATTGACAACGTTTATATTTTCTTCATTTATAATAGTATTACCTTTTGGTCCAGGTGTGAGGATTTTGGTCTTCTTACATTGAGTTGTAGTGTACAACTTCATCACAAAGTGCTTCAAGTCTTCCTCACTTGCAACAGGCGTGGTTGTGTAATCTGTATGTTGCAGCAGGTTGTTAATAAGCCTTCCTCCCATCCTGATCCCACATTCTTCTTCAAATAATCTTGCTTCTCTGATGATTTGCTAGGCAACCAGATTTGTGTGTTGCACTTTTGCTGATTTT
Organism: Tenrec ecaudatus; assembly: GCF_050624435.1. Taxonomy (NCBI): domain Eukaryota; kingdom Metazoa; phylum Chordata; class Mammalia; order Afrosoricida; family Tenrecidae; genus Tenrec; species Tenrec ecaudatus. The sequence goes on along the minus strand of NC_134544.1, from coordinate 31,762,219 downwards.
AAACCCTGAACAATTGCCTTGTCCTGATCACAGAAATACCTCTTGATCCATGTAAAGTTCCCTAGGAGCACAACGGAGTGCTCTGGAATTCTCATTCTTCTCAAGGTTATCTGTAGTTTGTAATGTGTAATCTGTGATTCCTTGTATTCTGTGATTTCAACCAAATTCTATCTAATATCAGCAATGATATTCCTTGTTCCTTGTCCTCTTCTGAATCCAGCCTTAGCCTTAGGCAGCACCCTGTGAATTGTGAATGATCTTCAGCAAAATTTTACTTGCATATGGTATCAATGAATTTTTCCCTGTAGTGTGGTCATTCTGTCGGGTCACCTGTCTTATTTGGATACAAATATGGGTTTTTTCAGTCAGTTGACCAAGGAGCTGGCTTCAAAATTTCCTCTCATGGAGGAGTATGTGCTGACAGAGCTACATCAGCTTGTTGAAACGTTTCCCTTGGTATTCCATCAATTCCTGCAGCCCTGTTTGGGGCTAAAGCTTTCAGTGAAGTTTGAACTTCTTTTTGCTTATTTGTTACCTTCTGAAATGGTGGAATGCTTTTGGTGCAGTGCTTCTGTGTATTCTTTTCATATTTCTTTGATATTTCCTGCATTATTCAATATGTTCCCCATAAAATATTTCAATCTACAACTCAGGGCTTGAAATTTTTTCTTCAGATTGTCAGTTTTAGTGATGCTGAGCATGTTCTTCCTGTTTGCTTTACTAATTCTAGTTATTTGCACATTTTATTATAATATTTGTCTTCTCATGCTGCCCTTTGAAAATGTTAATCCAGCTCTTTGTTTTAGCATTTCTTCCATTTTCCTGAGCTTTTCTACAGCTAAGAGCAAGTTTCAGAGTCTATACTGACATCTGCACTGATCTGACCTCCTCGTCTTGCTAATGACCAGTCCTCTCTTCGTGACTTCATGTCGCCAATTTGCCCCTGCTGTATTCCATCTAGAGAAGTCCATATAAATAGTTGCCTTTTGTGTTATTTATAAAAGGTATTTGAAACGAAGATGTCCTTTATGTTTCAAAATACTATCATGCAATTTTTAATTTAGTTTCTATCACCAACTCTGTTTTCCAACTGCTGTTCCTTCCTCTTTATTTTCAACTTCTGCATTTCACTCACCAATAATTATCAATGCATCCTGATTGCATGTTTCATCAATTTCTTACTGAAGTTGTTGGTAGAATGCTTCTTCTTCTTCTTCTTCTTCTTCTTCTTCTTCTTCTTCTTCTTCTTCTTCTTCTCTCTTCTTCTTCTTCTCCTACTTCTTCTACTTCTTCTTCTTTATTACTAGCTTTTGTAGTTGGTGAATACATTTGAATAACATAGGTAGGAGGTCAGACATAAAGTTCTAGTCATTTTCCATATCTACTTCAGGGCCACCCCTCCTGGTTTGAGGAAAGGCTAATAAAGAAATCTGAGGGAGGAATGAAGGAACAAGAAAGTTGGTGTAGTAACACAATAACCAGAGATAATATGGGGACATTAGAGGGAAGCTCCTCAGTGAAATGGATTGAAAGTGATTACAACAGAGGGCTCAGAAAGGGCAATGATTGCAAGACCAGGCAATATTTGAAAGAGATGTGCTTTTGGGTTGCTGTGAGCCAGAGCCAACTTGACAACTTATAACAATAGCAACAGACAAGAAGGAAATGCCACCATGGAGCTTCTTCCAATAGCATGGAATATGAAACAGTGGTAAATCCCCAAATCCTTGATTTTCCTTGATATGTAAGAGATGTTGACTGTGTTAGACTGGGTTGCCCAGAGAAACAAATCAAAAGACATTCATATATGTGTAAGAGAGAATTTTATATCAAGAGGCAAACATGCATTAATAAAACATCCCAGCCTAGTCTGTGAATTCCTCTTGACTCATGCAGTCCAGGAAATGATGTTGAATGCAGGAAGATCACAGGTCAGAGGGTGGAAAGTCCTGTGGTCCAATGGCAGTGGGCACATCTCCTGGACTCTGACTGCCATCGGTGTGGCTCCATGTGGCTTGTCAACAGAAAGGTGAAGCAGTGAAAGAGACTTGCCAGAATACCCAGGAGACCACGGTCACAAGGAGGGATCATCAGGCTGTGACGTGATCAACAGGCAAGACTCCACCCCTTGACTCTTTGATCAAGTTCACATGAAATTGTGTAATGGCCACGATGATGATTATCTATTCCTGTAAGGAGACAGAGAGGAGCTGGGATAATGGGCACATGTGTTGGAATGAACCAATGGTAGATGAGGGCCCATGAAGAGTAAGAATACCGTGGTTGGTAAAATTACAATAGGGACAATGAACAGGCCCAGAGATAGCCGTGATAGGACTAAACTGCTTCTGACTGGGTAACTGTCTGAAGACTTCATCCCACAGGACAGCCACTGAAAGTGAGAGGCTCTGCCTGCATATGATGGCCATTACCCTGCTATTGCTTCCTGTACAGCCAGCTGTTCCTTTGAGGTCACACGTGAAAATGGAAGCGAGCGAATTCGTCCACAGCAGACACTAGAGATACAAATCTACGTGGTTTATTTGTTTTCTTTTCAGGTCCTCCCTGGGAAGAACGTTATGCTTCTGTTGGCCCATTTTATTATGAGCAAATCAACTCAGCTAAATACATAAGAAAATAAATCGATGTGTGTGATTTGTAAAATTAAAGGGATATTGTATATTCATCATTATATACCAATTTTTAACTTACAATTATGCCACAAACATTTTCTATTTTGTTAATTATATATAGTTATCAAAATAGAATTTTAATAGCTACATATTTTACAATTATATTACTGTATTTTAGCTACTAATTTATTATTTTATTTGCCAAGGTCATTTTTGTGCTTTGTCAAAATAAGTAATGTTATAAAAATTCATATGTATAAATCATTGCACACTTTGACATTCTTTTATGTTAAGTATAGAGCTATACTACAGGGGGAGAGATTCCTAGGCTAGAGTATATATATCTTAAATTGATTTCTAGAAAACATTTAACATAGTATACTCCTAGAAATAAAATATTAAGGTGTATAATATGCCATATGCCTATCACAGTTAAGGGTCAATATAAATAATTATTTTCTATAATTGGAACATAGTACATTGATGATTATGGCTTCAATAAATGAATAATTTCATTGATTATTTTATGGGCATAAAATTATAAACAGCAACATTCTATATGTTTATCCTTCATTTGATCATATTCTTTCCTTTTCTTTTTCCTTTCATGTTGTCTAATTGTTTTCTTTTTTAAAAATCATGCGCATTCAGTGGATTTCCTGGCTCTCAAGCTCCTCCTTATGGATGAGTTTGCTCCTATTTTGCAAAAGGTAAAGCTTTAGGGAGCATATTTTTTGAAAGGTCAAAATCCTCTTAGGATAATTAAGGATATTTGTATGGTATTCTTTTTTAATTATCAGTAGTATGTGCTTTCACTAGACCATGGTGCAATGTGGTGCAATGGTTTTGATTAAGAACATCTAACTTAAACTTTGGCCTGGCACTTCTAAATTGTTCATTGTTCCTGCGAACTGACGTCAAGTTCATTCTGACTCATGGTGACTCCATGAGGATGGACCAGAACTGTGCTCCACAGGGTTGTCAAGGTTGTGAACTTTTGGCAGTGATTTTGCCACGTGTATCTTCTTATGTCATTCTTGATGGCTTCCAATCATCAGCCTTTGTATTATTAGTTACAACCTTTCCCACTACAATACCCAGAGTCCCAAGTACGCAATTTGAGCAGAAACAATATCCTTCTATGCCTCCGTCAGCTCATTTACAAAGAAAAATGATATTGACATTACTTAATAATGTATACTCATGCTCTGAACAAATATCATTTGGGTGTGCACTGGGGACTAGGCTTTATTTCAGGTACTGAGTATGAGTGGCTATTCAACAAGGTCTACATGTAATAAGCATTACACATTGTAGGTATATAGATGTTGCTTTATAGCAAAGCAAAGTGGAACCTTAGTAAAACTACAAAGCCATATCGTCCATCTAGATCTATATATTTCAGAAGGCAGTATTTTCAATTATGAAACCCTCCATGCAAAGTCTTCAAAAATTAAACGGAATATATAAAAATCAATGTCTAAGGCCTTAGTGAGCTGAAATGGACTAATAGTGGGCATATTCAATGAGAAAATAATATGATTTTACTATACCAGGACTGAAATAATCAAGAAGAATGGCACCACAATCATTCTCAAAAAGGACATTTCAAGATCAGTCCTGAAGTACAATGTTGTCTGTGGTAGGGTCCCATATTTATCTGCCTTCAAAGCTATCCAGTCACTACACTATTATTCAAATATATACACAACCACAAAAACTAGTGATGAAGAAATAGATGAATATCACCAGCATCTTCGGTTGAAAATTGATTAAACATACAATTAAGATGCATTGACAATTATTTGTGATCGGAATGCAAAAGTTGGGAACCAGTTGTAGTAAAAGTAGTTTGAAAATATGGTCTTGATGATAGAAATGAAGCTGGCGATCACATGATAGAATTTTGCAGGGCCACGTTGTTCATAGCAATACCCCTTTTCAACAACACAAAAGGGGTCTCAATAGATGGACTTCTTCAGATGGAATACATATCAATCAAATTGACTACATATTTGGCAAGAGATGATGAAGATGCTCGATATCAGCAGCGACAGCCAGACCAGGAGCTGACTGTGGAACAGATTATTAATTGATCAGATGTAAGTTCAGGTTGAAATTGAGAAAAATTAAAACAAGGCCACCAGAGCCAAAATATGACCTTGGGTCCATGCCGCATGAATTTCAAGACTATTTCAGAAGCAGATTTGACTCATTGAGCACCAATGACAAGAGACCCGTTGAGCTGTGGGAGGACAAAAGACCAACAACCATGAAGAAAGCAGAAGGTCATTAAAAAGATAGGAAACTAAAGGAAAGTTCAGCATGGGTGTTAGAAGAGACTCTGAAACTTGCCCTTGAACACAGAGTAGCTAAGGCAAATGAAAAAAAAAATGATGGACTCAAAAATTAGGCAGAGATTTTCCAAGGACAGCTTGAGAAGACAAAGTAAATAGTAAGATAAAAATATGCAAATACCCCAAGTTAGGAAACCAATGAGGAAGAGCAAACATGCTCAGCATACCTTAATCTGAAAGAAGAAGAAGAAGAAGAAGAAGAAGAAGAAGAAGAAGAAGAAGAAGAAGAAGAAGAAGAAGAAGAAGAAGAAATCCAAGCCTTTAATCATAATATTAAAATGATTTGCCATGGGCAAAATATTGAATGATTCAGGAAGCAGACAAAGAAAATGGAAAGAATATACAGAATCACTGTGCCAAAAAGAACAAGTAGACCTTTTATCATTTCAGGAGGTAGCATATGAGCAAAAACTAGTGGTGCTGAAGGAAGAAATCCAAACATCCCTGAAAGCATTAGCTGAAGCAGTGCTTCAGGAATGGAAGGAATACTGATTGATTTATTTCAACACATTGATGAAAAGCTTAAACAGGTACTCATCTATCACAGAAAACTTGACCAACTGATTGGAAGTGACCAATTTCCAAAGACAATTGACTCAAAATAATACACACATCATTGAAAAACATTGTTGATGTAACCTGCAAGAAAAATTTTGCTAAAGATTATCCAACTCTTATTACAGTAGGACCTTGAAAGTAAGCCGCCAGCGGAATGGGCTGGGTTCAGAAGAAGATGTGGTATAAGGAATATCATTGCTGACATCAGATGGACTTTGTTTGAAAGCCATGAACACCTGAAAGGTGTTTATTGTGCTTTATTGACGATGCCAAGGCAGTTGACTTTGTTGCTCATAATAAACTATGGATAGCTTTGAAAATAATAGGAATTCTAGAACACTTCCTTGTGATTTTAGAGAATTTTTATTTGGATGAAGACACAGTTGTGTGAACAAATCAAGGGCACACTGAATAGGTTTAAATCAGGAAATGTGTACATCCGGATAGTATCATCTTACCGTACTTATTTAATCTCTATGCTGAGCAAATCATTAGAGAAACTGGACTTTATACAGAAGAATGTGGCATTTTTCTTTAGAGGCAGGCTTATTAACAACCTTCAGTATGCAAATGATACAACCTTACTTCCTGAAAGTGAAGAGGACTTGAGGCACTTGCAGATCCTTGTCAAGGGTTGCAGCCTGTATTATGGATTATAACTCAATATAAAGAAGACCAGTGTCCTCACAACTGGACCAATAGGTAAAAAGAAAAAATCAAGGTAAGTGAAGGAAAGATCAGAAGTTTTCAAGAATTTTGTCTTGTTAGGTCCCACAATCAGTCCTCACAGTAGAAGCAATGAAAAGACCAAAGGATGCACTGTATTGGGCAGATTTCCTGCACATGACCTCTTTAGAATATAGAAAAGAAAGGCTGTTAATTAGAGACAAAGGTGCACCTCACCCAAGCCATGGACTTTTCAATTTCCTCATATGCATGTAAAAGACAAGGAATACTCAGAATTGAATACTGCAGACAAGTGGATGTATTCTACTGGTGATGCTATTGAAGAACATCGAATGTGCCATGGACTGTTATAAAGACAAACAAATCTGTCTTGGATGAAGTACAGCCAGCATGTTCCTGGGAGGCAAGGACATCAAGACCTTGTCTTCCACACTTTACACATGTTGGCAGGAGAGGCCAGTTGAGAGAGAAAGGCGTCATGCTTGGTAAAGTAGAAGGGCAGCAAAAAAAGAGGAAGGCCCTCACAGAGACGGACCAAAACACTGGCTGCAAGGATGGGCTCAAGCAAAATAAAGATCTGAGCATGGCTTGGGATCCCAGGCAGTGTTTGGCGCTGTTGTGCCTAGAGTCACTATGGGTCAGAACCATCTCTGTGACACCTCACAACAACAGTGACACTCCCCTCATGATTTCTGCTCTCTTTCACTCAAATCGTTTCAAAAAACGCACTTGTCACAGCCCTGGAGACAGGGTTGTGTCCCTTTTAAATATTCTTTTAATTTAGGGAATCAAAAGAAGTCTGAGGGGACAAGCTTAGGGCTGTGGGGTGGATGGGATAAGATTTCACAAGGAAATTCTCCTAGGAGAGCCCCTACTGCTCACAAAGAATGAGTAGATGCCTTGTCATGACGGAGGCCGCTTTCTCAGTGCCATTGAACTAATCTTGTTCTCACCTGTGCAATTTTGCATTCTCTTACACCTTCTTCCAAATAAGTCCCTATCATTACCCTGTTTACTTCTAGAAAATCTATCAAGATAACCCACTGTAATCACACACACACATATTCACACTCCCATGCACACTCACACAAAAATCACTCTAACCTCCTGAGCTGACCTGTCTGTCCCAGAGCCCCACCCTTTACCCCCTTGGTAGTCAGTTTTGGTTGGAACTTTTTTTACTTATATTAGTGAAGTCATCCTAATGTGAGTAAGATAAGTAGATTATAGGCAGAACTTGTCTGAAGCCATGCACTGATTGGAGATTGATGTGTAAGCATGTTTTGTTTTCATACATGACCTGGAACACTAATAGCAATCCACTCTGACTTTCACTCATACCACATGCTTACACTCATATCCCATGCTTACACTCACACCCCATTCTTACACTCACACCCTATGCTTACACTCACACCCCATGCTTACACTCACACCCTATGCTTACACTCACACCCCATGCTTACACTCACACCCATGCTTACACTCACACCCCATGCTTACACTCACACCCCATGCTTACACTCACACCCCATGCTTACACTCACACCCCATGCTTACACTCACACCCATGCTTATACTCATACCCCATGCTTACACTCACACCCATGCTTATACTCACACCCCATACTTATACTCACACCGCATGCTTACACTCACACCCCATGCTTACACTCACACCCCATGCTTACACTCACACCCATGCTTACACTCACACTCCATGCTTACACTCACACCCATGCTTATACCCATACCCCATGCTTACACTCACACCCCATGCTTATACTCACACCGCATGCTTACACTCACACCCCATGCTTACACTCACACTCCATGCTTACACTCACACCCATGCTTACACTCACACCCCATGGTAGTACTTTTGACCACCATCTTCCTGATGTGTGCTCTTTTGACTTTCTCAGTAGTTGGGGTACGTTTTGTGGAATGCCCACACACTCTGTCACTGCAAATCTTCCCAGTTTGTGAGACAGTTGACTTAGGATACCACTACCAGAGAGAACAGAAGGGACCCAGAGAGAGGTGCCACCTCTGACCTTGTCTTCATTACCATTGTGTGCTGACTAATAAAACTGACAAACAAGAGAAATGCCATCCGTTCAGTTGATGTCTCCCAATGATGTCTATTTCCAGGCATATCTGAACCCTGATATCTATTTCCCAGAATCCCCTCACCCCTGGAGAGAAGCATTTGGACGTCAAAGTATAACTTAATGCATTTCTATTTAGGGATCTAATGTCTGGAAAAATAATATCTTTATCATTTATTTAATACATAAATGGTTCTTTTTCTAATTCTTTAAAGTTGGCAAGTGAAGACCATCCATTAATCACTTTACCCTTCAGTGAAGGGCAGCCATCCAGTCTGTGAGGATCGCAGCCTTGGTCAGCCAGGCATTTGGCCTGACTCAATAAAAACTTGGAACTGAACTTCTATCTCGAGCATTGTAATCAGCATTTGTTACAGTTATATATGATTGGCTGGAAGTAAGAAGAGATCATTTTTCCTTTAAGATGTAACAAATTTCTTGAGGTAAAAATATATTTTAAAAGGGATATATGCATGTGTAATGGGAATGATAGGTCCCAAGATTAGAATCCTATGAGATTTGCATTTTGCATAATGGTTTTATATGTCATTAATTTTAAGATTATAATCCATTAGAGACATGTATATGTGCTTTAAAATGTTATGAAACATGAAATTTAAATACAATGTAATAGAATGCATTACCTTCCAGAGACCAAGATTTTCCTAGATCTAATAGTATAAGGGGATGTTGCATAGCTTGAAATCAGGAGGTGTTTGTGTTGGTGTTTTGGCCTCTCAAAATACTTACTCAATCTATGTACTAGGTAAATAATTCACGAAGGTGGAGTATATGAACAAGAACACGGCATCAGGGTAGAAGAAAATCTTAACAACCCACAGTATCTAGAGGATACAACCTTGCTTGCTGCTGCCAGGGACATTTGAAGTACTCGCTGATTAAGATCAAAGACAGCAGCCTTTAGCCCAGAATAGATCCCAGCTCAATCTAAAGAAAAGAAAAATATTCACGACTGGGCCAATATGTAAGATCGAGATAAACAGAGGAAAGTTTAAAGTGGTCAAGAATTGCATATTTCTTGGCTCCTCCACCAGAGCTCTTGAAAGCAACAGGCAGGACATCAAATGATGTGTTGCATTGGACAAGGCTGCAGTACAAGCCTTCTTTAAAGTGGTAAAAAAGCAAGATGGCACTGAGAGGACTTAGCCTCGGCTGAGCCACATATTGGTATTTTCAATCACCTTACACTCATGTGCAAACTGAACATTTTAGTGGAAGACTAGGGAAGGATTGATGCATTTGAATTAAGGCATTGGGAAAGAATTGTGAATGTAGGACGGTCTGCCAGAAGGGCAAACAAAACTGTCTTGAAAGATTTACAAGCAGAATTATCTGTAAAGAGATACTTCATCTCTAATCATTCGGACACGTCCTGAGAGAACAGTCCCCGGCAAAGGATGCCATGATTGGTAAATTAGAGGGTCAATGAAAAGAAGACGCTCGGGGAGATAGATTGTCACTGCGGCTGCCACAACGTGTCCAGCATAATGACAATTGTGAAGATGTTAAGGACCTAGCAAAATATCGTTCTGTTGAACAGAGCCCACTGCCACCAGAGCTGATTCCCCAGGGCCTTGCACCAACACATTCCCATCCAGTCCTTCACGAGCATCGTGCTGGGCAGAGGGCCAGAATAAAAGAGATAGACTCTAAGCAAAACGGAACGATTCACTGACTGCAAAAAAAAAAAAAAAAAAAAAAAAAAGCTCAACTACAAGAATGATGTGGCGATGGCACAGTCCTGACGTTTTCCATTGTGTTGTATGCAGGGTCCCTATATTGGATCAATTTGAGGACACCTAACAACACTTCCTGTCCACTTCCCCATTCTTTAAAAAAAAAAATTTTTTTTACACTTCCCCATTCTTCTGGCTTCCTGCTATGAAGGATGAATGTAGTTAACATTCACCAGCCAGCACATTACTCCAGTGGGCCACTTCCTCGGAATGCCCATTGCTGCCTCCCTCATTCCAAACAAACACCCTCACTGCCATTGAGCTGGTTCCAACTGATCATGAACCCCTAAGACAGGGTACAACTGCCCCAGGAGGTTTCTGAGACTATCTTTCTCCAATTAAATTTATGTTAAGATTGTATTCAGCAGCTTAATTATCTGGACCTTCGGGTCACAATTATTCCACATAGGCTGCCCTTTATAGATATGTATCTCCAAGTGTCCTTGCTCTGCCAGCAGACATATTTTCATTTTGGAAATATTTTTTTTCCTAAGACCCGTAGCATTGTTTCTGTTTATTTCTAATGGACAATCACGGTATGAAAGCAGCTTTCCAAAACCTTATCTCTAGCTATTTAGCTATATCTTCCTTTTCCAATAATAGGTCAAGTCACTTTTCTACCTCCAAGTGCTGGTCACGGAACTTCCAGAATTAACCAGTGAATCTGATACAATTAACCAGTGAATCTGATACTATTTATTGAATGACTATGTTTTGCATATTCATATTTTTAAAAATAATTATGAGGAGCTTAGATTTTTACTGTTTGTCTCATTTTAAAAAGTACTATAAAATATGTATAGCAAGATGCCCTTGTGCCACTTTCCCTCTTATTGGTATTCAGTAGCCCCCAAAGTAGGCACAAGAGGTGTTGCCGGCTGCTAGGTGCATGCCGGTGGGGGTAAGCACATGTCAACATGGGATATTGCGAGTGAAGTGGAATCCTACCTGTCTCTTAATCAGCCACCAGCGTGTGCCCGCACTGGTCCTGCACAGGACAACCACGCTCATCTGTTTCTCCTCCGGTTACTGGCCTTCCGCTTGTCCTGTCATTCGGTTTCATTCAACCAATTTTTCTTTCCTTTCAGGTTTGTGGATCCAGGTTTACCATTCATAAAAGTTCATTCACATCTTTGTTACAGAGGGTCTGTGGGAAACAACTGACTAGTCTCTTTCTCACTGGAAGTCAGAAGACCAATACTCTTTTTACAGCACATCTTCTGGCAGTTCAAATCTAACTTGCTTCAAATTTCTATCCCAACATCGTTTATAAGATAAACATCGATTTAGCACCTCATTTTATTAGGCCACATTAAGTATATAAAGTAGAATATTTATATCCAGCTGCATGAATCTTAGAAGGGGATACTTTAAAAAAAATGTATTTATTTATTTATTTGTTTGTTTTTTCAAAACCACCTTATCACCTTCAAAGTACTCTCCATCACACTGAATACATTTGTCAAATCTGCAATTCCATACTTGGAAACATTTTTCAAACTAATGTATGTGTATGGCTGAGAGCACCTCCCTTATTTTTTTTTTCTTCACCAAAGCGAAGTAGCACGGAGAGAGGTCAGGTGGGTAAGGTGCATGAGGTAAGAAAGGCATGCTGTTTTTGCCCAAAACTGGTGCACTGAGATGGCTTCCAGAGCAGGTGCATTGTACTGGTGGCAAAACCAGTCCCTCATCTGCCACTAATTGATTCTTGTTTGTTTCACACTATGTGTTATGCAATCTTTTCATAACCTCTCAATAGAAAGCTTAATTAACAGCAGTCTTATCTGGTGGAATCAACTCCAAATGCACTATCCCCCTCACATAAAAAAAGCATCATATTGTCCTGTGATTTCACTTGATAAGCTTTTTGGGGGGCAAGGTAATGATGGAGTCGTAATAATGGAGTCTTCCACTGGCTTGACTGATATTTGCTTTCAGGTTTGTAAGAGAATAGTACCATGTCTCATCACCACTAATGGCCTTGAAAAATAACCAAGTCCGGGTCACTTCAAAGCTGCTCTTTCACAAAGCCTGGCATGTTTTGACTTTTCTTTTACCAAAATCTGTTGTTAAAATTTGCTGACCCGAGTTCTAAGGTAGTCCAGATCATTTCCCGTCTCTTCAATGGTCCATCATCAGTCTTTCAGCACAAGCGCATGGATTTAGTCAACATTTTCATCCGTTTCAAAAATTAACGGACTCCAGAATGAGGTTTGTCACCAATTGCCATTTCCCCCTTTTTTTGAAAATAGAAGACCGCTCATATATTTGTTTTTCCCATAATGTTGTCCTTGTAAGCTGTGTTCAAAGTCACAACAGTTTCTGTGTTATTTTCACAAGCAGGAAACAAAATTTCAAAGCCATACACTGTTCTTTTAAATCAGCCGTCACACACACACACACACACACACACACAACCTAAATTCCAGTGAAACTGCTTTTATGAAAAAATTCACTGTGACCAGAGAGAACTTTCCCAGGCAATGCCACTAGGTTCACTAACTCAGAGTGATTTGCTTGATGCTCACGTAGCAGGAAAAATGTGCACTAGGAAATCTCTGTCCAGCAGAGCTTTTCGTGTTTTGTTTTATTTTTGGTGCCCCCTTGTATATTATGTCTTGTATCATTTAATAGCATTAGTCATAACGTATTATATAATAAAGTATCTTAGAAGTACCAGGGAGAAGGGTTAAAAGACAAAAAAAAAAAAAAAGCATGGGAGAGTGCCCGAGGATTGTAGAACCCAGGGGAAGAATGCCAGGTTGCAACTCTTTCTTAATATTTTATTCTGAGTGTGCGAGCGCTTGCATAGCATAGTAGGTGATCATTTAACAGTTTCTATGTATATTGTTCTGTGATGTTGGCTTCGCTTTCACAGTGTGCTGGTACTGTAACTATTTCCATTTTCATTCTGGTCACCTGGCTTCTTTGTCCCCCGTGCCAGCTATGGGAAGTATTGGCCCTTAGGTCCCACTTCGGTCATTGTTTAAAGGAGCACAGTGCTCTCGGGTGACGGGATTTATTTTACTATTCTGTCTGTCTTTTGACGAATGGTGACCTGTAGCGACGGCTTGCGTTTCAAGTTTAAAAGCATGTCCAGAGCAATCTCTCAAGGGTTCCTCTAGTCTCTGTCTGTATAGTTAGTCAGCCCTTTGCAAGAATTCAAGTTTTGCTCTACATTTTTCCTTCAATTGTGTCCAGAACCATCTATTGAGTTCCTAGCCAGAAGGGTCAGTAGGGGTAACCGGGCACTATGCAGTTCTTCCTGCTTCAAAGTAAATGGCAGTGTGGTTTGTAAGCACTTTTACTCCTCGAGAGATTATTCTCTTTAATTTTTAGTGTCCACCTGGAAAATGCACATCACCCTGTGTGATGAAAAGGCATCGAAGGGATCAGGTATCAGGCATCAAACACACACACACACACACACACACACACACACAAAATCACAGCATTGTGAATGAGGGGGAGTGCAGAGTGGGGACCCAGGGCCCATCTGGGGGAAATTGGACATCCCCTTGCAGAAGGGCTGCGGGGAGGTGACAAATCAGTCAGGGTGTAGTGTAGCAACGATGAAACATACAATTTTCCTCTAGTTCTTGAATGCTTCCTCCTCTTCCCGCCCCCAATATCATGATTACAATTCTACCTTACATAACCGGCTGGACCAGAAGATGTACACTGGCATGGATAGGAACTGGAAATACAGGGAATCCAGGACAGATGAGGCCCTCAGGAACAATGGTGAGAGTGGCGATATCAGGAAGGTGGAGGGAGGGAGAGGGAGAAATGGGAAAGGAGATATAACCTCCTCCCTGGAGGACAGACAGCGGAGAACTGGGTGAGGATGACGTCGGATGGTGTAAGATATGATAAAATAATAATTATTAATAAATTATCAAGGGTTTTAGGGGAGTGGGAGGGAGAAGCGGGGAGGAAGAAGAAAATGAGGAGCTGATGCCAGGGGCTTAGGTGGAGAGTGGGTGTTTTGAGAATGAAGATCTCAACATATGTACAAATGTGCTGGACACAAATTATGTATTTTCAGATTGTAAAAAGAGTTCTATGAGCCCCTAATAAAATGATTTTAAAAAAACAGACCAGGAAGAGAGAAAACAAAACAATGAAGAGATAGTACATATAGATATTTTTCATTTTACTTTTTATAATGACAATATTTTATTGAATGGACATCCCATAATCTTTAAGCACTCTCTTCCACAGAAGCACCAAATTTCCCCACTAATACTTTGCCATACTTTCAATGCTAAAACCCACTGTCATAATTATGTATATGTTATTTTTATTGCTCCTGAATTGGTGGCATGGTGAGTAAATGGCTGGGCTGCTAACTGCAAAGGACACAGCTAGAAATTCCCAACTGATTCTGAAGGAAAGAAGAGGCATTCTATCCTTGTAAAGAGTAATAGTCTTGGAAACCAACAAGGACATTTCTATTCTACCATTGATGGTCACTATGAGTGAAAATTGACTCAATAGCAGTGAGTTTGGGGTTTGGATAGTCTGAAGAAAAAGATATAATTGAATTTTTGTCTAATCATTTGTTTTAGCCCTTTAATATCTATATTTACCGTGCACATTTTAAGAGGACATTCTTGTATCACAAATACCTATTTCTCATTCCTTTATCTTGTTAGCCTATTATACACCATCATCACAAAATTCTACAGAACTTTTCTAGTCTATTTTGATATGCAGCATAGTTAGACTTCTTTGCAATTTTTCTTAGACAGCATTTTCTCTCATATTCTGATTAGTTTTCATGTAAACTTTAGCACAAGATTTTCTGACACTATTTAAAAACATGGCTACTATTTCAGTGAAACTGCAAAACATTTATCAATTGCCAGGGAAAACTAATATTTTAGAATAGTGAGTTGTTCTATCCAAGAATAAGAACTGCACTTTTATTTATTCACGTATATTTTAGGAAGTATTTCAATGATTGTGTTATATATGTGTCTACATTTTCTTCTATGTTTATTTGGAAGTTATTTATCTTCTTTTTCGGCATCATTACAGGGCTTTCTCAACCATATATTCACTAACTGGTTCTTGTTTACTCATGTGATAGCTATAAATGTTTGCATGATTATTTTATAGCTTGCAAACTAACTGAATTATTTTATAGTTTTATCATTGATTCTCTGAAGACTTCTAACTATTCACACATAAAAGATATTATTTTACTTCTGTCTTTACCATATTTAATGTTTTTCAGTTTCCATATTACTTTTTCTTATACAGGGCTTACAATTTTTGATGGCCTCTTTTCTCTACTTATAACTATTTGTCTTTAGTTTTATTCATTTTGAATAAATTTTGGCATGCCCTTTGTATAATTTTAGGTGAGAGATAAATATATCATTAAAAGATAATAAAAATATAAAATTCAATTAAAATGAACAAAGAAAAATTTGAATGTAAATCTTCACAGAAGTAGACAACCTCACCTTTATACTGAAGAGCAACTGGTGGATTTGAATTCCTGATCTTGTAGTTAGCAGTTCGTTGTGTAACCCACTATGCCAGCAGCACTTTTGCACAAATATGGTTGTGTGTATATATGTTATCAAGTCCAGTTTCCTTCATATTCATGACTGGTCTAGTTGAACTCCAGTCTGCCAGACTTTGCTATAATTTAATGTGTTTTCTTTTATATCTGCTATATATTTTATGGCATATGCCTTCTTTGTCTTAATTTATTTTTTATATTTTGGAAAGTTTTTGGTTTATCCTATTGGTTATTATACCTTCTTATTCCCTTAGTCAATTTCTTACCTAGCTTTTTGTATGTTGTAATACCTTTTAATGGTTCCTTTATCTCTTACATAAATTATGTGCTCATTCTAATCTTCACTTCTTTTTTCCCCAATTCTTAATGTAAGTTTTAAAATCATATTAAGAAGAATTTTTTTGTACATTTTGGACATTGGGGAGATCATATCCTATAGATCATTAAATGCCTGGAAGAGTTCTGGTTTCTACCTATGTTCCCACAGTAGTTATTAATAACATGTTCTTTTCACTTTCAAAGAGTTCCTGTTTGGATGAAAATTATATGGTTACCAAATGACAATTGAACACTGTGATGAAAATTGTGTCCAACTCTGTGTTTTGTTTATTGATTTGCTTGGTTTTACAAATGTTCTTCCCCGGCACATGAAAACAAAGCAAAGTGAAACACGAATGGAAT
This sequence comes from Tenrec ecaudatus, assembly GCF_050624435.1. Lineage (NCBI taxonomy): Eukaryota > Metazoa > Chordata > Mammalia > Afrosoricida > Tenrecidae > Tenrec > Tenrec ecaudatus. The sequence goes on along the minus strand of NC_134544.1, from coordinate 31,745,899 downwards.
ACTGAGCTAGTCCCTGTGCACAATGGCTGGGACACGCTGAATATGTGGAACCTGTGCCCTGGTAGTAAATCCCCAGTTTGCATTGGGAGGGGCCATTGAGTTTCAGTACAGGATCATCTGTCACTTTGAATTATGCTGCTAACTTGTATTTTATTAGTTGGGTAGGGCTTTCTAATCCTTTATTTGTAAATGCATTTGGGTTTTATAGTTGCATAGGGCCACATGAATAAGGAGTTTTATGTTTGCAGCTAATTAAGTAACATCATAATAAAATAAGAAAAGAGGGATATGTTTACGAAGGTGCATTGTTGTTTTAATTGGTGTGAATTTCACGTAACATAAAATTAAGAATTTTAACATACAAATCAGTGACATTTAGGTTAGTCACAGTGGTGTATAGCCACATATTTAATCTTTGATCAAATACTTTTCATCACCCGGAAAGGAAAGCCTGTTCTCACTGAGCTACACCTCTTTATTCCCGCTGTCTGCGGACCAGAGAAAGAACTGATCTGGCTATTTTTTTTCTTTTTGTTAATATAATGAACTGAGCGAAGGTTTACAGAACAAATCACTTTTCCATTCAACAATTCATGCAAGTTTTATTTCATGTCATTGATTTACATCTCCACCATTTAACATCATTGATCTCCCTTATAGCCTGTCTCCTCATTTGCATTGACCCTTCCTGTCTCTGAACGTTATCCTTGGGAAAATGCTGTGAGTTAATTTCGAAGCCTAAAGGGCGACAAGGAACTCAGGGGTTCTGCCAGTCTCTAACAGACCAGTAATTCTGTTTTTTTAATTTTATGAGTTTGAGTTTTATCATATTATATATGACTTTTTCATTTGTGTGATTTTAGAACTTCAATCACATTTTTCTCCTACTCTCTCCTGGACTTTCTATTGTGATCATTAACAGAGGAGTCAGTAATCATAGACACCACAAGGGTCCTCTTGTCTCAGAGTCATAGAGGCTGAGGGTTGCATATGCTTTAATCTCTATGAATTGATCTAATCTAGCTGTGTCATTTAAATGGAATCAAATAATATAGGGCCTATGATATAGGACTTTTTCACTCTGCATGATTTTTGAAGTGCATTTGTATTATAATATATATCTGAAATTCAATCATCTTATATGGTTGAATATTATTCAACTGTATAAATATCCCTCATTTTATTTATCTATTAAACCACTATAGGATATTGGGTTGAGTTCTATCCTGTGGCTACTGTGAACAGTGTTTTTTATAAACATTTGTCAAGTATCTATTTGGTTTACTTGTTCTTTAAAGATATATAAGGTCATTTAACACAAGAGAAATGCTTGGGAATTATCATGTTTTGCCATTAATAGGCATTATTATTTTTATCACTCAGATGCATGCATGGAATAATGCTTATATCTCTATGAGTTTGTTTACCACAAAGGAAAGGGCTACCACATTGCATTTATGAACCTTAATTTCTATAGGGGAAAATATTCCTGCCTCATATGAACTATCTTCTTACAGGTTTTCTATATACTTGGCTTTCTCTGTAAGCTTTTGTTCTTAACAGTACGTTTCTTTGAGAATTTGTAAATGTTCCTGAGAGTGGTGGAAGGAGACCTAAAGATGATGTTCAAATTGAAGGGAGAGCTTTCTTATTTTTCTACAGAACACACGTTAAGGAAACAGAATACGCAGATTCCTGATATCCGTGTGCTTGGTCCACCAAAACATTTGCTGAGACTTCTCTGATCTGCAAGTACCTTCAAAGGTTCCTTCTACACATCTTGCTATACACTTTAGAATTGAAAAGGAGGCTTTTTACCACATGCAAGGAAATGCTTTAAGCTGACTTTGGCTGAGAAAAGCATCAGCACCATCACCTTGCCACCTCATCCGTCTCTATCACAGCAGCCCTGCTCCTTGTTCAGTTGGCTGAGATCCAATGAAATTTTGCTTTTAATGAAAATGTTGATACTTTTATTTATAATAGCCAGAGACTGGAAACAATATTAATAAACTCTTTAAAATCATTTTATTGGGGGCTCACACAACTCTTATCACAATGTGTCAAGCACATTTGTAGCCATGATCATTCTCAAAACATTTGCTTTCTACTTGAGCCCTTGATATCAGCTCCTCTTTTTCCCCCGTCCCTCACTGTTCCCCCTGTCCTCATGAACCCTTGATAATTTATAAATTACTATTATTTTGTCATATCTTACACTATCTGCCATCTCCCTTCACCCACATTTCTGTTGTCCATCCCCCAGGGAGGAGGTTATATGTAGATCCTTGTAATTGGTTCCCCCTTTCTCCCTCACCATCCCTCCACCCTCCAGGTATCACCACTCTCACCACTGTTCCTGAGGGGTTTATCTGTCCTGGATTCCCTGTGTTTCCATTCCTATCTGTACCAGTGTCCATCCTCTGGTCTTGCCAATGAACGTTCATGGACTCTTATGAGCTACCAGAACCAAAGGTTTGATTCTCTGTGGACTCTGTTCTCAGTAGATCCGGCGTCAAGTTAAAAGTAAATTGACCAAGGCGAGAATTCAAGCATCCAAACTCATAGCAAAACCTGGATTGATATGCAAAGGAGGTTTTTAAAAAAAGAAAAGGGTCCAGACTTGTAATCAGTTGTTGGAAGTAATTCTACACTTGTTTAATCTACAATTTGTTTTGCTCCCATTGATGTATCATTAAGGGTAACAAAAGGACATTGTGATTAATAAAATTGCATGAAAGCAGTTTAAAGATATAAACTCTGCAATTCACTTGAGTGGGGGGAGGTAAAATTTTTTCCATAGTTGTGCTTTTTCCCCCTCTAAGAATAATTTAAGGAGCATACTTTTCCCTTATAAGTACTTAATAAATATATTTTAAATTTAATTATACATAGTATTTTGCTGTTGTTTTCCATACCTCTCCATGTATGAGTCAGTTACACCTTATAAAACAAAATAAAGTACAAATACTCAAGACTTTGTCATGAAAACATGTAAAAGTGGAATAGATTTAAAAAATCAAATATCTCCCCAGTCTTGTCCATGAGGTATTTTTCAATCACCCTATAGCAATGAAAGATGAATCGATGCAATGGCCTGGGGCGCCAGCCATATCCTGTTCCAGTTGCTGTTTTGTTGTTGTTGTTGTTGTTGCACGGCATGACAAGGCTTTCCTTTCTTGTGGGTCAGGTCTCTCTTCTACGAAATGAGAAGAATGATTCCTAATTCACAGAATACTTACAAGACATAGCCTCTGTGAGGTGCCATTGAATGGTTTCTGATCATAGGGACCTGACACAAAACAGAAAGAAAGTGCCTGGTCCTGTAGCATCTTTTCAATCGTCCTTACGTTTGAGTCCATTGCTACATCTACAGTGTCAGTCCACCTTGTTAAGAGCCTCTCTGTCTCTCTCTCTCTCTCTCTCGCCCTCTTTCTCGCTCTCTCTCACCCCTCTACCAAGCATGATGTCCCTCTCTCTCGACTTGTCTTTCCTGATAACATGTCTAAAGTAGGGGAGACATGGTTTCCTCATCTTTGTCTCTAAGCAGCATTCTGGTAAGACTTCTGAGACAGATTTGTCTGTTCTTTGTCAGTCCATGGGACTTTCAATCCCTTCATAATATGGCAAAAATTTCCTGCCAAAGAAAGTAAGATATATTACAAGCTTTCAATAAATATAGTTTTGCTTTCTTCCCATTTCTAACTCCTTACCTTCAGGTGGTGGGATGGTGTGAAATATGTTCGCCTTAGTGTTATTTATTTATTTTTCTTTCCCTCACACTAAGACTTAAAGCTGAGTAGGAGATATAAGTGTGCATCTTTACAGATAGTGGGAAGCTATTTAAGAGTGTTATTTCTCTGCATATAGCCTTATTTACATACATGAGGGTAATTCAAAGTGCATTTCTCATTCCAGTTCATACTTCTGTGGGCGTATTTCAAGTAAAATGGGTTTACTCCTGTCTGTGTTATCAAGGGATGACTGCAAGCACATTTTCTAATCAATACACTCACCTGAAGTCTTATTTGACTGCCTTCAGAAAAGAAGGTGCACTCAAAGCAGTGGCGGTCTCCAGGATCTGCTGGCTCAGTTACAGACAGAGAGGTCAGCTCATCAAATTATGTTGTTCCTGTTAGGAGCCATGGAATCAGTTCCTACACACACCAAGCGGCCCTCAAACTATTGAGACCCTACCTAGTCCTGAACCAGATTCTGATGACTGTGTTTTTAGGATTCTAAGTAGAGTAACCTTGCCTTTCTTAAAGGACAAAACGCACATTACAGGGGATGTGATGTAGAACTGGTGAAGAATACAGCTTTCCCCCATGTCCTAAATGCTTCTACCCACCCCCACCCCCACTCCCACCCCCACCCTCACCCCCCACCAACTATCATGATCCGAATTCTACCTTGCAAGTCTGGATAGAGGAGAGGATGTACACTGGTGCAGATAGGAGCTGAAGGCACAGGGAATCCAGGGCAGATGATACCTTCAGGACCAGGGGTGAGAGGGGCGATACTAGGAGGGCAGAAGTTGAGTGGGTTGGAAAGAGGGAACCGATTATAAGGATCTACATGTGACCTCCTCCCTGGGGAACGGACAACAAAAAATGGGGTGAAGAGAGATGTCTGACAGGACAAGATATGATAAAAAATAATAATTTATAAATTATCAAGGGCTCATGAGGAAGATGGAGCGGGGAGGGAGGGGGAGAAAAGAGGACCTGATGCAGAGGGTTTAAGTGGAGAGAAAATGCTTTGAAAATGATGAGGGTAAAGAATGTACAGATGTGCTTTACAAAATTGATGTATGTATGGATTTTGATAAGAGTTGTATGAGTCCCTAATAAAATGTTTTAAAAACAAACAACAACAAAAAAGATGTTTTAAGTAATGGGAAAATACATTGGTGATCAATTGGTGGCCAAGACAGCTATGCTAAAGATATTTTTCCCCCATCACTACAATATACCTACTCATTCTTTGAGGGTAGCAAGGAATACCTACACATTCTGTAATCGGCAAACTAACTCCATTCACCCTGCAGCCCCCTATTTCATTTCCTTCTGTCTTCTTTTCTTTCCCAAAACTCAGAGAACATTTAATAGGAACACAATTGGATCTCTGGAGGCTTTCAAAACTGACATTTCTACATGGTATAAATTGAAGAGCACAAAATTCTTCAAGGAAGTGTTAGAGAGATGAATGGAAACACTGATTTTTAGAAGCATATAGCCCTGAGAAGGAGGATATGTGTGGGAATAGTAGCTTAACATTTTTATATTTTTGCTTAATTAACTTTTCTCTGATTTTATAACAATATTATATGACACCCTAACATATGTCCAAAATCTTCCTTTTTCATTCCTTTTAAAATCAAGTGGGCTTTGAAGAGTTGAAGTCTAAGCTGTGATGTTTTCAGGGGCTTCTTCCTCCGAAGTGGGGAGCTGAGTCCTTCATTGTCTGTTTTTACTCTGGACGCTCCACTGAAACCTGTTAACTTTGGGTGGCCCTGCTGGCATTTGAAATACTAGTGACATAGCTTCTAACATTACAGCAACACACAAGCCAAACAAAGTGAGAGACAAGCAGTGACAAAGGAACAATTGAGAAGGATGGGTCAGGACTGTCAGCAGTGTTTCATTTGTTGTGCACGGGATAGCAATGGGTCGGAGTCAACTCAATGGCAGCTAACACCACTAACAACTTGGGATAATGTCTACCAAGTGTCTCAAAATAATAGCTTAGGTCAGCAATTAAGCCCATATAATTTATTGAGGTATAATCATAATGTAAGGGAATTATTTATCTTTCCAGTCCCTGATGTGCTGTGAAATCACCCTGTATTATGATTATACTTGTTTTTCTCACTGCCATTGAGTCACGTGAGACTCATAGCGACCTACAAGGCAGCGTAGATCTACCCCTGTACCTCTACAGAAGTAGAAAGCTTCATGCTTCTCCTACAGCTAGCTGGTGATTTTGAACTGTTGATCTTGTGGTTAGCAGCACAATTCAGTACCCCGTAGGCCAAGAGGTCTCCTATTGTTTTTCTAGGTACCAAAGTGAACAAACAAACAAAACTACACCCCACAAATTGTTTCTGTTGCATTGATCATGACTGATGAAAGCCCCAGGAGTCATAGAGCATAGCAGATCCATACAGATTTTTTTGTGTGGCTATAATATAATCTTCACTAACTCAGATCTCCAGGCATCTATTCCACAGGGCTGTGGAGAGTGTTTGAACCATCAACCTTTCAGTTAGTATTGAAGTGCAAACCAGTTACATCACCCATGCAATATGAATCATTTTACGGGGTAGGCCAAATGGGAACTGGACGGTTGTGTCATCATTTCAATGCCATAGACAATTCCACCTCCTAGTGCCCCTTTAGTACAGGGCAGAAGTGCCCGGGGGATTTCCAAGACTGTCATTCTTCCTGGGAGTTGTTAGTGGGTTCCAGCTGTGGACAGTGAGGTCAGCAGCTCAATCCATAACCCACTGAGCCATCACACCTCTTGGGAAGGTTGTATGGAGGAAATGAAATCTAACAGTTTTTGAAATTCCAAGATAAATCTACCGCGGCCGCAGGAATAGCACACTTACTGAGTCTGGGTCTCAAGGTTATGTGGACCAATTTAAGGTTTTTTAGCTGATCTTCCTTTCCCATGTATTCCTTTATTCTATTAAAAAAACTTTTTATTGGGGGCTTGTACAACTCTTATCACAATCCATGCATACATCCCCTGTGTCAAGCATATTTGTACATTTGTTTCCCTCATCATTCTCTAAACATTTGCTTTCTACTTGAGCCCATGGTATCAGTTCCTCATTTTTTTCACTTTTATTGTCATTGATTCCACATATTATACAATAGTGCAATCATAACAGTAAGAGTTTTGCAATCATTACCACAATCAACTTTAGGACAGACACTTTCTTCTTCCTTATACTCATTTTTGCTCGTGTCTCAAAATAATATCTCCAATACTACAAATTATACACGTATAATCCTGTGCCATTGGTTATACTTGTTCTGGTTTCAAGTCATTACTGATATTACTCTCCAAATCGTTCCACCACCATTACAATGAAGTCAGTGACGCCTAAGCAAAAACTCTTCTTCCTTCACCCACAGCAACCATAGATCAAGTTTGATTTCTTTTCTTTCATTTATTGTTTTTCTTTTAGGAGTTTTCTTGATATAATATGCCATAACATATACTTCCACAGTTAAATCACTTTTAAAAAAAATGTGTATATACACTGTGGAAAAGGTAGGTTTATTTTGTCAACCTGGCCAATAGGAACATGTAGGATTAATAAGGTCCCAGTTTGATTGGAGGACAAAGAGATAAATGGCTTGGCAAGCTCCACCTATCTCTCTCTTGTCCTCTGGTGATTTGTTGCCTTAGTTAATTCTCTGCCTTAATTTGTGAGCTACACGACTCATGGGGCATCAACCCATGGAGTGTGTCGCTAGAACTTAAGGTTCCTTCAAGACCTGCTTTGTCACATTGCTGGTGTATACATCCCTTGAGCTTGGGACTGTCAGATTCTGTCTTCTGGCTGACTATTTTCAACCTGCCTTACTGTTTGCTGCCTGTGACCGGACTGCCTGCACTGCCCTACAGAAGACTCAGCTGTCTGCTCCTGGACCTTGGATCCAGAACTTCCAGTATATTAACTGTTCCATGGAAGTGAGTTGAATTAAGCCCTAGGTATGGCTGTGTGGACTAATTAGCCTTTATTTTCCTTCATGAACTATCTATCTATAAAATCATAAGTGTCCTGGTTTTGTTAATTTAGAGAATCTTGTCTAATAATACATATGTCATCACAATCAGTTGTAATGTACCCTCTCCCCTTCCACCTCCATTGATCAATCCCCAATTACCTTCACCCTCCCATCCTATTCCTTCCCTTCCAGATAAACCATTGCATAAGTTGCTATCTCTATGCATCCCCTCCTTATTTGCTTCATAGATCAGAAACCTACCAAATGAGAAAACAAACAGAATGAAACAAAAAGAAGAAAATAATCATATAAAGATAAAACGTTTCAATGCATGAAAGAAAAGAACATTAACAATATTTTAAAAGCCAGAGAAGAAATTCCTGTCATGGAAAAAGTGAGAAATATTTTTACTCAGAGCAAATTTAGGTTGGGTCAAGAGGGAAGTCAATTGACAAGTATCATCCTATCCCATGGTTCATTCCACCATAATCACGATGACATCATCTGTCTGCTAGTAGAGCTAAGACCTTCGCCTGTGACCAGAGGGGGGTCTGCCAGAGGCCCCTGTATTCTTATAGTTATTAAGTAGCTACTTAATACATGGCATTTTATATCTACATTCTTAAGGTAACACATGAGAAGACTAAATTGGAGTTATGTATCTACCAAATGATACAGTGTTATATATTACTTTCTGTGGACTTACCCTCAAAGTTAAATATGAGTATATAGTCTATTTAAATATTTTCCATTGATCTTTCAGAGAACAGAGTTACATTGTGTCTTTCAATATTGAAGAAAGGAAGACTCCCCTTAGGTTGTCAATGTCTCTAAAGACAACAGACGCAGAAGCCTGTACAACAGAGAGACACCATGTGCTATGTGACTCCCATAGTAACTTTCAGAGAACCAATTGAGTTTTTGAAAACAAACGTATAACAGTGAAGTGCTGACTTGTCTGTGGTCAATTTTGATTCTATTTTAAAAATGAGTACTGGTATCTATGTAAGGCTGTTTTGGGAACTGGGTCTTTAACACACTTTTTTTGTTTCTAAAACATTTTCCTGGAAGCTCTCCTGGTTAGCTTACCATCCAACAGCTCAATCACTCCCAGCAGTATTATACAGCGGCTACCACAATCAGTTTCAAAACATTTCTTTCTTCTTGAACTCCTTGAGATCAGCTCCCCTTTACATCACTCTTCTCCAGACCAGCCTCCCTGCCACGGAGTCTGTGATGACTCAGGGGACTCCCCTCCCCCTGTGGGTTTCTGAGACTGTCACTGTGTATTGGAGCAAAAGGCCCACTCTTTCTCTCCAAGCTGCTGGTGGTTTTGAACTGGCTACCATGCAGGTCACAGCCCAAAACATAACCACACTACCACCCAAGTTCCTTCAAGGTCCCTTTATTTCTAGTTAAACTCTAAAAACCTACATGAAAATTCATGTCTCCTTGCTTTAAGTCTCTCTGCTACTTTGAGCACTTAATCATTTATGCAAATAATTTTGAATGATGTGATGACTATGCAAATCTGGCATTTATCTAGGTAAGGTAACTAATTTATTCCAATCACTAGTAAGAAAGCTTTTCATTTAACAATGTTCCCAGGGAAAAAAAAAATTTATGTATATTTTATAACTCTCTGCCCTTGAGTCAATCCTGACTCAGAGCAGCACGATGGGCCAGGGTAGAACCTCCCCCTGTGGGTCTGAGACTAACTCTTCATGGGAATAGATATGCTCATTGTTCTCTAGCTTACTGACTGGTGCTTGCAAGTTGCTGATCTTGTGAGTAGCACCCCAACATGTAACAACTTTGTCACCAGGGCTCCAACATATTTCATAAAGACTCTTATTAAGTCTTAAACAAGATAAAAATGAACCCTCCAGATGAATGAAACTCTCAGCATAAGGCATAAAGATGTTCCAAGGATTCACAGCAGTCTGGCTATTTACACATGAACAAATTCATTGCTGTTGAGTCAATTCTGCCTCTGAGCTACCCTATAGGATAGAGTAGCCCAGGGGGCTTCTGAGATTGGAACTCTTTTCATGAGTAGAAAACGTCCTCTTTCTCCTGTCAAGCAGCTGGTGGTTTCTAACTGCTGACCTTGCTCAACACATGACCAGTCCAATGCATAACACCCAAAGACCCGGTGTACAGATGAGATTCAAGGAAATTGTCATAAAAGCATGATTGGTGGCAGATCAATTCATCAAGTGAATAGTTATAGCAAATTCATATGACCATTCCCGCCATAATTCCTTATGCCATGTCTTCTTATTCTGGACTCCATGTTTGTGGCTATGATCCCATTTTGGAGGGTCTTTGCTGCCGTCCTAATGTGCTGGCTTCAGGTAGGATTAAGATCTAACATTAGCAGAGACTGTGAACCAAGTTAAACTCTTGGTTTCCTTGGGAAAATCTTTAGACTCCAATTAGAAGGTGTGACCTAGATGCTATCCCTTTTTCCTCAAATGTATGATCTTCTCCAAGGAAATCAAATAAACAAACAAACAACCCAACAACACTCTCATCCAAGGTATCCCTGTTTCCTTGAAGAGCTTTGGTGAAAGCAGGAAGACCTGTTTTAACTTTCTGACACTGTCAGCTGATAGCTCTGGACCCTGCCTTTGGCTCGCCTCTGCCCAACCTTCAGATTTGGAAATTAATAGCGCCCACAACAACGTGATACATTTCCTTAAAGTTTCATACATTTATGTGGGACGTTGCAGCAAATCACAGGATCGGAGACGTGAGGCAATATAGTAAAGGGGGGATTGGGGGGGCAGTGGAATAATATCTTGGAAGAGTTCGGTATTTGGGGCATCTTTCATCCCCTAACTCCTTGGGACTAGTCTAATATTAATTCATGTAAAAGAAATGAGTACCACACAAGACTACAGAGGTGGGAAAGGACAAGGATAAGGAGACACACATTACTGAAAATTTGGAAAATTTGCAGGACTGGTTCTGGTTCGGGATATGACCATCTTCAATGGAACATAACTCTTTTTGACCTTGGTACCTCCATGTGTTTTAAGGGTACACCTATGCATGTCCTGAGGGAAAGACTGCCTTTCTCAGGGCTGGCTGGGGAATTGCAGAAATCCACTTTCAAACACACTGCCTACAGGCAGAGCTTTTTACATTCCTAATCAGTGGTCAGAAAGGATTCTAGGCAGGCTGCATTTATATGGAGATTCAAATGGATTGGGGCTCTCACAGTACACTGCAGCCCTCAGCAGTACTCACAATTTACACTCTAATGCTGGCTCCTGCTCACCCAAGTTTCTGAAATAAGGAGCCCCAACTCACTGAAGATTTCTTTTCTTTTCCTTTCCTTTCTCTTTTTTCATGTTATCCTGTTTCATTTTTGCTCGCCTGCCTTTATCTACTTTTCATTGTCCAGCAGCCAAATTCACTCTTCTCTCTCCTCATTTCCTCTGCTTTTCCTAATCAGATACTACTTAAGATGAAGCAACTGACAAAAGGCATTTGACCAAAGGTGATACACATAAATGGAGTTCAGAGATAGCAAAGATTGGGAAACATGGATGTTTTTGGATTTCTCTCTGTAGTACTTGATCCATTCGTTATTGCCATCCAACTTGTCATCACTTTAACTTAGTTTGTTCTCTTTTCAACCAATTAAGTGTAAGATCTATGAAAATAGATACATTTTTTGGTTTGTTTCTTGCTTTTTGTTTTATTTACTGTCCCTAGAAGAGTCCCTAGAAAACAGCAGACATTAATTAAAATTGTTTAATAGATTCTTAACTTTCCAAAATTTAATTAAAGAAACAAATCCTAAAAGAAACACTCATGACAATTATGAGTTGAAAGAAACTGATATTTTTTTTTAAGCCAAGGGGATAAGATTGAGCAGAGTGGACTAGACAAATAAGGCATGGCTCTATTGAATTGGTCTCATGAATGATATGTCATGAATACATAATTGAAACCCTGACAACGTAGGAGTTTACGCAATGGGCAAGAACACTTTAATAACCTGGCCTTCCCGACATGATTGCAAGGTCAGCAGTTGTTGTTTATGGGTTTTTTTTTTAGATTGTTTTATTGGGGTTTCGTACAACTCATCACAATCCCTTCCATCTATCCATTTTGCCAAGCACATTTGTACATTTATTGCCATCATTATTTTCAAAACTTTCTCTTCCGACTTGAGCCCTTGGTATCAGCTCCTCATTTTCCCCCTCGCTCCCCCACCCTCCTTCCCTCATGTACCTTTGATAATTTATAAATTATTATTATTTGCTCATGTCTTACACTGACTGATGTCTCCCTTCACCCACTTTTCTGTTGTCCATTCCCCTGGGAGGGGCTTATACAGAGATCATTGTGGTTGGTTTCCCCTATCTCCCCCAGCCTTCCCCTTACCTTCCTAGTATGGCTACTCTCAATATTGATCCAGAGGGGTTTATCTGTCCAGGATTCCCTGAATTTTTAGTTCTTATCTGTACTCATTCATGTACATGCTCTGGTCTAGCCAGATTTGCCATGGTAGTTGGGGGGGGTGGGGATTAAAGAAAGTTGTATGTTTCATTGTGTTATACTGCACCCAGAATGGCTTGTCTCCTCCCCGCGACCCTTCTCTAAGGCAATGTCCATTTTCCTACAGATGGGCTTTGGGTCTCCACTCCATACTCCCCCGTATTCACAATGATATAATTTTGTTGTTCTGGGTCATTGATGCATGATACCTGATCCTATTGATACCTTGTGATCACACAATCTGGTGTGCTTCTTCCATGTGGCCTTGTTGCTTCTCAGCTAGATGGCCTCTTGTTTTCATTCAAGCCTTTAAGACCCCAGACCCTATATCTTTTGGTAGTCGGGCACCATCGTCTTTCTTCCCCACATTTGCTTATGCACCCGCTTCATCTCCAGTGATCATGTCAGAAAGGTGAGCATCATGGAATGCCAGGTTAATAAAACAAAATTTTCTTGCATTGAGGTAGTACTTGAATGGAGGCCCGATGTCCATCTAAGGTCAGCAATTTTAAACCACCAGCTACTCCTTGGGAGAAAGTTGAGATTTTTTTTTACTCCAATAAAGATTAGTTACAATCTCAGACAATTACAGAGGTCATTCGATTCTGTCCTACATGGTTTACATGGTTGCTATTAGTTGCTATGGGAATAGACTAGATTGCAGTGTTTGTTTTATGAATATTAGTTCATAATGTTCATTTCATCTGTAACCCATCTTCTTAAAGTTGTCTTCTCATTATGGAGAAAAGTTACTAAAAGGACCATAGTTTTCTTCTCTCTCTTTCTAGTGCTAACAGAGCAATCATAGCGGCCTCTCAAGATATCATTGAAGGTGAGCAGTTGACTGGAAGCTCCTGGCATCAGTGGGCAACACAACCAAAGACCACCAAAGATCAATGAACCAGCTCCAGCATCAAGATCCAGCAGAAGGCAACAGAGGAGAGTTTGATTCTGCTCAGGTCTCTCTTAAACAGAGGCTCTGCCCTCATGGACATATCCTCAGGCTGAGACCTGATTGATAGGCTAGTCTCCTTGCGTCCCATCAACTAGAGGTATCCAGGTGACCTAAAATATAACCATCATATTAAAAGACAACATCTTTCTGAAGTATTGCTTACAACTGCCTTTACACGGTTAAAAGTGAAGTTTAACTGAAACACCTAGTATAGTTTTGTTTGTTTGTTTTGTTCTGTTATGGGTTTGTTGTTGTTTGCTGGACATTACATAGTCTTCATGATATTTAATTTTCTTTGGCCATAGTTCTCTTCTACCTGGTGTCTTTCATTACTTGTAAAAGAGACTGGAATGCCAAGAAATCTTGTCACACACATGTATTTATATATAAATCCCAAATGGAAAAAAATTCTAATTTCAAATTTGAGCTAGTCCCAAGTACAAGTAGATAAATGGCAGCTGATGACCAAATAAAAGAACATAGAAGGGTTATAATTTATTTCCAACCACAAGAGAGAAAAACACAAAGGAACAGTTATCTCTGTGAAACATAATTCACAGGGTCACATTAATTTCCCAATACTTGCCAATCCCATCATTGAGTCTTCATTTGCCATAAAGTATACGAAAATGGCATTATCTTGATTGTGTTTTCGTTTAGTCTTATGAATAGAAACTGTGCATTTACATATAATAAGAGGCTGATACAACTAATTTGTCAGCCAAGAAAAAATTTTGCATTAGGATTTTATATCTTTGTGTGCTTCTTAAAGATTATTAAAAGAATGACTAAGATAAAATGTAAAGCAAGATTCTTATTTGGAAATAAAATAAAATTGTATCATAAATGTTATGTAACAATAAGCGGATTATTGTTATAGTTCTGTTTTACTGGATATATAACTGTGTGTAATGCAATGATACAGATAAAGAACTCCACAGGAAAGAGAATCTAAAGGTAAATGATCTAATTTTCAGAGCAGAGCTAATTTTATAATACAGCGAAAATAAAATTTGATGGCGATCAAAAATATGACAATGGGAACATGGTGAAGTTAATAAAAGGTAGCATGCATAGTTTTGTAGGTAATTTTCTTGGTCGGCATTAAAGTGAAATGCAAAGAAAATGAAATAAAACATCTATTCAAGTGCCTTATGGAATCATAAATTGCAATGACATTACAATGAAAACAACGTGATTTTCCCAGTCAAAGCCAATTATGTCAGAGGGAAGAGAGCAAGAGAGGAAGCTATGGACATCATAAACACTGTCAGTCCGGATCTTCATCTTTTTGGCAGTTAAGCCAAGTTAATCTACTCTTTTACATAATTCTTCATAAAAACATTCTGGGTTGAAGACATGGAACTGTGAGTTCAAAGCAATAAAAAATATCTGTGCTCAGGGACTCTTTTAAGGGTTATTTGTCTTTTGTATTTTTATTTGTCTGTTAGTTTTTATTATCATGCACAGCTTTAATATAGACACACTATTGTATCTGACAATTATTAAGTTATTTTCTCCCATTTGGCCTCAAATGCCCAGCTCGTAAACACGATTTAATCCTCCACTAAATTTATTGCTTAATAAACATTCTGAGGCCCACACCAAATAGGAATAATAGTGAGTGTGTCAAGGGCATTGAGCTAAAATTATGGGACTTGGGTACCAATTGTTGTTTGATGATGAGCTGTGTGATCATGTTCAAGTAACTTCAATTTTCTGGGCCTTAATTTTCTTGAGAGGCACACAAATTATTTGAGCCAGAAAAATCTCCAAGGGTCCTACCAGTTGTGGTATCGCATGATTTCATGTTTGAACAACCCTTAAGATGTTCAGAGGTCTTACATTTCTATTATGCAATTTGATGCTGAAAACAACTCCATTTACTAAATAGAAGCTATGTTAAATGACTTTTTTTTAGGCAGAAGGTGAATACAGAATAAGGTTGGTTAAAAAAGAGATGATACTGGTTTCAGAAAATAGTTACTGGATATTTGCTGGATTTGCCAATGTGGAGTCAGTGATGAGCAAGTGATCTAAGGTCAAGGATAAACTTTGATGTAGAATAGCTCATCCAAGAGAAAGAGAACTTGGTAGATAGAGCCCTAACCTCTGGCCTTCTATCAAAAACAGTATCAAACGTTTATTAAATAAAATTAACTGTATGTGGTCTCTAAAATAGCTTTTAAAAAAAGGGATGTCCTTATCTCAGAGTTTCGTATCTTCGTAAGCCACCACCCTGCTCCGTGTATCCTAGTAATGACTAATCACTTGGGAAGAGGATTGCATTGAACAGATTTTGAAGAATAGTTTACTTGAACTCCAGTTGTTTGTGATTGCTGATTCAAGGGATGAGATATCCAGAGCTCAGAATGGGCATTGTTGAGTCGGAGCTAATGGGATATATTATGCATATGCAATTTTTCTTTCAAAGACCTTCTGTACAGGGAGTCTTGAAACCCCCTCCAAGCCCAGAGTTCTCGTTCTGTCTCCTCTATCCCTACTCGTCCTGCTCTACAGAAAGGAAAATCATCCCAAAGGAATACTTCTGCTCCTGGAGTCAAGAACATTTGTCATTGTCCATATGCTTGGTTGTGGTTTTCAGGCTTTGACTGAGAACCAGTGAACCTCAATTGACACATCTTCTTTCTTTCTTTCTTTCTTTCTTTCTTTCTTTCTTTCTTTCTTTCTTTCTTTCTTTCTTTCTTTTAATCATTTTATTAGGGGCTCATACAACTCTTATCACAATCCATACATACATCAATTGTGTAAAGCACATTTATACATTCATTGCCCTCATCATTCTCAAAACATTTGCTCTCCACTTAAGCCCCTGGCATCAGCTCCTCATTTTTTACCCTCCCTCCCTGCTCCACCCTCCCTCATGAACCCTTGATAACTTATAAATTATTATTTTGTCATATCTTACACTGTCTGACAAATCAACACATCTTTCTTCTGTTCACGTGCTGTCCTTTAACCAAATACCCTTTCCACACTTAATTTCTTCATTTTAAAATAAACCATACTATTTTGAAGATTATTTTTGTCTCTTTGACATATCCACTGTTGTTTTAAATGGAAACATCTTCCACTCCAGAAGGAAAACATTGTGACAAAGCATCTGAAAGGAAAACAAACAACCAGCAGGTGACACATATGGCAATCTCATACACACAGCAAGGATAGCACGAGACTAAAAGCAACAACAAGGACACACCCTTAGCACTTCTTTTGTTTGAATGGCCACTGTTAACCAAAGCTGCAGAGATTCCATGGCGAGAAGGAAACCAACAGCCAGGTGATGAGTTCCAATTTTCTACAGGATTTCTCTTCCTGGTGGTCCAGTCATTTCTCAGAGTATCATTGTTGAGAATAAAAACAAGGAAGGTCCTGGTGGTGCAAAGTTCTCAGTTTGACACCACACAGCTTTACTACCCCTATGAGCAGTTAACAGGTTCAAAACCCCGCAGGGGCAGCTTCTACCCTACTCTGTAGGGTTGCAATGCATGGGAATCAACTTGGTGTCAGTGAATTTGAGTGAGTTTTTGAGAATTTGGTAGCATTATTTTCTAGACTTTACATTATTTTTCTGTCTGTTTTCTGTTGTGGGTTCAGGTTGTGCCTTTATGTTGATATGGGTGATATGTCAAGCAGAATTAGAGGAATGTAAAAATCAGGAACATACACTGAAGTTACAGGTCATATAATGAATGCAGAATTCGTATACAAAAAAAAGAACTGGATTTACCAGTGTGACGATTAGATTCTCTGTCAATGTGAACCTGTGTGAAAGCATAGGGGTGGAGTCTAACCTGTCAATCAGATACTAGCCTGGTGATGCCTCTTGGGAATGTGATCTTTTAATAAGAAAGATACTGGGAACTTATCTCTCCTCTTATGCCACTTCACCTTCCTTGTTGCTGGGACTTCGTGTCCGCCTCCAGGCCTGGCCACCTGTGGGCTGCTGACCTGGAGAGCTGGTGAAACCCTGCATGTTTCCGGTGACCTTGGATCCCTGCAACTCTTCAGCCACCAGCCTTGAGCTCCCTGCTTCCCACTTCCCCATTCTGTGCCACCAGCCTGCAGCAACTTGAGTCTAAAGAGGACATGGGTTAGCATAGGACCCATGGGCTTGAGTTGCAGTGGGCTAGGATGCCTCCTTAATATAAGATAACTTCTTAATATGAAGTTCTTTTGTATATATATGAGTGTCACTGATTTTGTTTCTCTAGACAACCTGGCCTAAGACAACCATTATTCAGGAAAGGAAATTAGATAATTGTATATGTCTTCATGTAATTATTTTAACTTTCAGAAATCTACTTCCT
Source organism: Tenrec ecaudatus (assembly GCF_050624435.1). NCBI lineage: Eukaryota > Metazoa > Chordata > Mammalia > Afrosoricida > Tenrecidae > Tenrec > Tenrec ecaudatus. The sequence goes on along the minus strand of NC_134544.1, from coordinate 31,728,353 downwards.
TCATTTATTAAGTGGGATGTGTGAGAACACATACATGATTTTTTAAATGTTAAAAATGAATTCTGCAAAAATATTAAACAAAATAGCATAAAATTTAGGAATTGCACTTCTCCTAAGTTTATATGCAGAAGAAGGAAAGCTGGTAATGAAATCAGCACGAACACATTTATTGCAGCAGCCACAGTCACAATAGGCAGAAGGTGAAAGGGCCTAATAATCATCACCAGAAAAATAAGCAAGTGAATCATGGCCTCGAATTACAATGCAGCACGATGAAGCCATGGAAACAAACGACCTGGGAAATACACAACCTGGACAAACCCAGGGATAACATACGCTAATTTACATAAGCCAGGCACAAACGTCACATGCTGCATGCTTCTATTTATATTACATATCCAGATTATGTAAATCTATAAAGATAATACAGATTGGTGATTGTCAGGGCCTTCAAAAGGAAGACATTTGGAGTGACACTTAACAGGTATGTAGTTCCTTTGGGATGATGAAAATATTTTCAGCTAGATAGAGGTGAATGTACTCATTTCCATTGAATCGATTACTCTAAAATACTTAACTTTATGTTATGTGAATTTCCTCTTAGTAAAATAAAAATTTAAATGCATTCACACAAATGTAAAATCAGCATTCAATAATTTTCCTAAACTCATTAGTTTACTGAGGAATCTAGTGAATGTTAAAGGCAGAATCCAAATAAAAAACAACTGGAAAAAGCAATTTGTACCTTTTTTATATTGTGTGATAGTTATCGTTTAGATCAACTTGGTTATGCTTATGGAAACCGATGAATGGACTCTGACCTCTCATTCAGGACAGAGTCTGAAGATGTCTACTTGAGGGCTGGCCTATTTGTAAGAATGCTGTGGAGAACTATTCTCTATCTTATCTTTCTTCTCTTTCACACGGCCTTGGATCCTACATCTGACTTCAGTGGCCAGCAGCTCATATGGCGCGCTGACCCAGGAAATTATAGGTGTCCTGACATGTCTTTATCAATCTTGGATCGAACTTTGCATGCACTGACTTGAAATCTCCCAACTTCCTGCTTCACCTGCCAGCAGCTGTGTGAGTGAAGAGCAGCCTCCCGCTGGCCTTTGAGCCATAGCCTGGAGGGGGCCTGACCTGGAACACTTCTTTGATATAAAGGAATCCCCTTTTATAGAAAGAGGAATGTTACTGGTTTGGTTCTCTACAAAAACCTAGATTAATAGCATTTGCTAACAGAAACAAATGTATTAATATCTCATAGATGACAGTGAGAATCTATTCTTTAGAGTTAACTTTTCTTTACGTTGGAAATCAATTATATATCTAACCAGACAAAACTTATTTGTGGGCAAAAGTATTTGTTTTACTATAGACAATCAAAGTCAGACATGTTTTTGATTAGAAGATTCATGAGACAAACAGGCCACCACTGTACTATAAGGACATCTTATGAATTATTTGTACCCACTTCCAAGTGTTTGATTGTATTGTGACATATACATAGATCAAGGGACAACTATTTGAATCGAACCAGGGGACACGGAATGATTTTACATCAGTGAAAGTGTGCATAAGGATGCTACCTTTTCACCATACTAACACAATCTGCATGCAGAGAAAATATATGAGTATGGAGACTATATGAATAAGAAGGCAACTTCAGGACTGGAAGAAGTTTCCTTAATACCTATAATAAACCTTTTATACAACTATGCTTGTTGAAGCATGGACTGATGACCATCAACAATAACACCCTTTGATATGGTTTACAACTCAACATAAAGAAAAAAATTCCTTGCAACTAGGCTACTTGACAACATCATGAAAGGAAAATATTGAAGTACTCAAAGATTTCATGTTGCTTGTATCCATAAGCAACCCTCACGTAAGAAGCGGTTAAGAAATCACACGATGAATTGCATTGGGAAAATCCGCTGGGCAAGACTTCTTTAAATTGTTAAGAGCAAACATGAATGTACCTGACCCAAGGCAGAGAGTTTGTAATGATCTCACATGCATATGAAGATTAGACAATGAATAAGGAAGGATGTAGAAAATTTCATGCATTTGAATCATAGTGCTGGTGAGGAATACTGAAAGTAGCACAGACTGCCAGAAACACACAAACATCCGCCTTGCATAAAGTGCAGTCAGAATGCTCATAAGAAACAAAGACCATGAGACTTCACTCCACGTCCTTTGAGCATGTTGTCAGACGAGATCTCTCTCTACAAGAAGACATCATGCTTTGTACAGTCAGAGATAAAAGAACAAGACAGTCAAGGAGACGCTGTGGTCCAGTGGCTGCCACCATAGGCTCAACATAACAAAGACCATGAGACTTCACTCCACGTCCTTTGAGCATGTTGTCAGACGAGATCACTCTCTACAAGAAGACATCATGCTTTGTACAGTCAGAGATAAAAGAACAAGACAGTCAAGGAGACGCTGTGGTCCAGTGGCTGCCACCATAGGCTCAACATAACAGAACTCGTCAGAAGGGTGCAGGACCTGGCAGTGTTTCATTCCATTGCCTAGAAGGTCATTACATGCCAGGACAAAGTCAACAACACCTAAATACAACAACAACAACAACAACAAATATATATATACATATATATATATATATAATTTTAATATTATTATGGGTGAGAGGGGAACCCGTGACATGAAACTTGTGACATGAAAAATGGGGACATATCTTCATCATTCTAAGTAATCACTAGGAAGCAGGGAAAACAGGACCTCCCCATTCAAAGGCAGTCTTTCTTTGTATTAGTTACATTCTCTCCTGCTTTATAGCTAGTCCAACCAGAGGGTGTGCAAAGTCAAAACACAGCTCACTTAATATCTCTCTGGGAAGAAGAGGAATGTTTGATCAGTCTGAAAGGGCTTGACACCTTGATATGTTTGCAAAGGCATTTTGCTACAGGAAGGCCCGAACTGCTCAGTGAAGCTTTCTTTATGGATAAGAAAAGCTATTCTGGTGAAAAGGGGGCTATATGTATAAAAGTCTAAAATTCAATTTAAATCACATTAAAAATAATTATAGTAACAGCGATAATGATAATAGTTATTATAAATTAAATATCTACCGTGTGTCCATCACAATTTCAGGCACTTTGCATATATTATCCCTATGATTCAGATTCTTAAATTGCTCGTGTGTGCTGCATATTATTATCCTAATTTTTACAAAGAAGGAAACTATGTCTAGAGTTGTTAAGTAGCTTGCTCAAGGCTATTCCATTTTTTCAACATTTTTATGCTTTCAAGGTCTAAAATGATAGAATTACAACCTATGAACACAAATCTTTCTTATAATTATGACATGTTATATGATTGTTAAAAAACTGAGATAGTGAAAGTGAAATAATGAAAAGTTAAAGCTGAAGATGTACAAAAGTGCCCTTAAATGTTAAATAAAAATTTATCAATATGATATTCAAACATATATGAGCTATGCTTATTTGAATGAAATATATGCATATGGCAACTAGACTTCAGAATAGTTACATACAAATGCGAAGGGCCTTTTAGAAAATGAAATCAATACAATATGAATTGAGGACAATGAAAACTGGCAACATTAGGCTCAATGTCAACATTCACATGCCTGCAATTTACCAAAGAAGGATGTGCATTGACATGGTATGAGTGCACTGGGATATGGCATCTGCACATGTGAATGATGTAGCACATACAGACAGAATAACACCACTTTTAAATATGCTTTTGTATTGAAAGTCATTAACCAAGCTTATAAGAGTCAGTGAAAATACGAAGATAAGATGGACTGACACAGTGCCTTGAAGCAATGAATTCAAGCATTGCTATAGTTGTAAGGCCAGGGTAGGACTGAGTAGCATTTTGTTCTTTTGTACCTAAGGTCGTGATGAGTTAGCACCAACTCCATGGCACCTCATAATGACAATAAGGGTGAAGCAAATAAGCTTGGCAGCAAGAAGATGCTTATTGAAGAAAGAAATGATTATGCTTACATTACAAGAAAGACACTTTTAAGAAGCAAAGGAGACACAAGTTCAAGTTTATAGAAATGCATTATCCGGACTGCCTTGTTCACCAGAGGGACAAACGACTTTGGTTCCATTCCATCACATCCTGGGTGGCATGAAATAATTTATGTGTCAGCTCCCAAACTCAGCTCTACACAAACCTTAGATACGCAACACAAGGATATTCGTCCCAATAATCTTATAGAAAGACTGCTACACAGAACTGGAGACTCACTGCCTGGCATGTTTACAGCTGTCGTCTTCCTTAGCACCAGTCTACTGCTATTCACAAATATGGCAGCCTTTGGCCAGCTTTGTCAATTATTTTTGTTATTATGCTTGATGTTCATGAGTCTCTGGTTTTACAAAATGCATACAAATCTAGCAGTGTTAATATTTTACTTTTGTTCCTTGGGCAAAAGCCATGATGATATGTGCAGAGCTAGGAGATTTATCACTCAGGAATTATTTTGGCTGAAAATGACAGAAAATCTACCAATAGCAACTTAAATGCAGGAGCTTGTTCGCCTCACAGAACAAGAGGTGTTGACTATTGAGCACAATGTAGCTCAAGGATGCCACATGGGTCTCCATCTCTTCTCCTGTTTTGTCTCATGCCACGACTAGACTGTGACTATATTTCTTAACATCATGCTATCATGGTTATACACTATACACATGATAACAAAATGTCCTCTCTGAATATTCGGGGGGGAAGAAGAGAAATAAGAGTTGTCTACATCAAGATAGTGAAACAGAGATTCCCTCTAAACTGTTATTATGCCATTCTAACAATTCTTCAGGCATTTGACCATATTGGCTTTCACAAACACCTTACTTTAAAATGGGAGGCTGCAAGATGAGACTCAGAAGATGAACTTTGTCTTTCAAAGTCTGGCTAACTTTATGGTTTTTGATCATGGTAGCATCTTACAATTATTAAACATGTGGTGTGTATGCATTCAAATCATAAAATCAAAAAGATAAAACTATTGATTCAATTACTTCTTTTTTAAATTTATTTTTTCAATTACTTCTAATATTAGTGTTTCTATTTTTGTTCACTATTTGGTATGTTACATCTTCAATGGGAACATTTTTTCCAAAAAGTGGAGAACAGAAGTGGCAAATTAGGCACAATTTGCTCAACTCCTGATCATCAACAATTTTCAGGCAGTTTGTGGACGTCATCTGTAACATTTTCATCTGAATTGTTTCCATCAGTGAAATAAACATGATTGTTGTACAATCCACTACCCTGAAGAGACAAGAACATTAAAGCCGAGTTGTCATATACTTATAATCGAACTAGCTTATCCATATGCCGAACAGATAGCTCCTGGTGTTTATGCCTAGTTCTTTGAACTGCAACAAGTGGAAAATGATCAGTGTTCAGTAATATTTTCTTGTCACTCTTGACAAACATAGGCTTAAAGCATAGAAATACAACACAGAGTGACTGCCAAGATATCTCTGTGCATGTGTTTGCGTGTATTGCAGAGAGGAGGGCCTGTGTATGATACAAAATTGTGTACATAATCCACATATGTCTGTGCAGCTGTGACACTTCAGGGACATGCCATTTAGTATGTGGAATGTATGCACAATAGATGTAGTACCTTTCTGTAGAATACTAATTACTGATAAAACATGATTAACATTTTGGTGAGAGCTACTTTGAAGTTTAGATTGCCAGGTTGAAAGCAAATAAACCAAAGCAGATATCTGTAGTTGCATCACTCCCAATCAGACCTTAACATTTCCACTCGAGTTTAGGGGACAATTTTAGTGTAGTGCCACAAAATGGTGACACATAGCAAAGCAAATATAGCTATTATGGGAATTAAGTGAGTTGGTATTTTCTAAGTATTTAGTGTTTTGGGATTGATAAACTACTAAATAAAAAGATTTCTATGGACTACATTTTATGGTAACATGCAAAATTTCTTCGGGAAGTCCAGAATTTTCTATGAGTGGGGTTTCCGGCTACAGTAGCAGCCATCGACATCAATTTCACTCATCAGAATCATCAAGAGAATGATGGATCACAGGGAATCAATTTGGTCATCCAAATGAAGCCATGAAATTTCCCCTTTTTCCATTCAACTTCCTACCTGTAACCAGAGAAAATATGGCTTGACACTATAAAGAACACAGAGGACCCTGGGATGATCCCGTTCTTGAAAGATAAAGAGTGATTATTACATAGTTTCATGGATGTTTGCAAAAATCATGCTAATCTTGTGCCAGAGATAAAGGATAGTTTACATATTACTCATAGAGAATTGTAGTCAAAATATTGCATTACACTTTTTCAGCTGATCATCTGTCTCTAATAGTGATTGTCTTAAGCTGGGTTCTCTACAAAAGCAAAACTAATGAAGATTATATGTGTATACTCACACACACACACACACACACACACACACACACATATCAAGGAAATGGCTCATGCAGTTGTAGAGGTTGGCAAATTCCAAGTCTGTATATCAGCCAAGAGGCTTCTCTTAACTTAAACAGCTGTGAGGGTGGACAAATCCAAGGACTAGTTCTGTGGCAGACTGATGGTGACTCCCGGGTTTAGGGAGCAATCCAGCAGGCTCATGGTTCACATTCAAAGAACGCGAGGTCAGATGATGAACCAGAAGCAGGATCCAGATCCAACAACAAGCCAATGAGATTTGCCAGAGCATGTCCATATATATTTTGGAATAAGGCCATACATTTTAGGAAGCTTCCTTTTATTTGATTTGATACTCATTGAACATCTCATCATGGAGTTGATTGCATTATATCAGATCTCATCATAGGGAATAACTGCCTGAATTGCCGAAACACCATGGCCCCATTACCCTGAGGCACAATATTAACACCATAAACAAACAAACAAAGTAACTTTTACCACTGAGTGGATTCCCACTCTTCGCAACCCTTATAGGGGAAAGCAGAACTGTTCCTTAGGGTTTCCAACATTGTAACTCTTCCTTCGGTGGTGCAGCTAGTTAGTGCAAACCTCCAAATTTGCAGGTAACAGTCCCACACTTAACTCAATACCGGGTTTCACTTAACTCAATACCAGGCTTCCTTGGAACCACTGCCCATGGCCATCCAGTACATGTGACGCATAGTGGTTCCATGCAGAGTCTCCAAGGCTGTACTCTCCCTAGGAGCAGAGAGCCCCAACCTTCCCCTCAGGCTGCTGGAGTTGCTTCACAAACGTTGTAGATAGCAGTCCAACACTTACCTGACAGCGCCACCAATCCTCCTCCTAACTATCACAGTGGCGCTGTTTGCTGTGTCAACTTGGCTAATCTATGGTGCTCAGGTGTTTGGTCTGACACTAGACTGCATGTTATGATAAAGGTATTTTCATCTGATCAACATTGAAAACCATTGATTTTAAATAAATTAGATTACAATTCATAATTTATATTGGCCTCATTCAACAGTTGAAGTCCTTAAAAGCCAAACTATTGAGGTTTCTCAAGGGTGAAAGATCATGACAAATGTGGCTGCTCCCCTTTATACCCGCAGCAGCTTCTCATTGAACAAGTGAAAATAAACCTGGACTAAAATCTTGGAAATCTGGACTGCAGCTGAGGTTTTCAAGAGGTGGAGGCAACCCAGAAACCGAAATGACACAGATGCTGGGAGAGTCTACCCATGACCATCAGGGCATTTGTTTACCACAGTCTAGTTAGTACTGGAATGAGTAATGCCCCAAGCAAAGTAAGATAGAAAGGGCATTAATCTGAGGAAACTTCAGCCTTATGTTGTAAGGTAGCACAGACATGCAGTGGGAATTCGCAGAATACACATTTGAGACCATGCCACTGCCAGAGGGCTGTGGAATCTTACTGAGGCCTGAGATGGAGCTGTAATGAGTGTATGGAACTCTGTAACATGGAATGTAAACGTCTAGCCTCCTACTCATTGAGAAAATAAATCTCTATTCTTTAAAGACACCCACTCGTGGTATTTCTGTAACAGCAGCAGGGAGTATGTAAGAAATTTTATAAAATGGCAGCCAACTTTGGAAACTACCTAAGTCACTTACTGTGAGCCTTGGTGGTCCAGTGGCTAAAGAACTTCTGGGGCTGACTAAAGGGTGAGTCATTCAAACTCACCAGACACTGGAGGGGAGAACAGAAATGCCTATTTCAGTAATGATGCCCAGCCTCGGGGTGGGCTATAGGGTCGCTGCTCCATCATGTAGGGTTGTTAGGAGTTGGAATCGACCTATTAGCGGGTTTGTTTTTTTTTTAATGAGTTAGGATAGAGGGTCTTTATTTTATATGTTTATTTGTTAGTACAGTGATCTATTCAAATCTAAAGCTCTGTTCCTTAATATTATCTGCCTCTAGGTTTGGATTTTCCTCTTCATCTCTAACCTGATGTCTTGGATTCTAATCCATCAGGCTTATTTTTGTAGACCCAATAATTGTGAATAAATTTAATGGAAGCATACTACATACCATGATCATGTTAATAGCTTTGCCATGCACTGATGCAATGAATATGGAAAATTTTGGTCCTTAGCAGGGTCAATGTTAAGGGGATTTCTGATGCTGCCATTGGAATGAAGTTACACTCACCACTTTACCACCAATGTTTCACTGCTGAGAGTGTTTTGCCTCAAGGAACCAGAGGAATCTTGTGTGTTTCATCGGTGCTGTACTGTGCCCTAGTTGACTCGTCCCTTCCTTGGGACCCGTCTATGAGGGGAGGTCCCATTGGCTACAGCCTCAAAAACTCTATGGGTCTGGCCTATTCTAAATTCTCACACACACAAATCTGCCATGAGTAGGAATGCATTCAATTGCAGCTAACGACAATAATCATTCCCTTTTGGATAGCTAAAAAGAACCACACTAATAGGGAACATGTGTCTGTAAGTGAAGATCAGTTAGATTGTACTGAAATAGAGCTAGCCTCCCATGATTATAGACTTTCGGTCTCCATCGATGATAGCAAATGATTTTATTCTGGCTCATTAGCCATAAAAAAAAATGGGTTGTAGCTCAGCATTACTCTACACTTACCAAATTAGTAGGTTAACAGGTGACATTCAATATTTGTTTTATCCTCATTTGAATGATTAGACTTAATATACATTACATAAGTGATTGAGCAAGAGCCCTGGTAGGGTAGTGGTTACGTATTCCACAGGTCAGCAGTTCAAAGCCACCAGTTGCTTCAGGGAGGAAAATGGGACATTCCACACTCATTAAGAGGTACAGTCACAGAAACTCTCAGGGGTACTGTGACACTGTCCTACAGGGTTGCTGGAAGCAGCATTGACTCGATGGCAATGAGTATGGTTTGGGGTTTGGTAGGTGTCGGAGCACATGGGAGAAAAAGTCCAAATATTAAATCTATAGTCCCAATGGGCTGCAGATCATAAGATAATCAGTGTGGTTTTCTTTGTCAGAACCTCTGTCCCTCTCTGTTTTCCTGTCCAATCTCTCATATATTCCTTCCCTTTATCACTATCACTGAAGCCCTTAAACTGTCTGTGATCATAGTATCATGAAAAAGCTCAATTTCATTGAAGCCTAAAGCTCTGAGACTGATGAGTTTGCCTTTCCATATATCCATAGTTTAACACCGAGGGAAGATACAGAGAGGATGACTGATTTAACTCACAGAAGCATGAATGGGAAAAGTGTCGAAACTAATGAAAAGAAGACCAACTTAGCTGCCATTCCTCAGTAATTTTTTTGCTAAACATTATGCTAGGCACTTAGAATACTTCTTCTTAGAAATGTGATTTGATTCTCCATGGTCTTACTCTAAATTTTGTGGAAGCAATCTCAAAGTTTATGTACCAAAAGCATAAGAAACATGAGACAATCAATAGTTTCAGTCATCTCCCTAGTGGCACTGTGGATTGAGCTTTGGCTGATAATTCCAAGGTTGGCAGTTCAAATTAAGCAACTACTCCTTCAGAGAAAGTTGAAGCTTTCTGCTCCTGTAAAGATTTACAGCCCTCATACTGTCTATAGAGAAGTTGCTGTGACTTAGAATCGACTCCGTGTGCATAAACTGAAAGCCGTCTCTAATCGAGGAAATAGGGATATCTGTGGAATCACTTCCTGCATTTTCAGGTAAAGGGCCCCATCCCATTTCTTAAAGAGATTTTAATTGGAGCTTTCCTCCCAGAGAAAGAAGTCTTTGTCCAGGGATAGTGTATTTTGATTTTGTTTCTGGATATAACTTTTATTGACACCACAGAATAGAAATGCTGTGGTTATTTTTCTTTCAAAATGCATATGCCATAGATACTTGACTGGCTACGTTCAACAGAAGAGAAATTACAATAGCCAAGTTTCCAAGTTTCCAGAAGAAAATGGTTAACAATAATGTTCTATTTTAAAAATTGACATGAAGACATTTATTCTGAGCCTATGATTTTTTTAAATTACTATGTATTCCATATATAATTTGAGGTGGATTGACACAGGGCTGCAACAACGAGTTCAAATAAAGCAATGATTGTGAGGCTATCTCAAGACGGCATTTCCTTCTGTTGTCCTGGGAGTTAGAACCGATTCAATAACACTGAACATCAAGGGCAACAGCTCAGGCGACCATGATTGATATAAAATTTTGGAGACTTCAACTTTAATCATTCATAACGGCTTTTAATTCTTTTTCTAATTATTCTAGATCAGTGTTTTCCATAGCGAGTGACAATGTTCTCAGAGGGGCACAGAGGGGCTGCAAAAGCAGAAAGCTACATTTTATCCTAGATTGTGGCCTCTAGTCCAAATGTTTTTAATTGCTAAGGGATGGGGAGTATTTTTATTTTCTGAATTGGGCCAGTAGGTTAAATAAGTTTAGCAACCTTGTTTTATGCACTTTTGCAGGGAAAACCTATATCCTTGTTAAGATAAAGAATCCATTTCAGAGTCTTGATGGAACAGGGATCAGAGATCACACAAACAATACCTAAAAGGCAAGTCCTACATTGATTGACAGGTAATTATAAATTCTCTGATATGATCCTAATATAGTGAAAAGCCCTACCAGGAAAAATTTCATTTATCTTTTTAAAACCTTATTAGAGACTGATCCTGGATGCAGAGTGAGCCTTAAATACCCAACACAGAAAAAGCCCATTGTTGCTCATGAAGGTGTATGGATAGTCAGAATATTTTTAGGTTCATAGATATTATGGTCCAGCTCTAGGGAAGTTGCATCTGCATGTTTTCCAACCAGACATTCTTAAAAGGAAAGGACGAGATGAAACGTGATAGCTCATAATTGTACATGGACATCTCAGACCATTAGATTCAACAAGGTCACCAACAACTAAAAAATACTTTAAGGCTTTTCTCTTTTCTGATCTACAATCATAATGATAGTGATCATTCATTTACCAGGAACTGTGCCTGGTAATTTTCTAGGTAATCTCGAATCAGCACAAGAACCCTGTAAGGCAGATTTAACAAAATCCAAACTGTATCTCTTATCAAGTCAGTTCTGATACATAGTGACCCTATAGGACAGAGCAGAACACACCCTATTTCTTTCAGAGTGGAGCCGAGCTCCTTTGGGGTTTTCAATAGCTATGTTCTTTGAGACCTAGCTTGATAGCCTTCTCTTCCAGGTGCCTCGGGGTGAATTCAAATTGCCATCTTTTTGGTTAATCGCTGAGTGCTCAACTGTTTACACTCTCCAGGGACTTCTAGCTGAACAACATCCTTCTGTATTTGACAAGATTTGATGAATTAATAGTCATACAGTTAAATATCTCAACAACCTGACTTATTAAATTCATCTTGATATTGACATGTGCCTAATTGAATTTGATTCTTATATGTAGTGTGTGGCTCCCTTTATCTTGAAAATTGTACTATTTTAATTTGTAGATGCATTTATAGAATCCAGAATATTAAACATTGACATTTGGAGTTAATAAAGGATGTCATTTCAACAATTTCACCAGAGGCAGCAAGAGCTACAATAGCAGAAAGTAATTGAACAAAACATGGTTGTTATTTGTTTACTCCAAATTAACTGCAACTTGGGTTAGAATATAAGTTCTTAAGGTTTTGCCATATTCTTTACTGAGCACTGAACATACACAGAGAGAGGGATGCACTAAATATGCACTGAAATCATAAAAGGATTGACATTATTTTTCTAGATCATACATAAAGAAATATTGGACAAAAATAAGGCAAAAAAGAGCAAGCCACTTCCTTCACCATTCTCGTTATCCCTGTACCCTGTGCTATGCTAATGCGTAAGGCACATTGACTATCTGCATGGGGACCATTGCTAGAGGTTCTGGGTGCTACAATTAGGCTTAGAGCTGGCCACAATCTCCATTTACTCTAATGTTTTGTTTTCTTTTTTAATTAGAAACTCTAAGGTTGGATGGCTTGTCAAGGTAACAAAGCTTTGTATCATCCAGAATCTTTTGTTCCTAGTCCCATGTTTTCTACATCATGCAGTAGTCATCTGTTAGATAATCACACCTCCCCAAATTTTCACACCAAGGAAGTGGAACAAATAAATACCTGTCTTATTTATTGACTCTTTTCACAAATATTCAAATTATGATGATAACTGTAAAGCCAGACAGATTAAAAATAAATGTTAGGTAGTCTAGCGAAGGGCTGGGATGTCTGTTACGCATGCCCAGAGGTCCAAGCTTCAGAAACAAAGGACTGGCACACTGCACATGCTCAGAGTTTCAGGTTTCCCACTAGGTACGCGTGGGTGGGTGCTGCACCTGGATTGGACCACCTAATTCAATTCAGCCAATGGGGTCCACCAGAGGTCATCTACCACGCCTCCCCATGGAATAATTGAAAAGGCAGGAGTCCAGAGTCCACTGTGTGACTTTGCAAGCAGTTTCCAGGCAGAGTGCACGTTTGGGAGGAGCTCTGTGGGTGCCTGTGTAAACCTGAAACTTCTTCTAATGCTCATAAAACTCAATTGGATCACAAACCAGGCTTTGACATGAATTCTTTCACATCCGGAGCTAAGGACCAAGGTATATCTCTCCCCAGAGAGATGTAACATAAGCACATCAATACATACAGAAGAGCCAATAGACTTTCAAGAAACCCTTCTGGCACAATGGGTTAATTATTGGGATGCTAACCCCAAGGTTCTCAATTCAAACCCACCAACCACTCCACAGGAGGAAGATGAGGCTGACTGCCCTCCTAGAGATTTCCAGACTCAACAACCCTGTAGAATAGTTCTACTTATATGTAGTCATTATGAGTCAATTGACTTGCTGGCAGAGTTTTGTTTTTTTAATAGGCTTTTAAGTGCCAAGAGACACAGAAAAATAAGAGAAATTCAGTCTCTAATCTTAAAAACATACATTCTCATCTTCGAAGCTTGTTATTGTGCTTCTTTGATTATTTCAAACGCAAGTCTTATTGATAATACACAGGCATATGTAAGCTATAATTTACTTTTCTAACCATGTTAAATTTTCATTCAAATTTTAAACGTAGAAGAACACATCTCCTAAACATTCCTTCTCTTTGTCTATTTAGGGAGCAACGCTGTATTGCTATCATGGGGTCTCAGTCAGTGTTGATCACATGCCTGCTTCCCATACCTTTCCCTAGTGGGAGGCAAAGGAACATAGATGGGTGATTAGAGTAGTCCCATTTGTGCAAAAAATATCAATCCCATGTATGAAACTTGAAAGTTACCCAACAGAGTACATTTTTTTTCTGATTGGAACACATAATTCAAACTTGTTGGTGAAAATAGGCATGATCATCCCTGGAATAGTCCCTGAAGTGGGGCACTCAGTTAGCAGAGGCGTAGGATGTCAGTCCCGTGTGTGAGAGTGCACACACAGAGGAAGACACACTTGCCACCAGCACCGTTGCCTTCCTTCAGCGCTGTAGACTGGAGCTGGTGCCAGGGTTCACACTGCATGGATACTAAATCGTCATACTCCAAAGACTTGCATCTGTTTCCTCTACAGCATGAGTGTGAGTCATCAACAAGCAGCAGGTGAACACCACCTTTGCTGCCCAACCTCAATCAAGTCTCCAAAAGAAACGCTGTTCTGCCCAACTGAAACAATCGCTTACCAAACGTCCATCTTGTAATGGAGGCGGGGCCACAGGACTCAGAAATGACCCCATCGACAAGAGTCACAGAGCCCAACTGTGGCTTCTAATAGAATCCACGTATAGGTCGGAAAGTGTCTGAGTCCAGGCTCAGGGTGTCTGTTCCTCTATCACTGCTGACTCAGTCCCGAGTAAGTCACAAGAATGAGAGTTAGCTGGGTTGAAGTCTGGTCCCACTTTCCCTGTGGAGATATAAACCCAGTGTCGCAAGGTGTGAACGCAATATCCCGGTGTGGAGGAGGGAACCGGTGGAGAGGTCTGGGATGCTGGCCCCAGCACCATAAATTAAGTGGATTCCTGTCCCTCCCCCGAGAAAAAAATTTTTTCCAAAGGACGACATTGACTCTGCAGCTCTGGGAGATGGACATATTTGATCAGAGCACACGGGAGCAGATGAAGGGGCAGGAGGAGAGAGTGGAGCACAGCCTGGCCCACCAGGCCGTGATGATGATGTTCCTGAGTAGAGCAGCCAGTCCACAGAGAGAACAACATGGCTGGCCCCACTATGAGACATGATGCCCCTCAGTGACTAAGGGCGATACTGGGGACAGCACCGGAGACAGTGTGGGAATTGCACCTGACCTGATCCCACCACACCGAGGCAAAGCACTGGGGGAGTGCAGCGGAACAGCAAGGGAATGGAGTGGCAAGGTCCCCAGGGAATGCTGAAAGTGGACTTCGGGGCCAGGGCGTGGTGCCCCAACAGACTGGACTGGAAAACGCTCCTAAGGGCCAGCAAACGATCCCTGAACTAACTACAAGCTTTTCTTCTGTTCTTTGTCAGTGGTTTGTTTTTGTTGTCTGGTTGTATACTGTTGCTTTGTTTTCCTCTGTCTAGTTTTCGTGCATGTTAGTGACTCCACAGGTCTGTCTGAATAGGACAGGCTGGATGAACTATCTGCAGGAAAAACAACGGGACCGACAGTTTTGGGGGGACTTGGGGTGGGGGGGTGGGGGGGTGTAAGGAAGTGGTGTTAACAAACCCAGGGACAAGGGAAAAACATGGGACCCCAAATGGTAGAGAAGTGGGAGTGGCAGGCCTGCTGGGAAATGATCAAGGGTAAGGTTGCTTAGAGAAGAGGTATACTCTAGCCCAGGTGGCGATGAAGCATGGTAGTAGGGCAGGAGGAAAGTCAAGGGAGATGGAGGAAAGAGCTAGGAGTCAAAGGGCATTCATGGAGGTCTAGACAAAGACATGTACATGCAAATATATATAGGAGGATGGGGAAATAGATCTATGTGTCTATATTTATAGGTCAAGTATTAAGGTGGCGGAAGGACCTTGGGCCTCTACTCAAACACTCCCTCAATGCATGAATACCTTCTTTTATTAAATTGGAACTCTATGATGCTCACTCTCCCGACACAACGGCTGGAGCCAAAGTGTGTGAACAAGTAAATGTGGTGAAGAAAGCTGATGGTGCCTGGCTATCAAAAGAGATAGTGACTGGGGTCTTAAAGGCTTGAAGATAAACAAGCGGCCATCTAGCTCAGAAGCTACAAAGTCCACATGGAAGAACACACCAGCCTGAGTGAGCGAGTGGTCCCAAAGGGATCAGTTACCAGGCATCAAAGAACAAAAAATCATATCATTGACTGCACACCTCCATGATAGGATCGCTGAAGACAAATGGGTGCATAAGCAAATGTGGTGAAGAAAGCTGATGGTGCCCGGCTATCAAAAGAGATAGTGTCTGGGGTCTTAAAGGCTTGAAGGTGAACAAGCGGCCATCTAGCTCAGAAGCAAATAAGCCCACATGGAAGAAGCACACCGGCCAGTGCGATCACGAGGTGCCCAAGGGACCAGGTATAAGGCATCATGCAAAAAAAAAAAAAAGATATAAGTGTGTGTATGTATGTGTATATATGTGTATATGTATATATGTATGTATGTATATGTATACATATATATCATATTAAATGAAGGGGGAAGTGCAGAGTGGAGACCCAAGGCCCAAGTGTCGACCAATGGAGATCCCCTCATAGAGGGGTTTAGGAGAGGAGATGGGTTAATTAGGGTGTGAGGTAGTATCGATGAAGAACACAGCTTTCCCCTAGATCCTGGATGCTTCCTCCCCCCAACTACCATGATCCGAATTCTACCTTGCAGGGCTGGATAGGACAGAGGCTGTACACTGGTGCATATGAGAGTTGGAGGTACAGGGAATCCAGGGTGGATGATACCTTCAGGACCAAGGGTGTGAGGGACGATGCTGGGAGAGTGGAGGGTGAGTGGGTTGGAAAGGGGGAACTGATTACAAGTATCCACGTGTGACCTCTTCCCTGGGAGAGGGACAGCAGAGAAGGGGGGAAGGGAGACTCCGGATAGGGCAAGATATGACAAAACAACGATGTATAAATTACCAAGGGCATATGAGGGAGGGGGGAAGGGGGAGGGAGGAGGGGAAAAAAAAGAGGACCTGATGCAAGGGGCTTAAGTGGAGAGCAAATGCCTTGAGAATGATTGGGGCAGGGAATGCATGGATGTGCTTTATACAATTGATGTATGTATATGTATGGATTGTGGTAAGAGTTGTATGAGTCCCTAATAAAATGTAAAAGAAGAAAAGAGAAAAAAATGATTAGGGCAAAGACTGTACAGATGTGTTTATACAATTGATGTATGTATATATATGAACTGTGAAAAGAATTGTATCAGCCCCAATAAATTGTTAAAATTAAAAAAAAAAAGAAAAAAAAATGAGAGTTAGCATTATCCAAGGGGCACCTCAAAATGTCCTGGCTCACGAAGCTTGGAGCCTACAGTGAGGGTGCTTCTCATCAAGGTTCAGCACTGGCATGTGCTTCATATGTATATCAGTGACTCCAATGATTCCATAGGAAAAGTCCATGATCAATTTGTTTAATTTTTCCATGAATTTTCAGAAACCTCTTCAAAGGGAAAATGGTCAAGCTGGAGAAATTTTATATCAATAAGGAGAACATTAATGAATTTTTACATCAAGGTAGAAAAGAATGGGTGTGTGTTTGGTTGTGACACCCAGAAATCACTGATTAAAAAAAAACCAAAACACTATGTGGCAGCTCTACTCTGCCACAAGAGTTGCTGCGACGCCAAAATCACCCCAAAACAGTAACAACAAAAGTGTAGGAATGAGCTGGAAAGGGAAATAATTGTTTAGGAATCATTGAATATATGCTAATGCTGCAAACTGAGCAATAAATATTTGTGATCACCGCACAATATGATTAGCACAATTAATGTGATGGAATTCTACACATAACATATTGAATTTACAAATGTTCTTTTGCATACTTATTTTTTTAAATTAGAAGACCCAGAAGGAAGAAGAAGCTCATCACATCTTTCAGTAAAAGAATTCAGTACTAGAAATGCAACGCTGAAAGATTTTATGGGCAGAATAGTGAGCAATGCAGGAAGCATCCAAAAAAAAAAAAAGACAAAGTGTCATTGGACAGAAAAGATCTAGTGAAACTCCAGTCATTCCAAGAGGTAGCTTATAAGCAAGAACCAATGGTACTGAAGGAGGAAGTTTGAGCTTGACTAAATAAATTAGCCAAAACCAGGCTCCAGGAGTTGATGGAATACCAGTTGAATTGTTTCAACATTCTGAGGGAAGCACTCGAAGGGCTCAGTCATCTATGCCAGGAAATTTTGAAAGTAGCCACTTGACCAATTGACTGGAAGAGATTCAACTTTGTACCCTTTCCAAAGAAAGGTGACCCCACAGAATGCTCAAATTACAGAACAAGAGCATTAAGATCACCTGCAAGTAAAACTTCACTGAAGCTCATCCAACAACGGTTAAAATAGTATATTGACAGGGAGCTGCCAGAGGTTCTGGGATTCCGTGTCCTGGGATGCCCACTCTTCTCAAGACTACCCATAATTTGTTATAATTCACATGGTCAGATGTTTTGGCATAGTCAATGAAACCCAAGTAAGCATATTTCTGAAGTCTCTGTTTTCAGCCAAGATCCAGCTGACACCAGCAATGAAATCCCTTGTTTCACACCCTCCTCTGAATCCAGTCTGAACCTCTGGCTGCTCCCTGTCTATGTATTCCTGCAATCTTTGTTGGGTGGTCTTCAGAAAAACTGACTTGCATGTGTTACCCATGATCCTAAAGAATATCAATAATGACACCAAATTTAGTTCAGCAAGTATAGTTGTAGTATCGATTCTAAAGTTCTTAATGCATCATAAGATTTTTAAATTTGTAAGGATGCAAATATTACTGTCATCTCCCTCAAGCACAGCAAAGACACCGGAGGCAGGCATAGCAATGCTGAGAATGCATTCTTGACCCTTTCCCATTCTTGCTAGATTTTATGTAAACATATTTTATATAAATGTATTTTAGGTAGACCTATCAGAAGTGTATTGCTATTAATACCTCAACATCTTCTCATGTGATTTTATACCTATTCTTGCTAGTCAAATGCATTCCTTATAAGCCATTACTCATTGTCCACTGCCATCAAGTTGATTCCAACTCATAAATCCCTTTATAAGGTTTCTGAGGCTGTGAATATTTACAGGCACAGCTAGTTTTATGTTTCTCCCAGGGAGGGGCTGGTAGGTTTAAACTCCAACATTGGGATTAGCAGTCAAGTGCTTGTTTCTCTGTGCCGCCAGGGCACTTTAAGTCTAGAGTCTCCAAACTACAAAATTATAGCTTCCCTTTTCCTTTCCAAAATTTACTTTCAGTTAAAGATCTGAACTCTCAATTTGACGTGTGTTTGAATGATGCCATCACTTTGCAGATATTTGCTTGTTCAATTTTGTCTCTTTGGTGGAATTAAATAATTTAGTGAGTAGAACATAGATTGTATGTACCGCAAGCAGGTAAACAGGACATTGGGGGAAAGAGAGATCTTGGCATACCTACTCAAATCACACCAAGAGCACAGCCTAACAATCTGTCCAGGGATTATGTCTAAAGCACATTTTATAAAATAGTTAATAAAATGCCTGTAATTGGGCTTTAACACAGAGTTTCATCATCTCACTGTCCCAAGGCCCTATTAAAATGATAGTAAAAGGATAAAGATTGTACAAACCCACAATAATGAAGAAAACAGAAGAGGGACATTCAGCTGACAAGAGATTTCAACAGCATTTTAGAAAATTGAAAACAGATGCAAAGTGATAACTGGAGGGGCAAGGCAGAGCTCCTTGGGCCTTGGGATTTGGCAGAGGGGAATAGAAATGGTAGAGTGGCCAATTTGCCTTGAAAACGCAGCAAGGGCCAAGACCTTCAATACAATGGAGAGCTGTGCCATGAAGCAGAGAGTTACCAATGGAGGTGGGGGCTGTCTGTCTTAAGTACTTCTAACTCAGAGTGCCACTACAACAAAGCAGAGAAGAGCAATAATAAGACCGCTGTCATTTGGCAAAGAATCTGGAGGCATCTTCTTAGGATAAATGAAATATTTCCAGCGGGGAGAAAAAGATAAAATCTTTTATCTATTTTTGATATTAAAGAATCTCTCCTTGCCAGTTGATTGACTCCTCCCTCTTAAGAAAAGACCCCTATCAATTCATACAGAGCTCCCAAACCACTTTCTATGAATCCTTTTACATTATCAATTGACAATCAATGATCTCTGGACATGAGCACATTTCTAATATGAACTATGCAGGACACAATAAGCAAGCAGAAAACAGAGATTAATGTAAGGAAGTGATTACAATTGTGTTGGTGTTTCAGTGAAGCCCTAACAGAAATCATATAAATGATTGTTTTCAAAAAGCAGAAAATTATTTTCTTAGGGTTCTAAAGACTAAAATTCCAAGCCAGGGTCTTGGCCATGTTCAGCCCGTCCACAAGCCTCTCTCACAGGCTCTGAAGCCTGCTAGCAATTCTCTGCATCCCTTTGCTTGTAGCAAGGTCACCACAAAGCCTGGGTTTTTTTTTTCTGTGTGCATCCCGTCTATTGCACTCTTTATATAGAACACAAATTAAGGTTTATGATGCCGTGCCCCTCCCCCCTACTAGTACTACCCCATTAGCCTAACAAAAACTATTTCTAACCAGGGTCATATTTACAAGTACAGGAGTCAGGCATTCAAAACAGGGTTTAGGGGATGTGTCTGAGTTCTCATCAACCATTCACTAGAAAGACTCACAGAGCAGAGCAGAAAAGCGTTCACCGCTGTGAGTTTATTGATAGAAAAACTCAGGGGCAAAGTCAGAAGAAATGAAGCAGAAGCTTCCATGAGCCCAGTCCCTGGTGAAATTACATAGAGGAACTTAACTTCCTAACAATTGTAACAAAATATACAAAGGAAAAGCTGTTCACTGGCAGATGGTTTCATTGAGAGCTGACCATGCCGATGTCCACTACCTACCATGTACCCGATTCACCAGCCTTTCAGAGACCCAGGTCACCACACTGGTAGAGCGAGGTTTGAAGTCAGCATAAATCACATTGTTTAGATCAATGTTTCTGAAAGTCGACAATACCACCCCCTGGAGGACCCTGGGATGATGAGGTGGGAGTGGGGAGCATTTTAACTGCAAAAGGAGATACCCATACTTTATATTGGTTGATGAACTTATAGTATTTAAGTTATTAAGGGGTGTTTAGTATTTTTTCTGAAGAGGGGGCAGTAAGCCAAATAACTTGGGAAGGCATAGTTTAGATCCAAATTTTAAGCACAGCGAGACACTCGTATCAGTTGTCAAAATGGTGGAAAACTTTAAGTCTAGGTTCTGGAATTTCAGTCAAGAGCCAACTTTGCAAGCAGGCCTTTCTTGGGATATCATTGTTCTGTTCATTCATTTCTGCATGGCATACATGGATCAAGGAGGCAAGAGATTCTAAAATAAATCAGAACAATTTCCCAGAGATCATTCCTTTTTTTTTAAACAAACTTGCTGAGGGTCTTCTAAGTTCAGTACTGTTTTGGAGATTGAGGTAGAAAAAATGAACAATGCAAACGAAAACCTCTGACCTCATGTGTGTTACACTCCAGTGAAGGAAGAATACCAGTGAATATAGTAAAAGGCTACATTGTCTAAAATATGAGATGATTGCTATGCTATGAAAAAGATGGAGAGCATGCAGAAGAAGAGTTGAAGTCCTGGGGTGGGCGGAAGTTTGTAGCATTCAATAAAGTTGTATGGCTAGACCTCACTGAGAAAGATCTGTGCATAATGACTTCAAGAATGGGGTCGACAAGATGAACGCAGGGATTAAACATTGGGTTAAGCACCATTAAGAATACACCATATGTACTCATGTATAAGCCAACCCGAATATCAGCCGAGTCACCTATTTTTACCACAAAAACTGCATTGAGAATGTGCGGAAAAACTCAGCTTTTACACGAGTATATACGGTAGAGAATCAAAATGGGAGCAGGGTCAGTGGGAGGCAAAATGTGGATCAATTGAAAAGAGATGTGCTTCCAGTTCTAGTTTAGGGGAAATATGGATGCTCTTCGTTTTCTGCCCCCACAGAGGCAGCCATCAGACCATCTGAACTCACAGTCATTGAGTTGATTCCATGTCTTGGAGACTCTACTGGTAGGAGCAGACTGCATCTAAGGTTGTCTAAGTCTTCAATATTTTACAGGTGCAGCAAGTCCCATCTCACTCCCACCCCCACCCCACCTAAGTGCCGACCTGGGGGTTGGTGCCAGTGTAGCTGCCCAAAGTGTGACCCATTTAGGCCACCAGAGATCCTTATGCAGCAATAGAACGTGGAAATCATGGAATCTGGAATCATGAAATCCCTGAAAATTAATTGCGAGCAGCAATATGTGCAAACAGTCTATACATGGTCTCCTAATGGTGAGTTGGGGTTCTTTCCCACCACTACCCTCCATCTTGGACAGTCCATAAAGAAACCGAAGAAGAATCGGGGTATTGGAATCACGGTGCTGAGAGAAATATTGCATGTACCATGGGCTGCTGAAAGGACAAACTGATCTGTCTTCGAAGTCCAACAGAGGACTCCTTAGAGGCCAATATGGCAAGTGTTTGTCTTCCATTCTTTGGACCTGTGGCAGGAGAGAGCAGTTCCCGGAGAAAGGTCGCATGGGGGGTGAAGTGGAAGGGCAGTGAGAGGGAGGAAGGCCCTCCACGAGAGAGGGAAGGACACTGAGGCTCCACACTCGCTTGAACACAAGAATCATTGGGAGGATGATGCAGGGCCACGAGGGTTTTGTCCTGCTGGGCATAGCCTCGCTGTGGGCACTCACCAACTGCATGACACGTCACCTATAGAACACCATCCTCCAGCTCAGACTCGGTGTCAGATGCACCTCAGAAAGGAATATAAGCCAAAGAGAGAATATCCCCAAAGAATCCTTTAATTTGAACCCAAGGCACGAGAACATGTTCTCCCCTTATCTGAAATAGGAGAGTGTTCCACCACTTTTACATGTCCTCGATTTTCTTATGCATCAGCCCCCAAACAATCTCATGGAAACAACAGCAACAAGGGGACCCCACAGAAACCAAAGCTGAAACACTGAAGAAAGGAAACCTTCTTCTGAGATCAGTGACTCTCCTTAGAAGATAAAGCAAACCTCGACTCTAATTGGCCTCTCCGTTGTCTCACATCTGGAACTAGGCATGGGCGCAGGTATGGTAACGAGTACTTCAGAAAGAAGCTAAGTCAAGCCCTGTCCTTCTGGTCCAGGGAATGCAAAGGAGACTCTCTGTAAACCAGAGAAACAGAAAGAATGCAGAGAGCCGAATTGAAGAAAACACACATAGAAATGTCCTTGGGTTCCTGTACTCACCCTAAGTTGGTAGTTCTGGTTGGGACCCTAAACTGCACATCTTAGTATATGAGAATGGAATCATGGGCTAGAACCCTGCTAAGGAAAAACCAGATTGGAAACTAGAAGTAACAAATATGGGGAAGACGTGATTGGTACTTGCAAGAGTTCTAAAAACGGAATGAACTAAAAAATGGAATGAAACTAAAACCTTCAAAATATTTTCATAACTAGTTTCTGAACAGTGGCAAAACTATGATTGTCTTAGTCAAGAATCCCATGTAGGCTATACTGACTAAAAACTACCATTGGCTACACACGGCAAGAGTGTGTTTCTCACTCATAATGCATATCTTCGTGGAACATCAGGAACACAGGCGACGGAAATGCCACCCTCTTGCATCAGGACAACACAAACTCCACCTTTGACCCACCGGCACAGGGAAGCCTTGGTAATCTCCTGAGACAGTTCAGGAGTGCAGTCAAGAAATGACGCGGAGGAATTTAGCTAAACGCTCCTGGTTTGGAGCCATCAATTGACTGGTACCATCAAATGGAAATGAATTGACCGAGGAGCGGTGTGAAAGGTCCTATCAAGCAATGATTTAACATTGTGGTGAGTCAATGGAAAGAAACTTGTTGAAAGCATAAAAATACCGCCTTCAGTTATTTTTCCCCAGAAAGAGCTAAAGGGTGTCAGTCGCAGCACTTGTAAGGGTCCCTTGAAAATTAAAAATAAAAATAAATAAAAATGCATGAACAGGTGAACCCATTTTCTAAATAATTTTATTGGGGGCTCGTACAACTCTTATCACCATACATACATACATCAATTGTATAAAGCACATTTGTACTTTGTTACCCTCATCATTCTCAAAATATTTGCTCTCCACGTAAGCCCCTGGCATCAGCTCCTCCTTTGTTCTGGTCATTTGATTTTTTTTTTTTTTAGTTAGAAAGCTTTTATTTATTTATTTATTTATTTATTAACATTTATTAGGGACTCATACAACTCTTATCACAATCCATACATATACATACATCAATTGTATAAAGCACATCTGTATATTCTTTGCCCTAATCAATTTCAAAGCATTTGCTCTCCACTTAAGCCCTTTGCATCAAGTCCTCTGTTTTCCCCTCCCTCACCGTTCCCCCCTTACTCATGAGCCCTTGATAATTTATAAATTATTATTTTGTCATATCTTGCCCTATCCAGCACCTCCCTTCACCCCCTTTTCTGTTGTCCATCCCCCAGAGAGGAGGTCACATGTAGATCCTTGTAATCACTTCCCCCTTTCCAACCCACTCACCCTCTATCCTCCCAGTATCGACCCTCACAGCCCTGGTCCTGAAGATATCATCCACCCTGGATTCCCTGTGCCTCCAGCTCCTATCTGCACCAGTGTACAACCTATGTTCTATCAAGGCTTGCAAGGTAGAATGCGGATCATGGTAGTATGTGTGTGGGCGGGGTGGGGGCAGGGTTGGAGGAAGCATTTAGGAACTGGAGGAAAGCTGTATTCTTTATCGGTGCTACCTCACATCCTGGCTGACTCATCTCCTTCTCTAGACCCCTCTGTGAGGGGATCTCCAGTGGCCAACAAATGGGCTTTGGGTCTCCACTCTGCACTCCCCCCTTCATTCACTATGGTAAGATTATTTTTTGGATGATGCCTTATACCTGATCCCTTCGACACCTCATGATCACACAGGCTGGTGTGCTTCTTCCATGTGGACTTTATTGCTTCTGAGCTAGATGGACCCTTGTTCACCTCCAAGCCTTTAAGACCCCAGACACTGTCTCTTTTGATAACTGGGCACCCTCAGCTTTCTTCGCCACATTTGCTTATGCACCCATTTGTCCTCAGCGATCGTATCATGGAGGTGTGCATGAACAGATGAAACCATTTTTGACATCTGATTTTGATAGTAGAAATATATGCCAAGACTCTGCTAGTATTTGCTGGTCGTACTGCTTCTCACGATATTTCTCCACCAAACACATCATGGGAGAAATGCTTGAAGTTTTCCTTTTTTTTTTTTCCTTTTACTTTTCCCTTCTCTTTCCTTCTGTCAGTTGGAAATACCTTTCTTGTAAATACCAGAATGGAATTAAAAATATTTACATTGAGACTTATAAACATATCCCATCACTTAGTAAAGTTCCCACAAAGGCTGACAGTTGCTGAATGTGCTATTTTAATAAAATTCATGCCAGTCTGCTCTGATTTCATCATTTTTTCCTTTATGTCTCTGACATCGTGATCATTTTCTATTTCCCTTCAAATCACAGGCTTTCCCTCAGGATATAACAGCAAAAGCAGACAAAATTTCATTTTGAAAACAAGGAGAAATCTATGTTTACTTTTTTAGAGAGGAGGTGGGGAGGAGGGGATCTTAGAAATCATGAATGATGAGGATTTTGTCAATGTTAAAGCGTGTCTAGTTCATGATGCATTATTGCAGGGATCGCTGACAGGAGCCTCATGCCAATCTCACGGTAGACTGGCCATTTCACGCAATACCTCCTAACTAGCATGTTGCTGTTGGAGACTGTTGAGCCACTTTGGACTCACAGTGAGTGATCCCCATATGCCAGAGTCTGACATTTTACACGGCAGTATTTACATCAGCTGGTGCTAAGGTATTTCTACTGCAGAGAAATCTACCCAGTGATTTGAATTGCCAGTCTGTTGGTCCACAGCTGATGGAATAACGATTGCATCACTGAAAATTAAATTCATTGATGTCAAAGTGACCCAATGCAGAATTTCCAAGTCTATAAAGTTTTACAGGGGCAGACAGCCTCATTTTTCTCCTCTGGAGGTGCTGATGAATTTGAACCACCATTCTTGTGGTTAGCAGCCCGATGATTAACTCCCAGCACCACCGGCATTCTTTAATAGCACATACTATGCTTTTATTGTAGATATCCGGTGGCATAGTCAGTTATGAGTTTGGCTGTTAGCCGTTAGGTCAGCAGTTCAAACCCACCCTCCATGGAGATAGACGAGATTCTACAGACTCAATAATCCAAAGGGGCAGTTCTGCTTGGTTCTGTAGGTTTCCTAGGAGTTGGAATTGACTCAATAACAGTGAATTTTAGGGTTTTTTTATTAGGTTGGTATTGTTAATATCCCAAATGGCAGTAATGAATAATTTCCTATGACATACATAAAAGAACTAGAACTCAGAAAATTTAAGTAACGTATCTAATGTCACACATCTAGAAGGTAAAAGCAAATATTTAAACCATATCCTCTGCTTTCTATTACTCTCTTATTAACAGTCAACCATTTTCAGGAAATATTACTTCTCAAGGTTTTGAATTCAATGTACTTTGAAGTGATGTACCAGAAGATGAAAAGTGAGTAAATGTTGAATTTATCAAATGTTTATTATACAAAATATAATACTGCCTTTACCATGGAGAGATTCAGCCATAGGGGTGGCTCTCCATATTGCTAACACATTGGGACAGAGTCGAGAGTGATAGGATAGTTGGGATTTGTGTCAAGTTGGCTGGGCCAGGATTCTCAGCCCTTTGTCAATTGAGGCCTAGTAATCCAGATGATGTGACCTGACATAATGTAATCAACTCCATTATGGGATCTATTGTGAATAGCCAAGTAGTTTTAAGATTAGAGTGAAATGTAACCCCCTTAGTCAGATGACACCCTAGTTCAATTGAGAGATAGTTTCCTCAGTGATGGGGCCTACTTCCAATAGTAGAATGCTGTGGAAGATTACTTGCTTTCTGATGTTTCTGTATTCTGCATATGGCTTACACACCTCTGCTTCTTTGGGTTTGAGCAAAGGCTTTCCATGTTGCCTGATGATCCCAGGAGCCATCAGCTGGTTGCCATCTGACCTGACATCTGACTAGCCGAACTTGGGATATGTGACCAGTAGAACTTGGATTTATTTGTCTCTCCAGTTGTAAGCCTGGCATACTGACCTTGGATCTATCTTTGCAGTTTGTGGTGCACTGACTTTAATGGCCTATTAAGCAAAGCCAATCAGAAAAAGCCTCCAGCTTAACATGTGATCCATGGATTTGAAACATACTCTTCTCCATCGATGAGTCATTCTGTTTATCTCTCTATACATATGCATATACATATGTGTGTGCGTATGCACCTATGTGTGCATGTATATATTATATGTGTGAATACATATATAACCTACTGGTATAGTAGTTTGGTTACTGACCTCTGGGTCAACAGTTTAAAGCTACCAGCCACTTCGACTGGAGAAAGACAGGGCTATTAGTTGGAATTGATTCGATGACAGTGAACACGCGCGCGCGCGCACACACACACACACACACACTGTGCTTCGCTGGAGAATCCAGCCTAAAATAAGTATAATGAATTAAACAGGTCGATCAAGCAGCTAATCTGTCCACTTCAATCCATTCTTTTACTTGATACCTAGAAAGAAAATATATACATTTCATTTGATTGTAATTCCATTTGTTATTAGAAAACCATAGCTTATAAAAGTTATTATGATTCTCTGTATTCACACCACATTATTCCCAACCCCACATGTGGTGATGCATGTTAAAGACCTAATCTAGAATAAGGCCTACCCTAAGTAAACAATGTATAGATTCTCCTATTTCTTGTTATTCTTTCTTTTGTGGTTCAACTATAGTTGAAAGTTATGGTAAAGTTTGTGTGTTAAATGTTCAGGGATGTCTAATGCCTTGATTTCAGTTTATCAGAACACGGCTCCATTAGTGTTTGCAGCTCCCATTTGGGAAACATAAGCTTTCAAATAATCATTAAGAATAATTTTCTATGGGATGTTATCAATTAGAAACTTTATAGCTACATAAACCATTAACTGTCAATGATAAAGTATAAATAAATATAAATGGAAATTATTACTTTCCTAACTGCTCTTCCCTGCTGATATATTAACCGACATTCTAGCTAGAGACAAGGTATCTATTTATGACTGTTTTCTACTTGCCCATATTTGATTAATTTACTTGGTTATTTTAACAGATATTTTCAGCTTTTCATAGCTCTGCCACATCTATCTAAATGCAATCACATAACTATTTGTAGAATACGTTAGACAACTTGTAAAAACTTTACTGTTTACATAAGTCAGACTTTTTGGATTTCTTATGCAAAACCATTAAAGAGTTGCATCATTTTTAGTATATTCCAAACCAAACCACACTGAAAATCCCTACCATATGCCTGTTTTCACAGGGCAAGGTTTTTAGTTAGTTTTCTTTTTTTCCTCTTTTAACATCTGTGTTTGTTTATTGGCAGTATAAATATTTAAAGAGAGGGGAAGAAACCTCAAACTATAAGTGAAATCAGCGTTCTCAGCCCCTTGTTGCTTGAAATAAACTTCATGGAACTTTTTAGTGTGAACATGTAGGAACATTGGGCTGAAGTCAACAAAAGAATGAGTAATCTTTTGAGCGTGTTGTTTGTTTCAAAAGTTAATGAAGATGTGGTTGTCTTCAGAAAGAAATTATATTATGGTTTTATTGGGTGACTAATGTTCTATAGTCCAAACTGTTAGCCTTAAACTCTGCCCAGTGTTGTTAACCAGAGTCTCCAGACACAAGTATAATACATTTAAAAAAATAAATCAATCATTAAAACTATCAGAGAAGGACATCTCTGAAAGAAGCTTTTGATTAAATTTTTATAAACAAGAATTTATACAAAATCACTTGGGTCTCAAATCATTGTTCAGTTTTGTTTTCTTTTTCCCTCTGAGTTTATACAAGTTTTGTTCTGA
This sequence comes from Tenrec ecaudatus, assembly GCF_050624435.1. Lineage (NCBI taxonomy): Eukaryota > Metazoa > Chordata > Mammalia > Afrosoricida > Tenrecidae > Tenrec > Tenrec ecaudatus. Next base: position 31,699,719 of record NC_134544.1, on the reverse strand, counting down.
TGATTATTGTTTAACTGTGTTAATTACCTAAATCATAGGAGAATGTAGATGGAAATTTCAATAAGTCTTAGTCTCTAGGTCTGTTTTACAGCTCTTGGATGCTGTCTTTTTACCAATCAGTGCGATCTAACTATGTGGGGAGAAGGGTAATGGTGCATCCGCTGGGGTTCCTCTGTGATAAGTTTGTGTGTGTGTGTGTGTGTGTGTGTGTGTGTGTGTGTGTGTGAGTCTGAATGAGGGGTCCAGACTCTTTGATATATGTTTCATTTATCATACTCAATTCAAATCAGAAACCTGAAAGGTGAGGTAGGCAAAGTCAGAATGTGAAACTTTTCTGCCAACTATATTTACCAAAATTGTAGCATAACTGCAATTGAAACAGGGGAGAGAAAGATACACAAAACAAAACAAAGGATGCCTCTTCTAGCCTGGAGGGACTAAAACAAAGCCTTTTGCTTCTCTTTCTTTTCAGAGGGAACAATACTTCACTCTGTAGGTGCTTTTCAATGGTCTGCTTCATCACACAATTGAACCTTAAACTTTATGTTCATAGACCCAAAGGAGGGAACTCAGCCCTATCATTTTACTAGTGAGAAAAAGACAGAATTACAAGTTTCAGTATTTGACTGTTCAACATCATGGAGGAAGTGACTTGTGAACATAGTGTGTGTACATGTGTGTGCATGTGTGTATACATGTGTGTGTTCTATTTTATGTTTTCCCCATGAACTGTCAGTGTTTATGAAGCAAGCATCTCTAAGCTGTTGACTTCATTTGAGGTTGCTTGAAGTTTGCGTGGGGCTATGTCCCTACATAAGTAATAAAATATGTTTTAAGTAGGACCAGGTGGTTGGCATCAGAAGAATTAAGTTAAAAATTCAAAGTTAGACCTCACCAGCGAGGTGGCTTGTTATTCCTGCATTCTTGCTTCAGTGGCCACCCCTCTCAAGGAAAGAGTCTGCAGGAGGGCAGGTCTGCCTTTCTCTCCAGATCCAGTGGTTTCCTATTTAGGTTCCAACTAGGACGTAGGTAAGGTCAGCTTTGCTGGCATCACTTTCACAATGCATTTCTTCAGGTGAAGCAGAGGAAGTCAATCTGTCCCTCTCCATACAAACCTGATAGTAACCTTCTGATTGTTCTGGGTCCCCAAACTAAGGGGATTTCAAACTCACTAGCCCTATTTATCTCAGTGGTCCTGAAAAATGATAAAATAAAATTCCCAAACCAGTTTTCCAAGGAATAATTTTGTCATAAATTTTATTTTACCTGTAGCCCATAGTATTTAAACCATTCAAATATAACAGATTTCTGCATATAAGCACACACACGTGTGTGTATACATGTTTGCACATTCATGGAAACAACATGTTCTTTTCCGGAGTGTTGGACACTTGAGGCTCCAGGAAAGCATGCAGACATGAAGGCAGACAGCTCTCTTTGTGTAAAAGCTTTGTGGATTTTGCACAAACTCAGGATGAGTGGAGGATGCAAGCTCAGAGGAGGTTCTTTTTAACCGTGGGCCTTACATTTTTCATAAAGCAGCCACCGTGAAACATAGGCATCTCACTGAACCACTTCACATACATTGCAAGAAAGGTAAAACTAGAAGACTGAATAGTCGGGCTATCATCCAAACTCAGACGCTAAATGGCTATTTAAACATTTTCAAGGAAGCCAGTGCCTCTGGGCCTCATAAATGCCTCCTGACTCTCTTCCCTAAACAATTCTGGTAAAGAATTCAGCAAAGATATTAATATGCTCAAGAAAAGTTTGCACACTGTGTATGTCAAAGTGCTCAAGAGCCAACCTAGTAAACTTTCTCCCTTCATGTAAGGAATGAAGCCGTTCCTCCTCCAGCAGTTTCCATTAGTCTTCCAAGCTCAAAGTCAAGAACAAAACTGCAAACTCACTGCGATGGCGTCTGTGCCCACTCAAGGCAGTCCTAAAGTGCAGGGTAGACGTGCTCCTGTGGGTCTCAGAATGGCAACCTTTGCTGGGAGTACAAAGCCTTGTCTTTCGCCCTAAGTTTATAAAGTGTATACAATTTCGCCCTCCTGAATTAATACAACAGAAACCAAAAATGGCAAACAGGTCTCCAGATATAAATTTTGATGTACCAGTAAGAATGTGTTTTCACCGAACAAATTCTCCCTTTTATAAATTTGTTCATTATAAACAGCCCTACCAAAATGGAACTACATTCTTCAGGTAAATATAGCCATTTGAGCAATTTTATTAAATTCAGATTTCTTACGTAAATGGGGAAAGGGGTGAAGGGGTCTTCTCTCCTGACAATAAATTTGCTCTGCTGTGGAACCTTCATTTATCTCTCTCCATTGTCTTATCACTCAAGCTCTTTGCTAATAATTTCAGCTACAGGCTCTTAATTTGTTTAATTCTTCATTTTCCAAATCATTAAAAATAGGTCCTTTTCCTGAAGCCTCTCTGACAGAGAAACACAGTTCTCTTTAATTAAACCCAGCGGCCTGGAGTACCACACAGCAAAAATAAACTCAAGAGATTACAAAAGGAAAGAACTGCTTAGATCAAAAGCAGTGTTCATTTGGTACAGAATTCTGACTCTGAATTAGAAAAATTCCGGGGGGTGCAGAAAAGGTGCAGAATTCCACAGTCTTCCACGCTAAATTTGGCTGTACCGCTTATTAACTATATGACTCAGTTCACGTTGTGTTTCATCTCTCTGAGACCAAATGCCCTCACATATAGTAGTAAGATAATAATACTGACCCCCAAAGATGTTCTTAGAATCAATTACTGTATGTGACATTAGGAATAGCTAAACTTTAATCTGTATCTATTATGTGACTCATCTTCTATTAGCCTCTTCATTATGCATTTCAATTAATTTTGACATAAGTCCTTTGAAAGATATACTTATTCTCCATTTTGTAAATGTACATAGTAGAACCCAAGTAAGAAGAAAAATAATGTTAGCATGCCCCACATCACAGCATTAGTCATTGGAACTGAAGACCATGATTTAATACAACTCTTCAATATTACATAATCATGTTCTTTCTGCTCACCCATAATGTATTATGCAGTGTCTTAAATATTCAATAAATGTTATTTACCTGTGTTTAAAGTAAGTTAGAGAGAAGACCCTAAAAATATCCCATGTCTGATTTGAAGTACGAATTCTTCAGATCACATAACAATCAGATAAGATATTAGTCAAAGGAATTTGAGGTCAACACACCTGATCACACGCATTCATGTTTTGTCATGACTGGTGTGTCTTTCCCCACAAATTATTTTAATGTTATGGGTCTCAATTTTATCATGTGGGCAATGGAAAATTTAATGATGAGACAAAGTGTGTGCATAAAACCTGAGAGCCATTAGTTCAGAATGACAGTTAAATGGACACTCCCACTTCTCTCATTTTCATGAAAAAAAAAAGTGTTAAAATTTCCTTCTGGAACCAGGTTTTCATCTGTCCTGCACAGCTTTTGGCTTTCATGAGCTTTGTTTCATAAATATTCATTCCAAAATATTCTTTCATATAGCAATAGAAAGAAGAGACTATGACGGCAATATAGGATAGAAGACAGGGAAGAAGAAAGGAAAAAGACTTACCCTACATACCCGAATATAAGCTGACCCGAGTATAATCATTATCTTATAATTATTATCTGGGAAACCAGAAAAAAACTGATTGACTCAAGTATAAGCCTAGGGTGGAAAATGCAGAAGCTATTGGTGAGTTTCAATAATCAAAACAAATGAAAATAAAATTACTAAAAATTGAGACATTGGTGGTTTAATGTATTTAAATATTTATAAATAAAAACAACAAGTCATTTAAAATTAGTAAACCAGCAAAATATGTAGAAAATAGGTTCAACAAAAACAATAAGGTATCAACAATGATATCTTAAGAGTACTATTCCCTGAGCTCAATCAGTAACCAAGCTAAAAGGTAGAGTTAAAATCCTTTAAAACTGGATTCCTCATCATCATCCTTATCCCAATGCAGAGCTGCAGCTGGTGGGAAGTCATCATAGACGCTGTCCTCACTGAGATCACAATCCTCACCATCATTGCTATCATTTTCATACAAAGCACAGTCTTCCTGCCATCCTTAGCATTACTAATACTACATTTCTGGAAGGTACATGGCACCATGTCTTCTGGAATGTCTTCCATGCATCTTGAACCAACTTTACTATTAACTCTATGTCAGGCTTCATGAGATTTCCTCCTTTTGTTAGTCAGACTTGACCAGATGACATCCATTCATGCTACATCCTTCGCACACGGTCTTTAAAAGGCTTATTCAAAGATACATCCAGAGGCTGCAGTACAGATTTAAGCCCACCTGGAATAATGGCTAAAGTGACTTTACTAGATTTTGCCAGTTTTTTTATGTCATCTGATAGGTGGGCTCTGATGGTTTTCTCTTTAAAGCTGCTCCTGGTCGTCGGTTCCAAATCTCTTCCAGGCCTTCCCCCCCCCCCCCCGTCTTCATCCAGCCTTTAACATGTGCATGCACAGTAATTCTTAGTGGGGAACTGATCTTTTTAGGCAAGGTCTTTCTTTTAAAAGTAATGACAGGACGCAACTTAGTTCCATTAGTCAAACATAATAGAACAACTATTGTTGTTTTTTTCATTTCCTGTGGGTTTGAGAAAAATGTTTTTTTTTCTCCTAAAATTGCTACAGTTCTGTTGCTTGGAAGATCAAAAATCATGGCAATATCATCCATATTCCCTATATCTGCCAGGTCATGAACATAAATCCTTCTTTGTGTTTGTGTTGGGCTGTGAAAGGCAAGGTCAGCAGTTTGAAACCACCTGGCATTCTGTGGGAGAAAGACGGGCTCTCAGATTGACTGCCATACTCCAAAACTCACGGGCCCTGTTCTACCCTGTCCCATAAGGTCACTATGAGTCAGCACAGACTTATGGCAATGACTTCAGTTTTATTCTTTCAATCAGCAACAACTGCGATTTAGTTAACTCCAGATTCATGATGATCCCATGTACAGGATGTCAGAGAAGAAATGTCCATTGGGTTTTCAAAAGATCATTTTGGGGAAGCAGATTGCCAGCACTTTTCTTCAAGAGCTTATTTATTTAAAAACCAAACACTGACACATATAACACATAGTGTTCAGATAGATAAAGAAAAATAAGTGGAAAAAAGTGTCCTTTTGTAATCATCACGTGTGACTGATAGAGCCATTGCTATATGTGACCTATCAAATACAGAAACTTGTTAGAAGTCTACGAACATTGAAGAACAAAGACTCTGTATTCTCAAATATATCTTACGTGTTTTCTGTAAATATGTGTGTGAATATATATAAAATAGGAACACATCTGCTCTTCAACTAAAATAGAAGGCATATTTGGAAAACTATTAACCACTTTCCACGCTACATTATTAAAACACTTCATAGGTCTCAAATGGTTGATATTCACAAAACAGATTTAGTGGAGGCAAGCAGAGGTGACAAATATGGACTGACATGGTCTAGAAATCTCAGATCCATACTAATTCTCTCATTAATGGACCATCCAGGACATGTTTTGTCTGCAAGCTTTGCACTATTTCCCTGCTGCAATGTGAAATGCCTGGCCTGCTTGTGGGAGAAGTCACTTACATGTTCACCTGATACCATTTAAGTCATAATCTACTACCAGTAGTGCTGTTGGTAAATAACTCGCCAACTCTTTAGTGCCAAACTACATGTATTTCTTTAGTACATTCTATAATTCTGGCCAAGAGTGTATACCATGCACCAAGTTTCAGAAAACCCGTATATAAACATACAGCCAGTATATGTACTAATAATAATTATAACTTACACATATAATATACATACACAATAGAATACATTTTTTACTCTTTAGGAAAGGGAAAAATGATAGTTCTTTTCAAGCTTACAAATTTATTTTTCTATCCCTAACTTTCTGTGTACTTACCTAAAACATGCATTGGAACTTTTTCTCATATTTAAGGAATATATCAATCATACTACAAAATTAAAGAAATTAATTCAATTGCCTACAACAAACAATTTGATGAAAAATTTAAGCCCATCTCTAACAAAAACTATGAGACAAATAAGATTAACTGAGGGAGAAAAGTCCATTAAAGGGTGTCTACTAAATACCTACAGCAATGATCATTATCAGTGTCCTGGTCAGAAAGTCAAGGTGCTGCTGCCAGTCAGTGTTCGGATTCCTTCTAAAGTGGAGGGTGAGGCCAAGGGAGTCAGTCATGCAAACGAATGAGCACTGTTGACAATGAACAGAAAGTAAGGGACAACGCTGACAGACTACAGGAAATCCTCAAACTCACTGCCGTGAGTGGATTCAGATGCCGAGTGACCTTATAAGACTAATTCTGTCTGGGAGCAAGAAAGCCTCATCTTTCTCCTGCACATGGCTAGCAGTTTTGAACTGCTGACCTTGCAAGGTAGGTTAGAAGCACAGCACATAGACATCCTCTGCCCTCAGGGCTAGTGACCAGACTGCATGAGCTGTATTATTGCATATCAATCCAATCGTTATCGGTTGCCATATGTATGACAGAAAGAAGCATTGCCTGATCCTGCACCATCTTCCTTCTGGATCATCAAAGAATCTATAAACTGGCTCTAGATAATTAAAAACATGAATATTAGAAAAACTCCATGCAGTAGTTATATTTTCTGACTCATTCACCTAACCCATAGCCATGGAGTAGATTTCAATTCATAGTGACACTATAGGACAAAGCAGAACTGTCCCCGGGGGTTTGTGAGACTGTGACCCTTTATGGGAGTAGAAAGCCTTGTCTTTCTCTCCACAGAGTGGCTGGTGGATTCTAACAGCTGGTCTTGTAGTTAACAATGTGCCACCAGGGTTTCTGAGTCTTTAAGCGCATTAAACTATTCTTTTTCATAAAAGTCCTGTAGAGATGTTTCTATTTTATAAATGAGGATATGTGTTTTCACACCGACCAAATTCTGTGGAACAGGCTGGTGGCTTTGAACTGCAGACCTTGAGGTTATCAGCCAAAGCATAACTAATATGCCAGCAGGGATTCTTTTACAATAGCCAGGAAATAATGAAATAGAATCAGTTTAAGAAGAAATAGACATGATTCAAAAACCTGCAGAATAGCCAGAAAATCTTTGAGATGGAAGGAAATAATGAATGATGTGTTATTGTGGGTAATAAAATTATACAACTAAGGTTCTATTAATTAAACTTATAAGAAAAGTATGAAATTGGTGTAGAAATAAACATATACATCTAAGGAACAAGTGAAAATTATGAAGCATGATAATATATGTAGTAGAATTTTAATAGAAGTAATATTTTACATCACAGGGAAGTGAGTATATTCAAGAATGTTGGGATAATTAGCTCTTTACTTATGAACATAAACATTCACACTTTATACATTCACACTTTCTTCATCCTGTACAAAGACAAATAAATTACAGATGGATCAAATAGCTAAAAATCCTAGAAAAAAAGGAAATGAATGCTTTAATAAACTGGCTTTCTTTCCTAAAGAGGAGACAATTCAAGAATTTCCAATATCAAAAATCATCATATTCAAATATTTATTGAGAAAAATGAAATTCTATATAATTGCACAAGCCATATACACACATTTAAAAATTCTGTCAGAAAAAAATTATAACGTGCATAACAATCTAAAATTCAAGCTATCTATAGAATTTCTAAAAACAACTGAGTAAATAAACAAGAATTTTCCATACAAAAAGATATGAATGGCCAATATATATAACAATTACTGTTCTAAAAGATAAATATGAATAAATATGAAATGCTATTTTGTGTCCTTCTGTATTAATTTTTTATTAATGTTTTAACAAACCACCAGCAGCATTTCAATGGCTTCAAAGAACATCAATGCATTCTCTTAGAATTCTGAAGGTGCAAGATTGACATAGGTCTGAAGAGAAAATATCAGCAGAGCTGTTTCTTTCTGGAATTGGGCACTGCGGAGAATTTGTTTTCTTGCCCTTTTCAGCTTCTAGAGGGTGCTCCCATTTCTTGGCTCTTTGACGCCTTTCCTATTTCCAAAGCCATAAAGTCATAAAATTTTCACCCTATTTGTATCAGCACAACCCTCTCAGACCACAGGTGGGAAGGGTTCTCTGCAAATGATGCTCTATGGCTCCTTGGGATGAGTCCAGGCAGTAGCAGACCCTTTCATCGGCTTCAGCATATGGTGGGTTCAGCAGCCAAACTGTGCTGTCAGTTACATAAGAAGCCATGTCCGAGGTTTCACAAGTATTAAATGAGTCAGAAAATGAATGTGAAGAGAGATAACCTCCCTCTAAATTCTAATGAGCAGAGTAGAATTGATCACGTAAATGAAATGACACACGCCAGGAGTTCAGATGCCAGTAGCCTCTATGACTGCGTATCAAATTCAAGGATCGATTCATGAAAAATAAAAGATAAAATATGGTGTTTTACACACTCAGTCAACCAAAGAAGTTTGCCAATTTGCTCCCACAATTTGACAAAAAGTCAAAGTTCTGAGAGAAACTTCAGGTTTTGCATTTCAATGGGGAAGTGAAAAAAGAAGGAGGAGAAATCCTGGTAAGTTAGAGCTAATCAGACAAGAAGGCCAGGTGTTTGGAGATGCATATGACAGCATGGGCTTTAAGCCCTTGGGTGCTAACCTACTGGCCACTGGACAAGAGAAAGATGTGGTAACCTGCCTCCCAAAATATTCTAACCTTTTCAACCTTTTGGGACAGTTCTGTGTCCTACAGTTTCAATATGATACATAGTCAATTCAATGATAACTGGTTTTTTGTTTACTATGTGGTCCAGATCACATATGGCCTTTGATAAACAGTTCATTGCACTCAGAGGATACTGCCTATTCTGAGTGTGCATACCTTCCCAAAATACCTTTAAATATTTGAAAACATCTAATAATGCATTTTTCACTGTTCCTTTTTTGCGTTTGTAATTTGCGCATTTACTTACAAGTTAAAAAGCTAAAAAACGAGGGAAAGCTACATTGAAACTGATCTGAATGCTCTTGTGGAGCATGGACTGGTTTCAAACAAGAATAAATAAATCCACTGGGGGAACAAAAGGAAATTTTATTACATAATGATGACTACAGTCATGTCTGGCATAATGTCTGTTCATCCAACATCCAACTGCATATACGCCCAAGGTCCTCTCAGGCTATAATAGAATTCAGAAACCCCAATTAGTTAACAGAACATAGCAAATGTCTAGCTTCCCACATCCAGCATGCGTTATCGCATGTCTCCTGTGTACAACGTTATTTCTTTGTGAGGCTTATAATGATACATTTATAACCCAGGATACATATGACTCGATAGTCAACCAGGGCCTCTGTTCCTGGCCTTGTTTGCAAACTGTACTTTTTCATGTAAAATTCACTGTACAGCACTGTAAGCTTGGACACATAGGCAGCACCCGATTTTGCGCATCGCATGGCTCTTGAGTATGACAGCATTTTCTTTAGAAAGTATGACTAATACTACTGTTTGCTAGAGGCAAAGAAGTACTGATTCTGACGTGCAGTAAAATGTGTCTAAGCACATGTAGATGGAAAATGAGTGAAAAGTGTTGTTGGTAATTTAGACATGTCACACAGCACAGTCATAATGACCCTCAGAATGTAAGAAACATTTCTCTTCACCAAGCTGGTGAAGGGTCAGCTTCTGTGAGAGCTATAAACCTTATTTTATTTTGGTTTGTGTCTGTATTCAGATAAGAAAAATAAGTGTGATCTCTCTCAGTTCGCAAACAATCATTGCTCAGGCACAAAGCTTTTTTTCAGAAGCTAAAAAAAGCAGGTTCAGGAAAATAAGGTGTTTATTTGTACAACATTCAAATCATATAACATCTCATTTCACAGAATGTATCCTGGCCATTAAATGATGCATTACTATATCCTCAATATTCTGAGGATTAAAAGTATCCTATGTATACTTTGCGTTTTAACTAAGAAAAAGAAAAGATAGGAGAAGAATCCTATCATAGAAGCTAAACCTATGTTCCTGAAAAAATACATAAGGTAAAAATAATTATTCATGATAGATTAGATTGCTTATCAACCTGATCAGAAAAAATAACATGAAATTTATTCTTTGTCAGGAGAAAGCTATGAACCGGACGTATCGCATCTACAAGGATATAGTCTTTCCAAGGGGAGCACAAGGGTGGGCAACTGAAAGAGCACACCTGGTGACTCATGCAGGGAGGAACTTGACTACACTAGCCCCTGGAATCCCTTCATCTTCAAGGGACATCAGGAAATATCTCATTGATTACTTCCTTTGAAATAGAGACTAACAAAGAAGGGATGACCAGCTCTGGGCATTACAAAACAGAACGGCGTCGCTTCTAGCAAAGGTGAAAGACAGTACCACTGGCACATGGGAGCAGCAGTGGTGAAGTCCAACCCCGTCCACTGTGCCATGGAATGAAGAGACGACAAATGCTTCCATAAAGATGATAGCTTTCACAGGCCAAAGAGGCAATTCTATCTGCTTTCCAGAGCCACTCAGTGTCAGGAGCAACTTCAAGGCAAAGGATATTTAGCAACTCTCTAATGTTTTCTGAACAGCTACCAAAATTTGGTGTCTCTTCTATGATCATGCTAGCTTTGAGAACATAATGAATTTAATAATCAGTTTTTCTTGAGACAGAAACCAGCACATGTAATGGGATCTCTGGGAACGAGTGAAACTAAACAAAGAATTGCAGCCCTTCAAAAGGAGATCATGGTTTACTATTCATAAGGTCAGCAGTTCTAAACCTCCAGCTTCCCCAAGGGATACAGATGAGGCTTTTTGTTTCCATAAAATATTTACAACTCTTTGTGATAGCCAGGGCTGGCTAAACATTAGCTACATTAAGACCATGCATGTCTCCCCAGGCTGAGTTCTTTCCCGGAGCCTCATTTTGTAAATGCTGGTGATAAGTCTGAAACTGTGTAAATGCCTGGCATGCTAGGGATCTTTGTTCAAGTTCAAAATGACTGTCTAGTGAAATAATTAGGAAATAACAAATGCCGATTTGCAGAAATATGTCTAAAGTAGGGGAATTCTGCAACAATTTGCTGCCATTAATTAGTGTAAAATTATTTTATCTTCTAAGTGATTCTGATATCACTTGAAAATTGCCAGAACAGACTGGTGAAAAATAAATCCTGCAATATTTTCTTTAATAAAGCTGGCCAGAGCTTGTTTTTGAAAGCAGTTTTCCTCTGATCGAGGGTTGCTATGAGTCCGATTTGACTTGATAGCAGTGAGTTTGGTTCTGAAGATTGTTTTTTGTTTTGTTTAGTCTTTGCTAAGTAAGAAATGGAAAGAAACAATTATAATTGTCAGTAATAAAAATGAGTGTACAGACCAAGTTTTTGCCAGTTTTCATATGCAATCTAGCTACCAATGCTTAATACCAATATAATAGTTTGTTTCCTACTAATTAAACTTCTTAATATAGTTTGTTGTAAGAGTGCTTGTCTAGTATTTCAACTGCTGCAGTAAAGTGCTGGGAAGGAGGAAACAGGCCTCTGGCAAAAGTCCACGAGACTAATTATCTAACAAAATTTATGCTCCAAATATAGCTAATTTAGATATTTTCAGTAGAGGTGAAAACAAAACTCTTAATTGGCTTTTGTTCATTTTTCATTCAAAACTATGGCCTGCCAGGCTGTGTGGGTAGCTTTGCTCAGAGCAGAAGCTTTCTTTGAAGGGCAGGGCCGGGATACACAAAGGGATAACTAGAAAGGGGGGGCTGATCTACTTCAGTTGCTGTCAAGAGGGATCCTTGAGTCTGTTCTGAATCCGAGTGACTATGAGCCACAGAGAGAACACTGCCTGGATCTGTGCCACCCTCACGAGGGTTGCTGTGTTTGAGACCAGGCTTGTAGTAGGTCTCCCTAAGGGCCATCCTGTTTTACACTGACCTTCTCGTCTACCAAGCATAATGTCCTTTTTTCCCAGGAGCTATCTATCTTAATGACTGATCAGAAGTAGGTGAGACCAAGTATCACTATTTTTCTATATACAGAACATTATGGCTGTATTCTAATACAAATGCTTTCATGTATATGGCAATCCATAGCATATTCAATATTTTGGAATAATTCTTCTTGAATCAATTCTTCATTCTTCCTTATTCACTGCCCATCTTTTTCTTGCATATGAAATTGAGCCAGTGATATCTATTTTTAAAACATTTTAAGGAGACCTTTTGCAGCAGATTTACCCATAGGAATAAGTCATTTCATTTTCTGACTGCTGCTCTTATGGATAGTGATTATGAATCCAAGTCAAATTAGTTTCTTCAGACTTTCACTATTTTCTTCATTTACCATGCTGCTGCTTCCGTGGAATTTTAACATGGCTTTTCTAGCCAAAGTGTCTAATTGTCACCCAACATCTATCTCTGTATGGGTCTGTTAAGAAGGTGGGTAAGATGCTGGTAGGATTCCCTCGACTGCCATCCTCCTGGGTATACAATGAGGCCTTGGAGACAGCTAAACCATCAGAGGAGCAGCAGAACCAGAAGTTGAAGCATGGGACAGAGTGATGGGCTTCCTAACCCCTGGAGTAAGAAAAGATGAATGCTTTTATGGAAGGAGACTGACTTGCAGACTAGGTGCCTTTGGGTACTCAATTGCAGAAGTTGGGTTTATGCATAGAAGTGGTGCTGAAGCTCACTAGCGTGGGATGCCTCTGGGCACTTACTTCGTGGAGATGGGTTTGCTGACCAAGGGAGCTTAAGCTGAATTCCTTCACATTGAGGTTCATAGCAGTGTGGTATACCCTTTATGCATTTATGAAGATGCGGAAGAACATTGCAACGTATCATAAACAGCTCAACCCTGAGCATTTCTCACTAGCATAGATATTTGTTAATGTCCTCAATTGACCATTTAATCTTGAATTTTGTCTTTCACTTCTGTGTAGCCATTCCAATTAATATTAGAACACAGAGAGGAAAAATAGAGAATATTAAGACGACACTTACTAATGGAATTGTAAGGATTTGTGCTGTTGCCGTTTTGTGTGCTTTTGTTGAAGAGTAAAACCCCTGAAGGATGTAGTATTTGATCTTCATCAATAAGTACTTCAGGCCTCACTTACAGCAAACTCTTCATTTCACAGATTATTAACAATACTTTCTATATATACCTGAAGCTACATGGTTCTTCATATCGTCAAGCTCCTTTGGTTATTTACTAAGCATCCATATTGAATAAGTATGGTGCAAGGATACAAACCTGACACTGGCTTCCCTCATGTAAAATTATGTAGTATCTCCAGGTTGTAGTTGAATGATTGACCTCCTCTTATCCAATGTATAGGTTGATGTGAGCACAATGAAGTATTTTGGATTCTCACTTATTTTATAAAACTAAACATTTTTTTATGATCCACAGAATTTTATAGCTTGCATAGCCAATGAAACATAGATCACAGATATATTTTTAACCTTTATTTATTTATTGCAGTTCTTAAAGATAAACTTCTTATTGATATTCTCTGCTTTCAACCCGAATCCCTCTGATGTCAGTGATGAGATCTAAAGTGATCTCCCAGAACTCTTCTGAATACTTATTCCACATATTCTTTTGAATACAACTTGAGTCCCACTCAGTAACTGAGTTCTCACCTACCCATCCTTTATGCAACCTAGGTGGTACGAGGGGTTTGCCATCAGCTGCTCATCTAAAGATTCTCACTTCAAGCCCAATTTCTCTCGAAAGAGAGGCCTGGAGAACTGCTTCCAGCAAAGATGGACAAAGCATGGAGCACTCCTATTGTGTACTGCATAGGTGTGCAGGAGGCTGACAATGACTGCATCTAATGACGGCAAAGCAAAATTCTTTTACTTAAAGCCTCTTTCCACCCAGTGACACTGGTTTTCTTGATGTCCCTGTGCCAACGTTTACGATATTGCAAGTATCACAGGAACCTTATGGGCTTTCTAGACCTCACAAACTCCAGCTTTAAAGCAAAATGACCCAATGAATATTGGCTTCTTTGCAAAATATCTCTATGGAACAGACAAATATTAACAAGGCGTATTTATTTCCTCATCTTTGGAGGCACAGCCATTAAGTTAATTGCTGCTGAATGAATCCCGCCTCCCAAACCCCTGTAGGTCAGAGTGGAACTGTCCCATAGAGTTTCTGAGTGTGTAAATCTTTACAGAATCAGACTGCCAAGTCTTCCTGCTGCAGAGTGATTGTTAATTTGCACCAATTTCTTTCACTTAGCAATCAAGTGCCTAGTCACTGTGATCAGGGCTTCTTTCAAAGTGCGCAGGAGCATAGTTAGAAGATAGGTGTGTGTGGTGGCAGCCAGTCTCCAAGAACAACGTCCTCATTTTCCAGGAGACCAGAGGAACTGAACGGTGCTCAGCTACTACCATCCGTTTGGTTCAAAGATTTTGTAGAATTTTAATCAAAAAGGGGCAAATGCCCAACAGATGGTCAAATTACCATGAACTTCAGACTTCCTGGAGCCATGGTGTGTTAGTTTCGGTACATTAGAGAAACAAATCCACAGAAACGCACATGTATAAGAGTGGGTTTAATATAAAGGGTAAGTGCACTTCAAGAAAACATCCCAACCCACTGTTGCCCAAGTCCAAAGTTAAACCATACGTCCAACACCAATCTGCAAAGTCCTCCTCTATCTCACAAAACACACACACTGACTGCAAGAGGAAAGCCGAATCAGTGATCCTGTAAGCATCTCAGTGTTGACACTGGTCTCCACATGACTACTCCAGCACCCAGGGCTGCATCAGGGTAGGTCCATGCAGCTTTTCCTTGGGGGTGTCTTTCAGGAAGCGAGCCTTGCCAGCTGAAACAAGGAACTGGCTAAGGCAGCTGCACCCTGGTCCAACTATCACAAAGCAAGAGACCCAAGAACAAGAAAGACGAGGCTCACTGAGACATTTATCCCTCCTCCCTTAACCCCACATTTGTTTATCAGTCAGGTTAGCACAATTACCTACCATGGGGACTGGATAAGTCCTTAAAAATATTACCCAAAGGGAATTTCTGAATTTTAAGCCCAAAATATCCCCTGAAATTTTCTAGGAATCAAACAATAGTTCAGGTTCACTATTAAAAAATGACTGCTTCAGACAATGTAGTCCTTCTCAAAGTTTTTTGAAGAACTATTTATAAAGAATCAAGTTGACACTGGAATCTCAACTTATTACATAAGAACTTTGGAGTGGGGGCTGCAGTAAGATTATGTGAGCGCATGTAACAACTCAGAAAATAGCAGTGAGAGTGATTGCACCACTCAAAAACTGTAAACCTGTCACAAATTGCACGTATAAAAACTACTAGAAATGGTATGTGCTTTCTTGTGTTTATTATAACAAAAAAACAACAGCGACATATAACAAACCTCGGAGATTTCTTTGTGTGTGGGTTCCCCAGGAATACTTGTTACCATGATACCAAATTAAGGATAAATAAAATTAAACTTGCTGAGTTTCAGATTTCTCAAAAAATAAATCTTAAGTTTGATATTAACCAATAGTTCAAAGTATTACCTCACTGTTATTGAATATGATGTCAAGTAAAATTTTCTTTGATCATTCAAATCTATCTCTTCCATTAACTGGTATCTGTTTTGTTTTTTTCCACTATTTGGATTCATTTCTTTACCTTAATTTGTGGTTTCTCATAAAAGTGACCTTGGAAGTCTTTGTCAGTCACTATTAGTTCACTTCAAAGATGAGTAGAAGAAAAGTCCTCTAACAACAGAAACAACAACAACAAAACCACACACACACACACACACACACACATAGAAAAAAAAGAGTGTTTATTCTCATTAGTAGGAGGGGCATGGGGAAAGGAAATGGACATTCTATAAACTGGGATGTTTGAGGTACCTGCTCACAAGTATATTGAAGGAGCTACACATTGACACAGTGGCTGCAACAATGTGCTCAAACATAATATTTATGAGGACGACATGAGGAAGAGAGTATGTGCAATATAGGTAAGAATATACTGTTGCTACGTGCTGTACAGTCATTTCCAAATCAAAGCAACCTGCTGCACTGAAGAACGATGCACTACCCTGCCCCGCGTCCTACTCATAATTATTACAGCTTCCAGGTCAACCCATATCATCAAGCGTCTTCTTCTTTTCCACTGACCCTCTGATTTCCCAAGCACCACTCCTTTTCCAGGAACTGGTTTCTCAGGATAACATGTCTAAAACACAGGAGATGAAGTCTCTTCATCCTCATTTTTAAGGAACATTCTGGCTGTACCACTTTCAAGACAGATTTGCTTGTTCTTTTGCCAGTTCACTGTCCATCACCTTACCATCATCATCATTTAAATTCTTTTTCAGTCTTCCTTTCTCATACTACAACTTCCAGTTACCTGTGAGATGACTGAAGAAGAGGCAGGCATGGCTTAGTCCTCAAAGCGACATATGATTGAACTTATAATGCTTAATTATGTGAAAGCTAATACTAATTAATAGGTAATAAACTAAAATAGTGATTCAAATCAAGGTAATATTTGAATATTGGAATAGCCATGCCTGTTCATACCTGCATTTTCGGTGGCTGCTTTCATACAGAATTAAGTAATTGAGTTTGCTTAGCCCCCAAGTCTGGGACATTTCAAGTTCACATTTTACATAAAAAGTTTGCTCCCCGCTAGACAAGATTATAGATAAAATTAACGCAGTATTTGGGATTCTAATGTTTCTAGCACATAAAAATTACTATCAAAATTGTCACAAAGTTCACCAAAGTCAGGAGGGCTACAAATGCTGGGCATGTCATTTGATTTTACAAACTCTGGTCTGTGAGGAAAATCACGCATTTCTTAGGTTTATATATTTGAGATATTATGTCTATGGCCAAATTCTACCACTGCACATGAGAAATTTCATCTTAGATTTTATATTATACGTTTGCATAGCTCCAGTAATGGAATGAGGATTCTCTCTCTCTCTCTCTCTCTCTCTCTCTCTCTCTCTCTCTCTCTCTCTC
Source organism: Tenrec ecaudatus (assembly GCF_050624435.1). Taxonomy (NCBI): domain Eukaryota; kingdom Metazoa; phylum Chordata; class Mammalia; order Afrosoricida; family Tenrecidae; genus Tenrec; species Tenrec ecaudatus. The sequence continues at coordinate 31,682,674 of NC_134544.1, read as the reverse complement.
TCTCTCTCAGCAATTATTGGTGAGCTCATCTGTGGCAAGGACATTAATTATCTCCATTTCCTCCTCATTGATGATTGGAGATTGTAGCTTAGACCAAAAAGAAAAAAAAGTCATTGAATTCTGATTATAGGCCCCAAACTGGTACTAATTTACAAGCATCATCTAATGTAATTAATTTAATAACCTTGTAATATAATTTCTATCTCTATATATTGCTTTATTAAGCTTAAAATCTAGAAATTTAACCAGAACCATGAATCTATGTTTTCTTCACTTATATCTGTTAATATTTTTAACATTAACTTTTAGTCTAGATTATCACAATATGCACATAAACATGCAATGTGCTAATAAGAACATCTGGTGTTACAATAAGCTAAGTATTCTGCTATTGGCAAAAATTTGGACACCCCCCCCAGGGTGTCTCAATAAAGGAGACATGTGACCTACTTTCAAGTCGTGACAAGCTTGAAAACTGTGGAGCACAATTCCATCGGCCACATGTGTGTGTAGTCACCATGAGTAGGATTGCAGTCAAGGGCAACTACTTTGGTTTTGGTTTTGATTTTAAACATAATTTAATTAGGAAGGTCCTGTGGTCCAAAGTAAGTCCATTTTTCATAGTTATCAATCATTAAACTATGTATTAAACTCTTTATCTGGTCAGGGCGCTGTGCCCTTGATAGGAATCTCATGATAAGGATGATACAGGCCATTCCTTCCCTCAAAGAATGTGTTGAAAAGAGCAGAGTTCTGTAAAGCCTCATGATTCCTTTCTATGTTGATGCCAAGGAATCTATTATAAAGTCATATGAAAACATTTTCTTTAAAGTTGAAGCCATCTCTGAAATAGATCTTGTTTCTATAACTAACATATTTGGTCTCAAAAGAAACATATTTGTAGTATATCCACAGGATCCCTAGTGGCATATTGCTTATGTGTTGGGCTTGACCGGCAGGGGCGGCAATTCAAAACTACCGGATGTAAACAGTTACAGTCTCTGAAATGCAACCCTCTCCTACGGGGTTGCTATGAGTCAGCATCCACTGGATGGCTGTGAGTTTGGTTTTTCCAGCTGTGTGTGGAAGTGCCAGTATCGAAACTAGAGTCTGACTCCAGAACCAATTATCCTTTCAATTCACTGCAACGGATCTTCAAAGGAAATAATCCGAGAGTCAAAAAGTCAATTTATTAGCTAATAGTAGAAATTATTTCCACAGATCACTTTTGGTACTAAGGAAAGTCTCTGTTTGAATCCCCATAACTAAGGCTATAATGGAATCCCTGAGATTATTCCATTATAAATGACTCTTGTTACTAATGAAAAAAATTGAGACAAAAAGAAAATTCACAAATTTTAGTTTATCAGTCAAAGAACTGGGCTTTATATTTAGGCCAGTTTTCTAGTACTGAAGGAAGGCTATATCTAGATTTTAGTACCCTGCTATTATAAACCACTTTTACTATGTTTAATGGGATTGCATGATCACTTTTTATATTCCAATAATCCAGATCCATTTGCCTCAGTGAAAAATTTTGTTCTTTTCTTTTATTCATCAAAATGCCAAAGACAGCACAAATTGAAGTATTACATATCCTAAAATGTTATTGCTCACATTTATGTTCTCTTGTTCCAGGAGGGGGGGAAACTATTAAATTATAACGAATCTGTTTGTAATGTATTTGGAGACTTTACAGTGCCCTAACACGCGAGCTTCATGATAGGTATCCCCAAATAAACTCACATCATTTCCTCGGCTCTTTGCATAGTTACAGCTGGTCAATGTGTGCTTTCATCTGTAAATACTGTGATCTCTGGATTATGCATTGCAATTTGTTTCAAAATCTACATGGACACAAATAAATAGAGTTGCCTTTCACTTTTTTCATGCAGGATTTGAAAGGTACTGAAGTGTGTGGTAAATTCACTTTAGTACAGCCATAATTTGGTATATGTTTATTGTGTATTTATATACATATTTGTAGTCATTTCCCATTTCTCATATTCTTATGGACACAGATAAACACTTCAAAAATATTGCTACCGTAGGTCAGTTTTACTGCATTGAAAATCCTTTGCAGTCGAGTCAGTTCTGACTCACAGTGAACCTATGGCATGGAGTGGAACTAACAGGATTTTCAAGGATGCACATTTTTACAGAAGCAGAAAGCCACATTTTCCTCCTGCAGAGCAGCTGGTGGATTTGAACAACTAACCCTACAGTAAGCAGCCAAGCATGCAACTACTTTGCCACTAGTTAGAAAAACATTTATATGTTTATCATAGCGAAGTCATAAATCCAATTTCACTTTAGTGGTTGAAATCAACAGCTGACTCATTCCTTTTGTGATCAGGTCAAGATTTACAGAGCAGAACATCAGTTTTACACTTATAATTCATATGCATGTGCTTTCACCCACCCATTGCAATCCTGTCGGTGCAGTGTAGTAGATATCTTTGTGTGTTATCTCTTTCTAGCACTTCTTTCCCAATCTTCTGTGCTTTGTTCCTGGGGAAATCTGCTGTTTGGGAAGTAAGTGATATATTTGATCATGTGGAGATGAGTTTAGTTCCATAGCTAAGGGGTGACCAAATCCATACGCAGTCTCAGCATACATTGTATCCATACATAGAAAGGTAAGCAGGATCTCATTTTTTAAAAAATACTTTTTTAGAGGCTCATACAACTCTTATCACAATCCCTTTTATGATGTCCAGGGTTTTTTAGTTGTTCTTGTTTTTAATGGAACTTGGGTTTTATTTGGGCATGTTAACCACAGAATTCCATCTAAATTTCACAACATTTTTTAATCGTCTTATTGGGGGCTCATACAACTTATTTCACAATCCATGCATACATCAATTGTGTAAAGCACATTTTTACATTCGCTACCCTCATCATTCTCAAAACATTTGCTCTCCGCGTAAGCCCCTGGCATCAGCTCCTCATTTTCCCCCTTCCCCCCCTCCTCCTCTCTCATGAACCCTTGATCATTTATAAATTATTATTTTGCCATAACTTGCCCTGTCCGACGTCTCCCTTCTTACACTCTGTCTCCAACCTGCTAATGTGTTCCTTTTCAGAGCAGCGGGCCGTGCTAGCCAGGCACCATGTTGTTCTCTGGGTCTCCCGTTTGTGATGTCTGCGTGATCCATTCACGCCCCGGCCTGATTGTCTTCATGTGTCTGTAGGAGTGAGACACTCTTCTTCCCTCTGCTGGGGAAAGTTACCCTAGACAGCAGCTCTCGAGCTTTTGAAATCCCAGTCACGGTGCACCAAACTAAGTTTTGAGCATTGCCATTGTGAATTCTCTCATCTCTTTGGCCTTGGGGTGCTCTGAGATGATTATCTTGATGCCCCAGATCCAGACACTCATTCCCTCTTGGCGTTTGCTTATAGCTATTAAATGTTCGTAACTTTGTCCACTACGTTCCACAGTCCTCATGGGTATACTTCCAGCAAAAGTAAAATGATGTTTTTGGTTTTGTTGGGTTGTTGTTGTTGCTGCTGCTGCTGCTGTTAGGTGCCCTAGAGTCAGTTCTGACCCATAGCAGACCAAACGCTGCCCAAACTCGTGTCATCCTCTCAATTGCTTCCATGCTTGATCCCCTTGCTGTGGCCACTGTGTTGCTTCATCGCCTTGTGGCCCTTTGTCTTTTTCAGTGCCCTTCCACTTTACCTAGCAGGATGGACCTGCTGCTCTGGACAACATGACCAAAGTCTGGGAGATGAAATTCCATCATCCTGGTCTAGAAAGAGCACTCTGGAGATGCTTCTTCCAAGACAAAGGTGAAATAGAAGTACTCTGTCAAAACTATATATATTCTTTAAGTTTTTAAAGTGTTTTGTTGACATTTCATTCACATAACATATAATTCAATAGTTTCAACATTACAAAGAGGCATACAATCATCACCGCGATCCACTTTACAACATTTTCTTCTTTCTTATACTCGTTATTATTAGTTTCCCATTTACTCTAAGCTCTCCTGCCATAACCCAATTACTATCAGATAAATAAAATACCATTACTATCAGATAAATCAAATACCAAAAATTACAAAATAGATGGTAGAAAATCCTTAATTGAGAAGATAAGAGAAAATTTAAGAGACAAAAATAAAACTAGAATTTATTTTAAATGAAAATCAAAGAGGAGAATAAATAAGAAGGAATCAGATTTTAACCTAACTCTGTCTGAACGAGTTCATTTTCCAATGAACTCTGATAAGCAAGGTTATTCACAGGCCTGGTCCATGGTCGGAGAAGATTCGCTGGAGGCTGAAACCAAGTGCAGACACTGAAAATGGGTGTGGCCTTTCAGTGTTATTAAGTGCTCAGAAAATAAGTATTAGCACCCCTTCCTCCTCTGGTTCTGGGATTTATCAATTCCAATCCTTGGATAGCACAGCTGCACTTGTTCTACTGGGTTAGCTGTCATCTCACCTAAATGGCTCCTTGTCTTAAGACAAACCTTACGACTCCAGATGCTGTTCTTTCTGATAGCTGGGCAGCATTCCGTGTTTTTCACTGTGCTTTGCTATAGCACCTAGATCTTCAGTGATCTCCTCATGAGGGCAAGTACTTCGTAATGCCAAATCATAAAAACAAATTGTTCTTAGATTAGGGCTACGATTAAGCGGGAGTGCAAAATCTGTTCATGGATTTATGGGTGACATGCCCATGGTCCATTCTAGAGAGATTGCCATCCATTTGTTGGGGAACATTATAAATCAGCCCCATGGGGCATATGGTAATTCTATAGATACAATTCACTGCCATTGAGCCAATTCTAACTAATTGCAACCCTCTGGGGTAAGGTAGAATTGTCTGTGTGGATTTCTGAGACTGTAACTCTTTATGGGAACAGAAGATGTAATCTTTCCCATGTGGAGCTGCTAGTGGTTTTGGCAGTGAACCTAGTGGTTAGCATCCTAACAAGCAGTCCACTAACTAACCGGGGCTCCCAATTTTATTGTTAGCTTTATTAATGTAGTCAATGTTACATATGTTCAAATACTGTTTCGTAAAGAAACGTTTACATGTACACTAGAGCTTTTTAGATCAAAATGCATGGATATTGATTGGCCTGTGCAGACAAGAAAAACTCAGGTGAATTGGACTATATGCAAAAACTCAGAGTTGGAGATAAGGAACATTTTCAATAATGTTCAGTCACAAGGGTAGAACCATGCCTGCTAGACTAACACATGTCATGAGAAAAGCAAAGACAGGAGAAAATAGCAAATATATGGGAGTCTTGAGCTGCCTTTCAATGTGCAACTTCCAAACAAAGGATCAGAACCAAAGTTCAATGGCTTCCAAATCCCTATCTTGGGATAGTAGTCATCTGCTTCTTTTTACACTAGGGCCTTACGTCCAAGAGAATGTTTCAGTTCCTTAAATTTGTTACAGGTGAATGTAAAGTAAAGTCCGATTTGTTTATTGGGGTTTCCAAATCAGAGTCTTCTGGTGTAGCCTATGAGGGATATCGTGCACCTTGAAATGCGAGAGTCTAAAATCCCAATTGCCTATAGACACAACCTGGCTCTTCAAGGGATGATAGACACGACATCAAAAGTGTCCACTTAAGAACATAACAGCCAGCATATCCTCTCCTTTGGGGACTGTTCAAGTGATGTCAGCCATTTTTCCCAATGGCACATTACCACATGGTGTACCCACCAAAAGAAATATGGCCACCTTGTCAAGATAGACCTGCCCCCACCCCCAACTCTGGGCTTCAGTGTGTTTATTTGTGGTGACCATAGATCAATGTTTCACAGTAAGAATGGATTGGCCTTACCTTCTTCCAACATGAGACACTAACCCGAGCTGAGGTGATGCCTCTTCTGTGGACATGGTTTTTAAGATGTACAAGACAGGGGCTGATATATGTTTTATGAGCGTTGAGCAGGCCCATTTGATCTATTACATTTAAATCAAGTAAGTTTTGGTAAAAATAATTCAAGAATGGTTGCCACAAGACATAGATGATAACTGTGAGAAATTCAAACTGAATTTGGAAGAGTTAGTGGAATGCTTACCTGAGTTGTGTTAATTATGTAAACAGTGATCAATGTGGATAATAACAAACTATGAACAATATTGTGAAAATGGGAATTCCAGAATACTTAACTTTGCTCTTGTAGATCCTGTACATAGGCCAAGAGGTACTTGTTCAAACTGGGGCAAAAAAGAGTTCTAAGTGAGTGAAGTTTCCAATCATATAATCTGAAGGAGGGGATAGTAGCAGAGCCCAGATTGTGAGGACTCAGTATGCAGAAGGCTATGGAGGACAGTGGGAGCCCAAGGTACATTTGTGGGAACGACATAGAAAGTACCCCTCCCGTATCTACCAAAGAGGCATAGGATGCAAGAGGTTACTAAACAGAGTGCATTGGAGAGATGAGTATAGAAAAGAAAAACGCTAAACTTGACATGAACAGTTCAAACCTTGTCAATTGACACTCCCTCTCATACACATTAAGCCTGATCTGGTTTTCAACATTTTCTGTATTTTTCTGTTTTGTTTGTACACATAGGGGTATATCTCATTGTGTCATATCATTGGGGTCACTCTCTTGAAATTTTTGTATGTGTTTTTTTTTCGTTCTCAGTATATAAACCCAGAATTGATGAACCTATAAGGACCACAAATAGAATAAGGGTTTTCACAGGAGGGTGAGCACCAGTGCGGGTGGGGTGAGGAGGGCAATGGGAGCTGATACTAAGGAGTTCAGAGAGGAAAAGGATGTTTTGAAATTTATTGTGGTAGCAATTATATAACATTTCTTGATATGATTGGACTATGAAATTATATGATAACTGCATTAACTCCAAATAAAATGGTTTTGGGAAAAAATGTTATTCACTCTGTATGCTGAACAAAGAATCCAAGAATGTAGACTCTCTGAAGGAGACAATGGCAACATGTTTGGAGGTTGGACCATTAACAACCTGTGATTAACCACCGGAGATGCAAGCACGTGTGGTTACAGCCCAGAGGACTTGGAGCACATACCGATGAAGATCACAGATGACAGTCATCAGTATAGATTTCACCTTAACATTGCAGACCAAACCAAACATCCCCCACTGAACCAGTAAGCAGTGTCACAATACAAGAAGAAAATATTGAAGTTGTTAAGGATTAAGTTTTACTTGGATGCATAATCAAGACTCAAATACATGGTAATTAAGAAATCAAACAATAGATTACACTGGGAAAATCTGTAAAAGACTTCTTTAAGGCATTACACAGAAAATAGATAATTTTCAGGACTAAGGTACACCTAATCTCCATGTTTTTTACAACCAGCTCATATGAATGAGAAAGTAGGGCAATGAAGAGGGAAGCTTGGAGAAGAATGAATGCATTTGCATTACGGCACTGGTAAAGAATACCGAATATCCCGTGGACTGCCAGAGCAACAACGATATGTGTACTTGAAGAAGTAGAGCCAGGATGCTTCTTTGGACTGAGAATGGAGAGATGTTGTATAAAGTGCTTTGGACAGGTTACGTGGAGGGCCATCGACATCCCTTGAGAAGAACATCATTCTTGCTAAAGTAAGGACTCAGAGACAAAGAAGAGGACCTCAAAAAGAGAGATTGACACAAAGTCTCCCACGATGTGCCCAGACATAGCAACTATGATAAGGATGGTGCAGAAGTGGGCACTCTACTGTTCATTTGTATTTAGAGCCCTTTGATACGACCATGTCTGAATCCATCTCCACGCTGTCACACGGCCAGTTACCAGGAGGCAGAGTTCAGGCTTATCTCTCTACACTTGCAGTTCTTTTGAAAACAACTGTTAATTCCAAGGGACTCTTTTCTGTGGGTTTTGATAATTCACTAAACCCAGGAAATGGTCCCACAGGACTAAGAAACAACAATCAAAATTATGGGGATTTACTAGGGGACTTAAAGGTCAGGATCAGAAAATCGTAAGAGCACAGTCTTTGGTCTACAGCAATATCTCTCCTCAGTCAGCACACATGTCTGTCAGTCACTTGGTTCCTTGGCCTTTGCCTCCGCCCATGGACCAGCAAGCCCACCTGCCCTCCTGCCTCATAGTTTTACCATTTCAGTGCTGTCCCTCAGGTGCATCTCAGGGTCCCTTTGCCTCCACCACTGGCTCAACCTGTACCACCTCTGTCACTCCAGGCAGGGATTCTGAATGGGTTCCACTGGTAGCTTTTCTTCCTTGATGGCTCCAGAAATTCTCTCTGTTCTTGACTGAGATGACCCTCTCTATACAGAATAGCAACTAAGCATGACCGATGCTCACGATTCATGTTCCACACACCTTATTTGCATGGCGGCCATAGTGACATCCTGCATAATAAACTCCTGGCCCAGACTTTGGCTTCCCTCATTAGAGTTGTTGTTTGAGACCATTGTTGCAGCCACTGTGGCGATCTTCTGGTTGAGGGTCTCCCACGTCTTGGATGAGGCGGTACTTTCTGAAACATCGTTTCTATCTCCAGGGAATGGTCTATCCTGATAACGTCCCCCAAAAGCAAGGCAAAATGTCACAGTCTTGCTTCACTGGCTGTACGTCCTCTCAAAGGTTTTTTTTTTTTCTTTCTTTCTTTCTTTCTTTCTTTCTTTCTTTCTTTCTTTCTTTCTTTCTTTCTTTCTTTCTGGCAGTCCCGGGTATATAAAATATTATTGACCAATGTCACGATTCAAATGCATCGATTATCCTTCTGTTTTCCCTCTTTATTGTTCAATCATTACATACATACGGGGCAATAGAAAAGACCCTTGAATGGATTCTGCACACCTTACTACTCAAAGGGAGATCAGTGTTAGTGTTTGTTTTCCATGTGATCACATGTAAATTCCGTAAGAGCAGGTCTGTTTGGTTTTCTATTTCGTTCAATGCTAGCTCCTCAATGATCAGAACGAGCTTCTCGATGACTGTGTTTCATGAGTGAATAAAATAATATATAAAGAAACACACAAATGGCTCCGGCGCCCTTCAAATTAAAGTTCAAATTATGTGGTGTTCCTGAAACAGGTACAATATGAAATGCCAAACTTTCAAATTATATGAAATGGACTTTAGATAGCTTTTCAGCAGTATCACAAACAATTCTCTATTCTCAGACCTATGACGTCATTCCCACTTTATCAAAAATCACATTCACTGCCCGTCTTTATTCCCCATCTCACCTTCGTGATGACCCAGCGCCCAGTCCTGCCTGTGCAGGAAGTCCTTTTCTGCTGATCTTCTTTTGATCTCTAGTTCTAAACTATTTAATTGAAGAATCCACTATGTGATGTTCTCATCTATTCACCTGAGAAATTTATTGTAGCACTGTCTGGTTTTGAAATTTAATTGTTTTCTTTATATTTTATACTGTGATTATTTATGACTTGTCTTGGTTGTAAATCTGTTTAAGCTTTACTAATGCTTTATAATTATTTAAAATCCCCTTTCTGTCTACATAAGTCATATATAAGGCAGATGCTCAGAAAATACAGGTGTATTTATGTCTGTTGTGGTTATTACAGTGCTGTGCTTTGCTTTATGGAAATATTTAAATGCAATAACCAGGGAAGCCAAACCATTAGTGTCTAATTGACTTTGACTCATAGTAACCCTATAGAATCGAGTTCAAGGAACTCATAGGATTTTCAAGGCTGTAGATCTGTATGAAAGCAGACATCTATATCTTTCTCCCACAGAGTGTTTAATGGGCTCAAAATACTGATCTTTCAGATAGCAAAAGGTTTCAACTATGGCACCATTTGGGCTCATTAAATACAATAAGATAGCTCAATTGATGTAATGTCTGACTGGAATAATAAGAATTATATGCTCTTCCAGCAAAATGAATATCCAACCTATTCTCAATTCCATTAGAGTATTCCAAAGGATAAATTAAGAGGAATCCTTTGACAATGTCATAGAAGGCATTAGAAACTTAATTATTAACCTATATTAAGTAAATTTTCATTTTTTCTATTTTCCATGGCTAAATTTAACTTACTTTTCAAGTTTCATGAATAAGAATAGTGCGATAGTGAGGGTTGATTGTGCCAACCTGGCCGATAAATACAACATAGGGTGAATTGAACGGAGGAGAAATAAAAGACTCGTCTTTTTTGTTCTCTGGTCTTTTGATCTCTGATGGTCAGATCAGTATGCGGCTGCCTTAGCTAGTTCTCTGCCTTAGCTGGCAAAGCTCACTTCCTGTGAGACATCCCTAAGGAGAAGCCACATGGACCTACCCTCATGCAGCCCTGGATATTGGAGAAACCACGTGGAGAAACCCCTGCCAGCACTGAGATGCTTACATGCTCACTGATTCAGCTTTCCTCCTGCATTCAGCATTATGGTGTGTGTTTTGCAACTTTGAGGAGGACGATTTAGATGGTTTTCGGACATATGGGTTAATGTCCAACTTATGGGCTTGGGCAGCACTGGGTAGGGATGCTTTCTTAACGTACACTTACCTTTTATATAAAACTCTCTCTTTTATACATATGATTTTCTGTGGATTTGTTTCTCTAGTCTACCCAGGCTAGCACAAACAGGCAAAATTATAGGACTGAGTCTGTTCTGTTTCTGTTTTTTGGAAAAATATTTGAGTGCAGAATCAGAAAAGTACATAATTCTTTAGAATGATCTGGACAACAAGTTCACTCATAAGATCATGTACCCACAGAAAATAATTCCTCTGAGTTAGTTATCTAAAATTTGCTTCTTGCTTGACATTTTGAAAGGCACTTTTTCCTCTTAAAATATTGTCTCTAATGACAGTAAAAGTATATATTTATATGGCAATACTTGCTATAAGTTTCCATTACCAAAATTGCAGTATTGTGTCTATTGTTCCTACATCATTTAAAAAATAAATTACTTGAAGTGTGAGTTAGTACACAAATATCGCATTGCAAATTAAATGGCTGTCAAAAATGTTTGGGGAATTTCATTGAAGATAAGCTCCCAAGCACTGCACGATTTATCATTGCACTTTTCACCTCTTCATCAGCACACTGAAAACCACAGAATAGAGAGCTCTCTTTCTTGCAGCTTGTGTGTGTGTATGTGTTTACTCTCATGCATAACTCAGACCAACTTGGACTAAGGTGGCAGGGCTGGAATAAATGAGTACTTAAAAGTGAAGGAATTGAATATGAAGGAGGAGAGGCGTTCCAAGGTTGAGAATGTGATTTGCAGCTTATAAAAAAGGAATAGCCATTGACCTTGTTAGTTTAATTAAGTGTTTCTTAATTAAGATACTACTAGAATATTGATAGCTAATGGCATGTAAACCAATATTGGCTCAAAGCGCATACTTTAATTCAGATGATGATGATAAAGATTTTGTTGGTTCTGATGTTAAGGAATGGATCAAAGGGCAAACAAATCTAAAGTACGCACATTTGATATTGCACAGGAAGGAAAGCAAGCAGGAGGTATCTCCAATTCATATAAATTATAAAAGCTCCTATGACCCCTCAGAAGGGGAAGTGGTAAATGGAGAAGCAGAAGACAGGTACCTAAAAACAACAACGGAACTGGAGTCTTATAAACCAAATATCCTGCATTTTTATTTATTCCTAGACTCCATGAGTATTTATTGTATATCTATTTGATTAATCATTGATGGGATAAAAGAAAATTTTCTCATTTTTCACTACCTCCATGACAAGTTCATTTCACAGGGACCCTCAGGACAAGGCAGAGATGATGTTCTGAGTTTCGGAAGCTGTAAATGGCTCTGAGAACAGGAAGCCTCACCTTTCCCTCAGGGAGCAGCTGGAGGTTTCAAACTGCTGACTTTGTGATTAGCAGCCCAGCCTGTGAGATGTTATGCCACAGCAGCATATCATGTAATTTAGAGAGGCGTTCATGGAGAATGTGTAGGCCATTGTTTTTTTAGAAATGTAGAAACTGAGTCCCCCCAACCTTAGGTTATTTGTACACTTTGATGCAATTTTGCCAATAATTTTATTTATGGCTGATCCTAGTTAAAATAACACCTTTTCCGTTAAAAAATCTGGGTGGATCTGTTTCCATCAGTGGTTTATTATAGTATATTAAAAGATATGCGTGAATGCCATTGCATTGTGCAAACTCAAAAATTAATGATTTATTACATCACAGTCACACGTACCTTTCCTGACCGATCCCTGAGTGATTCCACCTAAACAACACTTATTATAGGTGCTTTGTTTCCAGTCCAGATAAATGCGGTTTTTATGCAGCATTGTTAACACAGTACCGGTGGCGAAATTTTTCTGGCTAGAAAGTTTTCAGTCACATTTGCATGGATAGGTTTCTTTGTCATTGTACGACATGATTCAAGTAATATTAGCAGCACTAAAAAATGAGTAGAGCGCTTACATTAAACCTGCTTGCAAATTGTAGGGGTACTTAGCCTTGAAAGATGAGCAGAAAACACCTTTGAGAACATATCGTTGCTCCAATTAGTGGGAACCAAGGACTTCCAGGGTATAGCTGATGATAAAGCATTATGGGGGCTGTTTGGAGGTTAACACAACATTGGGTCTTTTAGTGTTTGACTTGGCAGGGTTAAGACTGCTCGTGTGGTATTTTTCATTTCTCAGTGTATCAGGATGCGTTCTAGAATCCCACTGCAATGCTGCCTCAGGCAACTTGGGAGCGAGACGTCTCATCCAGCTCAAACCTTTCTATTGCGGTCGTCTTGTGAACAGTTAATGAAGCAGAAACTCACTGGGGATTTGCTGACGGAGCACCGTTAAATGAGTTCTATAGAAGTGTTCAATTGGCAGAAGGGGAATCACTTCCAATGATGCTTTAAAGGAAACTACATCCATCCCATCCTCCTGACTTGTAATGGGGTGTTCATAATTATTCTCTTATTTTCTGAGCACATGTAACCGTTTGACTATAACTTTTCATTACAAGAATGAAAAGTTAAACCAGAGGTCACACACACGCATGTACTAACTGTCCAGAATGACAGCATGGAAGAGATTGGAGTTGCCAAATTCTTTGGATTGGCTGGTCAGAGTTTCAGGGGCTTGGGCTTCAATAATCCTGTCATAATCAATTCATGAACAATCTTGGGTGTTGTTTCTCTTCTATAAGCACTATCATTATCTGTTCAACAAATGAATACTGTGTGCCTACACCACTAGTGATATACATAGCTAAGTATAATTAAGGATTCCTTGTGACACAGTGCTTAAGCACTTGGCTGCTAACTGAAAAGTCAGTGGTTCAAACCCACCAGTCCCTTTGCAAGGGAAAAATTTGGCAGTTCGCTTTCTGTAAAAGTGACGCCCTTAGAAATGTTGCCAAAAAGTTCTACCCTTTGTTACTAGTTAACTGAGTCAGAATTTACTCGACACCATAGAAAACATAATTATATTTATTACTTTATTTTCTATTTTCCATGTGTCATGTGGAACCATGGGTGCTGTCATGACTGTTTAAAAAAAAAAAAAGCAAGAGCATCAAAGCCACCCAGAGGCATCTCAGAAGAGAGGCTGGAAAATCTGCCACTGAAAACCCAAAGGAACACTGTTGCTGTAACACTTAATGGGGTCGTAATGAATCGGAATCAGCTATGGCAGCTAGTTATGCTCCAGGAACTTCTTCCAAGTTCTTTCCAAACATTAGCTCATCCTGGAAAAATCTGCTTACTAACCATTCTGTGATCCCTCATCAGAAACACCTATTTGGTCATTAATATCCACTGATAGTTTTCTGGAAAATATCAACAATAAGCCTTGAGGTTTTTGTTTTTTTTTCTTCACCCATTATCTTCCATGTTTCTCCATCATATCGAGAGACATGTTACTGATCCATCTGATAAATTAGCACAATCTTCACAATTTTGAATTAGGAATATTCTCTTAGTATAGAAATCATCTTTATCTTTTCTGTCACAAAATCTTTCCATTGTCTTTCTACTTTTCTTCATTGAGGTGCCTTATCTTTGGTTGCATTTGCTACCATAAAAATCCACTGATAATACCTCTAGAGTCTCATCTACATCATTGTTACTGGGTTGAGTTTTTAAATAGTAACTTTTAATGTAATTTAAAAGTGGAGATAACATGACCACAAATCTAACAAATTATACTACTACTTCAACCCAACTACCAGCATCATCACCATGTGCAGCCAGGATTCTCAGGGAAGTTAGGGCATAGGAATTCAGTAATCCCCATGATGTGACTTCACAGCGTACTCAGCTCTAGGATAGGATCTGTGGTGGGTGACTAAGTAGCCATGAGTGGATACGGGAGGAGTGCAGCCTTCTTACTGAGTTCAGAGCCTCGCTGTTATTCAAAGCAAGTTTCCTTGGAAGTGTGGCCTACTCCTATTTAAGCAGACCGCACTAGAAGGTTTCTCTTCTTTTCGGTTTGCATCTTGCTTCTAGCTCCTCGACCCTCCATATTTCCTGCCAACTCTAGGCACTTTCAGCGATCACCGGAGTTGCTGCAGCTCTCAGACTCGCTGCACACAACGGTCAAGACCCTGGCCTGCTGATATGGGATCATACACCTGGGCCGCAATTAGACTATTGTGGTCCTTTGGCTTCCTAGTTTGTTTTCCTGTTTCCCAGCTTGTCAGCCCCAGCAACTACTCGAGTCCAGAAAAGCTTCCAGCTTAACACCTGATCCACGCACTTGAATTGGACTTGACTTATGTTTGTGGCCAACTGTGTGAGCCACTTAATTGATATAAATTTCATATATATACATTTTACATACATATATTTCATATACACGCACATATATTTATAAATAAGGAGCTCTGGTGGAGTACTGGTTATGGGTTGAGTTGCAACCTAAAAGGTCAGCAATTCAAAACCACTAGCCAGCTCCTTGGGAGAAAGTCAGGCTTTCTAGTTCTGGAAACAGTCACAGTTCACAGAAGCACACAGGGCAGTTGTAGGGTGACTAGAAATCAGCATTGACTCAATGGCAGTGAATGTATCTCATACACACATCTATACACATATGCACGCATGTATGTGTACACTAACACATATATATGTTTTGTTTCTCTAGAGAATTCAACTTAATTATGGCCCACTTTGCTTGTAATGTGTGCTAGCCAGTATAATAAAGGTTTTTTATAGGTTCTCATTGGTTGTCAAAATAACCCTATTTTATGTTATTTTTACATACATTTACATACTTTATTTTAAATATACCTTATAAATGAGAAAATGGAGATTTAGATAACTTTTTCCAAATCAGAATTACAAAAGTTAAAACGTATTCTTGCAAAATAATAGAAACTATGTTAAAAAAAGATATCAAAATTTGGCAACCTATATTAAACAAGCATATCAAACAAACTCAATGAAGAAAATAGAAAGCATCTCCAATCTTTCCTGAATAAATCTTCACTTTCCAACCAACACCCTGTCAAAACTGCAGCCTTAGTATCATTGAGGGATACAAATTATGTTCCTTTTCAATGTTCTTTGACATGAGAGAACAAAAAAGTCTAAAGGCGTAAGATTAGGGCTGTAAAGTGGATGAAAAGAGATTTCCAAACAAAATTCTTGTGGGTCAACTTTTGCTTCCTTCAAAAATTAAACGGATGCTGTATCCTAATGAAAAGGAAGGAAGGAAGGAAGGAAGGAAGGAAGGAAGGAAGGAAGGAAGGAAGGAAGGAAGGATTCTCAGCAAAATTGTCTGACTTTAAATGGACACAATCACAAGCTTGTAAGGCATCCAGGTTATGGACCAGGCAGAGAGCCTGGCCGGTGTTAAGGACCCATACACCCCCTGCTCGGGGTAAGCATGTTGAGTAGGTACACATTTAGCAACGCACTAGGCTGGAGGGTGCCTCATGTCAATAGGAATCAAATGGTCAAGGGAGGAGGAAGGGGATGTATAAAGTAAGGAAGACATGCACACCTGTGATGACCCCACCCCTGACAGGTCGACAGTCCAATCAGAGGGAGAAAGGATATGGGTGGAAAGAACAATGCAGATGGTGGTGGGAAATGGAGCAAAGACATCTGGGGGAACCCAATGACATAGGAAAGGGGGGGGGCGGCTAAATTCCCAGTCTGGGGAAGAATGACTGATAATGCTTTGGCGGAGGGCCTTATTAACCCTGGCTTCTGATTTCATCCGAGAGATGCAGGCTGGGGGTCATGGTGCAAGTGCAAAATGCAATCCTGGATTTTCAAGGCAAACAGCATGCTCCAGAGGCTGCACTGATGAAATTCCACATGGGAATTCCATTGGGTGAATGGGACTCAAGCTCAGAAGCCCGTAGAACTTGAAGACTTAAGTTGGAAATACAATGTGCCTGAGTAAGCAAAGAAGAGAGCTGTACCAATTATGAAGAGCTGTTGGACAAACACCATCTCACTACATCACTGCCCTCTATGTTGTATTAAGATATGTAGGATGCTGGCAAACCGGAGACGATCGTTCTAATATATTTGGTTTTTCTTTGTTCATATCAGGGTAAATCTCAGGGGAGCTGTGGAATGAGGCTTTACCCTCTTGAAGTTGTGAAATAAGTTTGTCTGTTTTTGAGTAAATGAAACCCAGGGTTGATGAATCTATAGAGAGAGGAGGTAGAACAAGGGGGTTGGGGAAGAGCGGCAAGGGAGGGCATCTACCAAAGGAAAGTTATGTCTGGTACCCAGAAAGAAATAGGAAGGAAAACAAATAAATGAATAATAAAATAAAAAGAAATAGTATGTTGGGGGATTGATTATGAAAATAATTATGATGCAATGACATGACATTTGGGTTAATTCCAAAGTAAGAATAAATTGAAAGACAAAACAAACAAACATAGATTGAGGAATGGTCTGGGGACTACCAGTAAATCCCAGCCTCGACTTAAGAACAATTAATTCTTACTTCATGGCCCAACTTGAGAGTGGGCTCCAGGAAGGGAACATGGTGGAGAAGGGTCCTGTAGCAAAATACGGTGAAGAAATTAAATGGTACCCGGCTATCAGATAAAATAGCATCTGGGCTTGTAAGGCTTGTCTCCAAATGCATAGCCATCTAAATGAGATCTCAACTAAGCCCCCATGGAAGAAGCACACCACCAGCAGCCCCTGAAGGATTGTGAAGTATAGAATCCTCAGTCGAAGGGGGGGATTCCGATAAGAGCCTATAGTCTGAGAATCCAATTTGCAGAAGGTGGTGGATGGGTGAGCAGAGCCCAAGGTTCATTGGTGGAACTATACAGGAATGTTTGGAAACTGATTGTGGTAGCAAATGCACAATTCTGCTGATTGAACTAGGGAAGGATTTGAGGTATGTATTAATCCCCCAAAATAACCAAAAAAACTCTGGCTTTTTTTCCCCATCAATGTATTTTTTTCTCTTTACTATAAAGCATTTGTAGTAAGCTCACATGTTCAGTTTATGTATTCCACAAAACATTCCAAGGGAATGCATTTGCAGTCCCTGAAAGAGTCACCATAACCTTCAGCGTTTCGGTCTCTGTCTTGAATTTAACAGACCCAGCAGATCACCTCAGATGGCACTGTTTTGATGCAGTCTCTTTGGAGGGGACCCTGACAAGAATCTCCTGGGTATGTTACAGAGGGAAGTTGGTGTGAGCCATCCACTTAGCACATGTTCAAGCACAGTTTTAATGCAAGATGAAACTGGAATCCTAGTAGGAATACTTTCCGAATTATTCTCTTAGGATGCACGGGTAAACAAGTATTTTATAGCAAGCTGTAGCTTTTGTAAGCTTTCCATGTGTTCCAATATTCAAGAGTCCCTTTGGAGCTGCAGGGGCCAAGGATTCCATCTTGCCCAGATCCACAATCAACGCTCATGGAAACAGCAATCAAGAGCTCAAGCGCTGGAGTGCATTGCATTGGGTGCATCTGCAGCACAAGACCTCTTTAAAGTGCTGAAAAGCAAAGAGGTTATTTTGAGAACTAAAGTGCACCTGACCCAACCCCTAGTATTTTCAATCCACTCATAAGTATGTGAAAGTTGGACATTGAATAAAGAAGCCCCCAGGAGAACGGGTGCATTGGAATGATACTGCTGGTGAAGAATATTGAATGTCTCATGAACTGCCAGAAGAACTATAAAATCTGTTATAGGACAGCCAGAATGCTCTTTAGCAGTGAGGATGTCTTTATTGCATGTACTTTAAGCATGTTATCAGGAGAGACTGTTCTCCTGGAAAAAGACATCATGCTTGGTTAAGTAGGGAGGCACAAAAAAAAAACAGGAACCCTGCACAATATGGATTGACACAGTGGCTGCCAACCATAGCTTCAAAGAGCAATCATTGTGAGGATGGCGCAGAGCTGGGCAGTATTTTGTTCTGTTGTGCACAGGGTCACTATTAGTTGGAATGAACTTAATGGCACCTAACATTAATAGCATGTTGAAGTTACAGCTGTGAACAAGGCAATGATAAAGATTATTAACATTTACCAAGCCACTGTTTCAGAGAGATAACATTGATTTAACTCATAGGGAAGTTGTGTAAAATTGAGATATTTGTTTAAACAATGAGAGAGCCTATGTCAAAAATCAAGCATATTACAATAGAGTGAATTGTATGGGGTTTTCTCAACTGGAAATATCTTTGGGGAGCAGATACCCTCATCTTTTTCAAAGTGAGTATCTGGTGAGTTTGAACCCCTTGCCTTGAAGTTAGCAGTCCAATACTTAACTAGCGGTGTCATTAGAACACCTTAAATAGCGATCTACACTCGGTCATGTCTAAGAAAACCCACCAAATAAAAAAGATAGATACATATAAAATTAAGTAGTATGCACTGGCTCATATTAGCAAGAAATCCTTTACTTGATATTGAGATTTGTAAAGAAATGATTTTAAAATAACAAACTCCTTGGATTTACAGGCTATATAAAATTGGTTGATTTAGAGAATAAAACATATACAGAGGGAGAAGGAGAGAAATTTGTATTAAAAACAGGCATATGCAGTTGTGGAATTGGGCACTTGTAGTGAGAGTTGTAGGTCAGCTATTAAGCTGGAGTCTTCTACTGATTCAAGTAGCTTCAGAAATAGACAAGTCCAAGATTGACAGTAACATCATAGACAGCAAGTTGCTGAGGTGGATGAATTCAAGGATGGTAAGTTGGAAGGAAGGCTGCTGATAGCTCCTGGGTTGGAATCAGCCTGCTATATGGCAGGTATTAGGCTCAAGTCCAAAGAACCCGCATTAATGAGTGAGATTCAGATCCAGCATAAAGCAAGCAAGCTTCCCCACGATGTCCACATATATAGGAAGTAAGTCACACCTCAAAGGAAATGTCCTTTCAATTGTATCAGGGGTATAACCTGAAGGGGGATTGTGCTGTTTCTCTGATAATCTTCTTACAACTGTTTGCCTGCTCACAGCATATTCCATCATGTAGCTGATGGCTGTATGTTAGGTCATATCAGGGGGACTTACTAGGGTTACGAGGGGACTTTCCAATGCCAAACCACTGAGAATATTGCCCACTACCCCCCCCCAAAAAAAAGCTGACACAAAGCCTAATATCACACAGATTATTATCAAATCTACAATGAAGTTTTGGATGAACGTAAAGGAAACCCTTAGTTGTTATTGAGTAAGATCTGTGGGCAATAGAATTGTATCAGAATAGAATTGTCCTGCACAGGATATTCAGTGGCTGAATTTCAGAAGACCAGCAGGCCTTTCTTCCAAAGCACCTCTGAGATAATTTGAACCACCAAGCCTTTGGTTAGCACCTGAGCATGTTAACCTTTTCCCCTACTCATGAACAATTTATGCATGAGATAAAGAATAATTTCATCATCATTAATCAGATATGTATATGTTCTAAGACAAAAAAATGAGAATTTTTCATTAGGTCAGAAAACATAGGAGATGGAAATACCGCCCTTTAAAAGTATATTACCTAGGTAGAATATATAACCACACACAATAGTACACACTTCAGACATCTGAAATGTACTTTATGTTACCATAATGATCGGCAAAAGAGAAATGAGGATTCATTTCTTAGGGTAGTGTGTATGTTTGTTTGTTTTCCACTGATCACATTCATTAGGCATCGTATATTTTAAAAAGTAGGCCCTCTTCCCTCCATGGCATTTTAATACTACTAATATGATGTAAATCTGTGTAATGCAGCATTTTGGAGAACTGGAAACGATTCAGATTTATTTGATCACTTCCCAAGAACCAAATTCACCACTTTGAAAGCAGGTATCATCCCCATTACAAATAACGTGTTAGCATTTTAAAAATGTATTCTGGTTTTTAATGCAAACTGTACAATTAATCTCCATTTCATACTTGTATGGTTCTATTTTTGTATCAAGTATAACATTTTTATTATCTTAAATATATTTGTGACAGTTGGTTGCATCTCTGTAGTCAGATACTTCATGTCTTTTATGTAAGGTTCTCCTACCTGGTAACAACGAGTCCCAGTAAGTAAATATTAAATCACATGCCAAAAGCTCAAGTATCATAAACATATAAAATATTCCCTTCAATGTCTTGAGAGCCAAATAGGGTGTTGCATCAAATTTCTAAAACACTAGAAATTACCATTGTCTCCTTCTGAGGGTGAGTCACGATTTGAAAAACTAGTAAAAAATGTTGATTGCATTTATCTGTCTACAATTTGTATCAATCCAGCAGTATAATAAACGTCAAAGTAACGGCCACATAATGGCAAAAACAAGGCATAAAATCCAAACTCGATATCCTGTAAATGTGTCCCGGCTGGAGCCCTGGAGATTGGCTCCAGACTTGTAACACAATCAGGTCTGGGGAAATACCATGAAAATGTTTTCTTTCAATCACTTGTAATTGGTATTCTTAAAGTGAAGGGAAGAAAATAAAGGGGATGGCATCTTTCGATTTGCCGCTTTTGTTTGGAATTGCTCCAAATCACAAGTAACTACAGGGCAAATTGACATCTTCTCGGTTGAGTTGTAACATTTTCCTCCTCCCTTTCTTTCCAACGTTTGTAAACAAACAGATCTGATTCAGGAAGTTCAAAAGCTGGTCTCTGACCAAACTTCCCACCCTGGCATTTGAAGCGATGTATAATTTGGCTTCACCTTTATAGTTCTAAGTGTTTTCCACTTTCTTCTCCATTGTAAACTTCCCCCCAGCCTCTTTTTTCCTTCCTCTCTGTATGAGCCATGCTAATTCTCACCTTAACAATCAGAATTCTTTCTCATCTGTGGTGACATTAGTCCCTTTTTCGTCTTCTCTCTCTGCCTACCATAAGCATACTTATCCATCAGAGTCCTTTGTTAAGGTAAATTGTTGAAGATCCTTTGTTGTTGTTAGATGCTGTCCAATCGGTTCTGACTCATCTTAACCCGGTGCAGAAAAGCACACAGCACTGCCCAGTCTTATGCCAGCCTTCGCATCGTGGCCAAGCTGGAGCCCTTTGCTGCAGACTCTGTGCTAAGCCATCTTGGTGAGGGTCCTCCTTGTTTTGCTGCCTCTCTACTTGACCTAGCACGGTGTCCTTTTTCAGGGACTACTCTCCTGATAACTTGTCCAACATCCTTGAGACGGGGCCTCATCGTTGTCAGATCTGAGGGCCTCATGGTTGCCCTGGTCCCAAGAGAGATGCATTTGTTCTTTGGGCAGTCCGTGGTACTTTCCATATTCTTCCCCAGCACCGCCACTCCAATGCAGCAGGCTTGTTCAGTGTCCAACTTTCACATGCTTATGAGTTGTTGGGGAATCCCTAGGTTTGAACCAGGCATGCTTTAGCCCTCAAAGCAACCGCCTTGCTTGTAACATCTGTGCAGATTTAGCCAATGCAATCATCATTTGATCTGTTGATTGCTGATTCCAGGAACAGTGATTGTCGATCCAAGCCAATTGAAATCACTGACAGCTTCCATCTTTCCTCTGTTTATTATGATGCTACCTACTGGTGCAGGTGTGAGGACTTTTGTTTTCTTTACAATGAGGTGTAATCCATAACGAAGGTGGCAATCTTGATCTTCATCAGTTAAATACTTCAAGTCCTCCCCACTTTCAGCAAGCAAGTTTGTGTCATCTGCATATCATAGGTTGTTAATTGGCCTTCTTCCAATCTTTAGGGTTCTTTAAAAAAGCAAAGCTAGTAATAGAATGCACACAAACACACACATATCTATCTATCTCTATCTCTATATCTATCTCTATCTCGGCATTTCAAGTTCAGTTCCAGATGACCATAATAAAGAAAATATCAAGATGAAAGAGATGTTTGGGTTTCCCGGTGCGTACAAAGGCAGGCTTACACTACTCTCTACTTTGCAAATTGCGAAACACCATTAAGAAAAAATTCTAAATGTTGTGAGAATTCTCAAGATGTGATACAGAGTTATGGAGAAAGCACATGCTAATAGAAAAACAGCATTGTTAGGCAGACTTGCTGAAGGATTGCCACAAATCTTCCATTTTAAAAATTAAAATAACTGCAAATTGCAAAAGAGTTGAGTCCAATAGAGTAGGTGTGCCTGTATACAAATTCACACGCATATGTGTTTACACACATACAGACAGACATGCTACTATCGATGAAGCAATTCTTACTCATAGCCACCCTGTATAGCAGAGGAGAACTATCCCGTAAGCTTTATCTACAAAGCTGTATGGAGTCAAATTGCCAGTCTTCCTCCCAGGTGAGGTCAAGCTCTCAACAATTTTGCTTGGCAGCCAAGGGATTAACCACTGCACTCCCTTGGTTCCTATCATACAGATGGCGCTGTTCTTACGTGCCAGAGAGTTGGTTCCAACTGATACCAACCCTGCTGACAACAGAGCCACTTCAGAGTCCTGCCCAATCTCACAATCATCATGTCTGAGCCTGTTTTTGCAGCCACTGTGTCAATCCATTTTATTGATGGCTTTCTTTTCTTTTCTGTTTTTGCTAACCTCTACTGAACCAAGCATGACGTCCTTTTACCCAGGGCTAGTATCTCCTGAGAACATGTGCAAAGTCCATGAAACAAAGTCTTGCCACCCTCACATGTAAGGAGAATGCTGGCTACGCTTCTTTCAATACAGAATGTCTTTGTTCTTTTGGAAGTCCTTAGTACCTTCAATATTCTCTCTTCCAACATGATCATTCAAATGTATCAATTCTTCTTCACTCTTCCTTATTCATTGTCCAACATTCATATGAATGTGAAGCAACTAAATGACCATGGCCTGATTCAGTTGTGTCTTAGTCTTCAAAATGACATCCTTGCTCTTCAATATTTTAGAGATCTAGTCCAGCAGATTTGTCCAATGCAATACGTCATTCGATTTTCTGACTGTGACTTCCCGGATGATTCACTGTGGATGCTAGCAAAGGTCTATTCTTGGCAACTTTGATCTTTACTCCAACTCTCATGATGCTAAATATTGGTTCCGTTTTGAGGATTCTGTTTTTATTTGGGGGGGGGCAGGTTCTTTATATTGAGTAGAAATTCATGTTGTAAGCGAGAGGCATTGATCTTCATCAGCAAGGATTACCTTCTGCCTCCTTTTCAACAAGGAAGGTGGTGTCATCTGCTTCTTGCCTTCCTCCAACCCCAATATTAATAAGGCTTCCCTCAAACATGATGCCAAATTCTTCTTCATATAACACAGCTTCTCTGCCAAAAATATTTGTTTAAGAAGAAAGACAACCAGAATGTTCCTTGGAGACAAGGTTGACAAGACTTCATGTCACGTAATTTGGACATGTTGTCAGAAGGCACTAGTTCCTGGAACAGGACACCATGTTTAGTAGAGTGGAAGGACAGCAAAAAAGAGGAAGAGCCTCACTGAGATGAAGTGATACAGTCGCTGTACCAATGGGCTCAAGCCTAACAATGGGGAGGACAGTGGAAGACTTGACAGTGTTTCCTTCCATTGTACACTGGGTTGCTATGAGTTAGTACTGACTAGGTGGGGGCTAAGAACAGCAACCTGAGCATCATGACCTCTGATTGGTCCTACAGAAAAATTCTGTTCTATGTACCTCTACACATATCATGTAGAGGCACCCTAGGTCTCTCCTCCAGATGTGCCTAGTTATTCCTAGTTGAAGATTCCAAAACAGCATGTCATTCTCAGTTCCATCTTTTACCTTCCTGCATCAGCTTTTAGTGATGCCTCCATCTGGCTCAATGATATGCTCTCATTTTGATTCCAAAATTCTCTTGGCTGCTTTTCCCACCACTGGCAAATTTTTATACATGGCCAGTTTGAATTTATCAGCCATACAATGTGCATTCATACTAGTTTCATTGTATCTCTATGCTCTTCTTTAGTGCTTTCCTTATGAGACATCTAGGCTATTATTTTAACATAAGAAACTATTTTATACATAAGAAACTGAAGCTCCCCCAAAAGTATAATGCATACTTATAATGCCATTTTAAGTATATAATTACTCAATATCCATTATAATTAAATATATATATTGCTCTATCCAGTCAACAATGTCATATGAGATCAATGCATCATGAGATACAAAGTATTTTATACTGTTAGGGAAATAATCATCTCAATTGATGCATAAAAAGCATTTGACATAGTCAGTACACATTTCTGATCAGAAGTTTCAATAAACTAGGAATACAGGGCAGCTTCTTAAATCTGATCCAGGGCATTTATGCAAAACCAACAGCCAACACCGAGTATAATTGTACACTTGAAAATGCTTTATAATAAGAAAAAATACGGATGTATTCGCTTACCACTTTCACTCAGTAATTTACTAGAAGATCTAGCTAATGCAATCAGACAAGAAAAGTAAATAAATTACCTCAAAATTGTAAAGGCAGGAAAAAGACAGGGCTTTATACTCCTGTTGATACAGTCTCAGAAGCTCACAGGGACAGTTCTACAGGGTCCTGTAGGGTCAGTATGAGTTGGCATTGAGTTAATGACAATGATTTTTGTTTGTCTGTGCTTTTTTTCTGTTTAAAATGTGTATTTTATTTAATTTGGGAACTTTTCCAAAAGAGCTTATGAAAATGTCTTTGCTCCTTGATAGCATTATCTTTATTATAAAATATCTGATGGAGTCTACAAAAGTTTACTATACATAATAAAAGACTTTAATATTATAGATATTCTCTTCCAAGTGAAAAGAAAACAAATATATATGTATATATATTTATAAATTGTATGTATATGGCTATAGCAGATCTATTTGTAATGGCTGAAAACTTCAAATAATTCAAATGTTTATGGAGCAAAAAATCAGATTGATAAACAGGCTGTGTGTATTCATCCAATGAAATATTATTCACCAGTGAAAACTTAATAAATAATTGGTACATACAATGTGAACGGAATCTCATAGTAATTATTTTAAGTAAAATAATTCAAAGAAACAAGAGTATATATTCTCTACTATTGAATTTTTTAAAACTTTAGAAAATACTGACTAACCTATAGTGACAGATATGATCATAGTAGTTTGATGGAAAGTTGTGTGGGGAAGAAGGAATAGGGGAGCAAAGAGAAACTTTGAAGATGGCTATGCTTGTTTTCATGATTGGGATAATTTTGTGAATATTTACAAAAGTTCTGGCTACTGGCCCAAAGCACAACCTCATGAAAAATAGGAAAGTTCTCAAAAAGTTCATTTTGCTTGAATCCACAATCATTGTTCATGGAAGTAGCACAGAAATCAAATAGTATAATTTATTGGATACATTTGCTGCAAGAGACCAAATAAATGATGACAGCAAAGGTGTCACTTTGAGGGCTTAGGCTCCCCTGAAGCTAGCCATGTAATTTACAATCTCCTCATGTGCATGTGAAAGTTGGACAATGAATAGGCTAGACTGCACAGGACATTTTGTATTTAAACATTTATGTAGGAGAAGAACACTGAAAACATGGTGGAATGTCAGATGAAATCAATCTGTCTTGGAGGAAGAACAGCCAGAAGGTTCTTGAGAAGCAAAGATGATCAAAATAGGTCTCATGTGTTTTGAACAGGCTGTTAGGTAAGACTAGTCCCCATAAAAGGACATTAGACTTGGTTAAGTAGACTACCAAAGCTCACTGCCACTTTAATGGTGAAGTCAAAGGTCGGTGGAATAGAAGACTTTTAATGAGAGGCATGGACCCAGTGGCAGCAACAATGGGCTCACACATAATGGTGAGGATAGTGCAGTACGAAGCAGCATTTCTTTCTATTCAACATTGGGTTTCTATGCTTCAGAACTGAGTTAATACTGAACAATAACAGTACATATACCTCTGTGAGTACAATACTGCCAATGGCAGTAAAGGTGCTCCACCAGTTTGTAACCTAAAGGTTGGTGGTTTGAGTTTGCCCAGAGCACCTCAGAAGGAAGACCTGTCAATCAACTGCAGGAACATCAGCCATTGAAACCATAATGGCATTTATTTCTATGTTTGAGCTGAAATTAAATAAATGTTATCCATAACACCATGTGATTTGCCATTCTCAGTACAAAACTATCCCTTTGTCTACTACATATATAATAGCTGTTACATTACCTGAAATTGGCCTTAGTAGATTTAATGCAATGTATAAACTCAAAAAGTCATTGTCATACCTCTGTCCCGTATACTACATGCATGCCATAGAAAACATGTTACCTTTCCATGATGATGTCAACAATATAATTGCTAAGATAGCCAAATATGAAATCAAGAATCCACTCTCTGAAGGATTATTGATCTAGCTTAAATGAGCATTGACTATTACCCAAGCCATTCATTAGACTAGTGTCCAGCACTAGGTTAAAAATTGATAGTAGCACGGTTTTGAGGAACTGTCTTCTCCAGAGGAGGAATACAGCACTTAGATGCTTGCAGAAGCTACCCTACGCTGGACTCTCAATACGTCTCAGAATGGACCCTAATGGCTGAGGGGAAAGGCGCTGTAACTCTGAGAACCGCGCACCATGTTTCAGTTACTTCGCATATTCCCTACACATCCCTTCATTGGCAAAGCCAAGAAAATTGTTTCAAACACTCAAAGCCATATAAGTTAAATAGTTATAGAACCTGTACCCCTTATGCATATTTCCCATATAATTCAGCAAAAACTAAATTTCTCCTCAGTAATCTGTTTGAATGAGAAATGATGGCATTTTCTGATATGTTTCATAATCACCATCAAACCCTGGGCTTTGAAAATGGAAGGAACCTTAGAAGTCAGTTAGTTTAATTCTCCATTTTAAAAATGAAAATTTGGAACCTGCACCAATGTGCAAAATTGAAGGGGTGATAAGAGAGAATAGCAACTGAAATATAGAGTCCTGACTTCTTTTTCCCGCTCTTGATTATTACATGCTCAAAGCGAAGACCGATCCTGAGATTGAATAACAAATTTCCTGGGTGCCTGAATTAATTCTTCAGAATTATCATTCAAAAAGCTATTCCATAAATGTAATCACTTCCATATCCTTCAACACTATAAGCTTTACTCATACTTCATTTGTAAGAAAAAAAGTCATGAATATTAAATAATTGACAGCTGAAGCAAGCATCAGGTATATTAGGAGCTGCATAATTCTACAAAGAAAAGATAGAACTAATTAAATCCTGGATAACTCATCTGTAGAGACAGAGAGACCCTCTGGCATTTGTTGGCACCAGACAAAAGTCCCTAATTATGGTTCGACTGCTCAGGGCACCAAAGTGCTTCAGCCCAGCCTGGTGTGTGCTTTTCCAGGCCTGTAATTTGATCAAGGCATGTGAGACCATCAAGGACTTGACAGGTGTCATTTTACTCAAATGGGGTTGCTTTCAACACATTTAGAAAGGAAGCGCATTTTCCCCATGAGATCAATCTAAGCAACGAACATGCTCTCCTTACCTTCTTCTTGTGAGCCAATGAGGAGAGAGCTGTAAAGGATGATACCCGCCCATTGGTGGTTCTGCAAGGCAGGCTGCAGATTATTATACTTAACTTTTCATTCAAAGTGCTAAAGATTACTTAACTCTGGCAACTTTGTGAGAAGTCATAGAGTAGTATCTAGGTTAATGTCTTTCTTCAGAATAAGTCTGTCTTAGATTTGAGCACAATGTGATTCATGGATTGCATGTCCCTGGTCAAAATACTTATCATTTCTGTGCCTTGGTTTTTAAATATTTTGAACAGAGTTAAGGATAGTATCTTAGTTTGCTTGGGTGCCATAACAATATATTCCCAGTAAGTGGCTGTAAATAATTTATAGTTATTTTTTCATAGTTTGGGAGACTAAAAGTCCATATAAGGATCTCACTGGTCTCTTACTTCAGTGGTTGACTGCTGGCAATGCACTCTGTCCCTTTGCTGTTTGTAAATGCATCTGTGGTACCTCTCTGGTAAGTGTCAGTATGTCCATTCATCTCTCTTTATGAGCTGAACATGTGTTCAAAAAATTTGTGGAAAAATAGAATTAAAGAGAATGGAATTATTATAAATCTATTTGACCTACTAGGCCCTGTGATAAAAGTTTTATATATGTGTTGCCATTTGCCACTTACAAGCTCCCTGTTAACTTGCTTAGTGATAGTGATTTGGAAATTGGGACATCACAAAGCTAGATCACACAGCAATGTGGTGAGTATCTGGATCTTACTCCTTGTCATTTCAAAGATCCTACACTCTCAATGTATAGATTTTCCAGCACAAGGGGAAGAATCAGATCTCATGAATGAATTAAATATTTTATATATTATTGGTTTTGTCCAAGTCAATATTGATGTATTATTGACAGGCAAACTTCTGGCAAGTAGGAATTCTTACTCAGAATTAAAAATCATCCTCGGAATGACACAGGATTGGGGAGATCAGATTTTCACTCGCTAGAAAAAAATACCCCTTGCAGACATGCTAGAATTTTTAAAGATTGGATCTTTTTTATTTGGAAGAGAGAATGCAACTGTGGCTCAGTTTCCTGGGGCTTTCTGTCTTTGAGTGCTCTCCTCAGACCTGGGCTTATGGGAAGAGAACAAAGGTGTTGGAAGGAGCTGGCCTTTCACAGCGGAGCATTGCCAGCCCAGTTCTCACCTGCTCGTGTGATCCAGAGTCATCTGAAAAGAACCTATTTTATTCCTGTCGCTTGTAAAGAAACAGAAAGAACAACCTAGTGCTCCATCTGACTTTAGCTGAGGCCAAAACAACGGAAGAGTCATTTTCTTCTAGATTCTCATCTGAACGGTGGCAGAGCGAGGGTAAGAGCACAGCTCTCTGTTTTAGGTGTCTGTTTGTTTATCTTTATGTTTTTGGTGGTGATGGAGTTGTTTATTTTTATTTTTTAAATTAAAATAGTCTAAGAGTAAAATCATACCTCTGTGTAAACACTTCCCATATGGCATTAGTTAATTATATGTTTCCATATAATTGAAAAACGATGGAAACATGCAATCCAAAAGTGAGCCAAAATGTGCTTTTTGGAATTGTTAGCAAAGAAATCCAACTCGTTTTCAATATGTCTGCCAACTTCCCTAGAGGGGCCCCACTCCCGACCTCAAAGTTCACTGGGAGTGCCAGAGCCAATACCAACCACGTACACAACACCTGGCGTTACTGTCCTTCACCAAGGCCCTCTCTGTGCCTTTGTCAGAATATGCTTTTATTCAATCTTCTTAAGAATTATAAGTAAACTTGACTAAGTGAACTCTTTAGAACTTGCCGTGGCACTGATTAGATAATATTGCACTACTTCTAGATAGGCTGTTATGGTGGAATTCTAGGCTGGAACAGGTACTTTAGGGAAGAGATATCCTTCCATCTAAATACCAACACAAAAACTGGGCACACAGCTCACTCTCTAACTCTCTGCCTCGTGGAGTTGTCTGTCCTTGTTGCTCACAAAGGGGTGTGGCAGCCAGAAAACCTGTGGGAGAGGGGTAATTGCACCGAATTGGGCTCCCTTCTGCTTTCTCTGAGGACAGTTACAAACATGCATCGGTTACTTTCTCCGGAACTATAAAATCAACACTAAATCTCAGTGGCTATCTTAATTCTGTTCAATGTCTAGCCTAGTTACATAATTTCATGCCAACTTGATAAGTAAATGAAGGGGTAAGGTCTAGCCTGTCAAGCAGGTCACAGCCTGATGATGACTCCTTGTGGGCCTGGCCTCATGAGAAATCTGGGGACTTCTTCTCTGCCTCACCTTCCTGTTGACCAGCATGTGGAGCCAGGCTGTGACCTGAAAGAGCCATGCGGTGGAGACCTGGGGCAACCCTGAGGTAATGCAAGACCTTCACTGCCACTAGATCTACAACTGTTTTCACCCACGGGCCTGTGATGTGTCTGGATTCTGCATCATTGCATGTGGCTGTGTGAATCTGAAGAGCGATTTATGGACTAGTATTGGACTTGTGGGATAATATCAGACTTATAGACTTGATCTGGACTGGCCTGAGATGTTTTCTTGATATACTTTTGCACTTTGACACAGAGCTCTCTCTTACTCATATATGAGTGTCGCTAAATTTGTTTCTCTAGTCCACCTGGACTAACACAAAGCTTATCATTTATCATAAACCTTCAGAGCACCCCTGATCAACTTTGTGACGGCCATCTCCCAAAGACCAAACAATAAAATACTAATAAGTTACCTATAGCCAGAACCACAGAAAAAAAATGAGCAGGTGATAGTCAGTTGGCTTTCTCTCCTTCACTATAGACACAGATGGTTGAAATTAGTGGAAATGAAAACTGAAAGATAATGGAGAGGTTTGAGACAGTGATGGTGGTAAGTTGCAGAACAAAATTAGAAGGGATAAGAATATAAGATTGAAAGGAAACACCCTGCCTGAAGATTAGAGAGCATCATGGAGGAAGGGTGCGGTGAAACAGGATCATGAAAGACAAGAGGGTTTGGTTATTGTCAGGAGCTATGTCTGTTAAAAATTTGCCACTCCCTTTTTCATTTCAGTCCATATGTTTTCTTGCAGTCACCACATGAATGCTTCTATTTTTACATAAACATTTCTCATAACCATAATAAAAATGAACTATTAGTAAGATACCAATTAAAGATTCTGACAATGGCAGATATTTGCAAGTATAGCAAGTAGAATTCTTACACAAGAGGATGAAAAATTCTTGCACACGGGGATAAACAGTAGCAAAACCACTCTGAAAAACAGCTCGGTAATTTCTTTGAGATTTATCTGTACAAGGTCTAGTTGATCCCGGAATCCCACTCTGAAGTATTTTCTCAATGAAATGAAAACGTATGTCCACACAAAAACTTGTACTTGATTTTTATGCAGCTTTCTTCATAATAATGCCAATTTGTAAATAATCTAAATGGCTATCAGCTGGCAAATCATAAACAAATGTAAGAGACTTGTATAGCTACTACTATTCAGCAATAAAAAGAATTACTGATACGTGTAACAACATCTATGAATCTAACATGCTTAATGCTCACTTGGAAAAAAAGCCACTTGAAATCCTACAAATACAATTCTTCCAAAGGCAAAATTATCATAATACAATGTTGACAGTGAGGGGACGGAACTATCAAGAGGCACAGAAGAACTTTAGAGAGTGAGAGGAATATTTGTTAGCACTTATGAGAGCATATACTTAAAAGTGATGAGCCTTATTTATACATATTACATTGAAATTGTCACAAATTATGCCTCCTTAATTATATGCAAGCCTTTACCTTTTCACACAGAAAGATCCTCAAAGGTTGTACCGCACCATTTATGTTTGGCTGTGGTAAAATGCACTCAGACAAGATAGTTCCACTCTTCTCTGAACACAACCACCCTTTGTTAACTTTGCACCTTTGCTCATGATAGCTACACGTCTCTGGCTTTGGAGAATAACATGAAGAGTCTTCTAAAGCATATTTGAGCAACGTAGCAACATTTCTCACAGAGGGAGCCTGAGTTGTGCAATGTCACAAACATAGTTACAGAGCCAGGTCCCACTTCTGATTTCCTGGTTCCACATCAAATGCTCTCTATCATACCGGTCCTGCCATATAACATTTGCTTGATATTAAACAAACAATATAATCCATGGTGGTGTAGTGGTTATGCGTTGGTCTGTGATCCTCATGGTCAGCAATTCAAAACCACCAGCTCCATGAAAGAAAGACTTGGTGTTCTCCTGCTGTAAATAGTTACATTCTCAGAAACCCACAGGAGATCACTGGAAGTCAGCATCAGGTCAATGACAGCGAGAGAAACATACCATACTACAATATGTTGATGTGCCTGTTGAACTATTTCATTGAATTCTAGTCAAAGCATGTACTATGTACTTAGTCATGTCCTCGAGAGCATTTCTCTGAGAAGGAATTATTTACCTGGTTCGTACTAAATGTTTCGACCTAATCTCTCCACTCTACCCGAAGAAGTGGGAGTGGTTTGAGGAGAACTAAGTGTATTCGGATCTAAAATCCAAAATGAGAAAGGTATGCAATCTGGTTGAATGTCTTCACTGTACTTATTCAATCTGTATGCTGAGCAAATAATCCTAATACTGGACTGAAAGAAGAATGCAACATCGTGATTGGACGGGAGACTCAGTAGCTGTCTGTGACGCATAGATGCCACAGCATGACTGCTGAAAATGAAGGGATTTTAAAGCATTTGCTGATGAAGAATAAAGACTACATATACACACACTCCCATATACATCATAACCTTTGGTATGTATAAATTCACAATATAAAGGAAACAAAATCCGTGCATCTAGACCAACAATCAGCATAAATGGAGAACATATTTTAGGTTGTCCAGGATTTCATCATTTTTGTATTGACAAGCAACAGACGTAGAAGCTGTAGTTAAGAAATCAAGTGATTTATTGGACAAACTTACTGCAAAAAACATGTTTGTTTGTTTTTAAGTGTTAAAATACAAGATGCCACTCTGAAGACCAGGCATTCCTAACCCAAACCATGATCTTTTCCATTGCCTCCTATGCATGTGAAACCAGGACTGTGACTTAGGATGACCAGAGAAGACATCATGTTCAGTTTTAGTACTTGCAGAGAATTTCCAATGTGGCACAACCTTCCAGAAGAATGAGCAAATGCGATTGGAAGGAGTACAACCAGATTGCTCTTTTAAAAGAAGAATGGCAAGGCTTCACCTCATGTACTTTGAGCATGTTCTCAGGAAAGGACCAACCCTGGAGAAGGGCATCCTGCTGGGTAGAAGATCAGGAAAAAAGAAGACGCCATCAATAAAATGGATTGGCATGATGGGTGCAACAATTAAGTAAAAGCAATGCTGAAGAGGAAAACTCAAGACTGGGCATTGTTTGCTGCTGTTGTGCTAGATGGCAACTCGCAGCAGCAACATGGTGCCACTGAATCATGAATCTGAAGGCAAGGAAATGTCTGCTTTCTCTTCACACATAACTGTCTTGTACATAATGATTAGTTTTAGGTTTAAATCATTAAAGGATTCGCTTTTTGTTGTTGTTGAGGTTATTGGGAGACTCTGAATACAATTGAATTTGTCAGAGAAGATCATTGTCTGCTTATAACCTAAGAGAACTGGCACTATTTGATAAATGTATTGTTTGTGGCTCACCACTTTTCATGAAGATTGTTTGCAACCTAATGGATCAAATATTTTGATTCATTTCCATCATAAAAAATCAAATATATTTGGCTGATGAGGCACAGATATTTAAAGCCTTGAATTCCCAACACTTAAATAAAATAAAGAAGCAGTGGGCCCTGGTGAGCTGTATGATTGCAGCAATATTGTCTAGGAAAAATGGTTGGCCTATGTCCTTGTCGTTTTTCCATTTAATGAATATTTCAGTTGTTTATGCATACAATATTACATTGGCAAGTGCTTGTGTAATGAACTGAAGCTAATGAAAATCGAAGCCATGAAAATGTCAATTCTGATGCTTTAGTTCTTACATCACCTGAGTTGTCTCCAAATTTTAGAACACATTTTGCAAGGGGCTCGAAAACCAGGAGGACAGGGAGGGTCACGGACGATGGAGGAAGTCCAAAAGCAGAGACGTCCCTCTAGTGGGCCTCGACTCATGGTTCAGAGGCAAGGATGTACCTCTGCTTGAAATGGAAGGTCCAAGCCCCCTTGGCCACTGCATCTTATTTTGATTCATCTTACACACATTCTCTATTTACAGAGAACATATGAAAATTAGTCTTTCAAACCAGTGTGAGTGGTCTTTAAGTAGGTGCAAAGAATATGCGAGGTGCTTGAAAACTGTGAAGAGGCAGTTGTTTGAAAGTCCATGAATCATTGACTTGAAAGCTCAAAGGCATTGTTCAAAAGTAGCGAAGAAAAAAGGAAGTGATTATTGGGTGCTAGCCTAGAAACGCCCTTATATTGAGCTCATTCATTTTCCCATGTTTACTATGTTATTAAATTCATGTAGCACAAAAAATGGCCAGGAATTATTTCCCACGGTGCCATTTAGCAACTACTTTTTCCCCAGAAGGGAGAGGACCCACATGCTCTGCGAATATAGGTTAATAATTGAATAAACATGATTAAATAGTGTTTATGACTAAGATGCTGGCAATTTCTTCTAGTGGTCCTAGGTTGTGTGAGCTGAATATTTCAGTCATATATGCTAAGGAAATCAGCAATTGTACTAACTTTGAAAAGGATACCAATTTAGATGACACCATACAAATTGCAAAAGATCATGGCTGGCCTAAGCAATGAATTGAGGCTAATGATGCAAGATAAATGAGGGAACTGCAATTGAATTTCACAGCTCAACCTTTCATCTTAAGCTGGGGCAGAAAAAAATTAAAATATACTCATATTCATAAATGGTAAATAGTTAACATTTCATCAATTTTTCATTGTGAGTACCAAAAAAGGTAGAGACAAATTTAACCTCTACATGAAGAAGTATGAAAATTGCTGGAATACAAAAGATGAAACATTATTCTTCTGTCATTAGGAGTGTTATATTCAATTATTGATGCTGTGCTTCATAGGACAAAAGGTTATGGAGAATGGCCAAAGGGTTCAGAAGATTGAAAATCACACCATACGAGGAAACAAGTACGGAAATGAGGGAGGTTAGCTTTAAGGAGATGAGACTGTGTGAGATATCTGATAGCAGCGTTAAAATATTTAGAGGAAATTTGTATGAAAATAGGGAAGGAAGAATTTTAAATGATATGAAATTATGTAGGATATTTTAGGCCTGTAACCACAAATGGTTATATATTTGAAGGAATAAACACACATGCACAAGCGTGTGCGCGCACACACACACATATATGTTCCAAGGGAAGGAAAGAACAATTTCATCTTATGAGACAATAGAATTTTGTATGTCAGAAATGCCCTCAATATTGGAAAGGAAAAAGGCCTCTTAATTTCCAGGAAGACATGAAGTATTCCAAGTCAGGTAATATAGTTTTGTATCCAGCATTTCAATTCCCCATTTGAAAAAATAAGGTTTTACTCTGAAATGGCATTTGCAGCTTTTAATTGACTTAGAAATAGAACAATTTAGCAACCACTCCTTTATTTTCCAGAGTCTCTAAGTATAGATATCATGACACTCCAGTAGATGGACTCAAATCAAATCACTAATTGTGCTTCCAAAAATATTTGAGAGGAGTTATTTTGAAAAGCGAGTGTTTATAATGGCTTTGTGAGTTTCCTGATCTTGTTTATGAATAAACAACAGGTTGTTTGTCCATGTATTTATTATAAGAAGAAAATTAACTAGATTACTCTTGCTTCCTAGATAAAGAAATTCGGATCCAATGGGCTGCACAGGCCATATTTTGGCACTACTGCAAAGGTTGTGAAATTATTCAGAAATCTCTTCCATGTTTGCCAGGAGTGTTTTCTCTTCCTTGACTCCATCCCTCCAGGAAAAGTAGGGCAGCAATTTTTGTCCACTCCAATCACAGCCTGTCAACACACACACAAATATACACGTGGGTGTCAGTTCAATCAGTGACACAAGTTCTGGACTTCTGTCGTCTTCTTCTTTAACTATAGGTAAACTTCTTTAAGTATAACTTATAATAATGATAAAATAATGATAATTAATGGTTGATGGATGTATATCCGTCTTCATCATTTACCATGAAAACCTATTACACATAAGAATGTATAAGTCAAAGACTAACTTTAGGTGCAGAGACTATCGCAGGGCCTTTAAAATCTGATAATTGGAGCAATCTAGTGCACACAGATTGGCCTAATGTAGAATAAAATATATGATATTGCAGAGACTATTGCAGGGTCCCTAAAATCTGATTATTAGAGCAACCTAGTGCACAGTCTAGCCTAATGCACACGATGAAGTTTGGAAAGGAGTGGAGATTTCACTGGAAAAGCCCAAGAATTTAAGAGATTTTCAAATTTTCTTGAATGGCTCTTATCATTAGATCCCTGATTTTTAATAATTATATATTTAGGATATTATTATAAGTATTGTATTATTACAACTATTGTTACATATTTCTGTTATCACATTTTATGCTTCCATTGCTCTGTCTTCCATGACGTTGATGGGGCATGGGTAGAAGGGATGTTGGCTAACTCGTTCTCCTTTACTTTCATCTCTAAGGGACCTAATTCAAGGCTAATCTTACCCAGAAGTAGGAGAGACAGCTGGTATGGCACTCTTATGGTGCAACAGTTAAGTGTGTGGCTCCTAACTGAAAGAGAGAGCCAAAATCCATCAGTCACTCAGTGGAAGAAATATGGGGCAACCTGTATCCATAAAAATACTAACCTGGGAACCTCAATGGGGTAGTTTTACTAAGATAATGGAAAATTTCTACAAACCTTTTGAAAGCACCCATAGTCACTATGAGATGAATTAGCTTGGGAGCAGTTGGTTCAGGAACCCCCAACGCCATATTCCCTCTAAACTTCTTGAATCATATTTTCAGAAAATAAAGCATTTCTTTCTCTAATTATGGATTTTAGACTACAAATATTCAGAACTTCCAGGAAGTCATAAACCTGACCAAGTGATTCCGGACCTGAAAGGGTTAGGGCTGGCGAGACAACAGAGATACATGAAAGAGGAACCATGTTAAAGCATCTTCATCCAACCAAATGGTACATTTTTAAGGGAAAACGTGGGGTCCATACGGGTTTCATCCTCCAGCAGGCTTTACATAAGGAGTAGCGCACATGCAATGGCTCAAGAACACAGCTGCTAACGGAAAGTTGAGCCGTGTCAACGCACCAGTGGCTCCACAAGGGCAAAGCACTGTGTATTTGCTCTCCTCAAAATTACAGCTTAGTAGACCCTGTAGGGAATTTCTATTCTGGTTTATATAGTCCCAGAAATGGAAACAACACTATAGCATACTGCAGACAATCAACACTACCTAGTTCCCTTCATGCCTTTTCACTGATATGGCTAACTAATTGATTTTATTTTTCTATTGTATATGAAATAAGAAAGTGACTGATCTTGTAAGAATTTTTTACTCTTAGAACAGCATTAATATAGAAAAGGTATGCTTGGAAATGATCCTTGTGTATCTAGCCACACATTTCAACACACAACTGTAGTCAATCTTGAGTCATTTCTGATTTCCTTATTTTCAAAGAACAGCCCATTACAATGAAAGCATTTTCCGCCTGACATATTAACTAGGAGGCCAGAAATAGAAATCCTTTGTTCCCCTGTCATTACATGAAAAAAAATACCATTTTGAGAGTACAAAAACACACAAAAATGATGTCTTCAAATTTGTGTACTGTGCTTTAAGAAGAAAATCAAGTTGATTATTTACTCATAACATCTTAAAGCACTAGTACCAGGGAAGAATACCTGGTGTTTATGAAAAAATGTAAGCCATGGGGGTAAACAACAATGTGCTAGCCTAGATCTCAATTGTACTACACAGGAAGAGGAGCCAGGGCATCCATATTTCCCAGTAAGTAGATTCATACAAAACTAGATGTATTACAAATATTAATCAATCCATCAAAACTGAAAAGTAGTGTCAGACCTTAAGGTATGGTGTCAAATATTTGGATTCCTGATTCCAGTTCTAAACCTTTTCAAATGGAGTAGTGGAGTAGGAGTAGTATACATTCTTGAGATGCTGAAAGAAGGGCATCCTACACTCTGTGTACAGCTAATAAAAGCCAGTGCACAGACAAGTAGAGAGAACAATGTGGATTTATGGGGCCTTTTAGTTTTTGATCCGTATTCTTATATGACATCTCAATGCTATGGATATATTTCTCTCTTTGCTCCCTGGAATGAGTTTTCCCTAAATTTTTGTTTGTTGCTGAAAGTAGATGAAGTTGATGTCTATAATTTAAAATGAACCCACAAAAACACTTGACCTTCAAAACCATGGAGGCTCAACCAATTGGCAAGGTACCTTACCATTTACAGTGCTAAAAAACAAAAAGGATGTCTTCAAATGTGTGTACTGTGATTTAAGAAGAAAATCAAGTTGGTGGTTTATTATTTACATGAAAATAGCGTTTTCATGAAGATAATTTGAAAACAGTTGCAGCAGTACCTTGACAGGGAACTGCCAGAAGCTCAATCTGAATTTACAAGAGGGCACAGAAAGAGGAACATCATGGCTGATGGTTTGGCTCAAAACCTGTCTTATCATGAGTCCTCAAATACCTTCAACTGTGTGAATCAGAACAAATTATGGTTCACATTGTAAAGAACAAGAATTCCACAATGCTTAGCCGGGCTTATGGGGAACCTGCACATAGACCAAGAGGCTGGTGTTAGAAATGAATAAGGGGATACTGCATGGTTTATAATTAGGAAAGAATCTGCCACGATTCTATGCTTTCACTATATTTTTTCAGTCTGCATGCTGAGTAAATAATCAGAGAACCTGGAGTATACAAAAAAAAAAAATAAGACAGCATTAGTACTAAAGGAAAGCTCATTAAACATTTAACATGCCAATGGCCCAAACTTGCTTGCTGAAAGTGAATAGAACTTGAAGCCTTTATTGATGAAGATCAAATATTATATATATAGCTTTCCATACAAAATAAGTTTATCTCAAAATAAAAATTTAAAAAAATCATCAAAACTGGCCAGGTCAGCCTATAGTGGTAAAATATGGAAGTTGTGAAGGATCTCATTTTATTGGAATTACCATCAGTGGCTATGGAAGCAGCATGCCAAAAAAAATCAAAGGATGTATAGCGTTAGGAAAATATGCAAAATGCCTCTTTAAAGCTTAAGAGCAAAAATATCACTTTCAGGACTAAGGTGTTCCTGACCACAGTGATTTCAATCAACTCGTCTGTCTGCAAGTGCAGGAAAGGCAAAAGAATTCTGGTTTTAAATTATGGTTTTGTCTAGAGTGGTGAAAATACAATGGGATTCAATCTAAAGGAACAAGGCTGTCTTTCAAGAAGTATAATCAGGATGTTCCTTAGAGATGAGTATAAAGATATTTGTACACTGGAAATGTGTTTGGACCAGTCTTTAAAGAAGGACATCACGGTTGGTGAACTACTGGTTCAGGGAAAAGAGGAAGATATTTAATAAGTTAGATTGACATAGAGGCTGCAACAATGAGTTCAGACATAGCCAGGATTGTGAAGAAGGCTTAGGACCAGGGAGTGCTTCATTCTGTATGGTCATATATTTAATATGGTCACTCTGAGCCAGGATCAACTTGATGACACCTTACAAAAACCACACCAGAGAAATAAAGTTCCTGATAATTCTTACTCTCTTAGGAATTGAATATTGTCTTCAAAAGTAAGTCATTTAAATCCAAGCTCTATCCGTATGTTTAAAATTCCATTTGAACATGGCTTTCTTTGTGATGCTAATGAGGTAGGATACATGTAGTATTGTGCTTTAGTCAATCTCATGAGAATTAAAGAAAATAACAAGTGAGTCAAGTAGAGATCAGAAGGAGACATACCAAACTACGCGTTGAATGACCAGGAACAGAAGTTCGGGAGATAAAAGGATCTTTCCCGAGCACGAACACAGAATTGAACACTACATTTGAACTCTGTGAGAAACTCTAAGAAATTTCTGATTGTTTAAGCAGCTCATTGTGGCATTTTTGTTACAGCAGGACAAGAGAAATAACACGGTCACCTAATTAAAAAACAAGAAAACAAAACTTAAATTCCTAATCAGGGTCCCATAGAAGGATACATGGAGGCTCCAGAGATTAGCAATATATTCAAAATACTGAATGAGAATTGTTTTCGTGTTCAGAGACAACAATGATTTGGAAATATGTGCCAGTTTATACAATAAACAATGAATGTCCGTTTATAACAGGAAAAGAGAGGTTGCGAAAACATGGCTCCAGATTTGAAGTTCAAGAAATAGAAAATACTTAATTCAATATAAGTAATGTTTATGGCGGATTCCATGTGGTCCTAGATGGATTAAAAAACCTTAAGAGCAAAAACTTGAACTTCTTTCATCAACTTTTCTCATAGTTTTTTTTTCCTGGAACCTACAACTTATGAAATTTTTTCTATTGATCACTCTTTATTTTATTTTTT
Source organism: Tenrec ecaudatus (assembly GCF_050624435.1). NCBI lineage: Eukaryota > Metazoa > Chordata > Mammalia > Afrosoricida > Tenrecidae > Tenrec > Tenrec ecaudatus. The sequence continues at coordinate 31,642,280 of NC_134544.1, read as the reverse complement.
CCCCTGTACTTTTATTGGGGGTTCTTACATCTCTTATTACAATCCACACATTCATCCAGTGTGTAAAGCAAATTTTCACATATGCCACCATCATCATTTTCAAAGCATTCTCTTTCTACTTAAGCCCCTGATACCAGCTCCCCATTTCTTCCCTCTCCATCACCCACTCTCCATCCCTCATGAACACTTGATAAGTTATAGATTATTGTTTTCATATCATACATGTTTGTCCATAGCCTCTCACCCACTTTTCCATTATTTGTTCCCCTGGAAAGTGGTTCTAGTTTGATCCTTGTAATTGAGTCCCTCTATCTCCCCCCACCCTCCTCTGATCCTCCCGGTATCTTCTCCATGTCTCTTTGTTGGACCTGAGGGGTTTATCTCTCCTGGATTTCCTGTGTGCAGGCTCTTATCTGTAGCAGTGTGCATATTCTTGTCTAATCTGATTTGTAAGGTGGAATTGAGGTCATGATAGTGGGGGGAAAGGAGCACCAAAGAGCTAGAGGAAAGCTGTGTGTTCCACCAGTTCTATACTGCACCCTGACTGGCCCATTTCTTCCCTGTGACCCTTCTGTGAGGGGATGTCCAATTGTCTACAGATTGGGCAATGGGTCTCCACTCCATGCTCGCCCTCCCCATTCACATTGGGTATGATTTTTTCTCTTACATGCCTGCTACCTGATCCCATCTACACCTCATGATCACAAAGGCGGGTGGGATTCTTCCATGTGGGCTTGGTTGCTTCTCAGCTAGATGGCTGCTTGTTTATCTTTAAGCCTTTAAGACCCCAAATGCTATATTTTTTGATAGCCGGGCATCATCAGCTTTCTTTACCACATTTGCTTATGAACTTATTTTGTCTTCAGCGATCATGTGGGGAAGGGGAACATCACAGAATGGCAGATTATTAAAACAAAGTATCCTTGTGTTGAGAGAGTATTTGAGTGGATGCCCAATGTCCATCTGAAACCTTAATTGTTTTTGTTTTGTTTTTAATCATTTTAATTGGGGTTTGTACAACCCTTATCACAATTATTTGTGTCAAGCACATTTGTACATTTGTTGTTATCATCATTCTCAAAACATCTGCTTTCTATTTGAGCCCTTCGTATCAGCTCCTAATTTTCCCTCCCTCCCCAACCTTCCTCCTTCCTGCTTGAACCATTGATAATTTACAAATTATTATTTTTTCATGTCTTACACTGTCTGATGTCTCCATGCATCCACTTTTCTGTTGTCCATCCCCCAGAGAGGGGTTTTTTTTTTTAACAATTTATTGGGGCTGATACAATTCTTTTCACAGTTCATACATATACATACATCAATTGTATAAAGCACATCTGTACAGTCTTTGCCCTAATCATTTTTTTTCTCTTTTCTTCTTTTACATTTTATTAGGGACTCCAACAACTCTTACCACAATCCATACATATACATACATCAATTGTATAAAGCACATCCATACATTCCCTGCCCCAATCATTCTCAAGGCATTTGCTCTCCACTTAAGCCCCTTGCATCAGGTCCTCTTTTTTTTCCCACTCCCTCCCCTTTCCCCCCTCCCTCATATGCCCTTGGTAATTTATACCTCGTTATTTTGTCATATCTTGCCCTATTCGGGGTCTCCCTTCCCCCCTTCTCTGCTGTCCCTCTCCCAGGGAAGAGGTCACATGTGGCTCCTGGTAATCAGTTCCCCCTTTCCAACCCACTCACCCTCCACTCTCCCAGCATCGTCCCTCACGCCCTTGGTCCTGAAGGTATCATCCACCCTGGATTCCCTGTACCTCCAACCCTCATATGTACCAGTGTACAGCCTCTGTCCTATCCAGCCCTGCAAGGTAGAATTCGGATCATGGTAGTTGGGGGGAGGAAGCATCCAGGATCTGGGGGAAAGCTGTGTTCTTCATCGATACTACCTCACACCCTAGTTAACCCATCTCCTCTCCTAAGCCCCTCTATGAGGGGATCCCCAGAGAGGGTTTTATAGGTAGATTATTGTGATAAACTCCCCCCTTGCTCTCCCACCTTCTCCTTACCCTCCTGGTATCACTACTCTCATTATTGGTCCTGAGGGGTTTATCTGTCCTGGATTCCCTGTGTTTCCAGATCTTATATGTACCAGTGTACATCCTCTGGTCTAGCCGGATTTGTAACTTAGAAATGGGATCATGATAGTTGAGGGGAGGAAGCATTAAAGCACTAGAGGAAAGTTGTTATCTCTGCACGTTTACCTTGATAAGATAGGTGGAATAAACCATCTGGAGGGGAAAACAATAGGACAGACAGTTTCAGGGGGTGATAGGAGAGCAGGAGGCAGGGAAAAGGAAGTGGTGTTAACAAACCCAGGGACAAGGGAACAACAAATCCAAACAGCAATTCTAAATTGGTGGCAAGGAGGGAGTAGGAGGCCTGGTAGGGCTTAATCAAGGGCAATATAACTGAGAGGAAATTACTGAAACCCAAATGAAGGCTGAACATGATAGTGGGACAAGAGGAAATTAAAAAGAGCGGAAAAACTAGGAGGCCAAGGGCATTTTAAGAGGTCTAAATACAGGCATGTAAATATGTGAATATTTTTCTATTGATGACGGGGAAAAAGATCTATGTGCATATATTTGTAGGTTTAGTATTAAGGTAGCAGATGGATATTAAGCCTCCACTCAAGTACTCCCTGAATGCAAGAACACTTTGTTCTATTAATCTGGCATTCTGTGATGTTCACCTTCCCTATTCAATCACTGAAGACAAACCAGGTGCATAAGCAAATGTGGTGAAGAAAGCTGATGGTGCCTGCCTATCAAAATATATAGCATCTGGGGTCTTAAAGGTGTGAAAAACAAGCGGCCATCTAGCTAGAGGCAACAAAGTTCACATGGAAGAATCATACCAGCCTGTCTGATCACGAGTTGTCAATAGGATCAGGTATCAGGCATCAAAGAACAAAAATCATATCCTTGAGAATGAGGGGAAGTGTGGAGTGGAGACCCAAAGCGCATCTGTAGGTACCTGGACATCCACATTCTTACTGAATCATAGGTAGGAAAATTTCCTCTTATGTATCTCATCATTCTTTGGCCATGAAAAAAAAATTACACACAACACTTGTTCCCTGAAAATTGAACAGAAAAGATTCTTCTGACTTCATCAAGGTGTTAATGATCTAGGGCAGGTTTTTATAGATTTCCATAAAATTAATCAGACAAAGAACCCTGTAGTCAAATTGACTTCCGTTTTAGAAATTCCATTAAAATATGACCTTTTTCCATTAAATTGAGCATTGCTTATGTGTTGCTAGGATATCATCACTTCATTTTTCAAGAAACCATTTATGGACAATAACAATGTTAGGAAACTTCAACACACCACTCTCAAAGAAAGACATCATCAGGAAATAAACTCAATACAGAAACAGAACAAATATCACAATCAACAATTCAATGTCCTAAACATATAGAGCAGGAATATAGTATGCAATCTTCCCAGCACACACAGGATCCATCTACCTCTATTAAATACATATCTAAGAATACCAGTGGAACATGGTATATGTATATTTTTTAACTTGAATTAGTAATGCCAATAATTTTCCAAAGTAATTGCAAAAATTTGCATGCCTACCAAAAATGCATCACAGTTCTTTTTGCTCCAAAACCCTAAAAGTTGATAGCGTATGTCTTTTTAATTTGGCCTATTCTGGAGAATATGTAGTGACATATAATTATGGAGTTAGGTATATTTTTCAAATTATTAATAGCAGAAGACTGTTTCATAGATTCTCTAGCTATTTGACTAAAATGATTTTGCTATCTTCCATTTGGAACTAACTAAATTTTTTAATATCATTTTATTAGGAACTCATACAACTCTTATCACAATCCATACACAAATCAATTGTGTAAAGCACATTTGTACATTCATTGCCCTCATTATTCTCAAAAAATTAGCTCTCCACCTAAGCCCCTGGTGTCAGCTCCTCATTTTCCCTCCCTCCCTGCTCCACCCTCCCTCATGAACCCTTGATAACTTATAAATCATTATTTTGTCATATCTTACCCTGTCCAGCGTCTCCATTCACCCACTTCTCTGCTATCCATCCCCCAGGGAGGAGGTTATATGTAGATTCTTGTAATCAGTTCCCCCTTTCCACCCCACCCTCCCTGTACCCTCCCAGTATTGCCAGTCATACCACTGGTCTTGAAAGGATCATCTGTCCTGGATTCCCTGTGTTTCCAGATCCTATCCTCTGGTCTAGCCGGATTTGTAAGGTAGAATTGAGGTCATGATGAGGGAGGGAGCATTTAGAAACTAGAGGAAAGTTGTAGTTTTCATTGTTGCCACATAGCACCCTGACTGGTTCATCTCCTCCTTGAGACCCCTCTGTAAGGGGTTGTCCAGTGGCTTACAAATGGACTCTGGGCCTAAGAAATGTTTTACATAAGTTACTATTTGGCTACCAGTCATTTTTATTCCTAACTTGTATGCATACTTTACATGTTGTAAATATATACCCTTTGTTCTGTGTATTGCAAATGATTCCTTTCAATGATTTCCTTTCATTGTCAATTGTATCTTTCAAACAATTTTTTAACTTTAAAATAACAAAATTTCCACTATTTACTGTCAATATTGATTTCTTTGTCCTAAGATACCTTATGACCCCAATTCATGTAATATTTATGCTATAGAAATACTAATGATTTGCATTTTGTTTATTCATTTTTATTAACCTTGGCTCTTTGTCATTTTTCTGGAAAAAAATGCAAGTATTTCTTTACTTAAAAAACAGCTCAGATATTCCATGGATCATATAATAACTTGCCCTAACTTTCTGTTTCTCTGGAATAATTAGAAAGGGAACCATTTTTATGCAAATTGTTCTAAATTAGACAATAAAACACATGATTACTTTCCAATTGACCTATCAGTACTTATTTAGGAAAACATTAATGTATTGTTCAATATAGTAAATTTCAATTTAATCTAATACCCATATATGTGTCATTCTAATTAGGGGCCTCTTAGTCTATTCAGAGATGTAATTATTGATTATAGTACCAATGACACATTTTTAAAAATGTATCATATCTGGTATAATTGATCCATATTTTTCCCACTTTATTCTTCTTCAAGATTAACTAAACTAATTTTTGTAACTACATCGGTGAATTTTCAGTAAAAAATTATACAAAAATTTAAGTTCTTCCGAAACAGTTCTACTAATATTGTTCAGCAACTAACTTACGTTCTTCATAATGCATGACACTCCCATTGACTCCAGTCTGATTCCCTTTGAACACAGTAATGCATGTGTGTATGTATGTCCATATTTAAATTAAGTGGATAGAGAAACAGATCTAATCGATATTTATACAACAATATTTTGAGGAATTACATTTCTTTTCCTTCATTTCCATATAAGTGCCCTGTATAATTCCTCATTTAAAACATCCTCATTTTAATTGGAATTACATTGACACTATAAATGCGGTCAAATAATATAACTCATAAACAATACTCAAGTTATTTAAATAGTCTATAATTTTTTAGTGGCACTTTACAGTATTATGTTTAGATGTTTTCTTTATTATTCATTACTTTTTATACCAAAATACATTATACATTTTAGACTTATACTGTCAATATAATTTCATTAAGTAGCTCTAGCTAGTATAAAGAAATTTTATACATTTTACATATTAACCATCTTGGCTATATTTATTACCTCACTAAACTAAGTTATTATTTAACATAAATTTGCAGATTCTTCTGGATTTCCAAAGGATTCTACCATATTGGATATTAATAACTCTACAATTGTTTTCAAATTCTTGCATTATTTCTTTTAATTTTTATATGGTATGACCTAGACCTGCTAATAAAATGCTAACCAGAATGTGTTATGAGAATATTTGTGTCTTCAAAGTTATAGAATATTATTTTAATATTTCACCATTAGTTTTGATGTTTATGTAATTTAAAAAATATATCCCCAGTATGAGACTAGAGAGATTCTCTTACAATCAGTTTAATAGTTTATTTTAAATGTTAGCTTCAATCAAATGTCTTTTTCTCATTCATTAGATTTTAATGACAGACATTTTAATTTTTATTTAGTTAATTTAATGAATTACATTTATTAATGGCAATTTTGAGGTCCCTAACCTCTTAGGGGATGCGAGGACTTACAGGGGACCAAAGGGCTTAAGCAAACAATGGGCTGCCACAGCTCTAGTGGTGCTAATCACAGAGAATGAAACTTAGTAACAAGGACCAGGGAACACACAGCAGAGAAATCAGCAGGAACAACAGTGTGCCAGGGCTCAGCCTGCTCCAGTCAAATCCCAGTGTGAGCTCTGTCCATCCCAAATGAAGATTCCAGGCATAAAAGGTTGTCTTGTAGGGAAGGTCAAGGAGGGTCAAGCACCTTTTGTAGAAACAACCAAACAAATTAGTCTTACTTCTCTAAGGAGTAACCATTTGAATGGTATGCTGTGGTCAACTTGACCTACTTCATTATCCATATGACTATAGGAAGAACTTGAGGCTGGAGAATATGTGGGCCTTGATATTTGGCATAATTGACCAAGAAAAGAGTTTAAGCCCACGGAAGACAGTTTCTAGGAACCATGGTTTCTGTGGTCTGCTTGCTTCTTGGTTGTATTTTATTCCAGACTGACAAGCTCATGCTTTTGGGGGAGAATTATATTAGCTACAGTTAAGGTAACTTAATTCAATGACACAATTGAATTTATATCTGCTTCCTATTGGCCTTTTGCTTCCATTTGATAAAATATGTTTCTTTTACCACATTTCCCCTTCTCTCTTTCCTTCTTATGGATTAATACATTTTTAAAGTCAATTTTTCTTTTCTCGATTTATTATTCTTACCCATTTATGTCAAATCAAATATTATTTATAGCAACCCTATGGGGCAGAGAAAAACTCTCTGAGAGTTTACAAGGCTGTATTCTTTTTGAAAGCAGTATAATATGCTTCTAGTTATACTTAAGAAAAGAATTTATCCTGAAGTTAAATATTTGATTTACTTTAAGTGAATGTAAAGCAATATTGTACCATACCTGATACTGCTACAATTTTATGATCTTTTCTCCATTTCACTTACCTTTGAATATTTACAATTCATTAACATTTTGCGCTGTTTATATTCTATATTGTTTAGCCATTTTTTTTACATTCTGTTCTACATTTCCTTACTTTTAGCTGGAATTATTTTCTGTCTAACCAACTTAAGGTTTTTGTTTTTTTTTTGGAATGCTGGTGTTTTCAGACAAATTTCCTGTCTGTGTCATAAAGTTTTCTTTCTGAAGGATGTTTTGCTGGGTGTAGAAATCCAGGTTAACTTCTTTTGTTGTTTGTGTGTGTTTGTTTGTTTAGCCCTTTAGAGAATTTTCTTTAATTTCTTCTTTTTCTTGTTTTACATTATCTCTCACTTTCGTTTTTTACAAGTTATTGCCTATTTGACTGTGTAATTTTGCGTGTTTTTTTGGTTTTTTCAGATTACTATTATAATGTTCTTTTTTTACTTAATTTAACTAGGATGTAGTTAGGTGCTGTTTTCCTTTGTTGGTATCTTTTTTGATTTTCCATCATTTAGATTCTTGTGGATAGTTCCATTAGAAAAAGTATTGGTCAGTTTATTTTCAAATATGTGTCCTAATTCATTTGTTCTTTCTTTTTCCTGAGACTTTTATCATTTATGTATTAGAACCCTTAAGGGCCCTTCATATATGTTCTGATTCTTTTTTTTCTCTTACTTTTACTTCTCCATTCTTAATTTTTGTAGATGTTTCTTCATATTTTGGATTGTGCTCCATCAGCAGATGAAGATGCCAGAAAAAAGCTCTGTTCTACTCCATTTAAGTCACCATGGTCGACTCAGAAAACAGCTTCTCCTCAACAACTCTATAAGTGCCTTCTGGCCTTCAGTGCCCATTATCCCACACTGTGTCACATAACATACTGCTTCTATTTGTTAGACCTTCAGTATCAGACAATGATTTCGTTCTATGCATATGTTTTCAAGAACTACATCCTCTGCAGTGGGCAGCCAATTCCTTCTTTGTGGTTAGTCCTTAGCATGGAAGCTCTATGGGAAACTGTTCACTTGGGTGAACCTGCTAACATTAGAAATACTAGTGACATACCTTCCAGCATGCAGAAGCCAACACTACAATAAACTGACAGACAAAGGTGTTTACTGTGCTTTATTGATTATGCCAAGGCATGATAACATTGAGAAGAATGGCAATTAAAACACATTTCATTACGCTCATGTGGAACTTGTACATGGATCAAGGGGAAGTGGTGTGAACAGAACAAAGGGACACTGTCTGGTTTAAAATCAGCAAAGGTGTGCACCAGAGTTGCAACGTCTCATCACAATTATTCAATCTGTATGCTGAGCAAATAATCACTGAGGCTGGACCATAGAAAGAGTAATTTGGCATCCGAATTTGGCATCAGGCTTATTAACAGCCTTCAGTAATCAGAAGAGACCACCTTGTTTGCTGAAAGTTGAGGCACTTTCTGATGGCGATCAAGGATTCCAGCCTTCCTTTTGGATTATGCTTCAATGTAAAGAGGACCACAACCCTCACATCTGGATCAATAATAACATCATAATAAATGTAGAAAAGGTTGAAGTTGTCAAGGATTTTGTTTTGCTTGGATCTACAATCAATGCTCATGGAAGCAGCAATTAAGACATCAAAAGAGGAATTGCTTTTGGTATATTTGCTGCACAAAACCGAGTATTGAAAATCAAGAATGTTACTTTGAGGACTAAGGTGCACCTGACACAGCCACGGTATTTTTAATTGCCTCGTACACATGTGAAAGTTGGACATTGAATATCAAACAAGAATGAATGTATTTAAACAAGAATTAATGTATCTAAACTGTTGTCCTGGTGAAGAATATTGAAAATACCATGGACCGCCAAAAGGGTAAACAAATGCGTCTCAAAAGAAGTAAGAGCAGAGTTCCCCTTAAAGGCAAAGATAGTAAGACTTTATCTTACATGCTGTGGACATGTCAAGATTGCCCAGAGCCCAGATAAAGACATCATGCCAGTTGAAGGAGAGGAGCAGTGAATACAGAAAGCTCCTGGACAGGATAGATTGACACAGTGGCTGCAACAATAGATTCAAACACAGGGACTATGATGAGGGTGGCTCAGGGCCAGGCAGTGTTTTGTTCTCTTGTGTATAGGTCTCTATGCATCAAAATCGACTGGGCTGTACCTAACAACATCCTTACTTTAGTTTTATTATTTTTACTGACCCGTTGTACAGAGCAAGACTCTTACCATATGTTAATGATGACGCCTCATCTAAAGAGAAAAACGTAAGACCCATGCAGACCCAAAATATGTACCAGGAATGCCCTTCACTGATATCTGCGGATGAACATAAACCTGTGGTTCCCGTGGAAAAAGTGTTTTTTGAACTGATCAAAGGAAACCCGAGCTACCTCAACCTAAACAACACATCACCCAGTGCTCAGGCCAAACATATGACAAGGAGAGCAGTTGGCAGCACCAGCTCATCAGGATTTACCTTCAAATCACTACATTTACCTGGAAGCCAGAGGGATCAGAGCAGTCTGCCTTTCCAATTTGTCCATGGTTTACCTCTGAGTTGCCTTCTCCAGAAACACTGACTTGGCTTCCATGCTGGATCCTCTGGCTTGAGACCAATGCACTGACTATCACAGGCACATTCTACAGAGCCTTGACTTTTAATCAATGGAGGACATTGCTCATCCTTCCTCTCTGTACTGTTTCTTCTGTTGCATGAGTTCGATATGTCATTTTGTATTAAAATCTGTGCCTTGAACCCAGGATTTCAAGGAAAACCCTCAGTTTACTGAGACAAATTTCAAATTGTAATTGACAGTGTGTTCATTTCTCCAGCAACATTGGCCTTGTGAGAAGACACAACTGAGTACACTCCAAATGTCATTTGTACTATGACACTCTGAATGCTCTCACTATGACTTGAAGTTGTTCACGTTTTACTCCTAGAATTCACATTTAACTTGTATTTACAGATTTCCACTTGCTGCCAAATATTTTAAACCTATTATCTGTATTATATTGTCATTATCTATGTACAGCGACAATAATTATTGTAAAAGTTCTTTCAGGCTAGGTTCCATATGTAGATTATCTGTGGGCTGTAATTCATTTATATATTTTTCCTTGAGTTTTGGCCATCATTTATCTAGTACTATTTTATTTTATTCTTGAAATTGTTTATGCTTATAAATAGAACTATTTTGTAACAGATGATATAATCATAAATCATATATCAAAGAAGGTTCACTTTTTACTCTGTTACCCATATTGGATACAGGAGGTGGTCATCAAAACCCATCAAGAGCTTAGCTGCTTACAAATTGATTACAGTTTTATTAAACCCTAATCTACATTTGTTGTCTTTATTTTTATTGCCTTATCTTCAAGTAGTCTCAATTCTGGATCTGTTAGCTCTTTACCTCAACAGCACTGAAAGAATGTAGGGATATTCAGTTCTTTCCGTTTGAATTTTCTGCTAGTATTTTGGTTTTCTGAGAGAAGAGTCTTCAAAACTTGACAAAACCTTCAGAGTAGCTTTTTTTCTTTCTTTTTTTTGTCTGTTTTATCTTAACATTCCAATGGATCCTCCTTGCCTTACCTTCAAAATCTCCAGTAGTTTCTCTGTCCCAAACAACAATTTTCTGCCAGGATTTAAGCCTGAAACTTCAGCTTCTAGAAATGCCTAGTTTATGAACCCTAGTTAAAAGTGATTTTATTTCTTGCTCAGTTTTAATTTACGTGTCCTCTTAGGGCTTCATGTCTTGTCTGTTTTGAGATCAATGCTTTCCTGGTTTCTTTGTTTTCAGTCTGAACTCTCTGCTACTACAGGTATTACTCTGCCTTTGAGATACTTTTAAATAATTTTTAATTTTAAAATGTGATAAATTTTATATATGACAAATTACATAAATGTGTATTAAGTACCTGTTTATATATATATATATGGAAATAATTCCATGAACATCCTTAATCTTTTAAAACAATTTTATTGACTATAATTCACTTATAATACAACTCAATAGTTCAACCATATTAAGAAGAGTTGTACAATCATCACAGTCAAAATAAGCGCATTTTCTTTTTTATTTAACTTATTGTTATTTGCTCCCACTTTCCCCCCATCCTTCTCTGCTATATTCCCTAGGATCCATTAATCCAGTTACTGTCTCTATAGATTTACTAATCTATCCTGGATTTCATACGAGGGGGTACCTCCCCCCAAATGGAATATTTTCAAAGCCATGTATTTAAATGTTTAAACAATACTACCATACCACTTTCAAAGTACTCTCCATTACACTTAATACATTTGCTAAACCTGCAACTCCATTCTTGGAAACATTTTTCAAACTCGTCTTTTTGGATGGCTAACAGCATCTCCCTCCTTTTTTCCTTTACCTCTTCTGCTTCATCAAATAGTTGTCCTTTCATGTCCCTCTTCATTTGCAGAAACAAAAAGAAGTTGCACAAAGTGAGGTCAGGTGAATAAAGTGCATAGGGCAAGAGGGGCATGCTGTTTTTAGCCAAGAACTGGTGCACTGAGATGGCTGCAGGAGCAGGTACATTGTTGTGGTGACAAAGACATCCCCCCCCCCCCCTCCACCTCCCCAGCTGCGACAGATCTGGCCTTTTAAACTCACACGGTTACGCTATCTTTTCAGAACTCTAAATAGAAAACTTGACAAACAGTCTGACCTGGTGGAACAATGTCCAAATGCACTGAGTCAACACTGACATTTTTGGCTGTTCAGGAATTTGACAGATGTCCAGAACGGTGTTTGTCATCAATCGACAGTTCACCTTTTTGGCAACAAGAAACCCACTTGTACACTTGAGTTTTTGCATATAGTGCTGTCCTTGTAGGCAGTGTTCAATATCACAACAGTTTCTGCAGCATATTTCCTGAAATTTCACAGTTGCCTGCTGGTCACTTAAATTGCCATCACAAAAAACAAAGTTCAATTGAAACTGCTTTTACTAACAAATTCACTATGATCAGAGAGAACCTTCTCAGGTGACACCTCTGGGTGCGCAAACTCAGAGCAAGTTGCTAGATACTCACCTAACTGGAAAAATCCATGCGATGAAAGCTCCACCAAGTGACGATTTTTTTTCCTTTTTTTAATTTTCAAAGAATCCCCTCATACCCAAAAAAAAACATACAAAAAAGAACCCACAAAACCGTAATAATATAAGCAGAAAAACCTCAATAAAAAGAAAGAAAATGTTAAAAATTAGCACAGATGTAAAATGCATTAAAAAGAAGGGTAAATGATAAAATGTTAAATTTATTCTAATTGCATCTATAGTAATCCACTTGCCAATAAACTCTGCATGATAACAAAGCTAGTCACATCTTTGCCCTATGGTCAGAGGGTATTCACCAGAGGATTAATTCACATGCATTGTCCCCTCTCTTTTTAAAAAGAAACTGAAACAACTTTAAAATGTATCAAAATAGAGAACAAACTATAATATATTGCATTGTAATCTGAATAAAACTACCATAATCTGCTTTACAATTCTCTCTGTGTAGTAACAGAACTAGTCACATCCCTCCACTATGGTCAAAATGAATTAGCCAGAGATGTAATCCATGTCAGGACCCTGTAAATGGATTTTGGATGTGTACTGTCATCCATAGCCTTCTGCAAACTGTTGTTGACAATTTAAACTCTGATACCAGTCCCTCTTTTATGTTTGGATTTTATTGTTTAACATCCTTGGCTCACACGGGCTAGTGTGCTTCTTCTTCCATGAGGACTAGGTTGACACCTCATTTAGATGACTGCTTGTTTGAAGACAGGTCTTTAAGACAACAGACATTTTCATTTTCTCAACAATGTTAAAAAGTCTTTATCTTTGGTTAAATTAATGACAGCCACTACTGTATTCCCCAGGGGATATCATAAAATGATTATGATGTCTCTAAAGGGAACCAGAGACATATATAAACCATAGATATATGAATTCACTTGGGGCTTACCCTTAATTCTAGCCCCAATCGGGGCTTGCCCTCAAGAAGATATCACTAAAGATATGGGTACTACAGCAAAGTATGATGAAGAAACTAGATAGGACCCAACTATCACAAATGTCAGAAAAGGCAAGCAAATCTGTGTTGGAAGAAGTATAGATAGGATGATCCTTCAAAGCAAGGTTGGAGACAGTTTGACTCATGTCTTTAAATATGTGATCCGGAGGAACCAATCCTTGGACAAGAGCGTTATGTTTGGAACGGAGAGAATCAATAAAAAAGAGGAAGACCGTCAATGAAATCAATTGACATAGCAGCTACACTAATGGACCAAGACGTAAGACATTTGTGAGGATAGCATCAGGCCTGGCAATATTCTGTCCTGCTGTAGACAGGGTCCCTAGGTGTTAGAGCTGACCAGACAGCACCAAAGACCACATCCTCATATGGACTGACAATGAATTGCTTCCAATTTCAGACTGCCGTACTTTAACTAACGCTATTCTGGTTACGTTTATACTGTATGCACATGTCTTTGTGCGTTTTGGTGGTTTGGGGTCTTTATCTTCAGCATCTACCCAGGAGAGCAACAGTGAGTGCACAGAGTAGGCATGCACTTACCTTTCATAGTGACTGACACACAGGCCCTTAAAGGTTTTGTCCTAATTTACATTCTCCACCATCACAGGCAATTCCAGTTATTTACAACATCACCTGGACTTGATACTTTTAGTCTTTTAAAATGTTGGTCTTTCTAATAGATGTGTTAATAGAAAATCGAAACCCAAATCAAACTCACTGCTCTGAAATCCAGCCTGACTCATAGCAACCCTCTGTGGGTTTCCCAGACTGTAATTGTACATGGGAGTAGAAAGCCCAGTGTTTCTCCTGAGGAGCTGCTGGTGGTTTGAACTGCAGATCATGTGCTTTCAAGTCCAAGGCATAATAGTTTATGGGAACTCATGATGCTGAGCACCTTTTTACATGTCTGTTACTCATTTTGGTTTTCTATTCTTTTAGAGTTTCTGTGAGAACTTCACTTTTTATCGGTCTGTTTATATTTATTTTACAGGGGCCTAAAAGTATATTGTGGGTATGAAACTGATATTAAAAGATTCTTTTGAATTTTCTCTCTCTCTCTCTCTCTCTCTCTCTCTCTCTCTCTCTCTCTCTCTCTCTCTACCAGTGAGTTTAAATATCTTTTTATATTCTTGTAGCTTTTGTTTTTTTTTTCTCCTCTATAAATTTCTCATTTCAAGTTAGTTTCCCATTCCTTGAACGTTTCAATTGGTACTATGATAGCCTTAGGGCTAAGTGTCCTTTTGGCTGTTCTATTTCTGTTCCTTCTCAATGTGGCCAGTTCGCGTTGATCTTGGAATTCCCAGCACAATTATGACTCCTTCTGAGTAGCTTTCTACTGACATACAGAAAAACATGTTTGATGGAAAGATTAATGGTCCAACTAAAGAGGTTGTGAAGGAATAAATCATATGATATTGAAAGTCTTACTAGAGTGGAAAAGGAAATAAAATTGTTTCCTCATCCCAAATTGTCCACGACAAAGCTCCACAGTTTCTTTTAAGAGCTTTAATTTATCTAGTCTCAAGTTCCAATGACCAGTTTTATACAGCACTGAATGCTGTGTTGAGATTATTATCCTCTCTACTGGAGGCCTGGAGGGGAGCACAGCCTCTTTCAAAAGGACCACATCCCTCTACTGTAGTTAAGGAATTCCTTGGCTGAGGACCCAGTTATTATGATGTTATCCCTGGTAATAGCTAAATAACAAAGGTAATTCAGTGAAGCCCACTTAAGAGAATTACTGGTAAAAGAAGAAACATTTATAGAAATCAATTCTATCTGCCCCAAAACTCTCAATTATAACTGTAACTGTTAGAGAAATTGCTGCTGCTGAATGAATAAAACAGACTTTAAACAGGAATTGTTGAAAAACCTTTAATCCAGTCACATTCTGATTACTGGAAAACCTCTCCATCACCTTCACTTCTTGCCACTGGGACTCTCGGTGTGAAGTTTTAATGTGAACAAGCTGAGTGAAAGGTGAGAAGTACAGATATATAAGACAGACTCTCTGCTATGTGATGGATTTTTTAAAAAATTCCTAAATGAGAAAACAGAACTGCAAATGTAACAAGACCATAATCATATACACTTTTTGTATTTAAGAATTAAATTAATAGATGCTCAGTAAATCAGGATGAAAGCTGAATTGAGTTGAACTATAATTTTAATTCCAAATAATTTCTGTGTAGGGGGGTGATCTATAAAGGCACTCAAGGAACATCATCTTCTCAAAGAAGCATAATTTAAATGAATTGGCAAAATGCATAGTTAAAATGTATTAATAATTGGAATTTAGAAAGTACAAAATATGAATCTAGGAAAATTTGAAGCTTGAAAAAATGAAATGGAGCACTTAAGATCGATGACCTAGACATTAATACACTGAAATGGACTGGTATTGACCATTTTGAACCCAGTGGGCATGTGGTTCACTCATTCAGCAAAGACAACGTCAATGGGAATGGTATTGCACTCATTATCAAGAAGGACATTTTAAGATCGATCTTGAAGTACAGTGCTATCTGTGATAGAATAGTATCTATCCAGATACAACCATTATTCAAATTATGCACCAAACACTAGTCAGTGATGCATCAGTTGAAGAATTTCACTGTCTTCAGTGTGAAATTGATCAAACATGTGATCAAGATGCATTGTAAATTATTGGCAATTGTAATACTAAACTTGAAAACAAAGAGGAAGTAACATTTTATGGACAATATGGCCTTGGCAATATAAATTAAGCTGGAGATTGCATAATACAGATTTACAAGACCAAGGACATCTGCAATGGAAATATCTTTTTTCAACAGCACAAAGCATTACTATACACATGGACTTCCCCGAATGGAATACACAGAAGCCAAATCGATAACAACTGTGGGAAGGAACAATGGAGAAACTCATTATCAGCAACCAAAACAGAGACCAACTGTGGAACAGACCATCAATAGCTCATCTGCAAGTTCAGATTGTAGCTGAAAGAAATTCAGACAAATCTATGAAAGACAAAATATGCCCTTAGTGCATCTCAAGAACAGATTTGACCTGCTCACCACTGGACCTCCTTTTGAACTGTGAGATGACATCAAGAACATTATATATAAAGAAATAAAAAGATCATTAAAGAGGGAAAAATATCAAAATGGTTGTCAGAAGAAACTCATAAATTTTCTCTTGTTCATAAAATAACTAATGCAAATAGAAGAAATGATGATATGAAAGAGCAATAATACAGTAATTTAAAGGGGGAACTTGCGAAGAAAAAGTATTCCAATCAAATATGCAAAGATCCATAATTAAAAACTGAAAAAGAATAAACACCCAGAATAACTTAAACTAACAAAAACTAAAAGCAAAACAAATAAGCACTGTGAGAACAGAAGGAAAAGAGAAGCCTTAAATAGCAATAGTGAATGATTCTCGGGAGCAAATGTTAAATGATGCCTGAAGCATCAGAAGAAGATAGAAAAAACAGAAAGAGTCACTGTACCAAAGAGAAGTAGTCACCACTAAACCATGTGAAAAGGTAGCGTGTGAGCAAAAATCAATGGTGCCAAAGAATGAAGTCCAAGCTGCACTGCAGGCAGGCACCAGTCAAACACAAGGTCTGGGAGTTGGAGTACCCACTGAAGGGTTTCAACAAACTGATGAAGCACTGGAGGCACTCATTTATAAATGCCAAAAAAATTAGGACGATGGCTACCTAACCAACTGACTGAAAGAGATCTGTTAGGCAGATAGGGCAGGGATGGGATGTCCATTAACGCATGCCCAGAGAGCCAAGCACGAAAACAAAGGGCGGCGCACTGCACATGCTCAGAGGCCTAGGGTTTCCCACCGGTGGGCACGGGTGGGCGCTAAACCTGGATCAGCCCACCTGGGCCAGGTGAATTCAATTTAGCCAATGGGGTCGATCTGGGGTTGTCCATCATGCCTCCCCCTGGAATCCTTGAAAAGGCAGGGGCCCAGATTGAGGAGGAGAACTTGAGAGGAACTATAGAGAGATCTTGGGAGAGATCTAACAGAGAGTCACAGGGAAAGAGATGTGCGTGACGCCGAGCAGTCTCTGCCAGGCTGCATGGTCGGGAGGAATCCTTTGGGTACCGCGTAAAACCTGGAACTTCTTCTAACTCTCATTAAACTCACTTGGATCACGAGTCAGGCTTCAGCTGAATTCTTTCTGGTGCGGAGCCAAGGACTGAGGAGCAACTCTATCTCCAGAGAGATCTAAGAGATCCACATTTTCACCCATTCAAATGAAAGTGATCCAGCAGATTGCTCAAATATCAATTGATGTCACATGAAAATAAAAGTTTGCTAAATATCGTCTAATAACGGTTGCAGAATGCATTGACAGGAAGCTACAGAGGTTTAGCCTGAATACAGAGGACCTGGAACAAGGGATCTCATTGCTAATGTCAGATGGATCTTTGATGAAAGCAGAACATACCAGAAAGATATTTACTTGTGTTTCAGTTTTCAATATAGGGTTGCTTAGTTACCTATTTTTCTTTTCTTTTTTTAAATCTTTTTATTGGGGCTCATAAGGCTCTTATCACAATCTGTACATACATCAATTGAGCAAAGCACCCTTATACATTCGTTGCACTCGTCACTCTCATAATTCACCTTCCACTTGGGTTCCTGGAATCAGCTCGGTTTCCCTTTTTCCCCTCCCCATTCCCCTCCCTCCCCGATCCCACCCCTGGTCCCTTGATAGTTTATAAATAATTATTATATCTTATCTTACACTTCCCGGCGTCTCCCCTCACCCGCCTCCCCATTGCCCATCTCCCAGAGAGGAGGTTACACATAGATCTCCGAGATCGGTTCTCCCTTTCTACACGCCCTTCCCTCCTGGTGTCGCCACTCCCACCGCTGGTGTTGAGGGGTTCGTCTGTCCTAGATTCCCTGTGCCTCCAGATCCACACTGCACTGCTGTACATCCTCTGGTATAACCAGGTCCGCAAGGCAAGGTAGAATTGGGGTCATGATGATTGGGAAGGGAGGAAGCGTTCAGGAACTAGAGGAAGGTTTTGAGTTTCATTGTTGCTACACTGAACCCTGAGTGGCCCATCTCCTCCTCACTACCCCTCTGGAAGGGGTGTCCAGCTGTCTACAGGTGGGCATTGGGTCCCCATCATGCACTCCCCCTCTTTCACGGTGATGTGATTCTCACCACCACCCCACCTTTGATGTTGGAGACCTGGTCTCCTTTGTCCTTCATGGTCACCTATGTTGGTGTGCTGCTTCCGTGTGGGCTCGGTTGCTTCTGGGCTAGATGGCTGCTTGTTTGCTTTCAAGCCTTTAAGTCCCCAGACGCTATATCTCTCAGTAGCCGGGTACCATCAGCCTTCTTCACCACACTTGCTTATGCACACTTTCGTCTTCAGCAATTATGTGAGGAAGGTGATCACACAATGATTGTTTTTTTGCCTTTGTATCTGCTACATGGTCCATTCAACACCTTGTATTCGCTTAGGCCGTGTGCTTCTTCTCTGTGGGCTTTGTTGCTTCTGAGCTAGATGGCCGCTTATTTGCCTTCAAGCCTTTAATACCCCAGATGCTATATCTTTTTGAACTTACAATGACAGTATAGGAGTTGACTTCATAAATTTATGAGAGTTAAATTAATCACCTACTCAAAGCAATTGCTCATCAAATGCAATATATCTTGATTATCTTTTTCATTTAGTGTTGTTTCCCAACCTCCCCCATAGTACTCAACCAATTTAAGAGGTTTAATAAATGTGCTATAATAAAGTTAATGTGTAAAATGGCAAATAAAAACGTTTTTTGAAAAAACAGGGATGTGAGCTAGGACATAAGCATCACTCTCTCTATCTGATCCAGGATGTTAAGAACACATCCAAAACCTTTTGCTTTTTTTTTCCCGCATTCATCTCAGTTTATTAAGATAGCACACATAAATGATAATATCAACGTAAATAATAGGTACAGTATTAGTTACTGAAACATTTAGTTAATGATTAATACATAAGTAATTAGTGATAAAAATTAATGCAGTGATTAAGTGCATGATATGTTCTCAGGAACCTGGGTGGTCATGTTGGTAAGCACTGGACTCAAACCCCGTAGTTGCTCCAAGGAACCCAGATGAGGTGGTCTGCTCCTGTGACAAATAGCCGTGGAAGCCTTTTATTGGATTTCTATGAGTTGGCATCAAATTTGTATTTAAACGTGTAATACAGGGAATTCTAGGAAGGTCTTCAGCTTAGAACACACTAACTTTGTTATATGCTACATAGTGCAGAGTCTGATCAACAAAGAGTCAGCTCTTTGGTGGAGTGATTCAAACATAAGTTTCAATCAGTGGGAAATTCTAAAAAGCCAAATTCAGGTGGGACTAAATGTTTGGGATCAAATATTCCAGGCAATGGGTGGGGGTGATGAAAATCCCAAAATCAGGCAATTTGTAGAGCTTTAGGCATTGACCTAAGATCTGGCAGGTGCACAGCTAATCAAAGAATAAGAAGCTTGTGTTACGGAGCTAACAATGAATTTCCTGGGTGACCAAGGACAACATCAAAACCAACCTGAGAAATTAAGTTTCCTTTAGAATTCTAGTATGTTTTCAGGTTCCAAAGAGCCATTCATAAAGCTATTTTCTGAAGGAATTAAACAGAGGGCATAAAACAAAGTTGAAAGCAAAACCAGTTATGGGACCAACTGAACAAAAGAGAAATGGGCATTTTTTCTTTCCTGGACCTGGATTTGAAGATGACGTTCCTTCCAAAAGATTGATTCATCAGATATAAAGACCCAAATTACCTCCATAACCTTATGAAAAACTTCTAGTTATTATTTCAATAACTCTGTTTTTATTTTATATTCTGCTTCATCACTCAAGGGCCAGCCAATCTCATTTTTCCATGAATATTTCTCAACATTCTTCATGTGATCGGATATAGACCCCCAAATAGAACCCCCAAAATGCAACAAGTTAACTAGAGAAAAGAAACAAAGCAAGCGACTCTATGGAGCCTGTTGCAGTACATTCTGCTCATTAGCTCTGTGCCTCCCCTGGATAGCTCTGTTACCCAGAGAAAGGCTCTTTAGCTTTCAGGTCTTCTATTTTCATCTATTGATGCTAACCCTTATATAATATTTAAAATACATCAGATCTCTCTCCTAGGGCTTTATACATAGCAGCTTATTTTGTGACTTTAAAAGTCCTAAATTGCAGTCACATTCTCCTTTTCAGTATGGTGAGTGGTTGTAGGTTCTTGGCAGGAGTAGTGAATTATTTAATGTGGTTCTTTGAGCCAAATTCTTGAACTCTCAACAAATGGCCTTTCCCTGCATGGTCTGGTAAGAAGGTGGGGGAATATACTGATGGATTCACCTGTGACTATTTATGAACAGGATTTTCTGGAGTAGGATCCTGCTGTATAGAAAATGAGCCCTCAGAGAAGCAGGGGAGCTCTCGTGATCAGCAAAAGCCAGAAGTGGAGTGCATCATCTGAACCTGAGACCCCCTGTATGTTTAATCTCCTGGATCCAGCTGATGCAAGACCATCAGAGATGTAGCAGAACCAAGAGCCAGAACATGGAACAGAGTGGACTTCTCAACCCATGGAGCAAGTAAAGATGCATGCTTTTGTGCAGGAGACTGACTTGTGGAATGGGGTGCCTCTGGGCCCTTAATTCAGGGAGGCAGGTTTGCTGACTCAAGGAACTTGAACTAAACTCCTTTGGCTTGAGACTTACAGGGAAATGATACCCCCTTTGGGCATTTATTAGCAGGCCTGAAAGAACTTTGCAACATGTCCTGATAAAGCATTTCTCCCTGGCATTGCACATGTTTAACTTCCTTAATATAGCCTTTAATCATGAATTTGTGGGGGTTCTGTGTAGCCATTGCAATCGATATTAGAACCCAGAGAAGTGAAATAGCGAACATTAATTACGACATCACATTCTCACCACACTTGGTTGTTCATTGTGTTGAGCAAGTCATCTGAGAAACTAGATTGTAAGAGAAGAATGTGGCATCATGATTAGAGAAAGGCTTATAAACAACCTGCCATGTGCAGATGATACAACCTTGCTTGCTGAGAGTCAGGAGGACTTGAAGCCCTTGCTGATGAAGATTATAGATTGTAGCCTTTGATATGGATTACAATTTAATGACAACAAAACCAAAATCCACACAAAGGGAACAGTACGTACATTGTGATAAAAGAAGCCAATATTGAACGAGTTGAAGATTTTGTCTTGCTTGGTTCCACAATCAATGCTCATGGGATCATCAGCCGAAAAATGAAATGACACATCATGTTGGGTTAATCTTCTGTAGGAGATCTGTTTAAAGTGTTGAAGAGCAAGGGAGTTACTTTGAGGATGAAGGTGAACTTGACGAGGGTTATAGTTTCAAGTGCCTAATATGCATGTGAAAGGTAGGCATTGAACAAGAAATACCAAGGAAGGATCAATGCATTTGAATGGTATTGTTGTGGTATTGGTGAAGAATATTGAAAGTACATGTATTATCAGAACCACAGTCAAATCTGTCTTAGAAGAAGTACAGTAAGCAAGGATGGTGAGATTGCATCTCACATATTTTGGAAATGTTATCGGAAGAGATCAGTCCCTGGGAAAGGATATTATCTTTGGTAAAGTAGAAGGGCAACAAAAAGAAAAAAGGAAGAACTTCAAAGAAATGAATTGGCACAGTGGCTGTAACCATGAGCTCAAGTGGCCCGGAACCAGGCAGTGTTTCATTCTGATGTGTATAGGGGTTGTTGAGACTCTGAACCAACCTGACAGCCCCTAATAACATCTTGGTTTATTACAAAAAGCACAACGAGGCTAAATTATTAGGCCAGATCACATAGCTAGTGATTGATATATTGATATATTAATATATAGGTATTATCTTTATCATGCTCTGATACCACTTTAGACCTTAATTATTTGTTGATTGGTACTTACCACACTAAAAGTCTTAAATAGGCAACGTTAACTATCTTAGTCTGAGTGATCCAAAACGTAGAGGTCAAAAGCAGGTTAACTTTGCAAGGAACAGATGACAAGGAATGCCTGGCTGAGGGGGGGGGGGTGGAATAGGGAGAACACCAGGAAAACTTAGGAGAGGCATAAAATTGTGGCATCAGTCTGAGTCCAAATCATGGGTACAAGTAGAACTATTGGGAGGAAGTGTCCTAGACAGCTAACCGGCTAAGGAAGTCCAGTCAAAGCAATCAGGGCATATAAATACCCCAGTGCCCTTGACAAACTGATCTCAATCATGGATGGAGAACAGCTCCTAGGGGGTGCTTGGATTCAAAATGCAGTAGCCATGACCTGGTCACTTCACTGCCTACAATTGTGAGTTCTTGAAGCAGTACAAGGGAAGTTGTCTAAGCCATTCCACAGTTTGCAGAGACGAGTTCCTCCTTTTAGGATTCGGCCTACATACTATTTGGCAAATAGGAAACACAAGCACAGAAGATGGCAAACACTCTGTCCAAATATGATACATGGGACAGCATCTAGTCTCTTCTCACTTCACAAGGAGGATGGTACATCACCATTACCAGCCACCCAAGAGCAATTCCTACAAGGCTGAAGTAAGACATGACTCTACCCTTCTCCTTCCTTCACCAATTATGACACCCTTCATCCCTCCAAGCCACTCTCTGCTGCTCTATGGGTTCACAGATTCCTTGGAGTGGCCACACACCCATCAGAGATAATATAGCAATGGGGTTTATTAGGAAATCTACCAGGTTACAATTCATGCTCAGAAATTCTCGGGATACAATTCTTTGGACAGGACAGGCTTTTCTCTGCCAAGCCTGCAAGCAGGGCTATCTCTGGCCCTGAACGTCTTGGTCTGGCCTCTGCTTTGCTCAAACAAGGTTACAAATTCTTTAAGCACTGCCAATAAGATGTCCAAAGGGCACCGTAACCCTCGGTCCAAAGGGACTCATGTCTAGCTTCATGAGTCAGCAAACCTGACTCATCAACTAAGTTTCTGGGGACATCTGCAAGCAAGCGTCCCGCCCAAAGGCACTCAACTTTACCCTCATGGACCAGGAAGCTCACCCCTCTTTCTCAAGCTCTGCTGTCTCTTACTTCTGCTGCTGTTATTCATCCACACTTCTCTCAGGTCACAGCTTGCTGTTCCGGCCTCAGGACAGTTTATTCCAGACTCTTCTCTCTTGTGGTACTAAGATTCGCTTTCTTCTCTTTCTTTCTGAAATTGCTCATGTTATACTCAACAGGATGGCAAAAATGACCAGTCCCCACATCAGAGGGCTGAGCTTTTACAATCACAAGTTACCCTGTTAATGATCACTCATAATTGAATCCTATCAGGGTCTTCCCCTCTCTTCTACACAGACACACCAGGAAAAAAGGCATTTGGTGGCATCACAAAGACCGTGACTAGAGGAAGCACTTTAAGTAATTCACCGTACTGCATACACAGTGATGCTATTTCTTGGTTGCAAATTTCAAATGTGTTAGTTATTGGCTTACTCTGTGATAGATTTGACTCAGATAGTATGGGTTATTTAAGTCAATAATTTATAGTTTAAATTTCCATATTGAAATCTTTCCTTTGACAGAACGGTAGGCAGGAAAAGATGCTTCCTGGGCACAACTGGCACCTTCAAACTTTAAAGGATTCTTTTTCAATCACAGGAAAATTAGAAATTAGGTGTTCCTAAAAGCCATTTTCTGTATAGGACTAAGAACGACAAAAGCAGATCAAAGCTTTCCCAGTATCACTCTGTGAGCAGTGTTAAGGTAAGAATAAGGTTCCCAGGCTTGGATGCCCAGAGCAGAGCCCTGTTTGCACTCTTACACTGCTTCCCTCCCAAGGCAACAGCCTCATTGGTATCTCTCTGATGCCTAAGATAGTGATTTCTAGATTCAAACCCATGCGTCCCTTCCTCCCCTGTAACAGAGCAATCATGCTCAACATCATTGCCCTTCCTGTTTGTCTGGCAGAGGCAGTGGATGCGGGTAGCAGCCGATGAGGCCTTGGGTGTTGGAGAGATGCCAATACAATTACCCTCCTCCCGCTATCTGAGCTGGCAGCTGGGTCCGAGGTTGACAAAGAGGGTGGGTGAGGCAACCCAGGTCAGTAGGCTGCAAGAAGACCTCACTCTTCTGCGTGCCAGCTGGGGCTTGCAAACTGACAATCGGCACTGCCAGTTCGGCTCCTGACCCTTTCTCCAGGAGGAGAAAAAGCATTGGCTTCCTGGGAAGCCCCAGTCAGATGAGGGCTGCCCTCCTGTGTCCCATATCCATCTGCCTGTCTTTCTTGATTATGAGAAGGAGCATTCTGAGGATGATTAAATGGTGACAGCAAGGCTGCCACTTTCATAATCGCTGCTTCTGCCCTCTTAATGGGATGGCCATGTTCACGGATGGATTCCCACAAACACAAACAAGCTTCTTTTTTTTGTTTTCTTTTTCCACCCTGAAATGTTACCTTACATGGATATTTAGCTTATCATCTTCCCCCCCCAGATGTAAAATGCAAAGAAAATGTGACTGACTTGTTTATTTCAAAGCTCTACTTCACCTAAGAAACCAATGTCTCCGTATCCAGTGTAGAGTCAGTGACATATTCAAATCCAAT